>NC_090349.1:11297696-11914274 GCF_035084215.1 Heptranchias perlo
GACGCTATCCAGCCCTTTAATTATTTTATAGACCTCTATCATGTCACCTCTAAGACTTTGCAGCTCAGAGATCAGCCTGTCTGCATTGCTAGGGAATGGGACGTGTCTCCAGCCTGTGCACCCACGGTCAGGTTCTCAGACTGTCCGTCTGATAAAACAGAGGATAGGATGCAGGGGTACAGAATACACGGGTTAACCCCAAATAAAAGGACACCTGCTCTGCTCTCATCTGTCTCTTATTGTTCCACAGGTGCTATTCACTTACAGTTCCACTGTGGGGGCAACCACTATGTGTGGAGGAAAGTCACCTCCACAGTGCACAACATCATCGTGGGCAAACTGTGGATCGACCAGGTTAGTGACGAGCTGTCTACAGCTCTTTCAAACTCTCTACTGCAGCTCAGAACAGAAATAAACTTCTTCTGACTTAAGTATGTGGAAATTCAAGTAGTTACGGAAAGATCATTTCACCAGGGAGAGGGTGGGTCGCCATCTTACAATCTCTTGTTCCTCCATTAACTAACAAAGGGAATGGGAGAGGGCGGGAGAAATTCACCCTCCCCCAGGTAAGAAGGCGGCCGTGCACGCACATGTTTTCATTATAACAAAGTATGAACTGAGCCAGCTCCATAATACCGGGGCTTACAGGGTTAAATTATAAGGACAGGTTGCATAAACTTGGCTTGTATTCCCGTGAGTATTCCCTTGAGATTGATCTGATTGAGGCATTTAAAATGTGGAAAGGATTTGATAGGGTAGATACAGAGGAACTATTTCCTGTGGTGGGGGAATCAAGAACGAGGGGACAAAACCTTAAAATTAGAGCTAGGCTGTTCAGGAGGGAAATCAGGAAGCACCTTTTCACAAACGTAGTAGAAATTTGGAACTCTGCCCCCAAAAGACTGTGGATGCTGAGACAATTGGAGCTTTTAAGACTGAGATCGATAGATTTCTGTTAGTTAAGGGCACCAAGCTAAATGAGGTGCAGATCAGCCATGATCTAATTGAATGGCGGAGCAGGCCCGAGGAGACTGAATGGCGTACTCCTGTCCTAATGTCCCTATGTTCCATGACCATATCACACACCAAATTTTAAAAGTGCACTAAACTAACACATTGCTTCCCAGTTGCTCTATGTATTGCGTGCTGGCCAGGTAGATCTAAGTAAGGTGCAATTCCTGGTCTGAACTGAGTCAGCTGATCTCAGGTGGAGCAGCGACGGCTGTTACAACTGGTCCTGATGCCCTCAGACTCTTGCTGGAAAGTGCGTACGTGTGGACGTTGGATGAGGACATGATTAGGTTTGGCTGTGATATTTCCCCATCTCCCCAATGAAATAGCCTAGCATCAACTGCTGGCTTCAGGCGAGCAGAGCTGGGAGAAAAGGGGAAGAAATTAAAGGTACAAAACACACTCACATACATTGTAGAAATTGTATTGTGTCGGGAGGATGGGAAGGTCTGCACTCGGTCTTTATGCCCTTGGTCACAAACCACATCTCAGTCAGTATTGCATTAGTATCGTGTGGTCTCAGCATCAGTTGTGAGGCCTGAGAAGAGATGGGATAAGTGTTCTACATTAGAGCACGGTGACAGCTCTGTTCCATGGTCAAAGCCCGAGGGGGTCGGAGAGGAATTTTCCAGATTATTTTTTCCCTTATTGGCCCTGGGTTTTTGTCTTGTCTTTTTCCTCTCCCAGGTGATTACGTGGCTGTGGGGGGAGTGTCTAGTCATGAGCACCAACCATCATGCATATAGGGCAGGCTTGATGGACCAGCTAGTCTTTTCCTCCCTCTCATTGTGGTATTTTCATATTATGAATTAGTGCTATAAAAACCCTGAGTGTGACTGTGCAGACCCAAACCCACCACAGAATAGGGCAGGTCCTACTTTATAAATCCAGTTCATTATGAAATATTGTTTAAAGGAAGACTAGGCTACACTCAGACAGGGCTTTTTAAAACTAGCTCCAGTCCCTAATAATAACACTGGCCTATAATTACCACCTTTTGCCAAGTCCAAAACTAAGTGGAACTGGAGGGAGGGGCCATGCAAGATGTTCTGATCTTTGCTCATGATGAAAGTGCATTAAAAAAAATTGATAACCAAAGTATCCATATAAAAAGACACAGAAGTAAGTGGAACATTGATTTTTTTAAAAATTTAAATCAGACCTTTATCCTGTTTTTAATTTTGAAATTTCCAGACAGCCCACTCACCGTACAATTCAAAGCTAGATAGTTAGCAGTTGAGTGACAGTAGCACCACAGACTGTGATTAGTCCAGCTTATTAAAGTGAGTAAATGGGAGTCCCGAGAGTTGCCTCTAGTGCAGTTTATCTTTGAATCTACATTGCTAATAATTATAAATGCCCTCGGACAGGTTATTATATCAGACCTCGTTCTTGCTCAACTGTGGAATACCAATCAGCCATACTGATATTTTAGTAAAAGTTTGCTGCAGATTCTGTGTATAATCGTGCTCTCTGTCCTTCAGTCGGGAGAGATCGATATCATGAACAGCAAGACGAAGGACAAGTGTCAACTCAAGTTCAGTCCCTACAGCTACTTCTCGCGGGACTGTGCCAGGAAGGTGAGTGCCACCTTGTACTCTGTCCCTGCATTGACGAAAACTTCAGCTGAAAGCTGGGAACCTTTACTTTGGCAACTTAAATTAGTGCTGGTTTTTTGAATTTTCTCTTGGTTCCAACTTATTTCTGAATCATCCAGTACGTGTGTTCAACGTTCATAAAGAATCTTAGTGATTGTCACCAAAGATAATGCGTTACTATTTAAATTAAAGGTGCATTATTGAAAGTTGTGAACTGTATGGTTCTGTCTACCATCTCTTTCTCTGAGCTGCAGAGCTTGCTGGGGGCATGGGGTTTTTTTTTCTGTGAAAGCTTGGCTTTTAATTCTGTCGTTTGGGCCTTCCTTCGTGTAGTTTTTAACCTTCACCCTCCTTCAGTAAATTTCTCCCCCTCTTCCCCCTCCATTTGGAGCCAGTTTGCTACCTCCAGGTGTTTCTAGGAGAGTGAGTCAAGTACTCTGGAGGGGGGAGGATGTCTGATCTTGAGATCATCTTCCTTGTTCTCTGGCTACAGGACTGGAGGCTGTTCGTAGAATCGTACAGCACAGATGGAGGCCATTGCACCTATGGTACCTGTACCGGCTCTTTGAAAGAGCTACCCAATTAGTCCCACTCCCCCTGCTCTTTCCCCATAGCCCTGCAATTGTTTTTCCTTTTCAACTGTATATCCAATTCCCTTTTAAAAGTTACTATTGAATCTGCTTCCACCACCCTGTTGTGTGGAAGCGGTTAGAGATAGTTGAGCAGGAAGAAGGAAATGGAAGAGATGGGGATTTACTACTTATTGTTTCGCTAACACACAAGGATTATCCAAATCTCGAAGAGATTTAATTGTTTACTAAAGGATAATGTAAAATCCCCAATTCATGGCTCAGCTGGGTTATGCCTACAGACGTACAGCTATCCCGCCAAGGGAGCTGCACTTACACAACTCCCAGCAGTCAGTTTGAGGGACATTAGAGAGGGTCTAGGGAGCAGGTTGCCTGATTTCTCTCCACCGTTAATGGTATGCGGCACAGGGAGACTCAATGAGCAAAGAGGAGAAAAGCTCTGGTCAGCTATGATTGATGTTGGGTTTCTCATCGCCGATTGAGTTGTGCCATGAGCACACGATCAGTGGTTTAAAATTGATGAGCCTCGTTCGAGGCCCTGAAATTCCAAGTGGGTTCTCCTGGTCTCCCAGCGTAACTCCGGGGAAGACTGCTGGAACCCCGAGAGAACAGCTGTTTACACCACTTCTCCGGGGGCTGCGTCGGTCTCCCACTGGAGTTACGATGGGAGGCCTGGAGAACCCCTGCAGAATTTCGGGGACTAGAATTTTTTTCCCCTAGTCTTGGATGGAATATTGAATTACAGCATGGAAACAGGCCATTCGGCCCAACTGGTCTCTGCCGGTGTTTATGCTCCGTACAAGCCTCCTCCCACCCTACTTCATCTTACCCTGTCAGCATATTCTTCTATTCCTTTCTCCCTAATGTACTTATCTAGCTTTCCCTTTAAATGCTTCTATGCTATTCACCTCAACTACTCCATATAGTGGAGATGTGAAGGTTTTTCTTAATTATCCTTGGAGATCAAAGAGTATTTATGTCAAACTTTGAATAGGCTTAATGGGCTGAATGACCTTTCCACAGCCCATGCTTACTGAGGTTCCTAAGCATCTATTAGTGAAGGTACAGGAGGAACTCTATGAGCAAGTTGCTATCAGAGATGGTACAGGGGGAATGTTACACATATCACTTGGTGATGGTACAGTTCGAGCTGGATGGGTAGGTCCTGTTTGTATGAGTGTCCTTACCTTACTGCCTCCTGTAAGGTTTCATCCCATAGTCAGTACAGTGCTAAAATGTAATGACACCCTATTGCACTGTGATATTTGGGAGATGGGATGACTAGACTGATCGATGAAGGTCTCCCTCTGAGTTTGGGGAAGTCCTGTGTAACGTGATAAGAGGACATTTTTATTTTGGTGCAATCAGGTGACTGGCGTGGTGACAGATCCAGAAGGCACAGCCAACTACATTCTTTCGGGGACATGGGACGAGAAGATGGAGTTTGCGAAGGTTGTGCACAGCAGTCAAGGTGGGATCAGCTCCGAGGGCAAACAGAAAACTGTCTACCAGACTCTCCCACCCAAAGTGCTGTGGAGGAAGTACGAACTTCCGTGAGTATCGGCTGCTGACTTCACAAGCTCACTGCGCAGTACAAATCTGTTAAACGTCATCTTTACCGCTAGCAGGTTCTGAATGCAGCAATTTACACTATCTCCAATCCCAGACAAGCCCCCATCTGATTCTCTGCTCTGATAAAGAACCAGCACAGGCACGATTGGCTGAATGGCCTCCTTCTGTGCTGTAAGATTCTACAATCCAATTGTCCACACTGACTTATGCACCCATTTCTTCCCGGTTACAGTGGGCCACTGGACAACTTGTTCCCAGCAGAGGTGATTTATGTACTGTTACTGTAAAACTCCCAAACTTCCATTACAAGTGGGGAGAGTTAACCCTTGCACTCGCTTACAACCAATTATAACTAGATGCTGTACAATCTTTTTCCTTCGCTCACCTCTTCCCAGCTATACTTAGTTCCTGGTGATCCTGTTCCCACAATCTTCCTTCCACTTACAGCTACAACTGCGCAAAGGTATGAAAATAAGTTACTTGTCCACCATCTCAGCCATGCCTAATGCATCACTGAACCGCACAAGAGATAATTATCTCGTAGTTAGCTATGAAATGATACAAGGGATCAAACATAAACTGGTGAAGCAGAATGGACCCGCAGGAAACTGCTTTCCTATGGATACCCCAATGGCCTAGTGGGGATAGACCCAGTGTATATTAAGCCATGCAGACCAGAAGATCTCATGGTCAACGTCTTGTGCTGAATTCGATGATCTCAGTCAGAGCAGCAGTCGGGCTGCAACATTTAACCTTTGCCTAGAGGGCAAAAGTCATCCAAGATTTGCCCCCTTCATCACTTTTCAATGAAACCTTTATCCACCCTATTGGCACCCCTTGATTTCTCCAATATCTTACTTTCCGGCCTCCCATCCTCCACCTCCATAAACCCATTCAAAATTCAGCCGGCCTTACCCTGTTCCACACTAAGTCCAATGGTCCCATACTCCCTGTCCCTAAGGGATTGAATTTGTCCTCGTCCCTCAATGGCCTTGCCCCACCCTTTCTCTACGGTCTCATCCAGCCTTACGTCCCCTCCTGCACCCTTGGTCCTTCATCCATATCCATCCTGCCCTCCTGTGGCCCCACCGTTGGTGGAGGAGCCTTCAGCTGCTTAGGTCCCACTCATTGGAATTCCCTCCCTAAATCTCATCATCTTTCCACCTTTATATACCTCAGACCATCTTTTCAAACAAGCTTTTAGTCACTACTTCTGTCTCTCACACCATGGCTTGTTGTCCATGCCTTTATTTATTTTATTTTTTTTTATCCCTTCTGTGCAGCACCCTGGAACATTTTCTGTGTTAAAGGTGCTATATAAATGCAAGTTGTGCTTCATTCACATGTAGTTGCTATTTTTTTTTAAAGAGACATACATGGCACCTCCAGCCAGTGTTATCACCCTGTGCAGCCTGAGGCCTAGATGGTCTTCGGAACATAGCAACAGGAGTAGGCCATTCAGCCCCTCGAGCCTGTTCCACCATTCAGTTAGATTGCGGCTGATCTGTACTTCAACTCCATTTACCCGCCTCCATATCTCTCCATACCCGACAAAAATCTATTGATCTCTGTCTTGAAAATTTCAGTTGACCCCAGCATCCACAGCGTTTTGTGGGAATGAGTTCCAGATTTCTACTACCCTTTGTGTGAAAAAGTGTTTCCTGATTTCACTCCTGAATGGCCTGGCTCTAATTTTAAGATTATGCCCCCTTGTTTGGATTCTTCCGCCAGACGACGTAGTTTCTCTGTATCTACCCTATTGAATCAAATTTTAAACACCTTGTTCAGGTCATCCCTCAACCATCTACCCTCAAGGGAATAAAAGCCAAGTTTATGCCAAGTCCTCATAATTTAATCCTTTTTGGTGAATCTGCGCTGAACCCCCTTCCAAGGCCAATATATCTTGGTTGTTCTACTAGGAGGTACAGTAACAGTTTATTTTTCTATGACAGTGACAATGCAGAAAACATGTACTACTTCTCTGAGCTGGCGTTGACCCTGAATGAAACTGAGTGCGCGGTGGCACCGACCGACAGCCGCCTGCGACCGGATCAACGCCTGATGGAGAACGGCAAATGGGAGGAGGCGAACGTGGAGAAGCAGCGATTGGAGGAGAAGCAGAGAGCCGTGCGGCGCTTGAGGGAGGCGGAGGTGGTTAAAGCTTCGGAGGAAGGTGAGCACTCGGTGCACTTGTCGCAGCTCAGCTACAACTGGAAGTGGAACTGGGTGGGGCAGTGACTCAGACCACTGAGCCTTCACCTCTGGCACCAGGGCTTGAATCCAGCTTAGCCTCTGATAGCCGTCAGGGGACCTCAATGAAATGCATAGGAGGCATCAATCATCTCCCAGCAGGCATAAGGCTTACGGGGCAAAACTATCCACAAACAAGGGACAATTCATTAACCCAGTAACCTCAGGAGTAGGCATAGAGATTAGGGTAAAGGGAAAAATCACACTGAGGAAAGAAGGTGTGCTCTCAATATTGGGAACTGACTTAGGTGTCAGCCGTGGCTCAGTTGGTAGCACTCTTGCCTCTGAGTCAGAACGTTGTGGGTTCAAGTCCCATTCCAGAGACTTGAGCATAAAATCTAGGCTGACACTCCGGTGCAGTACTGAGGGAGTGCTGCGCTGTCAGAGATGCCAGCTTTCGGATAAGATGTTAAACCGAGGCCCTGTCTGTCCTCTCAGGTGGACGGGAAAGATCTCACGGCAATATTTGAAGAGGAGCAGGGATTTCTCCCTGGTGTCCTGGCCAATATTTATCCCTCAACCAATGTTACCAAAAAACAGACTATCTGGTCATTATCACATTGCTGTTTGTGGGACCTTGCTGTGCATAAAATGGCTGCCGTGTTTCCTACATTACAACAGTGACTACACTTCAAAAGTACTTCTTTGGCTGTGAAATGCATTGGGGCGTCCTGAGGTCATGATATAAAGGCACTATATAAATGCAATTTCTGTCTGTCTGTCTCTGTCTGTCTGTCTTTCTTTCTTTCTTTTACAGACAGGGAACATGAAGCCTACCAACCAGTGTGGTTTGAGAAGAAAAAGGACCCCATCACCGGAGAGGAGTTATACGTTTACAAAGGTGGCTACTGGGAGTCCAAGGAGACACAGGATTGGAAGCTGTGCCCAGATATCTTCTGAGCACCGTCGACTCTGGCCCGCTGGACTTCAGAGTCTCCCTGGCCACATGCGGGAGAGGAAAGGAGTGCCACGAGCTTCCACTGTGGAACTCAAAAAAAAAAAAAAGCGAAAACATGCAGGGCAGCTTTCTGGTACAGACAACTTCAATGCAAATGAACACCACACCCACCCAAGACAACGAGGATACGCACCGCAGAAGCCCCACGGACAGTTGTTAGGCTAAGGATGTCCGGGGAGTAAAAGCAGTGGGTTGGTTGGGGAGTGGGCATGAGCACCAGTATTTTAACAATCAGATCTCCCCTCCCCCAAGTGTTACATGTGATCCGTACATTTGGGTGTGAACGGGATGATCGTTAGTTACCACAAGATTTCCCTGACCAGAGATTTTTTTTAAAATAATAGTCAGCTAGAGTTAGATCACTGGTAGAGGTGTTTGGTGGCAGTCATCCTGTGTTAGAAGACAGGTGGGGCTTGTTCAGTATCAAATGGGGATTCGACACTAGGTTCTGACAGTCGAGGCATTAAGAGACAGCAACACTTGTAGAATCAAAAGGTGTAGACTTGGACGCAGAGAAGGACAGCAGCTGAGAGAGAAAGGGCCTTCAGCAAGGCATGATGAGACTTGAAATGAGAATAAAAACTATCTTCTTACAAAGTTTGTGAATTACGCTTGTGGAGGGTGAATCGTAGATCGTACCAGCCAGGAATCGTAAAATGCTGTCCCACGTCTTAACCTGTTTGGGTTATGCATAGGTCAAGTGATCTGTTATCCTTCTGATCTGCTTAGAGTCTGACATTTTCATGCTTCTGGGATTTAATTGCATAACTGCAGTAGTCAGGTAGCAAATCAGATTACATGCAATAAGTGTAGAGATTTGCATGGTTTGTCACACCAAATCACTTGCCCTAACTACAGATGTATCAAGGTTATTCTTTACGTCACTATCTTTAGCAGATTAGCTCCATTTTCCCACACACACACGCAATGTGGCTCCTAAGTCACTGGCACTACGGGTCTGCATCTGCTGCTGGTGCCCTGAACTATTGCTAATCCAACATTAAGTATGAGGGTAGGACTGCTGCCTGGAAACTTGATCTCTCTCCCTTCTAACCCATACAAATGGATCAAGCATGGCTGCCAAGATCTAAAGCACAGTACAACACACCCAGGGGTTCGTGGGCCAAGCATGCGCTGGCTTTCTGCCTTGCTCCTTGTCGGTGACACGAATCCTTTAAATGTCGAAACAGTTCCTAAGCAAAAGGTAGCGAATGTGCCAGCCATAGGCAGGCATGCAAACTAAAACAGCAGTGATGACCTCCTTTGAGAAGCTAGTTGTTAAAGTGGTGCGCACAGTGGTTTCAGGATCATTGTGAGGCTTGCTGATGTGGATATCCTTTTTGAAAAAGTGTTCTCTCTAGTCCAGTGGGATGGATGTCACATAGTATCGTCTTGGAAACCGCCTTATGCTGGTGGTTTACTGTGTGACCACAAGGGGGCGGAACTTGCAAGTCTGGCTCAGCGACGAGTTCTTTTTCTGTAAACCACCAGGTCTGATCACGTCTCTTTGATTATATCTCAGCTTGATGGGTTTTACCAGTTTAAGGGGGGAGAATTGATGCCAATACATTTTTTCCTAATAAGAAAACTGACTAAAGTAATCTCTAGCCACTGGAGTGAATGCTTGTGAATCGAACAGGGGTTCCACTTGAGGTGGTACCACTGCCAGCTGCTCGCTGCACTTTAGATATTCTGGCGCCACAGTCCCACAAAGTTGGCGGCAAACCAAAACTATGGAGCGTTGTGATGACACAAAACGGGGACGACAGCTGGCACCACAGGAGAAGGGACACAAAGGGCCCAACTCACAATCCACATTGGGAACCGAGCTCTTATCTTCTGAAAGTGTGCCGCTCTGTCACTGATTCCCAGATGCTCGGCTTTATACTTTCGGGATAACGTCAAGGATTGTCCTATCGCTCGCTGCGCAACAACGATGCCACAATTCAGCGCTCGTTTACTTGGTGCTGTCCCCAAACTCCCATTGGCGCACTTCCCAGCTTTGTGACCCAAGTCCACGTCGGTTTGCCGAAATAAAACGCCAATGGTATTTGGGCCCATGGTGGCTGAGTGTCAGACAAGAGTTCCACAGCAGAGGCTGACAGCGCCCACTGATGGATTGGAGGGTGCGCTGTCAGGAGGTGTACCAGCACATCAACATCAATGAAATCTATATATTAGGACAGTGGCTCTTTGTTTAGCTCCCAAACAGGGCAGCTGGTTTGTTAGAGGAAATGGTGTGACACAAATACTGGATTGGACATGGACTAGCACCTGTTCAGTAGATACCAGCAGAGTAGGGTGCACTGTCACTGAAGCTACCAGCAGGGTAGGGTACACTGCCACTGAAGATACCAATAGTGCATAACTAGAAAAGATCACGATAGGTTCAGATGAAGAGTCCCTTTCATCCTATTTGATCTGATCTTCCAGAATACCAACCTTAACTGCCTTCCCTTAATGTTCACCCAAGCAGGCAGACTGAGGGACTCCATTTAATACCTCAGCTAAAGGGCAGCCAGCGCCTTCAACAATTCCCTACTGCACTGGAGTATCAACCTAAAGTAGACATAGAGAAGGTTCCTGCTTACTGAATCTTGTGACTAAACAGCAGGACAGCCCTGCACAGCTCCTGGTGGTGAATCCTTGTTGGACCACCATTACATGGGCCTACTCTTCTCGACTCCCAATCTCAGTCATGTGCAGGGTGGCAGAATCTCCTTGCGGGGGGGGGGGGGGGGGAGAGAGAGAGGTGGGGACGCGGGGGATGGCGTTGGGTGGGGGGGGTGGTGGGGTTGATATTGAGTACCTATTGGGAGCTGGGTGAGGGGGACACGGAGAAAAGTCTAGTAGCAGAACAGCAGGACCAAGGCTAGAACTTAGATATAAGGAGAACATTGAGAGCATATGCCATTCTTTGGAGCGTGAATTCCTATGCAGGAAAGAAATTAAAAGGGAAGTATGTTCTACATAATTGCCCCAATCAGTGTCTCATGATTCCAGTGTTGCTATGTTTTGTGCTTTAGGATTGTTGGGAGACATTTTGTGACACTGGTGATATGAAGTTCTGCCGCAGTGATACCACGAACAGAGGCCTTGGATTGTGGTTGGAAATCCCCAATTATAAAGTCACAGGAAGCCTTCTACATAAGATGTCTGCTTCCAACCAGCAGTTCAGAAACTTTTAACAGGGCAGCAGAGAGTGAGAAGTCTGTAGTTGCCTCTCTAACATTTAGGATTGAGCCCAATCCATGAAGAGTAATGCTGACCAGCTTAAACTTAAATCATTGTAATTCTGTAGCTCTAATCATGTGCCTCAGCACCAATTTTCCTTCTACATCAAATCCCCAGGCAAGATGAGCAGTTGCTGTTGACTGAGGATGGGTAATTCGGACCCAGGAAGACATAAGTGGGAGGCACTGTCTCTGTGACTTCCTCCATCTTTATTCCCTGTCGTGAGCAGTTTGTTCCTCTAACCTATTAGTTCCTCTAACCTATTCATTCCCCTGCCTATTCAACCTTATAGATTTCTGACTCTTTTAGACCTACCTTCTGGAACAGTTTCCCCACTTTCCCCCTTCCCACCTCTCGCCCCTCCTTTAAACATCTACAAACTTACTTATTTGACTACGCCTTTGGCCACCTAACTCACCTCCTCCACTTCTGCTTGGCGTCCGTTTGTACTCCTCCTCGAAGCACTTTGGGACATTTTTTTCTACATTGAAGGCACTTTATTAATGGTAGTTTGTTGTTGATTGTGATTGAAAGCTCTCAGCTGGAGAATTTAGTTAATGTCACATGAGCAGGTCACCCCATGGCCCATTTCCATGACATTTGAACTCTTGCAATGATAAGCCCTTCCAAACACCCCTTTTTCTGAAATCCTTCACATCCAGTGTTGACCCTGACCTCTCCTCGCAGATCCAAAGGAGTTCTGCAGCTTGGATGAACATTGATATTGGATATCAAATTGGACAGACTTGGGTTTGGTGAAGACGGGCTATTTGAGAGTTAGTTACCTGCTGCTTTGTAATGGAAATGAGCTGAGAGAGTAATAACGGACCACAGAGAGCATATATTAATCCCTGCAGTCTGCTGAGCATTTAAACACGGGTAGATTTCAGGAACCAATTCCCCAGTGAATCAGAATAAACAATAAGACCCTGAGAAGCAATTCCCAGGGCTATTTTCCCTCTTGAACCAGGTGCTTGTGCCCTCTGTGTTATGTATACAGTGGAATCCTGATACACACTTACAATCACGTATAGATGGAGTGCAAACGCCTAGTCATAAAATTTCCTTTTTAAAGGTGCAATATATCTATGCTGTGATGTGCCTGCAGTTTCCCTCACTGGTTAGGTGGGCCATCAAGAAAAGGGGCTGAGTGGAGAACAGATGGTTCCACCCAGGGAAGAGAGAAAATCTAAGAGGAAATTCCCTCCTTCCCTCCCCCAACACATCACCCCAGCCACTATTGAGCATTTCAATGGCAGGCCTGGGAGAGGACTGCATGGTCGCCCTTTTGACCAGGAAATGTGTGACTCATTTCTGCCAGCATTCACAGAGCCTTTAAACTCCTGGTTAAGAAGCTCCAACCTCAAACAAATGAAACCCCTGACTGAACCTTCTTCAAGGTTCCTCAGTTTGTAACAATGAGGTTTGACTATCCCATTACTGACTGTCGGGGACAGAGCCAGATTCAATAATTGGCCAATATGTATATATGGATTCCGCTGTACCCATGGCACTACATCCCTTTGAACAGCAGGACTTGTTCTCTGTTATACAGTATTTGACACCGAATCCAACTTGCATTAGCACAAATGTAGCTTGTTACTTCCGATAGGTTTGTAGAGCGTTGGGAGCATTAACTTGCCACCAGCGGTTGTGAATACCTTCTGTAAAAAAACAAATACCCAAATCGACCATGTATATATTTACATTATTTAAACTGTTTAGAATATAAAACTGAGGTTGTATAGATCTGCAGTTTATACTTGAGATTGACTAGTAACATATTTGTAATATTGTTAAGATTTGCATATCAATAATGTCAAAAGAGCACTGTCCACCCTGAGTGAATCCAGACTACATAAAGGGGGAAGGCGAGATGGAGAGAAAGCTAAGATTGTTGGTCTGATGATGACTCAGATCTCTGGGAAGAAATGGAAGCTTTGAAGTCATTTGATGGACTGCTACCACAGCATGTTGGGGTTCCCCCTCTTCCCCAGGTCTCCTGCTTTTATTCCTCTCCATTTTCAGTCCTCTCCTGGTGCCTCTCACTACCTCCTTCAGCCAGGAGGGCAGCATGGTCTGATCTGAAAATCTCCCCAGTCCCCGTATGCCGCCACCCCCACCCCAATCCATGCTGCTCTATGATTGGTCAACAGGTGGTGCGTGTGTGAACGCATCCCCACTGTTTTTCTTCCCCCGCCCCGGAAGGATGAGACAGGTGCCTCTGATATTTAAATGGGCCTTGGCTGGACAAAGTACTGTATCAAAGCTGCAGAGGGCAGACTGAGAGATTACACCTGGGACCCATGAACATCTGAGATGGTCTGATAGTTTTATAAGAGAGTGCAGTAAACCCCTTTCCCAAGAAATGCAATGAGAAGGAGCTTTTCTGAGACCGTTATCTCAAAGAACATTTTCCATCCTGACGCTGATGATGCCACCTATGGTTTCTGTCCTTACCCCCTCAGCAATATCCCCGTTGAAGAATTCCTGTCAGCGAAAGTTATAAGCTGTGACAATGTAAAATACTTTCTTGGGGGGATGGAAGAGGTTGAATCAAATCCACTGGTTGTTGCTTCATTTTGAAGCTGGCACTGGATTCCTCTTCAAGGTTAAACATGAGTCCTTTAGCTAAAATATCTGTACCTTGGACAGGTCTGAATTGAGCAGGACTGTCCAGCTCCTTCAAACCAGAAACCTGCCCAGTTGGACAAGCTGTTTTGATGTCTGGTTCTCTAACTGTTATATAAGCCAATCAAGCCACGTTAAAATAAAGTAGACCACAGCTTAGGACAATGATGGTTACTTCTGCCCCTCCGCCTTCCAACAGAACTGATGAAAGGCACCTTGAACCCTCTCCTTCATAATAGTGCTGAGGCTACCCTGTTGCTGCCATTTTGAATGGTTTCAGTTACATCTTACATTGAGGACCTACACAATAATTATGGGGGACGACCATCTCACTTCCCCCCCCTCCCCCCATCTAAACAAGTAAAAAGTAGGAAGTGGACCCGGTAGTAAAAAAAAAGGTTAGCTATAGGTGCCTGTAGAGGACATGATATCCTACTTTCTAAAGGTGCTAAAGCATGATGCCATAATCTCAATACTGGATCCAAGTGACCATTTGATCTGGATGTCGGGAGACCCTGCCCCCACCCCTCTCACTCCCATTTTAAATGCTTGCCAGCTGGACAACTTGTTGAACTCACAAGCAACTGGATTGCGCTCTGTATCAGCCAGAAAGGGGCCCACGTTCCCTTGTTTTATAATCATGGTATTTCCAGCTCCCTCTTGACTCATATTTCAAGACTTTTGTTTAGGCAGGATAACACCTGCAAGTTATTCCCACCACAGTAAGACTTGAGTAAGGGGCGAAAACCACAAACTCGGGTGGATTGTGCAAGTATTATTAACGTGCCCTTATTAAGGAACACTTCGGTCACCCACTGAAGATCGCCATCAACCCTCGAGTCCAAGACGTAAATTATGAGGCGTATTCAGTATGGGGAGATTGCAGTTTTTTTTAAATTGAGTTTACTCTCACTGTTAGTACAGTAAAGCTCAATGATGGTTTTGCCGTTCTTTAATTCTACTTTGTAATAGTCAACAATAGAAAATGTGCAGCAAATCTAGCTTGCTGAAACGACACAACAGAATAGTGCATATTTTCAATGGTGCAAAGATAGGTCCAGTGCTCAAAGTGTTAATCAAGCTCCTCCCATGTATTTGTATAACCAGCTTAATTATGCAAGCAGCCAAAGCTCCTTATTTTCTATGTAAATTTGATTTGCTTAAAGGAATATATTTACATACATTAATCAATTATTTGCATAAAGTTTGGGCCTTTTTGGGTGCACTCACCTGCTCATTTGCATATTTCACCACAGTTTGGTCTCTGATCTAACCAGCACCAATCAAAATTCACGCTGAACTGACAGATAAGACAGCAGAACACACCCTTCTGCGATTAAAGACAAAAATGCCAAAAATGTAGAAATAAAATAAATTCAGAAATAAAGTGCATTGTTGTGTCTGCTTTGTGATGTTTCACTCACGTAATTTAGATCCTCAGTAAAGAAATCTGAATTTTCAATGTTTGGTCAGTGGCTCGGTATATTGGTGGAATGTATCAGAATACAGTAGTGAAAATCCAGACAGAATACTAATTGACAGCAGCACATTATCCAGTGAAAGTACCCCTGCCATGTTCGAGAATAATCGATGACTGCTGTGTTCTGGATTAATCACCATCTGTTGGGTACTAGATTAATCGATGTCTGTTGTGTTCTGGAGTAATCTTGCCTGTTTTGCTCTAGATTAATGGTCATCTGGTGTGTTCTAGATTAATCGATGCCTGCTGTGTTCTAGATTACTCACTGCTGTGCTTCAGTGTTTTTTTAATGGATTACACCCCTCAGGTTTTCAGCCATTCAGCAGTTACATTGCTTCCTACCACTGGCAGGGCAGAACAGCCTGGGAGGTGACTTTTCCCGTGGCAGTAACAAGTTACGGTCCGTTTTGACCCAGAGCTGTGCTTTGTAGGATGGAAGGATCTCCCTGCCAAGTCATTCAAACCCTTGAATTAAAGTCGCCAAAATGGGAGCCCTGCACTCTGCTGCTACAGCTACCAGCCTGTTGTAGTGAGTGGTAGCCCCGATGTTTTACGTCTGGCACCCTTGTGCCCATCTGAAAAAGTGTAATTTTGAGTTAATTACTAATACACCTTGTGCTTTTCATTCGTGCAATGTAATCCTTAATATAAGAGGCTAAATTAACACACTACGCTATCATTTTTACCCATTTGCTTTGGGCTCACTTTCTTGCCCAGTTTTCTTCTCTCCCGAAGGTGCTGACTCATTTTGGGTTCAAGCTGCCCTCCGCTACCATTCCAAGCCCCTACTGTTCATGTGTGAGCCTAGACACTGAGGGGGGAATTCTCCTCTGTGATCCCAGAACAACTTCTGCAGCGGTGTCTTGTAGCTGCGATAATTGGCCTTCAACCACCACAGTCATCTTTGGCAGGCATGTCTCCAGCCACTGGAGGGTTTTCCCCCTTTGACCAGTTTTGCTAAGGCCCCTAGCTGCCATACTTGGTCTAATGCTGCCTTGATATCAAGGGCAGTTATTCTCACTTCTCTGGCATTCAGTTCTTGTGTTCGTGGCTCAAGGCTGCGATGAGGTCTGGAGCAGAGTGGTTTCGAGGAACCTGAACTGAGCATCAATGAGCAGGTTATTGGTGAGTAGGTGCCGCTTGATGGCATTATTGAGGAATCCTTCCATCAGTTTGCTGATGATTGATTGGGGGAAACTAATGGGGCAGTAATTGGCTGTGCTAAATTTGTCCTGCTTTTTGTGGATAGCACATACCTGAGCAACATTCCAACATTGTTGGACAGATGCCATTGCATAACTGCACTAGAATAGCTTGGCTAGGGGGTGACTGGTTCTAGTACGTACTACAGACAGATAGTCAGAATCCATAGGCTTTGCTGTGTCCAGTGACTCAGCTGCTTCTTAATATCACATGGAGTGAACCAAATTGGCTAGATGCTGGTATATATAATGGTGGGAACCTTGGGAGGAGGCCCAGTGGGATCATCCACTCGGCACTTGGTTGAAGACACTTGCAAACACCTCAGCCTTGTCTCAAACTTGCTGGGCTCTGTCATGGATGAGGATGGGGGTGTTCGTGGGGTGGAATGTGAGCTGTGAGGAGGATGGAAAGAGGCTCCAATGTGATTTAGACAAGTTGGGTGAGTGGGCAAGAACATGGCAGATGCAGTATAATGTGGACAAATGTGAGGTTACCCACTTTGGTTGTAAAAACAGAAAGGCAGATTATTATCTGAATGGTGAAAGATTTGGAAAAAGGGATGTGCAACGAGACCTGGGTGTCCTTGTACACCAGTCGCTGAAAGCGAGCATTCAGGTGCAGCAAGCAGTTAGGAAGGCGAATGCTACGTTGGCCTTCATTGCAAGAGGATTTGAGTACAGAAGCAGGGATGTCTTACTGCAGTTATACAGGGCCTTGGTGAGACCACATCTGGAGTATTGTGTGCAGTTTTGGTCACCTTATCTGAGGAAGGATGTCCTTACTATGGAGGGAGTGCAACGAAGGTTTACCAGACTGATTCCTGGGATGGCAGGACTGACGTATGAGGAGAGATTGGGTCGACTAGACCTATATTCACTAGAGTTTAGAAGAATGAGAGGTGATCTCATCGAAACATATAAAATTCCAACAGGACTAGACAGACTAGATGCAGGGAGGATGTTCCCGATGGCTGGGGAGTCCAGAACCAGGGGTCACAGTCTCAGGATACGGGGTATGCTATTTAGAACAGAGATGAAGAGAAATTTCTTCACTCAGAGGGTGGTGAACCTGTGGAATTCTCTACCACAGAAGGCAGTGGAAGCCAAGTCATTAGATGTATTCAAGAAGGAGATAGATATATTTCTTAATGCTAAAGGGATCAGGGGATATGGGGAAAAGGCGAGAACAGGGTACTGAGTTAGACGATCAGCCATGATCATTTTGAATGGCGGAGCAGGTCCGAAGGGCCGAATGGCCTACTCTTGCTCCTATTTTCTACGTTTCTATATCTCTGTTAGTTGCCTGATTGTCCACCATCGTTCTTGATTGGGTGTGGCGGGGATCAAGGTTTGCTCTGACTGTTCCTTGTGGGAGCGCTGTGCTCTGTCTATTGCTTTTGGGACTTAGCATTTAGGGAGCTCTGCGTAGTAGTTTCACTGGCTTGGTGCCTCATTTTAAGGTATACCTGATGTTGCTCCTGGCACACCCTCCTACTTCCCATTAAACCAGGAATGATTGCCCAGTTGATAATGGAGGAGTGAGGGATTGGCCAAGCAATGAGATTACAGACTGTGGTGGCATACAGTTATACTGCTGCTGATGGCCCAGAGCACCTCATGATGCCCAGATTTGGGCATCTAGATCTCTTTGTTTGTCCCCCTTAGCATAGCAGTAGTGCTACACTGTACAATGGAGAATGCCTTCGAGGTTAGACTGTGTAGTGGTCACTGCCAATTCCACAGGTAGGTTGGTGAAGATAATAGGTTAATCCCTTGTATTTACGTAGGCCCAGTCTGGTCGCTTTGTCCTTCAGGATTCTGCTAATTCGGTCAGTGGTGGCACTACCGAGCCACTTAGTGGTGGACATTGTAGCCTTCCGGCCAGAGTATAGTTCGTGCCCTTGCTTTCCTCAATGCTTTTTCCAAATGGTGTTCAACATGGAAGAGTACTAATTTGGGAGGGGCGCGGGGGAGCAGTGGTGGCAGAACATGGTAATAAGCAGGAGGTAGTTTTGACCTTGTTCAACTTGAAGCTATGAGACTTGTAGGGTTTAGAGTCAATGTTGAGGGCTCACGATACCCCCAATTGTATACCCATCTCTGGGTCTATCCTGTTGGTGGGCTGGACATGTGCTGGGATTGGTAGTGGAGAAGCCTGGAATATTGATTGATAGAATGACTGAGTATAACTACACATGAGCTGATGAACTGCTAATCTGCAGGACAGCTCTCCCAACCTAGGCACCAGTCCCCCAAAGTTGAAGACTTTGCAGGATCGACTGGATTGGGATTGCTTAAGTCTTGCACTTTTCTACTACTCAAATCGTTGCTGATAACTCCATCTAATATTTCTCTTATGATTCTGTTTTTACAACTGACAGGCTTGCTCGTTCACCTCAGAGGACATTAAAAGTGAACCAGAGTCACCTGCCTTTTGAAACACCATCTTTCATACATTTAATATTCATCAATAATTTTCTCTTATCTTCCATAGCTCTACTGCAAGGGGTTGTTATTTAGTGTCAGTATAGGCTCAGTGATGGGTTGCTGACAGAGTGCAGCACTGTCGGAATTGCCCTCTAATTAAACCGACGTCCTGTCCATCCTGGATGAGCAATAAAATATTGGAAGACACGGGGAGTTTTCCCAGTTGTGCTGACCGATATTTATCCGACCATCGTGTTTCCACTCTGGGAGGGTGAGGCTCCCCGCTCCTGGGTCACATCTTCAGCCGCAGGGGTTCGAGCTCAGTTCCTCACAGGTCCCGGGGCGGCGGACGGACTCCCCCTGGCCGAAGGATTCAGGTCCGGGCTTTCTCCAGTCCCGGGGTTCGAGTCTCTCTCTCCGGCCGCGGGTTCAGGTCTCTCTCCGGTGTCAGAATATTCGGGCTCGGGCTCGGGCTTCTCCCCGTTGCCGGGATTTGGGCCGAGAATTTTATGGTGCTGGGAGGTTCGGGCCCGGCTCCCTCCCTGACCCTGGGGTTCGGGCCCGGCTCCCTCCCTGACCCTGGGGTTCGGGCCCGGCTCCCTCCCTGACCCTGGGGTTCGGGCCCGGCTCCCTCCCTGACCCTGGGGTTCGGGCTCGGTTCTCTCTCCCTCCCTGACCCTGGGGTTCGGGCTCGGTTCTCCCTCCCTCCCTGACCCTGGGGTTCGGGCTCGGTTCTCTCTCCCTCCCTGACCCTGGGGTTCGGGCTCGGTTCTCCCTCCCTCCCTGACCCTGGGGTTCGGGCTCGGTTCTCTCTCCCTCCCTGACCCTGGGGTTCGGGCTCGGTTCTCTCTCCCTCCCTGACCCTGGGGTTCGGGCTCGGTTCTCTCTCTCTCTCTGACCCTGGGGTTCGGGCTCGGTTCTCTCTCTCTCTCTGACCATGGGGTTCGGGCTCGGTTCTCTCTCTCTGACCATGGGGTTCGGGCTCGGTTCTCCCTCCCTGACCCTGGGGTTCAGGCTCGGTTCTCTCTCCCTCCCTGACCCTGGGGTTCGGGCTCGGTTCTCCCTCCCTGACCCTGGGGTTCGGGCTCGGTTCTCTCTCCCTCCCTGACCCTGGGGTTCGGGCTCGGTTCTCCCTCCCTGACCCTGGGGTTCGGGCTCGGTTCTCCCTCCCTGACCCTGGGGTTCGGGCTCGGTTCTCCCTCCCTGACCCTGGGGTTCGGGCTCGGTTCTCCCTCCCTGACCCTGGGGTTCGGGCTCGGTTCTCTCTCTCTCTCTGACCCTGGGGTTCGGGCTCGGTTCTCCCTCCCTGACCCTGGGGTTCGGGCTCGGTTCTCTCTCTCTCTCTGACCCTGGGGTTCGGGCTTGGTTCTCTCTCTCTCTCTGACCCTGGGGTTCGGGCTCGGTTCTCTCTCTCTCTCTGACCCTGGGGTTCGGGCTCGGTTCTCTCTCTCTCTCTGACCCTGGGGTTCGGGCTTGGTTCTCCTTCCCTGACCCTGGGGTTCGGGCTCGGTTCTCCCTCCCTGACCCTGGGGTTCGGGCTCGGTTCTCCCTCCCTGGGGTTCGGGCTCGGTTCTCCCTCCCTGACCCTGGGGTTCGGGCTCGGTTCTCCCTCCCTGACCCTGGGGTTCGGGCTCGGTTCTCCCTCCCTGACCCTGGGGTTCGGGCTCGGTTCTCTCTCTCTCTCTCTCTCTGACCCTGGGGTTCGGGCTCGGTTCTCCCTCCCTGACCCTGGGGTTCGGGCTCGGTTCTCTCTCTCTCTCTCTCTCTGACCCTGGGGTTCGGGCTCGGTTCTCTCTCTCTCTGACCCCGGGGTTCGGGCTCGGTTCTCTCTCTCTCTCTGACCCTGGGGTTCGGGCTCGGTTCTCTCTCTCTCTCTGACCCTGGGGTTCGGGCTCGGTTCTCTCTCTCTGACCCTGGGGTTCGGGCTCGGTTCTCTCTCTCTCTCTGACCCTGGGGTTCGGGCTCGGTTCTCTCTCCCTCCCTGACCCTGGGGTTCGGGCTCGGTTCTCTCTCTCCCTGACCCTGGGGTTCAGGCTCGGTTCTCTCTCTCTCTGACCCTGGGGTTCGGGCTCGGTTCTCCCTCCCTGACCCTGGGGTTCGGGCTCGGTTCTCCCTCTCTGACCCTGGAGTTCGGGCTCGGTTCTCCCTCTCTGACCCTGGGGTTCGGGCTCGGTTCTCTCTCCCTCTCTGACCCTGGGGTTCGGGCTCGGTTCTCTCTCTCTCTCTAACCCTGGGGTTCGGGCTCGGTTCTCTCTCTCTCTCTAACCCTGGGGTTCGGGCTCGGTTCTCTCTCCCTCCCTGACCCTGGGGTTCGGGCTCGGTTCTCTCTCTCTCTCTGACCCTGGGGTTCGGGCTTGGTTCTCCCTCCCTGACCCTGGGGTTCGGGCTCGGTTCTCCCTCCCTGACCCTGGGGTTCGGGCTCGGTTCTCCCTCCCTGGGGTTCGGGCTCGGTTCTCCCTCCCTGACCCTGGGGTTCGGGCTCGGTTCTCCCTCCCTGACCCTGGGGTTCGGGCTCGGTTCTCCCTCCCTGACCCTGGGGTTCGGGCTCGGTTCTCTCTCTCTCTCTCTCTCTGACCCTGGGGTTCGGGCTCGGTTCTCCCTCCCTGACCCTGGGGTTCGGGCTCGGTTCTCTCTCTCTCTCTCTCTCTGACCCTGGGGTTCGGGCTCGGTTCTCTCTCTCTCTGACCCCGGGGTTCGGGCTCGGTTCTCTCTCTCTCTCTGACCCTGGGGTTCGGGCTCGGTTCTCTCTCTCTCTCTGACCCTGGGGTTCGGGCTCGGTTCTCTCTCTCTGACCCTGGGGTTCGGGCTCGGTTCTCTCTCTCTCTCTGACCCTGGGGTTCGGGCTCGGTTCTCTCTCCCTCCCTGACCCTGGGGTTCGGGCTCGGTTCTCTCTCTCCCTGACCCTGGGGTTCAGGCTCGGTTCTCTCTCTCTCTGACCCTGGGGTTCGGGCTCGGTTCTCCCTCCCTGACCCTGGGGTTCGGGCTCGGTTCTCCCTCTCTGACCCTGGAGTTCGGGCTCGGTTCTCCCTCTCTGACCCTGGGGTTCGGGCTCGGTTCTCTCTCCCTCTCTGACCCTGGGGTTCGGGCTCGGTTCTCTCTCTCTCTCTAACCCTGGGGTTCGGGCTCGGTTCTCTCTCTCTCTCTAACCCTGGGGTTCGGGCTCGGTTCTCTCTCCCTCCCTGACCCTGGGGTTCGGGCTCGGTTCTCTCTCCCTCCCTGACCCTGGGGTTCGGGCTCGGTTCTCTCTCTCTCTGACCCTGGGGTTCGGGCTCGGTTCTCTCTCTCTCTGACCCTGGGGTTCGGGCTCGGTTCTCTCTCCCTCCCTGACCCTGGGGTTCGGGCTCGGTTCTCCCTCCCTCCCTGACCCTGGGGTTCGGGCTCGGTTCTCTCTCCCTCCCTGACCCTGGGGTTCGGGCTCGGTTCTCCCTCCCTCCCTGACCCTGGGGTTCGGGCTCGGTTCTCTCTCCCTCCCTGACCCTGGGGTTCGGGCTCGGTTCTCTCTCTCTCTCTGACCCTGGGGTTCGGGCTCGGTTCTCTCTCCCTCCCTGACCCTGGGGTTCGGGCTCGGTTCTCTCTCTCTCTCTGACCCTGGGGTTCGGGCTCGGTTCTCTCTCCCTCCCTGACCCTGGGGTTCGGGCTCGGTTCTCTCTCTCTCTCTGACCCTGGGGTTCGGGCTCGGTTCTCTCTCTCTCTCTGACCATGGGGTTCGGGCTCGGTTCTCTCTCTCTGACCATGGGGTTCGGGCTCGGTTCTCCCTCCCTGACCCTGGGGTTCAGGCTCGGTTCTCTCTCCCTCCCTGACCCTGGGGTTCGGGCTCGGTTCTCCCTCCCTGACCCTGGGGTTCGGGCTCGGTTCTCTCTCCCTCCCTGACCCTGGGGTTCGGGCTCGGTTCTCCCTCCCTGACCCTGGGGTTCGGGCTCGGTTCTCCCTCCCTGACCCTGGGGTTCGGGCTCGGTTCTCCCTCCCTGACCCTGGGGTTCGGGCTCGGTTCTCCCTCCCTGACCCTGGGGTTCGGGCTCGGTTCTCTCTCTCTCTCTGACCCTGGGGTTCGGGCTCGGTTCTCCCTCCCTGACCCTGGGGTTCGGGCTCGGTTCTCTCTCTCTCTCTGACCCTGGGGTTCGGGCTTGGTTCTCCCTCCCTGACCCTGGGGTTCGGGCTCGGTTCTCCCTCCCTGACCCTGGGGTTCGGGCTCGGTTCTCCCTCCCTGGGGTTCGGGCTCGGTTCTCCCTCCCTGACCCTGGGGTTCGGGCTCGGTTCTCCCTCCCTGACCCTGGGGTTCGGGCTCGGTTCTCCCTCCCTGACCCTGGGGTTCGGGCTCGGTTTTCTCTCTCTCTCTGACCCTGGGGTTCGGGCTCGGTTCTCTCTCTCCCTGACCCTGGGGTTCGGGCTCGGTTCTCTCTCTCCCTGACCCTGGGGTTCGGGCTCGGTTCTCCCTCTCTGACCCTGGGGTTCGGGCTCGGTTCTCTCTCTCTCTCTGACCCTGGGGTTCGGGCTCGGTTCTCTCTCTCTGACCCTGGGGTTCGGGCTCGGTTCTCTCTCTCTCTCTAACCCTGGGGTTCGGGCTCGGTTCTCCCTCCCTGACCCTGGGGTTCGGGCTCGGTTCTCCCTCTCTGACCCTGGGGTTCGGGCTCGGTTCTCTCTCTCTGACCCTGGGGTTCGGGCTCGGTTCTCTCTCCCTCTCTGACCCTGGGGTTCGGGCTCGGTTCTCTCTCCCTCCCTGACCCTGGGGTTCGGGCTCGGTTCTCTCTCTCCCTGACCCTGGGGTTCAGGCTCGGTTCTCTCTCTCTCTGACCCTGGGGTTCGGGCTCGGTTCTCCCTCCCTGACCCTGGGGTTCGGGCTCGGTTCTCCCTCTCTGACCCTGGAGTTCGGGCTCGGTTCTCCCTCTCTGACCCTGGGGTTCGGGCTCGGTTCTCTCTCCCTCTCTGACCCTGGGGTTCGGGCTCGGTTCTCTCTCCCTCCCTGACCCTGGGGTTCGGGCTCGGTTCTCTCTCTCTCTGACCCTGGGGTTCGGGCTCGGTTCTCTCTCTCTCTCTAACCCTGGGGTTCGGGCTCGGTTCTCTCTCCCTCCCTGACCCTGGGGTTCGGGCTCGGTTCTCTCTCCCTCCCTGACCCTGGGGTTCGGGCTCGGTTCTCTCTCTCTCTGACCCTGGGGTTCGGGCTCGGTTCTCTCTCTCTCTGACCCTGGGGTTCGGGCTCGGTTCTCCCTCCCTGACCCTGGGGTTCGGGCTCGGTTCTCTCTCTCTCTCTGACCCTGGGGTTCGGGCTCGGTTCTCTCTCTCTCTCTGACCCTGGGGTTCGGGCTCGGTTCTCCCTCCCTGACCCTGGGGTTCGGGCTCGGTTCTCTCTCTCTGACCCTGGGGTTCGGGCTCGGTTCTCTCTCTCTCCCTGACCCTGGGGTTCGGGCTCGGTTCTCTCTCTCTCTCTCTGACCCTTGGGTTCGGGCTCGGTTCTCTCTCTCCCTCCCTGACCCTGGGGTTCGGGCTCGGTTCTCCCTCCCTGACCCTGGGGTTCGGGCTCGGTTCTCTCTCTCTGACCCTGGGGTTCGGGCTCGGTTCTCTCTCTCTCCCTGACCCTGGGGTTCGGGCTCGGTTCTCTCTCTCTCTCTCTGACCCTGGGGTTCGGGCTCGGTTCTCTCTCTCTCTCTCTGACCCTGGGGTTCGGGCTCGGTTCTCTCTCTCTGACCCTGGGGTTCGGGCTCGGTTCTCCCTCTCTGACCCTGGGGTTCGGGCTCGGTTCTCTCTCTCTCTCTCTGACCCTGGGGTTCGGGCTCGGTTCTCCCTCTCTTACCCTGGGGTTCGGGCTCGGTTCTCCCTCTCTGACCCTGGGGTTCGGGCTCGGTTCTCTCTCCCTCTCTGACCCCGGGGTTCGGGCTCGGTTCTCTCTCTCTCCCTGACCCTGGGGCCTTTAGTCGCTCCACTTAACGGCGCTAAAATTCCCGCCTCGTGTTTCCGGCGTCCTGCGGTCGCTAAGTAACCGCGCCGGGACCTGTCACTCACGAAGGCAGTGACTTCCGGCGTGCGCTGGTTGCTCGGCGACCCCCGCTGGGGGCTGTCAATCTCCCGGCGAACATTCCAAGCTGCTCTGACGGATCGCACGGGACCAGCGGGGAGCAGAGCGGCGCAGGATTTTAAGTAAGAACCTGCAGATTGTTTGCAATAGTTTGAAATGGGCGGTATCTGCGGGTAAAAGTCTGCATGGAGTCGATTCCAACCGTTCGATGTGTAATAGGAAGGGCACAAAGTTATTGTGTAATACATAATACAGATAGATTTGGATTAATGGAAAAGTATAATTTCCCTGTTATAATACTTTGTTTTTAGCACCTACATTCCACGTCCCAAACCTGCGGGAAAAGTTACTGTGCAGACAAGAGTCCCGACGCCTTGGGACCTTTTCGGCGCTCTATAAATGCAAGATATTAACAGAAAATGCTGGAAAAGCTCAGCAAATGAGGCAGCATCTGTGGAGAAAGGAACAGAGTTAACGTTTCAGGTCGATGACCCTTCAGTATTTTGCTTTTGATATAAATGCAAGATGTTGTTGTATTGACTGCAGCACAATCCGTGCAGTTAAATCAGGGAACTCTTCACTAATCCGTGCGTGAAATGTCCTGGAGGGAGGTATGTGGGGTTAAAGTCTGTTCTTTTCGACTGATTTGATGCCTGTGGTTCTGCTCCGAGGCGATGCCGGTGATTTAAGGTCCCCTTTCTATCGGGTGACGGTTGGAGAAGTGATGAATGGGCCTTTAAGGAGGGGCTGGGCTTTGGGAGGTGGATTAAAGCACTTTCTGCGAATGAACATCCTCCTTTTGAAGGGGATTGTCTGAGCCGTGTGTGGCATTTTCCTCGTGTCTTTGTGGCACGAGTTATGTTATTCCTGACAACATGTTGAGTGACTTTACGACGTTAATGGTTCAAGTTGTATAAAGTTGCAGGTGTAGGTGTCCGACCGGTCAAAAAATAGAGCGCTTTGACATGGTGGGAAATGCTGGGCCAGCCCCACCTTCCTGGGAGAGCAGTGAGATGTTTACAGGGGCAGGTTCAAAGGGTGAGAGGCAGCAGGGTTGTGGAAACACTGGGAAATTGGGTGAGGAAGGGATAGGGAAGCACATTGGGGTAGAATCCTGTTAAAAAAAAAAGTTATGCTTCCCTTTTTGGGATCACAGCCCCAGAAAATATTCCAATCCGGTAGAGATGTGAGCCCTAACTATCTCTCCCTCTCCCATCCTCCCTGACTGTGACCATTCTCTCACGTGTCCCTCACCACTTCTCACTTTTTGCTCTGTCACTCTGCCCATTTTTTGACCTGTATCTCTCACTCACATTTTCTCTCTCAGTGCATTTTCCTCTTTTGTTAATCTGTTCCGGTATTTTTCTCTCACTTACTGTCTGCCTACTCTCCCTCCATCCCTCTCACTCACTTTGTGCCTCCCTTTCTCACTCTCGCGCCCTGTCTCTGCCCAACTCTCTCTGCCCGCACTCGCCCCCACCATATATCTGTGTTACTCTTTGTGCTGTGACGCTCTTGACTTTGTGCCTGGAGAGACCTATTATTTGCTTGTCAGGGTTTCCATGGTAACATCTACCATTTCACAGCTCTGTCATTTAGCAGGCCATGTAAGCACAGGGCAAAGGCAGGAATTGGACAATGAGCCTAATGTGTAACCTTTGACCTCTGGCAGCCAGTGGATACCTGAATGTTTGGGGGTAAATTTGACTTAGGGCAATAGTGTAAAACGGGCAATATCAGATCAGCCGCCCATTATACCTCTCTCCCGGTTTTCATTTCCATTGAAGTCAGTACTTTCTTGAATGTTCATTGCCTCGATTTAAAAATTCTCATCCTTGTTTTCAAATCCCTCCTTGGCCTCGCCCTTCCCCATCTCTGTAACCTCCTCCAGCTCAAAACCCTCCGAGATCTCTGCGCTCCTCCAATTCTGGCCTCTTGCGCATCTCTGATTTTCGTTGCCCCTCCGTTGGCGGTCATGCCTTCAGCTGTCTTGGCCCTAAGGTCTGGAATTTCCTCCCTAAACCTCTCCGCCTCTCTCTCCTTTAGGTCGCTCATTAAAACCTACCCTCACCTTTCCTAATATCTCTTTATGTGGCTTGTTGTCAAATTTTGTTTGATAATCACTCCGGTGAAGCACCTTGGGATGTTTATGCTATGTTAAAGGCGCTATATAAATTCAAATTGTTGTTCTTTGTCTTCATTTTTTTCTTTCTGCCTGTTTGCCTTATTATTTCTTTTCTTATTTTCTTACTATTTTGTATCTCTTCTTTTTTTTTAAGTTGTCATTCTGATCCTGTAGGGGGGTTGGAGTTTTTTTTAAGGTGTTTTTCTCTCCTACCGTTTGGTCTCTCAGAACTACACACTGTCCATGAGCGAGAGCAGCTGCTGACTTTCTCACCAGCCTCTGGGGTCAGTGTTGTTCGAGGCGTCGTGTGAGATCACCTTGGGGTGAATCTCCCTCCAATCTTTTGTCCTGTTGTGAAGAATCAACCTCTCTCCTCTCACTGTCTCAGCACAGATACACTAAATGAGATGGGGAAACACCTGCCCAGAATCTGCTGGGAAAATAACGGCGAGTTCACAGTGCACGCCGTTAGTAGCTTAAAAAAAACCCCCAGCAATTTCTGGGGAGGAAGAGATACGGCGTGAGTTGCGAATCGCCACAAATTGCTGGGCGATTTGTGTCGCCCCACCCTTAGCCTCGCAGAAACAGTAACTCGCCGTCAACCTCCCCGTGAGTGTCAAGAAATTGCTGGATTTGTGCCTTAAATACGAATGAATCTTGCCGCCGATAGTCAGGGCTGGTATTTCACAGCGTAAGGACCCTGTTAACGACATGATTTATGTTCCAGCAATGCCACTCAACCTCTCCAGCCCAGAAAGGGAACAATTGAAACTGTGGAGTCTCATTCCTGCAGGTAGTAAATTGTTCTGAGAGGTTTTTTAAATTATTTAATTTTTTTCTTACTTTTCCTTTCTGCCTCTTTTTTTCTCTCTTTCTTAATCCACTCTCTTTCTTTCCCTCACTTTATTTCTCTTTCTGTACCTAATTTGACTCTAATTCACCCTATTTCATTTGCTCTTGTTTCTCTATCCTTCAACTTAATTGGTTAAGGAGATAGACTGTTGTTCACCAAGGGCCCAGATGCCCTCTTTTCCTTGCCCCATTATCAAGTCGCATTTCCAGCAATTTGCGGCACAAAAATAATTGGAGCTGAGGGAAAAAATCCAACTCGTGGCATTCGCCATGAGATGCACCGTTTCCGCAAATTCCGGGCCCTTGAAACAGATTTCAAAAGGGAAGGTCAACCTTGACCAACCTTATTGAATTCTTTGAAGAAATAACAGAAAGGGTAGACAAGGGTAATGTAGTAGGTGTAATATATTTGGATTTTCAAAAGGCCTTCGATAAGATACCGCATAGTAGACTCATGACTAAGGTCAGAGCATGTGGAGTCAGGGGACAAGTAGCAGAAAGGACAGCTACAAAACAGAAAACAGAGAGTAGGGGTGAAAGGTATTTACGCAGACTGGCAAAAGGTGGGAAGTGGTGTTCCACAAGGATCGGTGCTGGGACCACTGTTGTTCACCATTTACATAAACGATTTGGATTCAGTAATCGGAAGTACAATTTAAAAACTTGCAGACTGCACCAAATTGGGGTAATACTGAGGAAGAATACAACAAGATACAAGGAAATGTTAATAAACTTACAGAATGGGCATGTAAATGGCAAATTAATTTCCGTATACTATTCCAAGATGGCTCCTGGGCTGGCTGCTCCCTCGGGAGCTCCTTGCTGTGCGACTCTGTCCTTGGCCATCGGTTGCCCTCCTTTGCCCTTTCTCCCCCAATCACCTCTCTTCCACTGTATAAGCTCCCCTGGCTCGAATAGTGGATGCATGTTAGCCTTAACTACAGATTTAAAGTTACCCGGGCCCACTGCCTATCCCCCGACCATTCCTGCTCTTTGTTCTCATCAGCGAGCGCTGGATCTTTGCTCAAATTCGGCTTCCAAATTCCTGGACTTCTCTGCTGTCAGAACTACTCCGCTCCACTGGACTACACTGTAAGTCTCAGCTGCTGTGACTCTGATCTGCAACTCAATTGCTTAAGTTTTAAGGTAACTTTGTCTAGTCTTCAGCCCATCCCCCACCGCTGCTGTAACCTGCTGAGCCTATGACTGCCCCACTGTTTTTTTCAGCTTTATTTTGCGACGGTGTGGTTCCTGGCCAGAAATTCGCTCTGCTGGGCCGTAGTCCATTTCTCCACCACTCTGGACCTTACAGTGACCTTCAACTTCTCCACTGTTTCTCTGCCCCGCGATCGATTCTGCACACCGCCTGGCTCTTCATTCCCACAGAAGTACCTCCAGCAGTGCCTCCTCCGATACTCTACCCTTCAAATAGATTCTGGACTCACTCGCCCTCCACGTCTGTCTCCAAACCGGGACATCAGTTCGTCGCTGCTCCAAGCTGACGCCACCCTATCTACATTAACTTTATCCTATCACGGGACCTCCGACTAACTTTGGACTCCCTCCGATTGTCTCCTCTCCATTCCCTGTTTATTACCAGGAGGTATCTATCCTTATCTCGCTAAGTAACCACGCCGATGTAACGTGAGTTTCCGTGTCCATTCGCATGCGCGTTTCAGCTGCCGTTCCGGACCCAAGCCAATCGCTACTATCTCATCTTTTTTCTTCTTTTCTCTTTACCCCTCCTAGATCCCTCTCTCCTGTCGTCATGCCTCCTTTCATTTCTCCCCTCTTGGGTACTCTGCTCCCCCAAATCCCTACACTAACCCTTCAACAATCCTTGACATTCCTACTCTCCTGGCCCCATCCCAGGCTTGACTCCCTTTGAGTTAAGCTGACAGCTTCCCTCTGTGCCTCTCTTAACATCCTCCGAAGGGCCCATCGAGCCACTCGTCACTGCCTCCTTATCAGTAGCAACCCCCAACTGCCCCATCCTACTCTCTCACCAGCTTCCCCACCCAGCGCGCTTGCTGGGGGCTAATCTTGCCAATCTGCTTCCTGTCCCACTCATTCCTCCGAGCACTAACTCTGTGGACTGTGCCAGTGGATCAGCTATCACTGCCCCTCCCTCCAGAATGTTTGCTCACTTGTGAACAAGGCCCTTGCTGTCCATGAGCTTATTGTGGATGATTGCATTGACATCATGGCCTTGACAGAAACCTGGCTGACGGGTGATGAAACCTTCCCGCTTAATGAAGCCTCCCCGCCTGGCTATATCTTCCTCCACTTGCCCCACCCAGACCGCCGCGGTGGCAGTGTGGCCTTATCATCAAATCACACTTTGGTCTGTCCCCCTACTCCCCTGCACCTTCTCCTCCTTTGAACATCTCACCTTGTTCCACCCCTCTCGCCTCTCCTTTAAAATCCTCGTTCTCTGCTGCCCACCCAAGTACCCCATCAAGTTTCTCACCGAGATATCTTCACTGCTTTCCTCCCTCAGCCTCCGCACCGAGTGACCTCTCATTCTTGGTGATTTCAACCTCCATCTCAACTCAACATGCCCTCTCTCCTCTGAGTTCACCGCCCTCTATCCTCCCCTAAGCTCTCTCTCCATATAAATTCTCCTATCCATATTCACGGCCACCCCCTTGACCTTGCCATCTCGTGTTGCCTCTCTACTCCCATCGTGTCAATCACGAATAAGGCCATCTCTGATCACTTCCTTGTATCCCTCTGTCCCAACCCCCTTCCCCTCCCAGCCCCACTTCCTTCTGTGTTCGCCCCTGGAAAAAACTCTCTCCCAAGTTACTTACAACGGCACTTTCAAATTCCCAACTCTCTAGCCTTTGGCCCTCCATTTACCACGACATTCCTGCAGCTACCGATCTGCTCAATCACACCCTCACCTCCACCTATAATGCCTTTGTCCCCATTAAAACCATTACTCTCTCTCACCCTGGTCATTCCTCCTGCTACGGCCCTCATCTCTGATCCCTTAAGTCCAAGGGATGCAGACTTGAACGTTTATGGCGGCAACTGGTTTAGCCATTCATCGCCAGATCTGACTGGACCACATAAATCACTGTTGGGTCCTGCTCTCCTCTGCCAAAACTTCTCACTACAGGATAATTCTGGAATGCAAAGATAATCCCCGGCTTCTCTTCGCTACAAACTGTCTTCTTAAACCGCTCTCCCCTGCTCCCTCCACCCTCACCTGCAACAACAATCTTTATCACTAAGATTGAGACCATCTGTTCAGATTGATAGGGTAGATGTGGAGAAGATGTTTCTGCTTGTGGGGGGAGTCCTAAACTAGGGGCCATAAATATAAGATAATCACCAATAAATCCAATAAGGAATTCAGGAGAAACACCTTTACTCAGAGAGTGGTTAGAATGTGGAACTTGCTACATGGAATAGTTGAGGCAAAAAGCAAAGATGCCTTTAAGGGGAAACCAGACAAGTACATGAGGGAGAAAGGAATAGAATGTTATGCTGATGGGGTTAGATGAAGTCGGGTGGGAGGAGGCTCTTGTGGATCATAAACATGGACCTGTTGGGCCAAATGGCCTGTTTCTGTGCTGTAAAATTCTATGTAATTGTGTGTGGAGGATCTCAGACCAACCCTGTGACCTGCTGCCATGAGGTTCGTAGAACGCAATGCTGCAGAACACCATAGCACAAGCTTATGTCCACGATTCCTTCACACAGTGAGCTTCTACATCAGGGAAATATTAGGAGTAACCTTTATAATCAGAAGTAACATGGATCTTTTAAACATTAATTTTTAATAATGAACATAGGTCAAATCACTTATGGTTTTGTTGTCAGCCATGGCTCAGTGGTTGCACACTTGCCTGTGAGTCAGCGGGTTGTTGATTCAACCACAGCTCCCCCTCCCACCCAGAGATCCCCGGAGATCACTCACAGCTCCCCCTCCCACCCAGAGATCGCTCACAGCTCCCCCTCCCACCCAGAGATCCCCGGAGATCGCTCACAGCTCCCCCTCCCACCCAGAGATCCCCAGAGAACGTTCACAGCTCCCCCTCCCACCCAGAGATCACTCACAGCTCCCCCTCCCACCCAGAGATCCCCGGAGATCACTCTCAGCTCCCCCTCCCACCCAGAGATCGCTCACAGCTCCCCCTCCCACCCAGAGATCCCCGGAGATCACTCTCAGCTCCCCCTCCCACCCAGAGATCACTCTCAGCTCCCCCTCCCACCCAGAGATCCCCGGAGATCGCTCTCAGCTCCCCCTCCCACCCAGAGATCCCCGGAGATCGCTCTCAGCTCCCCCTCCCACCCAGAGATCACTCACAGCTCCCCCTCCCACCCAGAGATCCCCGGTGATTGCTCACAGCTCCTCCTCCTCAGTCCAATCGATTCAGACTCCAGGAGTGTTTGCTGTAATGTAGTATTCATGTCATTAAATACTGAGCGTATCGAAAGTTTAGCACAATCTCACTATTCAAGGTATTATCCTCTGGATTCTTTTTTTCCTAATTTTAAAAATTTATTTTTACTTTTCATTTTTATGGGAAAAAGTTTCTCCCTTTTTCTTACAGAAAGGTCTTCTTTGGCCTGAACCTCAGCAGCCGAGTAGCTGGATGCGCAGCCCTCTCCCAGGGTGTCACCAAGGACCCCTGTACTCAGCTCAATGCAAGGGCCTCCCGCTGCTCCTCACCTCCACCTCCCCTCCACCGCCCGGGAAACACCACAGCTTCAGCTCGCTGCCTGTCTTCTTGATGAAGCTCAGAACAGGGACTGAGTTCATTGGGACTCTCTCTGTGAGCTCCTGACCCCATGAACCATCTCTAGCCAGTAGGGTAGACCGTAAACCTACCCCCCTCCACTTCTGCCTTTGTCACCGTCGGACTAGCCTGTGAGCAGCAACCTGGAGGTAAATCAAAAGCAAAATACTGCGGATGCTGGAAATCTGAAATAAAACCAGAAAATGCTGGAAATATTCAGCAAGTCAGGCAGCATCTGTGGACCAAGAAACAGACTTAATGTTTCAGGTCGATGACCTTTTGTCAGAACTGGAAGATGTTAAAGTTTTTAAGCAAAGTACAGAGTCAGGGAAAGGGGGGAGGAAAGAACAAAAGGGAAGGTCTGTGATAGGGTGGAGGGGAGGAGTGATTAAATGACAAAAGGGATGATGGTGCAAGGCAAGGAGGGTGGGAATGGGACATGATGTGGAGATGCCGGTGATGGACTGGGGTTGACAATTGTAAACAATTTTACAACACGAAGTTATAGTCCAACGATTTTTATTTGAAATCTACAAGCTTTCGGAGGCTTCCTCCTTCCTCACATTTACCTGAGGAAGGAGGAAGCCTCCGAAAGCTTGTAGATTTCAAATAAAAATCGTTGGACTATAACTTCGTGTTGTAAAATTGTTTACGATAATGGGACAGGTTAAGAAACAAAAGGTGGGTCTAGAGGAGCTGTAAATAGCAACAGCAGAACCATTACCAGCACCTGCTGTCCAAAAAAAAAGAAAAAATAAATTTCATCAACTTTGCTTCCAATTTCCCCCTTTCCCTCACCTTCACATGGTCCATCTCCGACTCTTCCCTTCCCTTCCTCGACTTCTCGATCTCCATTTCTGGGGATAGGCTGTCAACCGAAGTCTATTATAAGCTCATCGACTCCCACAGCTACCTTGATTACACTTCCTCCCTCCCTGCTTCCTGTAAGGACTCTATTCCCTGCTCACAGTTTCTCCGTCTCCGTCGCACCTGTTCTGACAATGCCACCTTCCACACCAGTGCTTCCGATATGTCTTCCTTTTTCCTCAACCGAGGATTCCCCTCCACTGTAGTTGACGGGGCCCTCGACCATGTCAGTCCATTTCCCGCACTTCTTCCTTCACCCCTTCCCCTTCCTCCCAGAACCACGATAGGGTCCCCCTTGTCCTCACCCTCCACCCCACCACCTCCACATTCAACTTGTCATCCTCCGCCATTTCTCCCACCCCCAGCGCGATCCCACCACCAAACACATCTTCCCCTCCCCTTTCAGCATTCCGAAGGAACCATTGCCTCCACGACACCCTAGTTCACTCTTCCATCACCCTGAACACCCGCTCTCCTCCCCACGGCACCTTCCCGTGAGAGTGCAAGAGATGAAACACCTGCCCTTCACCTCCTCCCTTCCCACCGTCCAGGTCCCCAAACACTCCTTCCAGGTGTACTTCTTACAATTTACTGTACTGTATCCGCTGCACACAATGCGATCTTCTCTATATTGGGGAGACCAAACGCAGACTGGGTGATCACTTTGCTGAACACCTCCGCTCTGTCCGCAAATGTGACCCTGACCTGCCGGTCGCTGCCATTTTAATTCCCCGTCCCATTCCCACTCTGACCTCGGCCTCTTACGCTGTTCCATTGAAGCTCGAGGAACAGCACCTCATCTTTCGATTAGGCACTTTACAACCTTCTGGACTGAACATTGATTTCAATAACTTCAGATCATAATCAGTGCTCCCATTTATTTATTGATTGATTGTTTGACTACAGCTGCTAGTTATAGTTCTGCTGCTGCCATTTACAGTTATACCTGATCAATCTTTTGTTTCATAACCTGTCCCATTCCCACCCTCCTTGCCTTGCACCATCATCCCTTTTGTCATTTAATCGCTCCTCCCCTCCACCCTATCACAGACCTTCCCTTTTGTTCATTCCCTCCCCCCCTTTCCCTGACTCTGTACTTGCTCAAAAACTTTAACTTTTTAACATCTTCCAGTTCTGACGAAAGGTCTTCGACCTGAAATGTTAACTCTGTTTCTTTCTCCACAGATGCTGCCTCACTTGCTGAGCTTCTCCAGCATTTCCTGTTTTTATTTCAGATTTCCAGCATCCACAGTACTTTGCTTTTGATTTTGCATTTATATAACATCTTTAACGTAGTAAAACATCGCAAGGCACTTCACAAGAGGGTAGTCAGATAAAAATTAACACCAAGCCAAAGAAGGAAACATTAGGACAGGTGGCCAATAGCTTGGTCAAGGGGGTAGGTGTTAAGGAGTGTCATAAAGGCGGACTGAGATGTGGAGAGGTGGAGGTTTAGGGAAAGAAGTCCAGTGCTTAGGGCCTAGACAACTGAAGGCATGGCTGTCAATGGTGGGGTGAAGGAAGGGGGGCTGGGAGGTCAGAGTTGGAGGGATGTAGGGCTGGAGGTGTTGAGAGGTGCGAGGCCATGGAGGGATTTGAACACGAAGATGAGAATTTTAACTGGACCCTGTAAATCAATGGTGTATATGGGGTTACACGAGTTACATCGAGTCTGCAGGACAAAAATAGGCCATTCGGCCCAACTGGTCTATGCCGGCATTTATACTCCACACGAGCCTCCTCCCTCCTCTCCTCATCTAACCTTATCAGCATATCCTTCTATTCCTTTCTCCCTCATGTGTCTATCTAGCTTCCCCTTAAATGCATCGATGCTATTTGCATCAAGTTCCATATTCTTTGGGTGAAGATGTTTCTCCTGAATTCCCTATTGGATTTATTAGTGATTATTTTATATTTATGGCCCCTAGTTTTGGATTCTCCCACAAGTGGAAACATTTTCTCTTTGTCTACCCTATCATTATCTTAAAGACCTCTATCAGGTCACCCCTCAGCCTTCTCTTTTCTAGAGAAAAGAGTCCAACATGATCAGCCTTTCCTGATAAGGATATCCTCTCAGTTCCGGTATCATCCTTGTGAATCTTTTTTGCACCTTCTCCAATGCCTCTATATCCTTTCTATAATATGGAGATCAGAACTGTTCACAATATTCACAAACTGTTCAAAATGTGGTCTAACCAAGGTTCTATACAAGTTTAACATAACTTCTCTGCTTTTCAATTCTATCCCTCTAGAAATGAACCCCAGTGCTTGGTTTGCTTTTTTATAGCCTTATTAACCTGTGAGTTAGACAGCCAGTGATGGAACGGGACCCAGTAAATCTGCATTGAGGTTACAGCAAATTCTTTTATTTTCCTATTAAAAATATCCCTTCCAGAAGAAATTAATTTTGGCATAAAAGCACTTTCAGTCCACTGCAGTGTCTTCATGTGCCAGAAGGCCGGTGTTAGGGGCTGTTTTTGAGCTGTCAGCCGTTTGGAACGCTCGGTCAGCCGTTTGGAACGCTCGGTCAGCCGTTTGGAACGCTCGGTCAGCCGTTTGGAACGCTCGGTCAGCCGTTTGGAACGCTCGGTCAGCCGTTTTGCTGGTTTTCTAGTGGCTTTCTACACGGTGACCTCTCTCTAACCCGAGGGTCGCCGGCAACTCCTGTCTGGGCTCTTTCACAGTGCTCTGAGCAGTTTAATTTGAAGTCACCACCTCAGAAACCCAAGTCCGACGGCAAAGAACCTGTTTTCCGTTGACTCAAGGAATGGATGATGTCAGATTGTTTTAGAGCTTTTATGGTACCGGTTACCTGGGCAACGACAGTTAGAGAGAGAAGCCTGTCCGATTGGAGCCAGTTAGTCACATTCCAGTTCAGGGAGCCTGGTACTGGGAGGTGAATGGTCATCAGTAGTGCAGAACTTGGCTTGTACCACAGAACAGGTGCCTGAGCCAACTTTTTTTTTAAAAAAGGGGGCTTGAATTAAAAGAGCAGCAATTCCCACTTTTAGCTGTTCTTTCTCAAATGCTGTTTTGATGCAGCCTGAGCGATGTTGGTCCATTTGGATTCTGTGTTTGCTGTTCATTTCTCCAAAACCGGTTTCAGTTGTTTTTATAACATAACATCTTTCGGGTGAGACGTTAAACCAAGGCCCCATCTGCCCCCTCAGGTGGACGTAAAAGATCCCATGGCAGTACTTCGAAGAAGAGCAGGGGAGCTCTCCCCGGTGTCCTGGCCAATATTCATCCCTTAACCAACATCACCAAAAACAGATTATCTGCTCATTATCACATTGCTGTTTGTGGGATCTTGCTGTGTGCAAATTGGCTGCTGTGTTTCCTACAACAGACACTACACTTCAAAAGTACTTCATTCATTGTAAAGCACTTTAGGATGTCCTGAGGCTGTGAAAGGCACTATATAAATGCAAGTCTTTTCTTTTTGAGATCTCAATCTCTGCCCTCTTCACAATGAAAGCCAGGATCATGGTTCCTGTCATCACCAGTCACAGCGATTCACAACTCCTGGAGGAATTTTTTATCCAACAGTCATTTGAAGAAATACTATTTGGCCCTCAGGCTCATTCACCAGAAATTCTGCACCCCAATGCCCAATTCCAACCTCTTCCCAGTTGTTCATTCAGGCCAAACCCGACAGTGTTTGGCCTGAATGAACAACTGGGAAGGGGTTGGAATTGGGCATTGGGATGCAGAATTTCTATCCTGATCTGACCTTTGAAGCACACATCTGGTCCAAAACCAAGACTGCTTGCCTCCACCTCTGTAACAACGCCTGTCTCCACTCCTGAACGCAACTGCCAGTCGAACCTTCTTCCCCTCCAGGACTGACCTCTCTCTCCTCGCTGGCCTCCCCAACTCCGTGTTACAAAGGCTCCAACTCACCCAGAACGCTGGTGCCTTCTTCCTGTTCTGTACTAAGCCCCCGAGTGCCTGTGCCGTCTCCTGAAAAGACCCATCCCACCGTCCTTACCACATACCTGTTTACATTTTTATCCACTTCCCTTTCAGGTCCTATTATAGATTCTGCCTCCACCGAAGTTTCTATAAACCTTGTACTTACCAACTACCCAATCCCCCATCTTATTCATTTCAAAATACCAGTCCTTGTCCACAAATCTCTCCATGGTTGCCCCACCCCCACAATCTCCTCTAGCCCTTTGTCCAAACTTGAACCCTCAGCTCTTCTGAATCTGGTCTTCTGCACGTCCTCCCTCCTCTGCATTGGTGACAGAGCCTTCAGCTATCATGCTCCCGCACTCTGGGACTCTCTCTCGAAACCTTTCTGCATTTCCCCTTCAAAAGCCTCCTCAGAACCTACCTCTTGGTCTATACCTGTTTTCACCGACCCCCAGCCCCCCAACCAACTCTACCCCCAGCTAATGACATTTTGCTACATTTAAAAGTTCAAGTTGTTGTTTGAAGGTTATTTTCTTCCATGTTGTGTATCATTCCCAGACTGAGGAAGTGAAACACAGCCTGTTCCCAGTCCTCTGCCAATTCTGCCTGGAGGTGTTGGAGTGAATTCCTGATTGACCTGCCCCCTGATCATCCTTCTCTGCACTGGGGAGATGTCTTCTCTAATGTGTAAGGAATTGGGTGAGCAGGGAGTAGGTGAAACTTACAGTGTATCACTCTGTGGATGTTTGTACATGGGATGCCCACTAGACATTCGGGCCCTAATATTAACTCGGGGCCGTGAAGGGGGAAGGCGGGAGGAGGATTTCTGGATCGGAAATGAGTTTCCTGGACCTCCCGATGATTTTGACAGGCTGGCTGCCTGTTTGGACGGGAAAGCAACCGGGAAGCGGATGCCAGGTAAGTGGGACATCGGTGGGGGGGGTTGGGGGCCAGACATCAGGAGGTGAGGGTCGGAGATCATGGGGTGGGGGGGGGGGTCAGAGATTGTGTGAGGGGGCGTCAGAGATCGTGAGAGGGTCGGGTGTGAGGGGGGGGTCAGAGATTGTGGGGGGATCGAGTGTGAGGGGGGGTCAGGCATGGGGGAGGTTTTGAGATCACTAGAAGTAAAGGGAATTAGGGGTTACGGGGAGCGGGCAGGAAATTGGACATGATTGAGGTTAGGATCAGATCAGCCATGATCTTATTGAATGGCGGAGCAGGCTCGAGGGGCCGATTGGCCTACTCCTGCTCCTATTTCTTATGTTCTTATGTTCTTATCATGGGGGGCTTGGACATGGGGTGGGGTCAAAGATCGTGGGGGGGTCGGGCATGTGGGTGGGGTCGGAGATCGTGGGGGGTGTCGGAGATCTTGGGGGGTTGGAGATCGTGAGGCGGGGGTCGGAGATCGTAGGGGGGTCAGGCATGGGGGTGGGGTCGCAGATCGTGGTGGTGGGGGGGTCGGAGATCATGAGGCGGGGGGCGGCTGATAGCATGTGTGGGTTTGTGGCAGTAAGGCTTGTTGGGCCTGGAGGAAACACTCCTGCTCCTCTGGGCCCACAAGCAGTGCAATAAAGGCAGTTATCTGTTGATCCGGGCCATCTCGCCTCCTCCTACGTGGTGTGAAGCAGAAGGCCCGGGAATCCCAGTTTTCAGGAGGTATCAAGACAGACTCATTCCTAATGTTGGTCTGGGTTTGGCATGGTTTGTTGTTGGCCACAGTTTATGCTTGGTTGGGTTCAGCATGGTTCAGGTTGGGTCCCTGTATGGTATGGGTTTGGTTCATGCTGGGTTTTCTGGTTTCAGTTGTATTGTCGTTGGTTTGTTTGGGTTCTGTTCAGTTCCTGTTTGGTCCCCTCTTGCTGTTTGGTTTGTATTTGCTCTGGTTTGTAGCTGGTTCATGTTTTCTTTGGTTTGATCCACTTGAACCTGACATTCTATCAACTGAGGCTGAAATTCAATTAAAAGATAAAGTATATTTTGTGCAGAAACCAGGGTCAGGACCTTTCCCGAAACAAATCAGGTACAGTAAAGGTGATCGGGTGAACAAAATTACATTGATTTTATATGTACTGATGATACAATTTATATGAGAATAAAACTAACTGTTGACTAGACCAGCCAGTGTTCTTGTGCTTTGTGAGAGCTCACTGTTTCGTCCTCCAATGCCCATTCTCCTTTCAGACCCAAACTTTCCCAGGCATTTCCCTCCAATTTCCCATCTTGGCCAGCCTGCTCTTTGTTCATCTCCATTCTCTCTTTGTGCCTCCACTCATGTTCACTTGGCTGTCATTATCATTCTCTCTTTCTCTATCTATCTCTCTCTCTCTCTCTCTCTCTCTCTCCCTCCCCCTCTCCCTCTCTCACTCTTTCTCTTTTTCCCGGTCTCTCTTTCTCTCCCTCGGTCTGCATTGACAGAAAGTAAGGGAACGGGATTAGGATTAGGAAATGGCCAACCCAGTTTCTGTAGCGTGACCAGACTCTAGACACCATGGCCCCAGTGTGACTTATTAGAGCCTCATCCTGTTCAGGTGCACTTACAACATTAGATCAGTGAGTCTGAGCAATGGACATGTTTTACACTGTGGGACACAGTTTTGGGTCTGAGTGTCAGCCCAGGCCCATCGTGCAGCAGCTGAGACAGCTGTGCCCAGACACTGTCCACGATGCAGAGATCTGCGCTACTTGTGACCAGACTGGAATTTCTGTCTTTATTTTGTATGATTTTAGATAGGGCGATTCTGATTGATGATGCAATAATCCAGCTGTGTCTCTGGGATGTCAGTGTGAGGTTTCCTTTCATCTGGTGGCAATATTAGTCTTTCGGTGGTCGTTAATGCCAATTCCACCTGTTCAGTACGAATGTCTGCCCTAAGTAGCTTTTGATTGTTTTGGATATTTCCCTTATGCTACACAAAACACGGCCCAACACTTTGTGTCCCTGAGACCCCAAACGGCATCACTTTATGTGCATTCCTCTTGGTGTCAGCTGCCTACAAACATAATTTCCCCTGTTACTGGATGTTGAGAAGCAGTCACACTAGGAAGGTGTGAACACCATGGAGAAGACATAAACTAAATGGTACAATTTTAAAGAGAGTGCAGGAACAGAGAGACCTGATGGTGAATGTACACAAATCTCTGAAGGTGGCAGGACAACTTGAGAAAGCTGTTAAAAAAGCAAATGGGATCCTTGGCTTTATAAATAGAGGCATAGAGTACGAAAGCGAGGAAGTTATGCTAAACCTTTGTAGATCACTGGTTAGGCCTCAGCTGGAGTATTGGGGGTAATATTAACCCCAAAGAGTGGGTGGGTTGGGGGCGGGTGGGAGACTAAAATAACAGTGTTTTGAAGTGCAACCGGAACCCGGCTCCAACGCGCCCACTTAACGTGGCCATGTTTGGATGCCCGCGCGTAGCCGAAGCCCAGAAGTCGCGTTCCCAATTAATGCTGGCGGGTGGATCGTTAACGGGGCAATCTACCTAGTTGAAACACTTGAGGTAGGTAATTTTTTTGTTGATACTGAGCCTGAAATAAATTTGACTTCACCTGCGTGGATTTCCCACGGCTTCTGAATCTTGCCATTAAAATGGAGGGGAGATGCAGCCGAAGTTGATTCGGCCCTTTAAACCTGTGATTGACACATATCGGGGATTGTAGCTGGCCTCCCAGTTCTCCCAGGCAAACGTTTGGCTGAGACTCTCGATTCACTCTTCCAGCCATCACTCAATTAAATTAAAGATTCAGAAAAAAAAATCAATTGTTAACATTCTGAATCACTCTTCAGTATGTGCATAAGCTTATATTTTTAAGAATGATGACAAAATCTGAAATATTGGAATATTCTGCAATCAAGTTGCTTGAAAGAATCATAACATTTTATAAGAACTTGGCTATTTTGCTAATATAAATTCTAGCACTCCAGATATATTTCCAATTCTCATCCATTCTTTACCTTTGTATGGTCCATCTCTTCCCTTCTTTTTCTGGCTTTCTCTCTCTCCATCTTTGGCAATTGGCTTTCCATAGATATTTATTATAAACTCGGACTCCAATAACTATTTGGATTGTGTTTCTTCCCACCCCACTTCCAGTAAATACTTCATCCCTTTCTCTAACTTTCTCCTTCTATGATGTGGAGATGCCGGTGATGGACTGGGGTTGACAATTGTAAACAATTTTACAACACCAAGTTATAGTCCAGCAATTTTATTTTAAATTCACAAGCTTTCGGAGGCTACCTCCTTCCTCAGGTGAACGATGTGGAAATGAAGTCCTCGAAATGAAGTCGCATTTATAATTCACAGAACAATGCTTGGTGATAACAGACAGTTTTTTCAACTGCCCGTTGCCAAGGCAATCAGTGTGCAGACAGACAGGTGTTACCTGCCAGGTCTCAGAATATACAAATCACCAAAAAAAACAACAAACAAAAAAAACAGAGATAGAGAGGTAGAAACATAGAAAAGACAGCAACTGACCCGTTATATTAAAAACAGATAACATTTGTTCGCTGGTGGGGTAACGTGTAGTGTGACATGAACCCAAGATCCCGGTTGAGGCCGTCCTCATGGGTGCGGAACTTGGCTATCAATTTCTGCTCGACGATTTTGCGTTGTCGTGTGTCTCGAAGGCCGCCTTGGAGTACGCTTACCCGAAGGTCGGTGGCTGAATGTCCTTGACTGCTGAAGTGTTCCCCGACTGGGAGGGAACCCTCCTGTTTGGCGATTGTTGCGCGGAGTCCGTTCATCCGTTGTCGCAGTGTCTGCATGGTCTCGCCAATGTACCATGCTCTGGGGCATCCTTTCCTGCAACGTATGAGGTAGACAACATTGGCCGAGTCACAGGAGTATGAACCATGTACCTGGTGGGTGGTGTCCTCTCGTGTGATGGTGGTATCTGTGTCGATGATCTGGCATGTCTTGCAGAGGTTACCGCGGCAGGGTTGTGTGGTGTCGTGGACGCTGTTCTCTTGAAAGCTGGGTAATTTGCTGCGAACGATGGTCTGTTTGAGGTTGGGTGGCTGTTTAAAGGCGAGTAGTGGAGGTGTGGGGATGGCCTTAGCGAGGTGTTCGTCGTCATTGATGACATGTTGAAGGCTGCGGAGAACATGGCGTAGTTTCTCCGCTCCGGGGAAGTACTGGACGACAAAGGGTACTCTGTTGGTTGCGTCCCGTGTTAGTCTCCTGAGGAGGCCACAGCAAAAAATCGCATAGACCTCCTCAGGAGAGCCCCCCCACCTCCTGATGCCCGAGGCCCCTCCCCAATGTCTCCGACCCCCCACCCCGATCTCAGACTGACCTGGCATCCGGTCCCCGACATCTGCTTTCCCTCCTGACAGGCAGTCAGCCTGTCAATCTGGCTGGCTGTCGCGCAGGAAACCCGGAAGCAGAAATAATCACTTGCAACTGAGTTGCGATCACAGATTCTGACGCATTCACTTGACATCTGGGTTTCCTATGCGAGAACCTACCCAACCACTGAGTTCCCGGTTCCAAGTAAAAATCATGTCCATTGTGTCCAATTCTGGGCACCACACTATAGGAAGGATGTCAAGGTCTTTGAGAGGGCGCAGAGGAGATTTACTAGAATGATACCAGGGATGAGGGACTTCAGTTATGTGGAGAGACTGAAGAAGCTGGGATTGTTCTCCTTGGAGCAGAGAAGGTTAAGGGGAGATTTAATAGAGGTGTTCAAAATCATGAAGGGTTTTGATAGAGTAAATAAGGAGAAACTATTTCCACTGGCAGAAGGGTCGGTAACCAGAGGACACAGATTTGAGCAAAAGAGCCAGAGGTGAGATGAGTTTTTTTTTAACGCAGAGAGTTGTTACGATCTGGAATGCACTGCCTGAAAGGGCGGAGGAAGCAGATTCAATAATAATTTTCAAAAGGGAATTGGATAAATACTCAAAGGGGAAAAAACTGCAGGGTTATGGGGAAAGAGCAGGGGAATGGGACTAATTGGATAGATCTTTCAAAGAGCCGGCACAGGCACGATGGGCCAAATGGACTCCTTCAGTGCTGTATCATTCTATGATTCTATACAAGGCTCATTTCCTGGGCCATTAACACATTGCTCACTGTGATGTGTGTCTGCTCAGATACTTCTCTTAAAGACAATCTTCAATCTTATACTTCAAAAGAAAAGATGTCCCTATAATCCAGGCACCCACTCGAGGTCTCCAGTTGTTGGTCCGCTGCACATCTGTGCACATCAGGGGCAATAGGGCACCAAAAATAATATCTCATGTTCTACCGTCAGAGACTGTGTTGCCGAGGAATACTGTAAGAACCGTGGGCCTTTTTCTTTTGACAGTGAGCCTAGTTTGTGTACAGTGTAAGTTTGAGTGTTGTAATGTATTAGAATCCCCCACAATCTTTCAGCATTTTATCTGTAAATAAATATGATTAGTAGTGTTAGCCTGCATGCAATGGTGGCAGTGTGGAATTTTTCTGTCTTCTGAGGTGATTCTCCAGGAAGTGGTTTTACCCCAATCCAGAATTAATTGGACTAGATGAACACGTGCATTGAGACTCAGCCTGCTTAAGGAAACTGTGTCTAGCCGGGAGCATGAGAAAGATATTGGAGGGAAAAAGTCTGAGTTGCAACAATTAGTGGCGGTGGCAGGATTCGAATGCCTTCCATTGAGACTTCCAACAGGACGATCCCATGGGCTCGAACTGTGCTGAGAGGTCAGGGTTCTCTGCCTGTGGCTGAGATGTTACCGGACCCACCTGGCTCCTGCCTTCCAGACCAACCCTGGCTGGCCACGTACTGAGTGGCTCTTCGCAGGGGGATGAGCTATCCCTCTGGTGTTTCTCGCAGTGGGTGTCTGATATCACCTGAAGCCCCTGCCCCGGCCCAGTGCTGCCAGTATCCACTAGCTGAGCTGAACCTGAATTGAATTGTCTTTGTCCTGCAGCCCCGGCCTGCCTCCTACTAACTGCACAGTCGATCGGTACAGCCGTTCGGGTGGCAGCCCATGAAATGCATCAGCCCACAGTGTGTCTAAAACCCCTATATCTTGCTCACCCAACAGTCCAGTCACGTCTTCGAGGGCCGTACATTTTTTGTCCCCTAAAATACCTAGAATGGGGGGAGGGTGCTCCTGGCCTCTACAAATTGATGACCCTGCCCCGGGCGTGGAGGGGGTTGAGGCGGGGTGGGGTGGGGGAATACACCCTGTATCACACAAGCCTGTTACCTGCACACTCACAGTGATCAGGTGTAAACACATCTGCCGCCATCTGTTGGATCTGTGTGGCCACATAGCCCCTGACAATCATGTGACAGAGCTCAGTCTCCCTGACTGTATCCCAGACTTCCTCTTTGCCCAACTGTTACTTGCTTTGTGTCCCACTTTGTCCTGTAAATTCAGAGTATTTTGTCACGTAGTTTCCCACCATTATTCTCTCACCGTCCCATCACGCCCTCCCCCGCCATGCCTGACCCCTTGCTGGAGCCACAGTTTCACAGGAGAGCTCGCACGAGTGGCCTTCATTCATGTGTGACCCTTGACGTTAAGTATCAGCAGGCTATGGAACCATGGTGGACGTGACAAACAAGCCAAATCATGTCCCCCTCTGATATCCACACACAGGTACAACCAGCTGGACAGTGACCAGGAGCAGGAACCTGCCGAGCTTCCCCTCTTTAAGCCTGAGGCCAAGTGTAGTGATTGTCATAGAATCTTACAGCACAGAAGGAGGCCATTGGGCCCATCGTGACTGTGCCGGCCCTTTGAAAGAGCTATCCAATTAGTCCCACTCCCCCGCTCTTTCCCCATAGCCCTGCAAATTATGTGAAATGTTACAAAAGGGAATGTTACCTTCCTGGTTTTTGGTATATTTGGTGTCTCACACAGTGCCTTTCATCATCGATCTGAAATATTAACTCTACCTCTCGTGCCCAATATTTATCCCTCAACCAACATCACCAAAACAGATTTTCTGGACATTGTCTCATTGCTGTTTGTGGGACCTTGCTGTGCGCAAATTACAACAGTGTCTACACTTCAAAAGTACTTCATTGGCTGTGACGTACTTTGTGATGTCCAGAGGCCGTGAAAGGCTCTCTATAAATGCACGTCTTTCTTTCTCCCTCCACAGATGCTGGCTGACATGCTGACTGTTTCCAGAATCTTGTGTTTCTATTTCATATTTCTGGCATCTGCAGTATTTTGCTTTTTGTTTTAGAGAGAGATTTACTCTTCCTCTAACCCGTGCCGTACCTGACCTGGCAGTGCTCGCTGCTGACACTGGCTACCAAAAGTAGAAAGGAATTAATTACATTCCCTTTACTGACATAAACCCACCTTCACAGTGCAAAATAAAAGGACCGTAGCTCGCCGAGGACCTCCAGTGGCGGTAATTGAACACTGCAGTGACATTTTCACCGTCCAGTTAAATTTGATAAAATCTGTAAACAATTTTACAACACCAAGTTATAGTCCAACAATTTTTATTTGAAATCTACAAGCTTTCGGAGGCTTCCTCCTTCGTCAGGTGACGAAGGAGGAAGCCTCCGAAAGCTTGTAGATTTCAAATAAAAATTGTTGGACTATAACTTGGTGTTGTAAAATTGTTTACAATTGTCAACCCCAGTCCATCACCGGCATCTCCACATCTTGATAAAATCTGGTCATCTAATGGTATGATCCAGATTTGGGTAATTGATAAAATAGGATTGAAAAAAAAAACTGTTTTGAATGTGTAATGTCTTCCACCTGCAGACAATTAAAAAGAAAACAAAAGTCTGAATGTTTTTGACACTGTCAGACTCAGGCGCAGAGTGCCCTCATTCATTGTTTCCATCGCTATTTCTGGACATTAATTCTGATTAAGGACAAACAGCAAGTGATTTGATTTAAAGTATGAAGGGACCCTCCACTATGGCATTCCACCAGGTGGAATAGCTTGTCACGGTTTACATTACCTAGTCCCTTTAGAATCCACAAACAGCAATCACATCACCTCCCAACCTTCTCCATTCCAGTGGGAACATGTCCAATTTACACAATCGCTCCTCATAATCTAATCCCTCCATTCCCTCAATCATTCTGGTTGCTCTCTTCTGTATCCTTCCAACGGCTGCACCATAATTTTTCGACTGTGGTGCCCAGTATTCTAAGTGCGGTCGCACCAATGATTTATAAAGTGGCTCAACATCGACCTTTTAACACATCCAAACATCTGTTTTGTTTTACTCGTTGCCGCAGAGCATTAATGAATGATTCCTGCCTCTACGCAGTGCCTGGCTCTATACTCTCGCTCACTATGCTGATCCCAGGCTGCCCTCTACCCGGGCCCTGTTTACGTTGTTTCTCCAGGGATTATGGTGAGAGACGGGGGGAGCTCCTGCGGAATTTTGGGGCCCTGCTGTCCATGTCAATTAAGCAAGGACTGAAATTTTGCTTCACAAAATCTTACTGAAGGGTTGAAAAAAGATTAAGAAAAGGAGGGCAATACTTTTCAATAAAGGGACGGAACATTGTATAATGGGTTGAAAAATTCAGCTCTTTAATTTGTTCAAAATAAACAATTAAACACAATCACTTATTGTGCAATATTGTGTGTGCTGTTTTGAAATAATTTGCCTTTTTTTTGTGCAGGGATGGAGGCAGAGAGTCTGGTCCAAAGTGAAACTGCATCGCAGCCCATGAAAGATCACTGTGACTATCTGATGGATTCCATTGATGCTCAGCTCAGCCAGCTGCAGGTAAAGCAGAGACTGAATTATCACCTTATCTAAAACTACCCTTGCACTTGTAACCAGGGTTGGCTCCGAATTGGAGTTTCGTAGTGTCCCTCCTCAGGCTGCTTCTGCTTCAGTTGTCACGTGCTTTCTCAGTCGGGCTCTGATATCAGGAGTGAACTCAGACTGGAGTGACTATAATTAGACCTTTTGACTTCATCTCAATTCAGACCCGTTTAGGACTGTTTGTTCTTTTTCCAAACTTTTTTTGTCTTTCTAATTTTGTGCCCGCGGTGAGGTGTTGGCACTGAACATTCCAAGGCCTGCTGGAGAGTGAAGTTCTCTCCACTGTACACCAATAATGTGCCTCGGCCTTCTTGTCAGGAGAGATCCCTACAATCCCCTCAGTCTCCGAATACAATCCCCTCGCTCCCCGTGTCCCGTCCCCTCGCTCCCCGTGTCCCGTCCCCTCGCTCCCCGTGTCCAGAACTGCTCTCATGACCCAGTGTTAAACTCTTGGTAATTTGTAGACGGATCGGTTTAGCCTTGATGCTGTTATGGTGATAATGACTCTGATCCTTTTGTGTGATCCTTTCATAGGTTTCAATATTAAGTGTGCATGGACAGCGAACAGCTGGTAGCCTGACCGACAGCATCTCCTTCAGAAATACCGCGGAGCTCTCCAGAAGGACAGGTGGGGGTCAGTCATTTTATCCCATTGGCAAAAGAGCCAGTATCACATTAATAATACAATTCTATCTGATAGTGGGAATAGCCTTCAGTTACTAGGGACAGAACTGCACTGTGGCCAACAGGTCTGGGGCAGTGTGTGGAGAATGAGGATGGACACAGTGGTACAGTATTGGAGTAAGGGTCTGGGCAGTGTGTGGAGAATGAGGATGGACACTTTTGGTACAGTATTGGAGTAAGGGTCTGGGCAATGTGTGGAGAATGAGGATGGACACAGTGGTACAGTATTGGAGTAAGGGTCTGGGGTAGTGTGTGGAGAATGAGGATGGACACTTTTGGTACAGTATTGGAGTAAGGGTCTGGGGTAGTGTGTGGAGAATGAGGATGGACACAGTGGTACAGTATTGGAGTAAGGGTCTGGGCAATGTGTGGAGAATGAGGATGGACACAGTGGTACAGTATTGGAGTAAGGGTCTGGGGCAGTGTGTGGAGAATGAGGATGGACACTTTTGGTACAGTATTGGAGTAAGGGTCTGGGCAATGTGTGGAGAATGAGGATGGACACAGTGGTACAGTATTGGAGTAAGGGTCTGGGGCAGTGTGTGGAGAATGAGGATGGACACTTTTGGTACAGTATTGGAGTAAGGGTCTGGGCAGTGTGTGGAGAATGAGGATGGACACAGTGGTACAGTATTGGAGTAAGGGTCTGGGCAATGTGTGGAGAATGAGGATGGACACTTTTGGTACAGTATTGGAGTAAGGGTCTGGGCAGTGTGTGGAGAATGAGGATGGACACAGTGGTACAGTATTGGAGTAAGGGTCTGGGGCAGTGTGTGGAGAATGAGGATGGACACTTTTGGTACAGTATTGGAGTAAGGGTCTGGGCAGTGTGTGGAGAATGAGGATGGACACAGTGGTACAGTATTGGAGTAAGGGTCTGGGCAATGTGTGGAGAATGAGGATGGACACAGTGGTACAGTATTGGAGTAAGGGTCTGGGGTAGTGTGTGGAGAATGAGGATGGACACAGTGGTACAGTATTGGAGTAAGGGTCTGGGCAGTGTGTGGAGAATGAGGATGGACACAGTGGTACAGTATTGGAGTAAGGGTCTGGGCAATGTGTGGAGAATGAGGATGGACACAGTGGTACAGTATTGGAGTAAGGGTCTGGGCAGTGTGTGGAGAATGAGGATGGACACAGTGGTACAGTATTGGAGTAAGGGTCTGGGCAATGTGTGGAGAATGAGGATGGACACTTTTGGTACAGTATTGGAGTAAGGGTCTGGGCAGTGTGTGGAGAATGAGGATGGACACAGTGGTACAGTATTGGAGTAAGGGTCTGGGCAATGTGTGGAGAATGAGGATGGACACAGTGGTACAGTATTGGAGTAAGGGTCTGGGGTAGTGTGTGGAGAATGAGGATGGACACAGTGGTACAGTATTGGAGTAAGGGTCTGGGCAGTGTGTGGAGAATGAGGATGGACACTTTTGGTACAGTATTGGAGTAAGGGTCTGGGGTAGTGTGTGGAGAATGAGGATGGACACAGTGGTACAGTATTGGAGTAAGGGTCTGGGCAGTGTGTGGAGAATGAGGATGGACACAGTGGTACAGTATTGGAGTAAGGGTCTGGGGTAGTGTGTGGAGAATGAGGATGGACACTTTTGGTACAGTATTGGAGTAAGGGTCTGGGCAGTGTGTGGAGAATGAGGATGGACACAGTGGTACAGTATTGGAGTAAGGGTCTGGGGCAGTGTGTGGAGAATGAGGATGGACACTTTTGGTACAGTATTGGAGTAAGGGTCTGGGCAATGTGTGGAGAATGAGGATGGACACAGTGGTACAGTATTGGAGTAAGGGTCTGGGGCAGTGTGTGGAGAATGAGGATGGACACTTTTGGTACAGTATTGGAGTAAGGGTCTGGGCAGTGTGTGGAGAATGAGGATGGACACAGTGGTACAGTATTGGAGTAAGGGTCTGGGCAATGTGTGGAGAATGAGGATGGACACTTTTGGTACAGTATTGGAGTAAGGGTCTGGGCAGTGTGTGGAGAATGAGGATGGACACAGTGGTACAGTATTGGAGTAAGGGTCTGGGGCAGTGTGTGGAGAATGAGGATGGACACTTTTGGTACAGTATTGGAGTAAGGGTCTGGGCAATGTGTGGAGAATGAGGATGGACACAGTGGTACAGTATTGGAGTAAGGGTCTGGGGTAGTGTGTGGAGAATGAGGATGGACACAGTGGTACAGTATTGGAGTAAGGGTCTGGGCAATGTGTGGAGAATGAGGATGGACACTTTTGGTACAGTATTGGAGTAAGGGTCTGGGGTAGTGTGTGGAGAATGAGGATGGACACAGTGGTACAGTATTGGAGTAAGGGTCTGGGCAGTGTGTGGAGAATGAGGATGGACACAGTGGTACAGTATTGGAGTAAGGGTCTGGGGTAGTGTGTGGAGAATGAGGATGGACACAGTGGTACAGTATTGGAGTAAGGGTCTGGGCAGTGTGTGGAGAATGAGGATGGACACTTTTGGTACAGTATTGGAGTAAGGGTCTGGGGTAGTGTGTGGAGAATGAGGATGGACACAGTGGTACAGTATTGGAGTAAGGGTCTGGGCAGTGTGTGGAGAATGAGGATGGACACAGTGGTACAGTATTGGAGTAAGGGTCTGGGGTAGTGTGTGGAGAATGAGGATGGACACTTTTGGTACAGTATTGGAGTAAGGGTCTGGGCAGTGTGTGGAGAATGAGGATGGACACAGTGGTACAGTATTGGAGTAAGGGTCTGGGCAGTGTGTGGAGAATGAGGATGGACACAGTGGTACAGTATTGGAGTAAGGGTCTGGGCAGTGTGTGGAGAATGAGGATGGACACAGTGGTACAGTATTGGAGTAAGGGTCTGGGCAGTGTGTGGAGAATGAGGATGGACACAGTGGTACAGTATTGGAGTAAGGGTCTGGGGCAGTGTGTGGAGAATGAGGATGGACACTTTTGGTACAGTATTGGAGTAAGGGTCTGGGGCAGTGTGTGGAGAATGAGGATGGACACTTTTGGTACAGTATTGGAGTAAGGGTCTGGGGCAGTGTGTGGAGAATGAGGATGGACACAGTGGTACAGTATTGGAGTAAGGGTCTGGGGCAGTGTGTGGAGAATGAGGATGGACACTTTTGGTACAGTATTGGAGTAAGGGTCTGGGCAATGTGTGGAGAATGAGGATGGACACTTTTGGTACAGTACAGGTTTATTGGATTCAATTGCACAACGTATAATGGTGAGATTTGAACTCTGGGTCGCTAGTCCAATACTATAATCATCAAGCTGCTGTACTCGAGATTATGTTCCTTCCCCTCCCTCACTTTCCCCCCCCCCCACCCCGCGAAGGAAGCACCCCCACTCCACTCCACTCAGTGCCTCTCCACAACAATGCCGAGATCAGCGGTGACAGCAGCCCAAGAGACACACCACACACCGGTGACGGGCTGCGCAGCCAGATTGCCGTTCCCAAGTCGATTCAGATGTGTGATATTTAATAAAACTGTTTCTTGCTGTTGTAACTGTTCCTCGTGTTTGTACTGTAAAGGAACTCTGAACAGGAGCCAGTCCGGCAGTAGGGACACCGGACTGGGTAGTACCAGTGCTGCCGATCCCCTGTCGGACACAGAAGTGCCGTTCTCCTTGTTACAAAAAGGTACCGGTGTTTCAGGTGGGTAAAGGGTATTTACGTTGGGGAAGGGGCTGCCTAATTTCTGTTCCATTCGTTCTCCGGATGTGGGTGTGTCTGGCGAGGCCAGCATTTATTGTCCTTGAGAAGGTGGTGGTGAGCCGCCTTCTTGAACCGCTGCAGTCCGTGTGGTGAAGGTTCTCCCACAGTGCTGTTAGGAAGGGAGTTCCAGGATTTTGACCCAGCGACGATGAAGGAACGGTGATATATTTCCAAGTCGGGATGGTGTGTGACTTGGAGGGGACTGTGCAGGTGGTGTTGTTCCCATGTACCTGCTGCCCTCGTCCCTCTAGGTGGTAGAGGTCGCGGGTTTGGGAGGTGCTGTCGAAGAAGTCTTGGTGAGTTCCTGCAGTGCATTATAATCCATCAATCATTAGCCTTAAGTGATGAAAAATGGAGGTAATGAAATAACCCAGTTCCGTTCAGTGCTCATGGTTGGGGCCTGATCCAGTGCATGTTTTATTCATACTTGTAGCTGAGGAATGGTAGCCAGGGACTGGGGAGAGAGAGAAAGATAGAGGAGGGACAAAGAGAGCGAGAAACAGCACCTCATCTTTTGTTTGGGCGCTCTAACTGGAAATGCTCTTCATATTGCCCCCACTCTCACAAAGGCTGACACAGCAACAGTCTAACAATGAAACCCAATTAATAATTATACAACCACAGGAAATTGCAAACTGGAGTTTGTGTAGGATTCTGATTACATCTTCAGTCTATTCAGATACAAAAATATTACACGTAGGATCAGACTGGTAGAGATCAAAATTACTTCATTACTTATTTCTAAATTGAGTAATACAGAAGGTTAGGAATTAGGCCATGCTGTAAACAATGAGAAAATAGTGCCATACAGCTTAGAAGAAGCCCCCTTAGACCCCTCGATTTCTCTAAAAGATCTGAGATCATCCGTCCAATAACCAGCATTCCAGCAGGGTCTTTCAGTCTCTTCCCCTGTAGCCGACAGCATCCTTCCTTCTGACTGGCGTAAGTCGGTAAATGAACTGAAGAACTTCATTTACAATCAGGCTGTCAGGCCAGATTCCTAACTCACACCAAGTCCCGTTCACCCATCACCCCTGCGCTCACTGACCTACATTGGCTCCCAGTCCAGCAACGCCTCAGTTTTAAAATTCTCATTCTTATTTTTCAAATCCCTCCCTGGCCTCGCCCCTCCCTATCTCTGTAACCTCCTCCAGCCCTACAATCCTCCGAGATCTCTGCGTTCCTCCAATTCTGGCCTCTTGTGCATCCCCGATTTTCATCGCTGCACCATTGGCGGCCGTGCCTTCAGCTGCCTAGACCCTGATCTCTGGAATTCCCTCCCTAAACCCCTCTCCCTCTCTACCTCTCTCCCCTCCTTCCTAAACTTCCTAAACCCCACCTCTTTGACCAAGCACCTGTCCTAATATCTCCTTTTGTGGCTTGGTGTCAAATTTTGTTTGATAATCACTCCTGTGGGATGTTTTACTTTGTTAAAGGCGCTATATAAATGCATATTGTTGTTGTTGATTTCTATTACAGATCAAAATAAAGGTTCTGTTCTGCCATCTAGCAAACACACCAGCCTCTTGTTATCCTTAATGTTATGTCCGTTCCTACTAAGACGAGCTGTAGAATTCTGAGATGGAGCCTTTTAAAACACACCGGGGTAGATTTTCCACGTGGCACCAGGACGTACAATTGACGTTGCGGTTCTGAAATCAATGGAGATGAAAATCGTGCGGGTTCTCTACAGGCGGCCGATCCACTTCGCCAGTTTTACGCTCGGGTGCCCAGTTGAAAACCCACCCCGGTGATGTGAGGACTCTGCACGGACACTGCACTGGTTTCTTCAACACGAGGTAACCCTGAAGGGCTGTGCAGAAGTAACCAGCCAGCTGTATAATTAAACTGCATCTCAGTCAGGGGCAAAAGAGGCTTCACATCATGAGAACCCTCTCCCCCCACAGCTATCCACACTCGCCTCCCTAGTGGGTAGAGAAAGAACTTGCATTTATATGGCGCCTTTCACAACTTTAGGTCATCCCTAAGTGCCTTACAGCCAATGAAGTATTTTTATGAAGTTCTAATGTAGGAAACACAGCAGCCAATTTGCGCACAGCAAGATCCCATAAACAGCAACGTGATAATGACCAGATAATCTGTTTTTTCTTAGTGATGTTGGTTGAGGGATAAATGTTGGCCAGGACTCAGGGGAGAACTCCCCTGCTGTTCTTCAAAATAGTGCCATGGGATCTTTTACGTCCACCTGAGAGGGCAGACGGGGCTTTGGTTTAATGTCTCATCCGAAAGACGGCACCTCTGACAGTGCAGCACTCCCTGCACTGAAGTATCAGCCTAGATTATGTGCTCAAGTCTCTGGAGTGGGTCTGTTCAAGTTCATTCAAGTTAAGTCAAGACTGTTCAAGTCAAAACCTTCTGGCTCAGAGGTGAGAGTGCTACCACTGAGCTGACACTGTGTATTCCAAGCAAACTCTCCCTAATCAGATCAATTTTTCCACATCGTTCACCTGAGGAAGGAGGTAGCCTCCGAAAGCTTGTGAATTTAAAATAAAATTGCTGGACTATAACTTGGTGTTGTAAAATTGTTTACAATAATCAGATCAAAGCACAACTTTATCTACACAAACTCTCAGCAGACAGTCTAGGAGGGGCAAACATGATGAGGACCTTCCTCCAGCCCTACAACCACCCTCTCCCCCCCAACCTGACTCTCCATTCCCCAGACTCTGGCCTCTTGGGCATTACTCCCTCCCCTTTGTCCCCACCATTGATGGCCGTGCTTTAAGCCGCTAAGGCCTCACGTACTGGAATTCCATCCTTTAAACCCTAAACCTCTTCACCTCCCTCTCCTCCTTTAAGAACCTCCTTAAAATCCATCTCTTTGACCAAACATTTTATTACCCATCTCCCCCTGTGGTTCGGTATCCATTTTTTTGATCTCACCTCTTTGAAGCACCTTGGGACATTTTTCTACATAGATTTGATTGGAGAAATGCAAAACATATTGGGAGGTGCAGAGCCAAACTTTCACCTGTGGATGTTTTTTAACATTAATTTTGTTCCTTGGACATATTAAGGTACAAATACAAACCTCGGCTTTTCATTTACTTAAACCCAGAAGCAGCAAACAGTCAGAGCACAGGGCTCATAACACTCAATGTTCACAGCAGATTTGACCCTGGTTCATCCCAGGAGTTGGTGTAATTGGGCCCCACTGGGGAGATCACTGCAAGGCCCAAGGTTCAGGTCCATTAGGTTAATCCATCCTTAGAGCTGACAGGGTGTTGGAACTCGGACTTGCTCACACTGTTCTCACAATCGGGTCCTTTGGTGACTCTCTGCTCCCTGGCGGACGCTCAGCAGTGACCGCTGGATTGGTACAAATCTTTGAAGTTCTTGGAATCAGTCTCTCTCCTGTTCCTATGTAAGATTTGTGTTATAGAATTATAGAAAGGTTACAGCACAGAAGGAGGCCATTCGGCCCATCGAGTCCATGCCAGCTCTATGCACGAGCAATCCAGCTAGTCCCACTGCCCCGCCCTATCCCCGTAGCCCTGCACATTTTTTTGTTTCAAGTACTTATCCAGTTCCCTTTTGAAGGCCATAATTGAATCTGTCTCCACCACTCCCTTGGGCAGCGCATTCCAGATCCTAACCACTCGCTGTGTAAAAAAGTTTTTCCTCATGTGACCTTTGGTTCTTTTGCTAATCACCTTAAATCTATGCCCTCTGGTTCTTGACCCTTCCGCCAATGGGAACAGTTTCTCTCTATCTATTCTGTCTAGACCCTTCATGATTTTGAATACCTCTATCAAATCTCCTCGCAACCGTCTCTGTTCCAAGGAGAACAACCCCAGCTTCTCCAGTCTATCTAAAGACCCTCATCCCTGGAATCATTCTAGTAAATCTCCTCTGCACCCTCTCTAAGGCCTTCACATCCTTCCTAAAGTGCAGCACCCAGAACTGGACACAATACTCCAGTTGTGACCAGTTATATTTGTGTTTATTCACGTACCCAGATCTACTGAGACAGGTAATCTGTTTGGTTATATTTATCATTGTGTGTTTTGCACATTTTTCCAATGAAAATGTTAACAATTTAAAAGAGAGGCTGGATACCCGGGCTGGATACCCGGGCTGGATACCCGGCCAGGATACCCGGGCTGGATACCCCCGGGCTGGATACCCCCGGGCTGGATACCCCCGGGCTGGATACCCCCGGGCTGGATACCCCCGGGCTGGATACCCCCGGGCTGGATACCCCCGGGCTGGATACCCCCGGGCTGGATACCCCCGGGCTGGATACCCCCGGGCTGGATACCCCCGGGCTGGATACCCCCGGGCTGGATACCCCCGGGCTGGATACCCCCGGGCTGGATACCCCCGGGCTGGATACCCCCGGGCTGGATACCCCCGGGCTGGATACCCCCGGGCTGGATACCCCCGGGCTGGATACCCCCGGGCTGGATACCCCCGGGCTGGATACCCCCGGGCTGGATACCCTGGCTGGATACCCTGGCTGGATACCCTGGCTGGATACCCTGGCTGGATACCCGGGCTGGATACCCGGGCTGGATACCCGGGCTGGATACCCGGGCTGGATACCCGGGCTGGATACCCGGGCTGTATACTCTGGCTGTATACTCTGGCTGTATACTCTGGCTGGATACCCGGGCTGGATACTCTGGCTGTATACTCTGGCTGGATACCCGGGCTGGATACTCTGGCTGTATACTCTGGCTGGATACTCTGGCTGGATACTCTGGCTGGATACCCGGGCTGGATACCCGGGCTGGATACCCGGGCTGGATACCCGGGCTGGATACCCGGGCTGGATACCCGGGCTGGATACTCGGGCTGGATACCCGGGCTGGATACTCGGGCTGGATACTCGGGCTGGATACTCGGGCTGGATACTCGGGCTGGATACTCGGGCTGGATACTCGGGCTGGATACCCGGGCTGGATACCCGGGCTGGATACCCGGGCTGTATACCCGGGCTGTATACTCTGGCTGTATACTCGGGCTGGATACTCGGGCTGGATACTCGGGCTGGATTCCAGGGCTGGATTCCAGGGCTGGATTCCAGGGCTGGATTCCAGGGCTGGATTCCAGGGCTGGATTCCAGGGCTGGATACTTTGGCTGGATACTCTGGCTGGATACTCTGGCTGGATACCCGGGCTGGATACCCGGGCTGGATACCCGGGCTGGATACCCGGGCTGGATACCCGGGCTGGATACCCGGGCTGGATACCCGGGCTGTATACCCGGGCTGTATACTCTGGCTGTATACTCTGGCTGGATACCCGGGCTGGATACCCGGGCTGGATACCCGGGCTGGATACTCGGGCTGGATACGCGGGCTGTATACTCTGGCTGGATACCCGGGCTGGATACGCGGGCTGGATTCTCGGGCTGGATACCCGGGCTGGATACCCGGGCTGGATACTCTGGCTGTATACCCGGGCTGTATACCCGGGCTGGATACTCTGGCTGTATACCCGGGCTGGATACCCGGGCTGGATACTCTGGCTGTATACCCGGGCTGTATACCCGGGCTGGATACTCTGGCTGTATACCCGGGCTGGATACTCGGGCTGGATACTCGGGCTGGATACTCGGGCTGGATACCCGGGCTGGCTCCTCTGATGGTTCAGTGTGAAAGTCCGCTCCCAATGAGCCGCACAGATCTGCACGATCTTGGTCTGTGTTGAGTTAGTTGGTTTTGATTTCTGGGCTAGGGAGGGGATAAAACAAAAATCAGCCACTCCTGACTGCGATGCACTGCCCTCGGCTGAAACGTGTGAGTTTGTGGGCGTCAGGTGCAGGTGCTGGGCTGAGCTGTGGTGCCGCCCCTCCCGGTAGAGTAGCCTGACAACCCTCAGTTTTAGGCTCACACATGAAGAATGGCCATTTGGGTGAGGATATCAGAGGGCTTCTGGTACCTGGGGAACTCTGCCCACCTCCTGGAGGGGCAAAGAAATCACCGTGACTGATGTGACTCACACTTGAACTTGAACTGACTGCACCCATGTTGTCTCACAACTGCAGAATGTGAAGATCGCGCAGGAATCTTCTCGAGTCCAACTGGAGCTCAGCATGTTACAGCAGCGTCCAACCCGAGCCCAGGTTTCAGAAGGTGCCAGGCCAACACTCCTTTGGCTGAGCCTGGAAGGCAAGAGGCAGAGGCGGACGGCGAGTCCAGAAAGAAGCAGTATGAATGGAGAGTGCAGCAATTGCTGGGGCCGCAACAAATGGAGAACCAGGGATATCACAGTGACACCAACACTGTGGACAGCGTGTGTACAGAAGACTTTGCTTCTCGCTTTCATGAGGGGATGGTGGACCCTGCACTGAACTTTGACACGGAGCCAGGCAGTGACGGTTCTTTCACCAGCGGTGAGTCCCTCGGGGACTGGTCGCAGGAATCCACCAGCCTTTATCCAGAACCTAATTCCGAGCACGGAAACCTGGGAAGTGAAGCCTGTGGCCTTCCACGGGATCTGAGACTATTCAGGAGGAAACAGTCCAACAGAGAGTTTGCTCGACGTGACCACCTGTCCAGGCGAGATCGCAGTGGGGCTCGTTCAAAAACCTCTGCTCGGAGTCCGACTAGTGCGGAGAGGGACGGGTGTATTGGGTGTGGCTCTCTTCAGGGTGAGGGGGATAACACTGTAGCCGACGGGCCTGTTAACTCTGCAGCTCAGAGTTCTACAGATCTACAGATCGTCCAACAGTTTCGAGAGGAATTAGAACAAGTCCTGCAAAGGACCAGGTCGCAGGCTGGGACCTCATGGGCAGAGCAGGCAGCGTCCAGGGCCTTGCCCAGCAGGACTGAGAGTGTTGAGTCTTTGGGCGGTAGAATTTCAAAGCTCAGCCAGAACAACATGTCGGAGCAAACATCACAGCGAAGAAACATTCCTTCCGGAAACAGAATCCTGACTGAAAACCCATCCAAGGAATCTCCTGAAAACCCAAATCCACTGAAGGAGAACAATTTGGTGACCGGCTATTCCTCGGCACCTAATCCAGGCATTATAACCCACAAAGGTCTGGGGACTAATATTCAGACTACTGGAATAAAACTCAAGGGGACGCTGAAGAGACTATCGCAGGGTCGAGAGCGGCTAAGTAGAAACCTTAACCCAGAACTGGAGGGCCTGTCGACCGGAGACACCAGTAACCTGATTCCAGTGCCACAGCAGAGCTTAGCCCCCAGTGACAAGCCTCTACCAGGGGACAACCAGCAAGATGCTGTGGCAGTGAATAGAAACCCCTCACCGCGCCATGTGACACCCACTTTGGTCCCTCACTGTACAGGGGGTGCCAGTTCTTCGCCCGCACACGATGGTAACGATCCAGGTAAAACCAACATCTCAGGTCAGTGGAATGGAATGACCGAGTCTCTCAGTGGCTTTGGATCCCAGACCTCGGCTGCTGACAGTTTCACGACCAGCCCAATGTGTCTATCCGGATCTAACCCCCCACCGGTTCCTTCTCTCTGGAAGGGCAGCGGCAGCGAGCTGGCTCCCGACCGCCGCGCAGACGTTGCTCGCTCTGCAGTCCGTCCCAAGAGGAAGCAATCGCTGGATTTGCCGCAGAGCAAGCTGACAGGCTCCGTCCACGTAACCAAACCAAAACTGACTCATGCACGAAGCAACACGGATGGTGGTTACAGAGAGGAATTGGGCAGCCTCAGAGAGAAACCACTTTCACACAGAACAGGTGAGGTACAACCTTTAAAGACCTCTCCCACTTCTCGTGCGTTGTTCGGTATAATCGCATTGACTGTATCCAGTGTTCACTTCATCCTTTGTTACTCATCCCCTTTCAGCAGTAAACCACAACCTTATTACTCACTCCCAGTCATCCATAGCTCTCTACACACGCCACCTTCTTCAGTGATTGAGGTGTCTGTCATACTACAGATGCTATCAATAAGAGAGCAGGGGATTGACTGGGACCAGGGTTGGTCCTTTCACCTCCCAGTACTCGGCCTCCTCTCTCTGATGGGGACTGGTCGATACACAGGACATAGTAGCAGAAGTCGGGATTCATCTGAGTTCATTTGGAAATCTGCAGTTCATTTTATTTCTACTCTTAAATAATAAATAACCTGAAATCCCCACAACTCAATTAGCAGTCAGCAAGACCCATCTTGGGTAAACCTCATCCACCAGTCCCTATTTGGGGGCGTGCAGACTCTTGTTAAGAGGCAGGTTGACTCCCCTCCAGAATCCATGTTGCTAGCTCCCCCACTACAGACTGCCCCTCAACCCCTTCCACTGTCCCGTCCGATCTGCTCAAAGACGATCGTTCTCAGGCTTCTTGTGCGACGCAGTCAGTTGGTAGCCAGCCAATCTCTCTAGGACCTCCGTCAATACCATTTTTAATCCAACTAGACTTGAGCACAAATTCTAGGCTGGCATTCCAGTGCAGTACTGAAGGAGAGCTGCAGTGTCGGAGGGGCTGTCTTTTAGATGAGACGTTAAACTGAGGCTCCGTCTGCCCCCTCAGGTGGATGCAAAAGATCCCATGATACTATTTCAAAGAGCTCTCTCCGGCTTCCTGGCCAACATTTATCCCTCAACCAACACCTGAAAATATCAGATCATCTGCTCATTATCACATTGCTGTTTGTGGGACCTTGCTGTGCATAAATTGGCTGCTGCATTTTGAATATTAAAACAGTGACTATACTTAATTGGCTGTAAAGCACTTTGGGACATCCTGAGATTGTGAAAGGCACCGTGTAAATACAAGTCTTTCTTTCTTTAAGGTGCTCAAGAACAGCCTGGGATCAGCACTCTGATGTTCCCTCCCCATCTGTGTTCAGTGCTTGGCCTCCGCTCAGAGCCTCCCAAATGTATTGAGGGTCTAGTGCACTGCACCAGCGTGAGGGTTTAACGCTGGGTGTGTCCATCCCTAATCCCCTCACATGCATGAGGGGATTAGTCTATGTTCATCAAACCACATCCAAACTCAGTGTGCAACCGCAGCGTGCCAGTGAATTATTACTGCTGTTCTCCATCGTTCATCCGTTTTGTGCCATGTGTGAGGCCACTGCCCCTGTACTACTGTAACCAGGTGCCCGTGGAGTGGTTTGGGTCTCTGCCCCTGTGGAGATCAGCATCCTCTCTAGGTAGTCCTTCCTTCCAATTTGGGAGTGCTCACACAGCAGCAGAATTGAGTGTTGCAGGACAAAGATTCTCTGTGATTCCATCCATTATCCACTAGAAAGAAGTAAAGACTCGTATTTGTCCCGTGCCTGTCACGACCTCAGGACATCCCAAAGTGCTTTACGGCCAATGAAGTATTTTTGAAGTGTTGTCACTGTTGTAAGATATTGATGGGTTAATCGGTGTCAGGGATCAACTATCCCTATTGGTTGAATTGAGACATGACAGCAGGTTACCGGTGTTACTGCCCAGCTAATCAGAAGACATAACGAACGAAACAGCATCCCAGTGCTCCATCAATGGTGCAGATACTCCATCTTGGTTTTGCTTCCCAACATGGGCAGGCTATTCTCTTAAACCCCCCCCCCCGCAGTGGACAGCATTGGCAGAGGTCTAGAGTCGGTCACCTTCCCGTCCTCTTGAGCCCAGGGGCGTAACGGCTCAACAAAAATAGGGGAAGAAGATAAATAATGGGGCAAAGATAAAAGAAAGAAACCATTCACTGCAGACCCACGCACTGATGATATTTATTTATATAGCACCTTTCATGTGATAAAACATCCCAAGGCGCTTCACAGGACCGTTATCAAAGAACATTTGACACCAAGTCACATAAGGAGATATTAGGACAGGTGACCAAAATCTCCTCTTGCTTCAAAAAGTAAATCACAAGCAATCCTCACTGTGCAGAGTGACTGGGATACTGTTGCTCTAAGTGGTAGTGTCAGAGATGAATGATCCTGTTGACTTTGAATGGTAAGTACATTGGCAATGGTCCTTGATGATGAGTGATGTTGCCCTCGATCACCCTGTTGGTGCTGATCATCACTCTGGCAGTTCTGTCTCTCTTTCTATCTGGCAGTGCCCAAGTTGAACGGAGATGTGTGTGGAAAATTTGGCTTGCAGTCCAGCCTCAACATAGAGGGGACAGGCAGCGTCCGATCTTTGGTGCTCAAACATGTTGCTGGTAAGAGCGAACTTTAAATTCTGTTCCCCCAGCTCTGCTTAGCCTGTCTCACAGGTGACCTGGTGAAGATCTGGAACTTGCTTTGGGGAGGAGGGAGAGGGCCCTACAAGAGAAGTCCCCACACGCTCCTGCTCTGTGGCTCCTTGGACCACCTCTCGCTAAATAGCCAACCAGAGGCGGGAGGGGGGAGGGGAGGAGGGGAGGTGGGGAGAGGGGATGGGGGGGGGCGCCTTCATCCACTCTGTCTAAGCAGGATTCAGACCCAGCGGTGAGAACACATCTGGGCCAGATTTTCCTGCTTCTGCGCCTGGGCCCAGGAAATACAGGAAAATCAGGTGTGGAGGAGCACACACCCCTAATGGAGCCTGCCCCATTTCCTGCCCATTTATTTAAATCAGCCAAGCTCTATTACTGCCGTGCTGTCCTCCCTGCCCGAGTTTTCTGTACTTGCTGTGTCCTGGTGAGCTAATACCTTCAGGGGCAGGAAGAGGAAGACCTGCACCAGATGTTCTGATCCCAGTATAAGGCAGAGACTGAAGAAGAGATTTATATTTGGGAGATCTGTCTGGAGTGTCCGACTCACACCAACTGGAACATTGTCGCCCAGTCAGTCTGATCACTTCCTGTTCCGTTCACCATCCTCACCCCGGGAACTGTTCACCTTCACAACTGCAATATGTTTTTATATAAAGTTTTCATTTATTTTTCCTGAAGTGCACTGATGATATCCCAGCAACATCTTGCATTTATATAGCGCCTTTGATGTGGTTAAACATCCCAAGGATGCTTTTCAAGTGCGATTATCAAACAACATTTGACATCAAGACACATAAGGAGATATTAGGACAGGTGACCAAAAGCTTGGTTAAAGAGGTAGGTTTTAAGGAGCATCTTAAAGGATGAGTGAGAGGCAGAGAGGTTTAGGGAGGGAATTCCAGAGCTTCGGGCCTAGGCAGCTGAAGGCACGGCCGCCATTGGTGGAGCGATGGAAATCAGGGAAGCTCGAGGCCAGAATTGGAGGAGTGCAGAGATCTCGGAGGGTTGTAGGGCTGGAGGAGGTTACAGAGATAGGGAGGGATTTTAAAACAAGGCTCGGAGTTTTAAAATCGAGACATTGCCGGACCAGGATCCAATTTAGGTCAGCGAGCACAGGGGTGGTGGGTGAATGGGACTTGGTGCGAGTTAGGATACGGGCAGCAGAGTTTTGGATGAGATCGGGTTTACGGACGGTGGAAGGTGGGAGGTCGGCCAGGATTCCTGATGGGATAAATGCAGGTGCTGAGCTGTATCCAGGTGACCAGGACGCAACTGTTGAGAAGATTACGGTACAAGACAACATTGCCACCTTGAGCCCAATAGTCGGTTGAGGAGAGGCACAACCTGTCACTGATTATTTGTTCTTTTCAGGAGTTCCCATGACGAGTTTCGATGACATCACCGTTGACAGTGACCTGGACTCGGTGAGGACGGAAAAAGTCCAAACTCATTTTCAGAAGATCCTGAAGAGCAGGAATGGTACGAACGTCTCGGGCAATACACTGGGACCGGTGATGTCCCTGATGAGGCGGCACCTCCTAGCCCACAGATCACAGTGATTAGCTAACATCATAGAAATAAAACTCTTGACTGTTGCTTTTGTTTGAAGGACTTCCACCTTCCAAATGGGTAGTGAAGCAGCCGAGGAGCTGGTTAGAGTGGTGGTGCAGAGTGGGTTCTCCCGAGAAACCAGCAACTCCTGGTAACAATTTCAGTTTAGCATTTCCGAAGGTCTAAACTTAATCCCCCCTGTAGAAGGAGCTCATTTGAACTCTTCCAGTTGTTGAGTTGTGTGTAGGGGGAAATTAAAATACTTCCCCCAGTCACCATGCTGATTCTGCAGCGGCAAAAGCTGGAGCTCAGCACAGCACTGAGCCAAGCTCTGACAGCAAATAACATTTTATTGCAACATTCTACTGCTGTTATTCCCCCTCCCCCAGGATTTTAACCTTTCATGTGATGATGAGGAAGGGGTTCTAGCACTTTGTGTTCTAGATAGTTTTAGAACTCTGTTATTAGGAGGGATGTGTTCTCGCACTTTGTGTTGAACCACTCTGTATGCAGAAGGACAGTGTCCTAGTGCTTTGCGATCGGGCACACTGTAGATAGAAGGAAGGTTTTCTGGCATTTTGTTCACAAGAAGGACATGCTGTTGGACTTTGTGTTCTAGCATCCTGTCGATGAATTTATAATTCTCATCCATTAGATTAAATCCCTCATGGCGTCACCTCCTCTTTCTCTGTTGCAATTCATTGATAAACCTACTGCACTGCAGACACGATGTTCAAAGGTAGCCGTAGTCTTACCCAGATTCCACGTGTACTCCTAATCTTGGGGGGAAAAAAATTCCGATTTGAAGAAAAGTTTACCCTCCTGTCCTGCCGGTGCTGGGAGCAGGTTCCACGGGCAATAGCTGACCTCCAATACCTCACCAAGTGACCATTCTTCATGTGTGTGTCTAAACAGTGAGTGTCGGTAGGCTATTCAACCATGCTGGATATTACAGGTGTGCCCAATCCTGTCCTCACCTCACCCGACTCCTGCACTTTGAGCAGGCATCATTAGATAGCATTCAGCTTGATTTTTTTTCCCACTCCCTGGCACAGGCCAATTGTAGCTCCCTTCCATCTGTCCCAGCTGAGATTTGTTAATTCTGTACAGACCAGGAATAAAAGAAGCAGATCTATTGATACATGTTAGCACTTATGCAAATAGGTCAGAGCAGCCAAAAGCCAGAGTTTCAACACAGTCAGTTGAGTTGAAATAGGATCAGACTCAGAAATAGAACCAAAGGCTGAAGCGGAATTTGTCCAGTCCATCTCTCCCATTAAGAATGGACAGGCATCAGAGCGCCCTCTACCGTTCACTGCGGTATGACAGCGCTCTGCAGCGCCCTCTACCGTTCACCGTGGTATGACAGCGCTCTGCAGCGCCCTCTACCGTTCACTGCGGTATGACAGCGCTCTGCAGCGCCCTCTACCGTTCACCGTGGTATTTGTAAACAATTTTACAACACCAAGTTATAGTCCAACAAATTTATTTTAAATTCCACAAGCTTTCGGAGGCTTCCTCCTTCCTCAGGTGAATGGTGAGGAAGCCTCCGAAAGCTTGTGGAATTTAAAATAAATTTGTTGGACTATAACTTGGTGTAAAATTGTTTACAATTGTCAACCCCAGTCCATAACCGGCATCTCCACATCATCACTGTGGTATGACAGCGCTCTGCAGCGCCCTCTGTGGTTCACCGTGGTATGACAGTGCTCTGCAGCGCCCTCTGTGGTTCACTGTGGTATGACAGTGCTCTGCAGCGCCCTCTGTGGTTCACTGTGGTATGACAGTGCTCTGCAGCGCCCTCTGTGGTTCACTGTGGTATGACAGTGCTCTGCAGCGCTCTCTGTGGTTCACTGTGGTATGACAGTGCTCTGCAGCGCCCTCTACCGTTCACCGTGGTGTGACAGCTCTCTGCAGTACAAAGGCTGGATTGCTTCTGAGCTTCAGACCACCGTCTAGAAATGGTAAACTACACCTGTCTGAATGTGGAATTATCATTAGCACAAACCACAATGATTCAAATGAGGGTAGGTTCACTCAGGATCTGTCCAACAAGTTTATATTTGATTTAAAAACAGACCCACTCAAGACACTGACAAGTGCATCTTCAGTAATCAGTCTTACGCAGCCAGTGGAGTGAGGTCCTTCTGGATAAGGATAAACGGGAAGTCCCATCAACTCCATACAGTTACACAGAATAATCCTTATCCTGCTGAACCAGAGCTCCATATGGTTACACAGAGTAATCCTTACCCTGCTGAACTGGAGCTCCATATGGTTACACAGAGTAATCCTTACCCTGCTGAACTGGAGCTCCATATGGTTACACAGAGTAATCCTTACCCTGCTGAACTGGAGCTCGATATGGTTACACAGAGTAATCCTTACCCTGCTGAACTAGAGCTCCATATGGTTACACAGAGCAATCCTTACCCTGCTGAACTGGAGGTCCATATGGTTACACAGAGCAATCCTTACCCTGCTGAACTGGAGGTCCAAACAGTTACACACAGATACCGTGCTAAAGAACCAAGAGCTCTGTACAGTTGCCCTTACCCTGAATAAACTGCTTTATTTTTTCTTGCCCCTCTGTGAGAAATTCCATGCGTGAGACTGGCAAAACACGTGGAGAAATGGGGTCATTGGCTAAAAACGGAGATTCCCTCCCTTTCTCTGGGGCTTCCACTGATTTTCTGTGGTGGGAGACCGAGAGAACCCCGTGGAATTTTGGGGCCACTTTGTTCCCCTTGCCTTTCCTCACATCTCAGTAATGTTAAAGTAGAAAATATTTTCACTGCCCTTTGTTATTCACTCCTCTTCAGTATAAGGTGATCGTAACTCTCCATTTCCAGTTAACATGAGGCAGTAGCTATCCTGAGTTACGGCCTTTCCATTGTGTATGAGGCAGTTACCATGAGGTGGTTTTTGAGAGAGCGTCACTGTTGTCTTCTTACTTTGCAGGTGGGCGAGGTCAGATTGTTGCGGGTGTGAGTGGGAGTCGCCCTGTGAAGAAATGCTGCAGCCCCAGGAAGGAGACAGTCAGGTCAGAACAATACGGTGCACATACAGTTACTCCATTCCAATAGACCTCCATCCCTCTACGTGAGGGTGTCAGTGCTTAAGACAGAACACTTTCTCTTTAGTACTGTGTCGGCCTCACGCAAAAGGAGGGAAATCATCATTTATATAGTACATTTCATCTATTCTAGCTGTTCATGTCTTTTAGGAGTGTTGTCACTGTTGTTGGAACGTCCTATCATAAGAACATAAGAAATAGGAGCAGGAGTAGGTCATACAGCCCCTCGAGCCTGCTCCGCCATTCAATAAGATCATGGCTGATCTTCAACCTCAACTCCACTTCCCCACCCTATCCCCATATCCCTTGATTCCCTTATTGTCCAAACATCTATCGATCTCAGTCTTAAAAATACTCAACGACTGACCATCCACAGCCCTCTGGGGTAGAGAATTCCAAAGATTCACAACCCTCTGAGTGAAGACATTTTTCCTCATCTTGGTCCTAAATGGCCGACCCCTTAACTGAGACTATGACCCCTAGTTCTAGACTCTCTAGCCAGGGGAAACAGCCTCTCGGCATCCACCCTGTCAAGCCATGAACGCTGCCGGATTGTCACAAAAACCCAACTAATGCACAAATGCCCTTCAGGGAAGGGAACCTGTTACCCCTACCTGATTTGGGTCTATATCTGACTGCAGTCCCGCACTAGTTGGTTGACTCATTGCTCTCAGGGCAGCTAGGGATGGGCAATGAATGCTGCCTTACCAGTGTCAACCACATCCCGAGAACAAATTTCTAAAAAAGCAGTAGAATCTACTGGGGATTGCTAGATAGTGCAGTTTAGAGGCAGCTAATTTTGCCTGGGCACTTCATGAAGTAAATGCATGCCTCTTGCTGAGAATGTGTTGCAGAACCAATATGTTGGGCCAAATGGAGGATTCCAGATTCTCCATTTACAGCGTAAAATGCAACAGCTGCCTTATTATCCAGGTGGCAGATCCAATCGAACACATCCCATAAAACAGAGTCAACATCGACGCTACCCCTGAGGATATGGCACGTGCCCGTTGACCTCTCTGCTGCTGCTGCCCTGGATCAGGTTGTGTTGGCAGAGTTTGCTTGTAGCTGTTAAACGAGTGAGTGGGATTAGCAGGATTTGTGACTCTGCGGCTGAGATAGAATGTTCCGGTTGTTCCAGGTACACGAGCTCCGAGAAGACGATCACGGTTGGAGAAGATTTCGAGGAGCTCTTCGGGCAGCTGGGCACTGAGTTTAGGAGCAGCAGCCCCACGAAGTGGAAAGAATGGGCGGATTGCCCCTGGGACCGGAACAGAGGCCCCGAGATGTCCAGCTCTCACAGGGTGCTGTACACTCCTCCTTCAAACACTCCTTTATTCTGGCACACAGGGTCGCCACTGAATATTATAAAGGTGAATAGAGCAGAGCGGCACAGCAGGCTGGCACTCCCTCACACTGTGCCACGCAGTAAGATGCAGCTTCCTCCCCACAATCCTCCACATCCTAAGTTACTGATCATAAGAATGTCGCTGTGCAGACCAGGAAAAATCATAGAGACAGGCTCAATCCTCTCACTGACCTTCTAGAAGACAGTTTCAGAGTGACATTGATTAAAGTCAGGGAGTGGCATTGAAAGGAACCTGAGAGGAGCATGAGAGAGGTGAGGGAGTGTTGTTGGCAGAGGCATGGGAGTGACATTGGTAGGAACCCGGGTTTGGAAAGGAACCTAGGACTGGCATTCAACAAAGTGCAGGGGCGACGGTGAGGGGAGCGCGGGGGTGGACGGTGAGGGGGGCGACGGTGAGGGGAGCGCGGGGGGGGGCGACGGTGGGGGGGGCGACGGTGAGGGGAGCGCGGGGGGGGGGGGCGACGGTGAGGGGAGCGCGGGGGGGGGGCGACGGTGAGGGGAGCGCGGGGGGGTGGACGGTGAGGGGAGCGCGGGGGGGGGGACGGTGAGGGGAGCGCGGGGGAGGGGCGACGGTGAGGGGAGCGCGGGGGGGGGTGGACGGTGAGGGGAGCGCGGGGGGGGGTGGACGGTGAGGGGAGCGCGGGGGGGGGTGGACGGTGAGGGGAGCGCGGGGGGGGGTGGACGGCGAGGGGAGCGCGGGGGGGGGTGGACGGCGAGGGGAGCGCGGGGGGGGTGGACGGCGAGGGGAGCGCGGGGGGGGTGGACGGTGAGGGGAGCGCGGGGGGGGGGTGGACGGTGAGGGGAGCGCGGGGGGGGTGGACGGTGAGGGGAGCGCGGGGGGGGGTGGACGGCGAGGGGAGCGCGGGGGGGGGTGGACGGCGAGGGGAGCGCGGGGGGGGTGGACGGCGAGGGGAGCGCGGGGGGGTGGACAGTGAGGGGAGCGCGGGGGGGGGACATTAACAGATGACTAGGAATAGGTTGGCGCCCCCCTCTCCCTCCCCCTCCCCCCCCCCCCCCTCCTCCCTGAATTACACAGGGAGAGCCAAGAAAGGAGGAAAGATGAACCCAGCCTGGAGCGGGAAGAGCCTCAACAAAAAAAAAACTAAAATAAATTGGAGGACTGGACAGAGCGGTGAGCCGGGTGAGAGGGTGGCTTGTCTGCACTCAGGCCTCTGCCAGTGCCTCTACTGAATTGGCTGCTGGGTAGAACACATGGGATTGATTCCTGGGTCAATATTTGTTTCTCTCGCTGCACCTGCCCAATGCCTTCCCCTCTGGTGGCTCATTCCCCAACTAGGAAGCCGTTGACACCAATTTGCATCCTACTGTTTGGTGAGAGTGGGCTCGAGATCCCACACGAGCCATAAATTAGAATGGTATACGGTGTACTTTGTGCTGAACTGCTCACGGTTCGTGACTGATTTACCGGTTTGACTGCAGTGCCCACCAACTCCGAGACCAAGGGGGTGCCAGCTGTTTGATGCCACCCGCACTGACGAGGCGCTGTTAGAGCAATCCATCGTAAACCTGCAGCGAGTAAGTGATGTTCCTGGAAATGTGCGAGGGACTTCAGCAGATCCTTCCAGTTAGGCACCATCTTAAATGGAACAGTTCTTTACAGCCAGATTGCCACTGGCTACCATTTTGTCTTGTTTTTCTGGTCGGATGTAATACTGCACCTTCTTCACAATGGAATCTGGGAGTCCACAGGTGTGTGTCTGGCCGGAGCCTTGTGGCTCCCATGGAATCCATATCCGTGGTCGGGTGGGTCTGCTCCAAACCCATTAAAAAGAAAAGAAAGAACGAACTTGCATTTAGGAACATAGGAACAGGAGTAGGCCATTCAGCCCCTCGAGCCTGTTACATCGGAACAGGAGTAGGCCATTCAGCCCCTCGAGCCTGTTACATAGAAACAGGAGTAGGCCATTCGGCCCCTCGTGCCTATTACATAGGAACAGGAGAAGGCCATTCAGCCTCTCGAGCCTATTACATAGGAACAGGAGTAGGCCATTCAGCCTTTCACAACCTCAATGTGTTCCAAAACTCTTCACAACCAATTAAGTACTTTATTTTTGAGGTGTAGTTACTGCAGGATGTGCAGCAGCCAATTTGCACACAGCAAGGTCCCACCGACAGCAATGAGATAAATAACCAGATACTCTGTTTTCCAATGAATTTGATTGAGGGATAAATATTGTCCAGGACACCAGGGAGAACGCCCCTGCTCGCCTTCGAAATAGTGCATTGGGATCTTTAACGTTCACCTGAGAGGGCAGACAGGGCCTTGGTTTAACGTCTCATCCGAAAGATGGCACCTCTGACCGTGCAGCACTCCCTCAGTACTGCACCGAAGCGTCAGCCTGTGTTGTGTGCACAAGTTTCTGGAACTTGGACCCATAACCTTCTGACTCAGAGGTGAGAGTGTTACCAACTGAGCCAGGGTTTATACGCTTATTCGCTGTGGTTGATTAATGGCCCAAGTTTGGTTAAATGGGCCCCAAAACTCCACGGGGCTGCAATCCTGGCAGTTGTGTTGGGATCGTGCCCACAGCAGAACTCCACCGTTGACCCCCGACTGAGGTTTGTGAGGTCAGGGAAAGGAGCGCGCGAGCCTTCAGTAGTGTGGGGGCGTATCTGTGACACCACCACCCCTCCCCCGCCAACGCCAAAGACTCTGGAAACGTAGAGGCAGCTGGCCGACCCAGGGAGGAAACGTCCTCCCCTTCTCCCCCCCCCCCCCCCCCCCCCCCCAGAAAGTGAATGTTGGCAAGATATTCAATTATGGAGCCATGACACCCTGGGCGGCAGGGAAAAGCCTGGGAACTACAGACCAGTGAGCCTGACATCTGTAGTGGGTAAGTTGTTAGAGGGTATTCTGAGGGACAGGATCTACAGGCATTTGGAGAGGCAGGGACTAATTAGGAACAGTCAGCATGGTTTTGTGAGAGGAAAATCATGTCTCACGAATTTGATTGAGTTTTTTGAAGGGGTAACCAAGAAGATAGATGAGGGCTGTGCAGTAGACGTGGTCTACATGGACTTCAGCAAAGCATTTGACAAGGTACCGCATGGTAGGTTGTTACATAAGGTTAAATCTCATGGGATCCAAGGTGAGGTAGCCAATTGGATACAAAATTGGCTTGACGACAGAAGACAGAGGGTGGTTGTCGAGGGTTGTTTTTCAAACTGGATGCCTGTGTCCAGCGGTGTGCCTCAGGGATCGGTGCTGGGTCCGCTGTTATTTGTTATTTATATTAATGATTTGGATGAGAATTTAGGAGGCATGGTTAGTAAGTTTGCAGATGACACCAAGATTGGTGGCATTGTGGACAGTGAAGAAGGTTATCTAGGATTGCAACGGGATCTTGATAAATTGGGCCAGTGGGCCGATGAATGGCAGATGGAGTTTAATTTAGATAAATGTGAGGTGATGCATTTTGGTAGATCGAATCGGGCCAGGACCTACTCCGTTAATGGTAGGGCGTTGGGGAGTGTTATCGAACAAAGAGATCTAGGAGTACAGATTCATAGCTCCTTGAAAGTGGAGTCACAGGTGGATAGGGTGGTGAAGAAGGCATTCAGCATGCTTGGTTTCATTGGTCAGAACATTGAATGCAGGAGTTGGGATGTCTTGTTGAAGTTGTACAGGGCATTGGTGAGGCCACACTTGGAATACTGTGTACAGTTCTGGTCACCCTATTATAGAAAGGATATTATTAAACTAGAAAGAGTGCAGAAAAGATTTACTAGGATGCTACCGGGACTTGATGGTTTGACTTACAGGGAGAGGTTAGACAGACTGGGACTTTATTCCCTGGAGAGTAGGAGGTTAAGGGGTGATCTTATAGAAGTCTATAAAATAATGAGGGGCATAGATAAGGTCGATAGTCAAAATCTTTTCCCAAAGGTAGGGGAGTCTATAACGAGGGGGCACAGATTTAAGGTGAGAGGGGAGAGATACAAAAGGATCCAGAGGGGCAATTTTTTCACTCAAAGGGTGGTGAGTGTCTGGAACGAGCTGCCAGAGGCAGTAGTAGAGGCGGGTACAATTTTGTCTTTTAAAAAGCATTTGGACAGTTACATGGGGAAGATGGGTATCGAGGGATATGGGCCAAGTGCAGGCAATTGGGACTAGCTTAGTGGTATAAACTGGGCGACATGGACATGTTGGGCCGAAGGGCCTGTTTCCATGTTGTAACTTCTATGATTCTATGATTCTATGATTCTATGACTCTGTACACACCCAATGTTTGCACAAGTGCATGTTACAGCAGGGGTTGACTATCAGGAGTGGGCGCCCTGGCTGACTTTTCACCTCCCTAACCTGGGGTGCTGAGGCCAGCCGTAGTGGGCCCTGTGACCACCCCAGCTGACTCTGGCTACCCTAGGATCTCCTTGGTCTGGAAGGTTTAGTACCACACTGGCCGGGACCTTTACCAACTCCAGCTGTCAGTGGGCTCATAACCTTCGTCTTCAACTCAGGACCTCAGTGTGGAGGAGGAGCAATTGATCCAGAGGAAGTCTCAGCTCCGAGAGGCCGACCAGACCCTGCCTGAAGTTCTGCAACAGAAAGAAGTGAGTTGGCAAGTGACACTTTCTCTCCATTAGTTATTTAGTGTTCCGTCCGTAGCAAGCTGACAATTGCGTGTGTTTGTGTGTAAGGGCACCTGTATGGCCAGTAACCTGTCCCATTTTTTCTTCCCACACTGGCCCCCATCATACACGCCAACCTAGGAAACTAGCAAAAGCTGACCAACAGTTCGAAAAAGCCGACCACTCATAAAACTGCCTTGAGTACGAGCCTTTGACATGTGAAAGGAAGTACTTACACTGAAAGTGCAGTTGTAGGTAGATCCAGCATTCCTACACTCAGATTGGAGGGGAAATAAGTTCATGAAAGTCTGCAGAGGAATACAAGTGTTGAAGGCACAAAATTTCTTTTGTGAGGGATTCTGCCGATGCTTCTTACAAGAAAAGGTCGATTTTTGACACTTTATGTAATGCAATTCCCAGTATTTAGGGATCGACAGTGTACATAAGCATTGCAATTTTCTTTAGCCTAAAAAGGAAGGGATGGTCCATAATTTTATTGATAATTATTTTCGGAAGGTCGGGGGAAGACCTTCTGCCGGAATTCTCCGATCTCCCACCGTAACTTTGGCGGCAGATCAGCGGAAATGACCCAGTGAAGCGGCAGAAATGGTGATTGACGCCGTTTCTCCAGGGATTCTGCCGACCTTCCTCCAAACTTACACCAGGAGCTTGTTCGGGCCCCAGCAGAAGTTCCAGGCGCAGCTGCCATTAGGGTCGCCAACTCTGGTTGGACGTATTCCTGGAGGGTTCATCACATAACTTCCCATCTCCAACCGTCCCACCCTGTCAGTCTGCCTTTTTCCTCCCATCTCTAGAATTTTTATAACTAATAATCGAAAGGGTTCGAAGAAAATGAATGAAGCACACAATTTATTTAATGCCCCAATGATTTTTCTCGCAGCAGTGTCCAGAGATTAATCTTTAATTCCTAGAGACTCCAGGACAATCCTGGAGGGTTGGCAACCCCAGTCCTCAATCAGCCTCTCTGATTTGCATGTGCAGCAAAACTCTATACACGCACACCGATTGTCAGCCCGTGTGCGGAATGACACCGAATCACCCACACACTGTCCTTCTTTAGGACGACTTTAACAAAAGCGCTGATTTTGGTCAGCGAGCGGTGACAGGGTGGAGAAACGCTGAGTTGTCGGCATGAATGGTGAGACGGTTCGCGCTGCAGAGAAACAGGGAGCTCAATCTTTGGCCTTGTGGAATTAACGGTGGCCACTTCCTTCTCTTCCCAGCACGCTGTGCAAGACGCTGAGTCCCTGAAGGAGACAGTGGAGAAAGGGCAGCGGGATGCAAGGGCTCTGGAGACCCGTCTGCGAGAGACACGGAGCGAGGCTGACCAGGCCAGGTGGTCCAATGTTGCAGGAAATCTCCCAAAAGCTTAGAGAGAGAGACCATGGGGCCCGATTGGCCATCTTCTCAATGGGGGAGGGGGGGTGGTTTCAGCCATGGCTCGGGAATGAGGGTCCTTGTGGTATAAGTGTGATTTAACAGTGTGTTTATTCCGCCAAAGGTTTCAGAATCTGACCCCCACTATAAACCATCCAAGTGCAGGAGACACCAACAGTGGCACAGACTGCACTCACCTCAGGTGTAGACACATTGTCGGAGTAAATTGGCAGCCAATCCCTCCCCTCTCCCACCACCCACACTTTCTGCTCACTATGCATTCTCCGCACCATTCGTTTGACACAAAGACTTCATTGCAGGGTCTGCTGGACAGGATGATGGAAGAGCCAGCTGTGGGACCTCACTGCTGAACCAGAGCAGCACAAGCAGGGCGGCTGCTGTCAGTCTGCTCGCCCCAGTGAAAGATGGTGCGGGGGGCGGGGGATGGGGTGTGGGGGTAGCCAGCTCATTACCATCATCCCCTGCATCCCAAGCCCGCAATCGCTACCCTACTGCTGCAGGGAGGAACTGCCTCACAGGGAGTGAGGGAACAGGAGACAGGAACCTGCACATGGGGCTCCATCAACAGCACTCTGTAACCCTCCCCACAGAGGGGCATCAGTGTGGCCAAAGAGAGAGGGGTGACTGTCCTGAGGGTTGCCTTTCCCTCCCTGTAGTGTAGCACCACTCCTCCGCACAACAGAGGGAAGGGCAACCCTCAGGACAGTCTGCCATCTGTAACCTCCGCACGGCCAATTACAGCCACGGGCCTGGAGTACCTACCTAACAATAGTCACTGAACTCCTAAACGTCATGGGTTGTGTGAAGCACTTGAAGGCATTTCAATCATGGGAATATAAATGTAAGTCTTGTGAACAAAATGTTACCACAAACTACAATAAGAAACATTCAGTAATAAGAACACAAGCTGCCAGCCAGCCCAACGAGTAGAACATCAGCTTCATGAAATGGGATACAAATATTCCAGTAAGTTATATCCCACGTCATCTTTCTAATTAACCCACTGAACAGAAACAGTGGATGAAGTACTTTCGAAGTGTAGTCACTGTTGTAATGTAGGAAACGCGGCAGCCAATTTGTGCACAGCAAGGTCCCACAAACAGCAATGAGATAAATGACCAGATAATCTGTTTCATTGATCGTGGTTGAGGGACAAATTTTGTCCAGGACACCAGGAGAAATCTCCTGCTCTTCTTCGAAATAGTGGCACAGGATCTTTTACTGAGAGGGCAGACATCTCATCTGAAAGATGGCACCTCCGACAGTGCAGTGCTCCCTCAGCACTGCACTGGGAGTGTCAGCCTAGATTATGTGCTCAGGTCTCTGGAGTGGACTTGAACCCACAACCTTTGGACTTGAAGGTGAGTGTGCTACCAACTGAGTCACGGCTGATGAGAAAGAAACTCAGGAGCTCTGCTCCATCCCAAGATGGACCCAGGAGCCCTGTTATAGTTCTCCATGTACTCTGATTCTAAAAGAGAAGCTGGGTCCTGGACAACAACGCAGAAGGAAGTTTTCTCGTACAGCGTAACAACTCCATATCTTAAGCCTCTACATCAAGGGCCCTCATCTCTCCCCAAATCTCATGGTATAATTCTACTGTCTCTGCAAATTACCAATCACAAACATATTATTCTCGTCACATTTCCATGTGCAGCTGAATAATTTAACATGTAACGCCATCTTTCTGCCCCTGTCCTCCCCTGAACATTTTAGTTTGGTTACTGTCGCTGAGGAAGAAAGACAGACTTGCATTTATATAGCGCCTATCACGACCTCAGGACATCCCAAAGTGCTTTACAGCCTATGAAGTACTTTTGAAGTGCGGTCACTGTTATGATGTAGGAAATGTGGCAGCCAATTTGCACACAGCAAGCTCCCACCAACAGCAATGTGATAATGACCAGAAAATATGTAAACAATTTTACAACACCAAGTTATAGTCCAGCAATTTTATTTTAAACCTGACGAAGGAAGAAGCCTCCGAAAGCTTGTGAATTTAAAATAAAATTGCTGGACTATAACTTGGTGTTGTAAAATTGTTTACAATTGTCAACCCCAGTCCATCACCGGCATCTCCACATCAGAAAATATGTATTAGTGATGTTGGTTAAGGGATAAATATTGGCCAGGGCATCGGGGAGAACTCTCCTGCTCTTCTTCAAGATAGTGCCATGGGATCTTTTGTGTCCACCTGAGAGGGCAGACGGGGCCTCGGTTTAACATATCATCTGAAAGACGGCACCTCTGACAGTGCAGCACTCCCTCAGTACTGCACTGGGAGTGTCATTCTGGATTTTGTGCTCAAATCTCTGGAGTGGGACTTGAACCCACGACCTTCTGACTCAGAGGCATTGATTCACGGCCAGCACCTGAGAGGGTGCAGCCCTGGGCCTATCCAGTGATGCAGTCCGATATTGAGCCCACGCTGTGATGTGTCACTACGCCTACCGTGAGATTTGTAAGCGCGCTACGCTGGAGGGTATCGCCCGATGTTTTGCGTTGTGACGGAGGTGAGAGATGATGATTCTGGAGCTGCGCAGTGCTACGATGGCAGAGAGTGGCGCCCATGCCCGGAACACGGCACTGAGCTGCTCTCTCTTTCTTTGCCGCAGGACGGAGCAGGTGGAGTTTAAGAGAGATGGCTATCTGCAGGAGCTGCGAGACCTCGAGGGTGAGCTTGGCCTGCTGAATCGACACAGCACCGTGAGTCAGAGCAACGCACGGGGGCGGATGCAGAATGAGGTGCGTAACCCTCACACATCGTTTTGTGTTAATCTGCACCACGCACAGACCCTGGGGGCGTTTTGCACTGAGGGAGAGTCTGCCTAGAATCACAGGGATAGATTTTGACTGTGCGACAGTGTAAAACACGTGATAGTGAGTCGGCAGCCTGATTTACACCTCTCCCGATTTTTATTTCCATTGAAGTCAATCGGGAGAGATGTCAAACGGGCTGCCGACTCGCTATCGTCCATTTTACACCATCGCACAAAATCGAGATCTACCCCGTAGAATTGGACTTAAGGGGACCATATGGCCCTTGTGTCTGTGCCGACTCGCTGAATGAACTGTCCACTTTTACCATTCCCCTGCCCTTTCCCCAGTCACTTTTGAAATTTTCTCTTTTAAATATTTATCCGCATCCCTTTTAAAAGGTATTATGGATTCTGCTTCCAGCGCTCCTTCTGGTCGGGCTTTCCATGTCCTAATAACCCCCTCTATAAAAACCTCTCCCTTCATTCTTTCACTGCTGATCTTTATTATGTAAGGAATCTTACAACACCAGGTTATAGTCCAACAAATTTATTTTAAAATCACAAGCTTTCGGAGATTATCCCCTTCGTCAGATGAATGAGTGAAAAGGTTCTCAAATCGCATATCTTATACTAGGCTGGGACAGCATCACACCAATCAAAAGGTGTCGTTGTTATTCAAACAGGCCAGTCACGGAGAACAGCACGTCCCAGTACACTGGATATACATTGTGTCAATTACACAGACAGGCAGAAAGAAACCCAAAATGGCAGAGAGAGAGAGAGCGAGAGAGAATATTAAAAAACATAATTTTTCCCCCCTTTTTGCTGGTGGGGTTACGTGTAGCGTGACATGAACCCAAGATCCCGGTTGAGGCCGTCCTCATGGGTGCGGAACTTGGCTATCAACTTCTGCTCGACGATTTTGCGTTGTCGTGTGTCTCGAAGGCCGCCTTGGAGAACGCTTACCCGAAGATCGGTGGCTGAATGTCCTTGACTGCTAAAGTGTTCCCCGACTGGGAGGGAACCCTCCTGTCTGGCCATTGTTGCGCGGTGTCCGTTCATCCGCTGTCGCAGTGTCTGCATGGTCTCACCAATGTACCATGCTCCGGGGCATCCTTTCCTGCAACGTATGAGGTAGACAACGTTGGCCGAGTCACAGGAGTATGAACCATGTACCTGGTGGGTGGTGTCCTCTCGTGTGATGGTGGTATCCGTGTCGATGATCTGGCATGTCTTGCAGAGGTTGTCGTGGCAGGGTTGTGTGGTGTCGTGGACGCTGTTCTCCTGAAAACTGGGTAACTTGCTGCGAACGATGGTCTGTTTGAGGTTGGGTGGCTATTTAAAGGCGAGTAGTGGAGGTGTGGGGATGGCCTTAGCGAGGTGTTCGTCGTCATCGATGACATGTTGAAGGCTGCGGAGAACATGGTGTAGTTTCTCCGCTCCAGGGAAGTATTGGACGACGAAGGGTACTCTGTTGGTTGCGTCCCGCGTTTGTCTTCTGAGGAGGTCTATGCGATTCTTCGCTGTGGCCCGTCGGAACTGTCAATTGACAAGTCGAGCGTCATATCCCGTTCTTACGAGGGCGTCTTTCAGCGTCTGTAGGTGTCCATCGCGTTCCTCCTCGTCTGAGCAGATCCTGTGTATTCGTAGGGCCTGTCCATAGGGGATGGCCTCTTTGACGTGGTTGGGGTGGAAGCTGGAAAAGTGGAGCATCGTGAGGTTGTCCGTGGGCTTGCGGTAGAGTGAGGTGCTGAGGTGCCCGTCTTTGATGGAGATTTGTGTGTCCAAGAAAGAAACCGATTCTGAGGAGTAGTCCATGGTGAGTTTGATGGTGGGATGGAACTTGTTGATGTTATCGTGTAGTCTCTTCAGTGATTCTTCGCCGTGGGTCCATAGGAAGAAAATGTCGTCGATGTATCTGGTGTATAGCGTTGGTTGGAGGTCCTGTGCAGTGAAGAAGTCCTGCTCGAACTTGTGCATGAAAATGTTGGCGTATTGGGGTGCGAATTTGGTCCCCATGGCTGTTCCGTGTGTTTGGGTAAAGAACTGGTTATCGAAGGTGAAGACATTGTGATCCAGGATGAAGCGGATGAGTTGTAGGATGGCGTCTGGAGATTGGCTGTTGTCGGTGTTGAGTATTGATGCTGTCGCAGCGATGCCGTCATCGTGGGGGATACTGGTGTAGAGTGCCGAGACGTCCATCGTGGTGAGAAGTGTTCCTGGTTCAACTGGTCCGTGGGTGCTGAGTTTTTGTAGGAAGTCTGTAGTGTCGCGACAGAAGCTGGGGGTTCTTTATTATGCCCTCTACTCACCCATTCACTGAACAGTGGAAACGGTTTTTCTTGATTTACCTTATCATAACCCCTCATAATTTGGAACACCTTTACCAGATCTCCTCTTAACCTTCTCTTTTCTAATGAAAAGAGTCGCTGTTTCTCTCTTCATAACTAAAGCCTCTTACCCCCTGTATCATCTCAGTGAGTCTCTCCCACACCCTTTCCGTGGCCATCACATCCTTTCTAAAGTTGGGCACCCAAACCTGCATTCTAACTGTGGCCTCGCCAATGATTTCTACAGGTTTAGCATTCGCTCTTTACTTTTGTACTCTATGGCCCTAACTATAAGACCTTGGTGTCCATCTGCTTTGTTTTACACAGTTTTATCTACTTGTCCTCCCACTTTATTAGTTTATTTTCTCTTTTTTTTACGCCTCTAGGCTGAAACACACCCCCAGACTCAGGGCAGGCCTCAACCAAAGCCTCCAAAATTGGCCGCTGGATATACAAAATTGGCCGGTGGGCCGATTTGGGACCAAAAAGGAGATCTGCTGATAGAGGCAGAGGGCATGAGTACTTTACATCTGTCTTTACCAAGGAAGAAGGTGCTGCCAGAGTCTCAGTAAAGGAAGAGGTAGTTGAGATACTGGATGGGCTAAAAATTGATAAAGAGGAGGTACTGGAAAGATTAGCTGTACTTAAAGTAGATAAGTCACCCAGTCCAGATGGGAGGCATCCTAGGTTGCTGAGGAAAGTAAGGGTGGAAATTGAGGAGTTACTGGCCATAGTCTTCCAAACATCCTTAGATACGGGGGTGGTGCCAGAGGACTGGAGAATTGCAAATGTTACACTCTTGTTCAAAAAAGGGTGTAAGGATAAACCCAGCAACTACAGGCCAGTCAGTTTAACCTCAGTGGTGGGGAAACTTTTAGAAATGATAATCCGGGACAGAATTAGCAGTCACTTGGACTAGTGTAGGTTGATTAGGGAAAGCCAGCACGGATTTGTTAAACGCAAATCGTGTTTAACTAACTTTGATGAGGTAACAGAGAGGGTAGAGGAGGGCAATGCGGTTGATGCGGTGTATATGGACTTTCAAAAGTCGTTTGATAAAGTGAAGCATAATAGGCTTGTCATCAAGATTGAAGCCCATGGAATAAAAGGGACAGTAGCAGCATGGATACAAACTGGCCAAGTAACAGGAAGCAGAGAGTAGTGGTGAACGGTGTTTCTCGGACTGGAGGGAGGTATACAGTGGTGTTCCCCAGGGGTCGGTACTAGGACCACTGCTTTTCTTGATATATATTAATGACTTGGACTTAGGTGTACAGGGCACAATTTCAAAATTTGCAGATGACACAAAACTTGGATGGGTAGTAAACAGCGAAGAGGATAGTGATAGACTTCAAGAGGATATAGACAGGCTGGTAAAAAGGGAGGTGATACATTTCGGTAGGAAGAACGAGGAGAGGCAATTTAACTAAAGGGCACAAATCTAAAAGGGGTACAGGAATAGAGAGATCTGGAGGTATATGTACACAAATTGTTGAAGGTGACAGGGCAGCTTGAGAAAGCGGTTAAAAAAGCATACGGGATCCTGGGCTTTATAAATAGAGGCATAGAGTACAAAAGCAAGGAAGTCATGATGAACCTTTATAAAACACTGGTTCGGCCACAGCTGGAGTATTGTGTCCAGTTCTGGGCACCACACTTTAGGAAAGATGTGAAGGCCTTAGTAAGAATGCGGAAGAGATTTACTAGAATGGTTCCAGGGATGAGGGACTTTAATTACGTGGATAGACAGGAGAGGCTGGGATTGTTCTCCTTGGAACAGAGAAGGTTGAGAGGAGATTTGATAGAGGTGTTCAAAATCATGAAGGGTCTAGACAGAATAGATAGAAAGAAACTATTCCCATTGGTGGAAGGGTCAAGAACCAGAGAACATAAATTTAAGGTGATTGGCAAAAGAAACAAAGATGACATGAGGAAAAGTTTTTTTACGCAGCGAGTGGTTAGGATCTGGAATGCACTGCCAGAGCGGGTGGTGGAGGCTTTCGAAAGGGAACTGGATAAGTACTTGAAAGGAAAAAATTTGCAGGGCTACGGGGATAGGGCGAGGGACTATCTGGATTGCTCTTGCATAGAGCCGGCACGGACTCGATCGGCTGAATGACCTCCTTCCGTGCTGTTACCTTTTACCTTTCTATGATTCTACATGAGTGGCCTGGGGTCACTCTCCCCCGACCCCGTGCCCCCCTCTTGCCCCCCTGCTCCCCACAGTCCAAAATCCAGTGCAGCTAAAATATTTATTCCTTAAGGTTCAATTGTTCTTCTCGACCTCCTTCCTTCTGTTTCTTCTCTCTGCCACTCTGTGCTATCTCTCTGCTATTTCTTGTCTATTTCCCTGCTGTCTCTCCACTTTTGCTGTTTCCCTTTCTTGTTCCTTTCATCACTCTGCTGTTCCCCTGCTCTCTCCGTGTTGCTTCCTTCCTGTCCTCCTGCCATTTCTTTGCCATCACCGAGTGGCTGCAATTCCCTCTGGATTCACCTGCAGTGCTGGACAGCACCAGCTCTTCTTTACAAATCACCCCAATGGTCTGGAAATTGTAAACAATTTTACAACACCAAGTTATAGTCCAGCAATTTTATTTTAAATTTACAAGCTTTCGGAGACTTCCTCCTTCCTCAGGTAAAACATTTACCTGAGGAAGGAGGAAGTCTCCGAAAGCTTGTAAATTTAAAATAAAATTGCTGGACTATAACTTGGTGTTGTAAAATTGTTTACAATTGTCAACCCCAGTCATCACCGGCATCTCCACACCAATGGTCTGGAGTTAGTGAGTCTTGAGAGTAGAAAATGTGCAGAACCGGTGGATCTGACGGAAGTGCAACCCAGTGAGACTTCCCCCCCTCCCCTTCCTTCCACCTCCCCTCCGCTACCGTGACCCTTCCCCCCACCAGCCTCCGTGACCCTTCCCCCCCCCCCCAGCCTCCGTGACCCTTCCCCCCCCAGCCGCCATGACCCTTCCCCCCGATCGCCTTGACCCTTCTCCCCCCAGCCTTCGTGATCCTTCTCCCCCATTGGCATGACCCTTCCCCCAGCCTCCGTGACCCTTGCCCCTGCTGCTGTGATCTGCCAATGATCTCGTCCCAAGTTCTGGGACTGGAGTTATTTATATATTCACGGTGGGCTCCCATGCCTGTAGCAGTGCAACAGAGGCCCCGGCCCATTGAAGCAGAGGATCTCAAAGTGTCACCAAACCGCTGGGAGAAAGAGGCGTCCTAGGGGCCCAAAGACAATCTTCATCAGAATTATTTTGATCCTCCTCAGGAAACAGAGGGGCGACTTCATTCTCTTTAGGTGGGGGCCTTCACCAAACCCAAAACAAGCCCTACTGCTGCTCTCAGCAGATGCAGGCCCCTCTGGGCCTCTCAGGGGTGCTGCAGACGGAAGCCCCGCTCAAGCATAGGAACGAACCCCTGTCCCGATGCCTCCACATTGCCCGAGGGTCGTAATGGGGGAGACAGAAGTAGCACCAGCCCCCTTGGAGTGCAATCTCTTGGTTAATTTGGGATGACAACTCAGTAGATTCGGATCTGCCCCATATTACACCCTGCACTGGAATCGAGCCCCAGTTGTGTTCCCCCCCTCCCCGAGGTTGTGCAATTTTTACCCTTTTGTGTCTTCGTTTCTCCTCCCCTCCCACAGGTCACGTCACTCATCCTGGAGTGTGATAACTTAAGGGCACATCTGCTGCAGCTGGAGGGCAGCCTGTCCTTCCTGGAGCATCAGGAGTTGGAGCGACAGCTCAAGAGCACGAAAGATGAGTTGTTGACGGAGCAGCGGAGCACCAGAGTCAGGAGCGAGGAACTGCATCAAGTAGGAGAACTTTCTACCTCAGAAGAAGAGTAGAAAGAACTGGGGTGAAAAAATACCAGCAGAGTGGGGGCAGGAGTAACTCACCAACAGAGCAAGAGGAAAATACATCAGTGGAGTTAGTGGGAAACACACCAGCAGAGCAAAGGGGGAAACACACCCGCAGAGCAAAGGGGGAAACACACCCGCAGAGCAAAGGGGGAAACACACCCGCAGAGCAAAGGGGGAAACACACCCGCAGAGCAAAGGGGGAAACACACCAGCAGAGCAAAGGGGGAAACACACCAGCAGAGCAAAGGGGGAAACACACCAGCAGAGCAAAGGGGGAAACACACCAACGGAGCAAAGGGGGCAACACACCAGCAGAGCAAAGGGGGAAACACACCAGCGGAGCAAAGGGGGCAACACACCAGCGGAGCAAAGGGGGAAACACACCAGCAGAGCAAAGGGGGCAACACACCCGCAGAGCAAAGGGGGCAACACACCAGCAGAGCAAAGGGGGAAACACACCAGCAGAGCAAAGGGGGAAACACACCAACGGAGCAAAGGGGGCAACACACCAGCAGAGCAAAGGGGGAAACACACCAGCGGAGCAAAGGGGGCAACACACCAGCGGAGCAAAGGGGGAAACACACCAACGGAGCAAAGGGGGCAACACACCAGCAGAGCAAAGGGGGCAACACACCCGCAGAGCAAAGGGGGCAACACACCAGCAGAGCAAAGGGGGAAACACACCAGCAGAGCAAAGGGGGAAACACACCAGCAGAGCAAAGGGGGAAACACACCAACAGAGTAAAGGGGGAAACACACCAACAGAGCAAAGGGGGAAACACACCAGCAGAGCAAAGGGAGAAACACACCAACAGAGCAAAGGGAGAAACACACCAGCAGAGCAAAGGGGGAAACACACCAGCAGAGCAAAGGGGGAAACACACCAGCGGAGCAAAGGGAGAAACACACCAGCGGAGCAAAGGGGGAAACACACCAGCGGAGCAAAGGGGGAAACACACCAGCGGAGCAAAGGGGGAAACACACCAGCGGAGCAAAGGGGGAAACACACCAGCAGAGCAAAGGGGGAAACACACCAGCAGAGCAAAGGGGGAAACACACCAACGGAGCAAAGGGGGCAACACACCAGCAGAGCAAAGGGGGAAACACACCAGCGGAGCAAAGGGGGCAACACACCAGCGGAGCAAAGGGGGCAACACACCAGCGGAGCAAAGGGGGCAACACACCAGCAGAGCAAAGGGGGCAACACACCCGCAGAGCAAAGGGGGCAACACACCAGCAGAGCAAAGGGGGAAACACACCAGCAGAGCAAAGGGGGAAACACACCAGCAGAGCAAAGGGGGAAACACACCAACAGAGTAAAGGGGGAAACACACCAACAGAGCAAAGGGGGAAACACACCAGCAGAGCAAAGGGAGAAACACACCAACAGAGCAAAGGGAGAAACACACCAGCAGAGCAAAGGGGGAAACACACCAGCAGAGCAAAGGGGGAAACACACCAGCGGAGCAAAGGGAGAAACACACCAGCGGAGCAAAGGGGGAAACACACCAGCGGAGCAAAGGGGGAAACACACCAGCGGAGCAAAGGGGGAAACACACCAGCGGAGCAAAGGGGGAAACACACCAGCGGAGCAAAGGGGGAAACACACCAGCGGAGCAAAGGGGGAAACACACCAGCAGAGCAAAGGGGGAAACACACCAGCAGAGCAAAGGGGGAAACACACCAGCAGAGCAAAGGGGGAAACACACCAGCAGAGCAAAGGGGGAAACACACCAGCAGAGCAAAGGGGGAAACACACCAGCAGAGCAAAGGGGGAAACACACCCGCAGAGCAAAGGGGGAAACACACCAGCAGAGCAAAGGGGGAAACACACCCGCAGAGCAAAGGGGGAAGCACACCAGCAGAGCAAAGGGAGAAACACACCCTCAGAGCAAAGGGGGAAACACACCAGCAGAGCAAAGGGGGAAACACACCAGCAGAGCAAAGGGGGAAACACACCAGCAGAGCAAAGGGGGAAACACACCCGCAGAGCAAAGGGAGAAACACACCAGCAGAGCAAAGGGGGAAACACACCAGCAGAGCAAAGGGGGAAACACACCCGCAGAGCAAAGGGGGAAACACACCAGCAGAGCAAAGGGGGAAACACACCCGCAGAGCAAAGGGGGAAACACACCCGCAGAGCAAAGGAGAATACACCAACTAAAGAAAGAGTAGGGTCTATTAGAGACCAAAAAGGTAACCTATATGTGGAGGCAGAAGATGTGGGTCTGGTTCTTAATGAATACTTTGCGACTGTCTTCACAAAAGAGAGGGACGATGCAGACTTTGTAGTTAAGGAGGAGGAGTGTAAAATATTGGATGAGATAAACTTAGTGAGAGAGGAAATATTAAGGGGATTAGCACCTTTGAAAGTAGATAAATTATCAGGGCCGGATGAAATGTCTCCCAGGCTGTTAAGAGAAGGGAGGGAATAGCGGAGGCTCTGGCCATCATTTTCCAATCCTCACTGGATACAGGCGTGGTGCCGGAGGATTGGAGGACTGCTAACGTTGTACGGTTGTTTAAAAAGGGAGCGAGGGATAGACTGAGTAATTACAGGCCAGTCAGTCTAACCTCGGTGGTGGGCAAATTATTGGAATCAATTCTGAGGGACCTCCAGAACCTCCGCTATTTCCTCCCTTGCTTCTTTTAATAGCCTGAGATACATTTCATCCAGCCCTGGTGATTTATCTATTTTCAAAGATGCTAATGCCATTAATACTTCCTCTCTCATAAACCGTCACTTAGAAAGGCATGGAGTAATCAGGGACAGTCAGCATGGATTTGTTACAGGAAGGCCGTGTCTGACTAACTTGATTGAATTTTTTGAGGAGTTAACAAGGAGGGTCGATGAGGGCAGTGCATTTGATGTAGTCTACATGGATTTTAGCAAGGCTTTTGACAAGGTCCCACATGGCAGACTGGTCAAAAAGAAGTGCCGTGATCTACAGGGCTATGGAGCAAGTGCTGGAAAGTGGGATTCGGCTGGGTGGCTCAATTTCGGCCAGTGTGGACACGATGGGCCGAATGGCCTCCTGTGCCGTAAATTTTCTATGATTCTAGAGCAAAGGGGAATAGACCAGCAGAGCAAAGAGGAAACACATCAGCAGAGTAAAGGGGAATAGACCAGCAGAGCAAAGAGGAATAAACCAGCAGAGCAAAGAGGGAAATACACCAGCAGAGCAAAGGGGAATAGACCAGCAGAGCAAAGAGGGAAACACATCAGCAGAGTAAAGGGGAATAGACCAGCAGAGCAAAGAGGAAACACATCAGCAGAGCAAAAAGGGAAATACACCAGCAGAGCAAAGGGGAATAGACCAGCAGAGCAAAGAGGAAACACATCAGCAGAGTAAAGAGGGAAACACATCAGCAGAGCAAAGAGGAAATACATCAGCAGAGCAAAGGGGGGAAACACCAGCAGAGCAAAGGGGAATAGACCAGCAGAGCAAAGAAGAAATACACCAGCAGAGCAAAGAGGGAAATACACCAGCAGAGCAAAGAGGGAAATACACCAGCAGAGCAAAGAGGGAAATACACCAGCAGAGCAAAGAGGGAAATACACCAGCAGAGCAAAGGAGAATACACCAGGAGAGCAAAGAGGAAACACATCAGCAGAGCAAAGGGGGAATACACACCAGCAGAGCAGAGGGGGGAAACACCAGCAGAGCAAAGAGGAAACAAACCAGTGCAACAGTTGGGTAACGAACCTGGAGTCAAGTGACGAAACATATTAGCAGACACCAGCAGAGAAGGGAATGATTGTACCAGCAGAGTGGGGAGATGGGTCAGGGTGAAAACATAGTAACAGAGCATGGGAGAACATACCAGCAGATTGGGGCATTGGCAGAGGCCTGGGAGTAGATTGCCCACCCTCCTGACTGGAGGACGGTGCCTGGTGCAGGGAGGCTCAAGAAAGAGGGAGGCAGAAAATACCTCAGGAGAGGGGGCGTGACTTTCAACAAAGAAACCCAGTAGAGTGAGCTAGATGGAATTTCCTGCTCAACTGACAATTAATATGAATGATGCAGGATCCATCTGCCCCTGGGATCTTCTCACTTGTGTTTATTTAAGCCCCTCTACTACACACCCACATACATTGTAATCGAGAATAAAATCTGACTGTGAAGAGCCAAATGCAATGAACATGGGCGTCCTTTTGGGCGGTAACTCTGCATCTCACCTGGTGTTGCACCTGACCTGGGAATGGCTTCATGGAGCGGTGTATTCTGTAACTAACCCTGTACTCGATCTGGAATTACTTGAGTAGTGTAGAGAAAACGTGAGTTTGGACAGTCGAAGCTGACTGCCCCAGTCCTGACATGCATCACCTTCATGAGCTCAATGACTTCCTCCAGTGTCTGGACGTTTCTCCACTCTTCTGGCTTTCCTTTTTTTTACAGCAACTGGAAAAGTCTCAGTTGAGACTGGAGCAGAGGACAGCGGAGGTCACTCAATTACTGGAGAAAAACAGAAGTGTGGAGTCGCAGGTCAGGGAGCTGGAGAGGAGCCTGCAGGCCGAGGTGAACACAAACACTGCCAAATAACTTCAAATCTAAATGAATGGCCAGCATCTCATGGAGTGTGAGAGAAGCGACCTCCTTTGCTCCTTGCTCTGTTTTTGTTCCTATCTTTAATGGTGCTTAGTCCAAATCAATGGTAATCGTAACATAGCCCAGAAACCACTGCATGTGTTTTTCTAGATCTCCATTCACATCTCTCTTGGTTGTGGGACATTGCAGAGCTGGGATTTCAGTGCTGTTCCCTCTTCCCTGTCTGTTCAGTGAGGGAATGTTACTGGGAGCCAGGGCTATTATAGAGCATAGGAACTAGATTGGTCATTCAGTCCCTCAAGTCTGCTCTGCCATTCAATTAGATCTGTATGTCATACAGTGATATATCCCGTGATACCCTTACCTAACAAGAATCTATCAATCTCAATCTTGAAAGCCCCAATTGTCCCCCAGCATCCACAGCCTTTTGGGGCAGAGAATTCTAGATTTCTATTACCCTTTTTGTGAAAAAGTGTTTCCTGATTTTGCTCCTAAATGGCCCAGCTCTAATTTTAGATTATGTCCCCTCGTTCTTGATTTCCCCCATCTGAGGAAATAGTTTCTCTCTATCTACCAGATCGAATCCTTTTAACATTTTAAACACCTCGATCAGATCACCCCTCAATCTCCTAAACTCAAGGGACTACATAAGAGTGTGTGAAAGGACTCTATTAAACCTGCATCACCTCTAGTTGTAATAGAGCTACCAGCACTATAGTTCCCTTCTCTTCAGTGGGCAAGTCCCAGGCCTCCACTCATCAATTGCCCAAGATGTCACATTTGAAATCAAAGCCTGTGTAAAATATTAAGATGTAAGGGAAACAGTCAGGCCACAGAGGTGCTGTAGAGAAAAGGCTGATCTGGTGTCAAAGGATTGAGTTGGAGGAAAGGTGAGAGCATCTGCGGCTATCGATTTGAAAGTAGGTGACTGAGAAGGGACTGTATAGGAGAACACAAGATATTGAACGGTGTGTTGAGGTTAATAGGAAGCAACCCTTTGAGCTAAGCCAGGATCCCAGAACAAGGGGGTGAAGATGCAAACTGGTGAAAGGACAATTTAAGACAGTTGTCAGGAGGAACTTCTTCTCAAAAATAATGATCAACACTCGGAATGATCTGCAGGGTAGGGCAGTGGGGTCGAAAACCTTAGACTCTTTCAAAATGTATTTGGATGAGGTCAGATGGATTGAATGGCCTCCCTGATCTGTGTCCATCTGGTGATGGTGAGCACAGCCCCTTGTCCCGTTAGTCCTTGGTACAGGGTTTTGGAGCCTTGCTTTAGGGCGGCTCTCAAGCAAGACACAGCTAATGTTATTCCTATATTTAAAAAGGGAAATAGAACATATCTAGGGAACATTAGCTTAATGGCAGTGGTAGGAAAGATAATGGAATCTTTACTCAAAGATGTAATAGAAAAACACTTAGAAACGCAAATATAATAAAGAATAGTCAGCACGGATTTCAGAAGGGAAAGTCATGCTTGACCAACCTTACTGAATTCTTTGAAGAAGTAACAGAAAGAGTAGACAAGGGTAATGTAGTAGATGTAATATATTTGGATTTTCAAAAGGCTTTCGATAAGACTTGTAGACTCATGACTAAGGTCAGAGCTTGTGGAGTCAGGGGACAGGTAGCAGAATGGATAGCAAACTGGCTACAAAACAGAGAGTAGGTGTTAAGGGTAGTTACTCAGACTGGCAAAAGGTGGGAAGTGGTGTTCCACAGGGATTGGTGCTGGGACCACTCTTGTTCACAATTTACATTAACGATTTGGATTTGGGAATCGGAAATACAATTTCAAAATTTGCAGACGACACCAAATTGGGGGGTGCAGTTAATACAAAGGAAGAATGCGTCAAAATGCAAGAGGACATTAATAAACGTGCAAAATGGACATGTAATTGGCAAACGAATTTTAATATAGATAAGTGTGAGGTGGTGCATTTTGGTAGGAAGAATAAGGAGGCCGCATACTGCTTGGATAATAAGAGTCTAAATGGGATAGAGGAACAGAGGGATCTAGGGGTACAGATACACAAATCACTAAAAGTAATTTTTGTCTCAAGCAAGACATAGCTAATGTTATTTCTATATTTAAAAAGAGAGCTAGAACATGTCCAGGAACTACAGACCAGTTAGCTCAATGGCGGTGGTAGGAAAGCCATGTTACTTCTTCAAAGAATTTAATAAGGTTGGTCGAGCATGACTTTCCCTTCTGAAATCCGTGATGACTATTCTTTGTTAAATTTTCATTCTCTAAATGTCTTTCTATTACATCTTTAAGTAATTAAAAGTGATGCAGATTAATAAGGCCATAAAAAAGGCAAATTAAGCACTGGGGTTCATTTCTAGAGGAATAGAATTAAAGCGCAAAGAACTTATGTTAAACTTGTATAGAATCTTGGTTGGACCACACTTGGAGTACTGTGCACAGTATCTGATCTCCATATTATAGGATGCATTATAGAAGCATTGGAGAGGGTGCAAAAAAGATTCACAAGGATGATACCAGAACTGAGAGGATACACTTATCAGGAAAGGGTGAACAGGCTGGGGTTCTTTTCTCTAGAAAAGAGAAGGCTGAGGGGTGACCTGATAGAGGTCTTTAAGATAATGATAGGGTAGACATAAAGAAAATGTTTCCACTTGTGGGAGAGTCGAAAACTAGGGGTCATAAATATAAAATAGTCGTTAATATATTCCAATAGGGCATTCAGGAGAAACGTCTTTACCCAAAGAGTGGTAAGAATGTGAAATGTGCTACCACAAGGAGTAGTTGAGGCAAATAGCATTTAAGGGGAAGCTGGCTAAGCACATGAAAGGAATCCTGATAGGGTGAGATGAAGTAGGGAGTGAAGAGGCTCATATGGAGCATAAATGCCAGCATAGACCAGTTGGGCCGAATGGCCTGTTATTGTGCTGTAGTTTTGATGTAACTCGATGGATTATAACCCTTGATAAAGAGTTCATGACTACTGCCGGCAGACCTTCCTGCCATACTGAGAACAGTCTTACCTTGTCTTAAAATTTGACAGAGAGCTGACTCAAACTCCAACAACTTAAACCGTGTTCGTGAGCTCTCGATGCAGCTGACGGAACGTGACCTGAAGGTCAACGCCCTGCAGGAGATCCTGTCGGAGATGGAAATGGAGCAGTTGAGGCTGAGGGAGACCGTGGTGGTGCTGAGGGAGGAGAAGGAGGCGCAGCTCTCCGCCATGGAGACTCTGAGAAAGGAGCACGAGCGGCAGCTGGCAGTAACCACTGTGGAAAAGCAATGGGAACAGGTAATGAGACCGCGTTAATGATTCTGGAGAAACCGTTTACTGAGCGTGCGCGTAAACGTGTAATCGTGACGGTGCAGGTAGTGCGACACGTGAGCTCCCGTTCGCGTGTCGTTTAAAGCCCCCTGGACCTGCCCCACTCCACCAGTCCATTCTCCCCAGCCATCGATTCATTGATCTCTCAGCACCAAACGTTTGGGGCAAAGTTGTCAGCCTCTCTACAAGAATAGATTAGATGGACTTTAGTTTGTTAATTAATCCGGCCTGTCCAGATTTTCTTTTTTCAAGTTTCCCAGGTGCCTAAGGTTGCTCATGGTGACCAACCTCATCGAATCATACAGCACAGAAGGAGGCCACTCAGCCCATCGTGCTTGTGTCGGCTCTTCGAAGGAGCTATCCAATTAGTCCTACTCCCCCTACTCTTTCCCCAATTGCCCTGCCAATTTTTCTTTTTCAAGTATTTATCCAATTCCCTTTTGAAAGTTACTATTGAATCTGCTTCCACCGCCCTTTCAGGCAGTGCATTCCAGATCATAACAACTCGCTACGTAAAAAAAATTCTCCTCATCTCCCCTCTGGTTCTAATGCCAATTATCTTAAATCTGTGACCTCTGGTTACCGACCCTCGTGTCAGTGGAAACAGTTTCTTCTTATTTACTCCATCAAAACCCTTCATAATTTTGAACACTTCTATTAATTTTCCCCTTAACCTTTTCTGCTATAAGCAGAACAACTCCAGCTTCTCCAGTCTCTCCACATAACCAAAGTCCCTCATCCCTGGTATGAGGGGATACCTCCAGAAAATATTATGTAGGCTCCTTTTTGTACAAGCAAACAAAAGAAAAGCTGTGAGCTCAGAGACTAACACCAGCAGCCAAGCCTGTACTGCATAGAAGAGCCTTATATAGAGAGGAAATGGCACAGGCCAAAACACATGACCAGGAACATTAGCATACCAGGGACTAGGGCACAACATTACACTCATCTGAGAGGGTTGGGTATGGCCTTTAGCATCAGGATAGTGAGGAGGAAGTGGAGGAATTTAATGATGAATTACCTGAGGGTCCATTGTTAAACCAAAGCTCCAAATATACAAAGGCCATCACTCAAAGCCTCAGTGTACTGGCTCCAGTGACCCTGACCCTGGAGGGGAATCCTTCCTCCAGACCTCGCACAAACCAAAACAGTTCATTTTCATGGAATTCCCCCTTGGCCACATTTCTATGGACCACCATCAGAAAAGTCTGAGCCAACATACACAACCTCTAACCCCACTGTAGGTACAGAGTCCACCAACCCTTTAATAGCACACCAGCTCTCAACACAACGACTGCAATTCAGTCTTTCCCTGCTCCTAGTGACTGAGAGTCCAAGTGAATGGATGCCCCAGGCTGGCAGATATACCAGCAAGCATTAATTGGGTTAGGACAGTATGCTACCAGGAAGGATTTGTTCACCAAAGGACCACACAGCTTTTGGCTAAATTGAGTCAGGGCACTTCCTGAAGTCAACTGCAATTCCTGATCAAGTACCAAAAGCCACACTACAGCAGCCTGTGCTCTGGACACGGGGGAGATCCATGGCTTTCGGTGTACTGCTCTACACACTGGCATGGCTGTACTTTCTACAACTCCCAGCTATTACAGCTACTGTTTGATGGGAAGATACTTTGAGGAGACAAGTAATTGGGGAAAATCAGAACACGCACGCAGTTACAGAATCAATTATGAAGCCATGATCCTTTTTTTGCAAATGCCAGTTTGGCACTCACATCTGAGTCAGAAGGTCATAGGTTCAACCCCATTACGGACGTAAGCACATAATCTAGGCTGACACTTCAGTGTAGTAGTGAGGGAGTGCTGCATTGTCAGAGGTGCCGTCTTTCAGACGAGACCCTGTCTGCCAGTCCGGTGATTTAGCTGGATGTTAAAGAGCCCAGGGTGCTAAAAAAAAATCACAAGCATGATACCAGAACTGAGAGGATATCCTTATCAGGAAAGGCTGAACAGGCTGGGGCTCTTTTCTCTAGAAAAGAGAAGGCTGAAGGGTGACCTGATAGAGGTCTTTAAAATAATGAAAGGGTTTGATAGGGTAGACATAGAGAAAATGTTTCCACTTGTGGGGGAGTCCAAAACTAGAGGTCATGAATATAAAATAGTCGTTAATAAATCCAATTGCGAATTCAGGAGAAACTCTTTACCCAAAGAGTGGTAAGAATGTGGAATGTGCTACCACAAGGAGCAGTTGAAGCAAATAGCATGGATGCATTTAAGGGGAAGCTAGATAAGCACATGGATGGGGAAAGGAATAGAAGGGTATGCTGATAAAGAAGGGTGGAAGGAGGCTTGTTTGGAGCATAAACACCGGCACAGACCAGTTGGGCCGAATGGCCTGTTTCTGTGCTGTAGTTTCGATGCAACTCAATGATGTAACTCATGGCCCTATTCAAAGATGAGCAGGGCAATTTCCTGGTCAACAATCTTCTCTACCAAAAAAATAGCTTAACCTGTCATTCCTTTCATTGCTGTTTGTGGGACATTTTTGTGCAAAATGGCAGCCGCATTTCACTTACGTAATAACAGTGACTGCACTTCAGTGCATTTATTATATGTGAAACGTTTTGGGATGTTTCTGAGAGCCATGACGAGGTGCTATATCAATATAAGTTTTTTTTTATTCGTTCACGGGATGTGGGCGTCGCTGGCGAGGCCAGCATTTATTGCCCATCCCTAATTGCCCTCGAGAAGGTGGTGGTGAGCCGCCTTCTTGAACCGCTGCAGTCCGTGTGGTGACGGTTCTCCCACAGTGCTGTTAGGAAGGGAGTTCCAGGATTTTGACCCAGCGACAATGAAGGAACGGCGATATATTTCCAAGTCGGGATGGTGTGTGACTTGGAGGGGAACGTGCAGGTGGTGTTGTTCCCATGTGCCTGCTGCTCTTGTCCTTCTAGGTGGTAGAGGTCGCGGGTTTGGGAGGTGCTGTCGAAGAAGCCTTGGCGAGTTGCTGCAGTGCATCCTGTGGATGGTACACACTGCAGCCACAGTGCGCCGGTGGTGAAGGGAGTGAATGTTTAGTGTGGTGGATGGGGTGCCAATCAAGCGGGCTGCTTTATCTTGGATGGTGTCGAGCTTCTTGAGTGTTGTTGGAGCTGCACTCATCCAAGCAAGTGGAGAGTATTCCATTACACTCCTGACTTGTGCCTTGTACATGGTGGAAAGGCTTTGGGGAGTCAGGAGGTGAGTCACTCGACGCAGAATACCCAGCCTCTGACCTGCTCTCGTAGCCACAGTATTTATATGGCTGGTCCAGTTAAGTTTCTGGTCAATGGTGACCCCCAGGATGTTGATGGTGGGGGATTCGGTGATGGTAATGCCGTTGAATGTCAGGGGGAGGTGGTTAGACGGTCTCTTGTTGGAGATGGTCATTGCCTGGCACTTGTCTGGCGCGAATGTTACTTGCCACTTATGAGCCCAAGCCTGGATGTTGTCCAGGTCTTGCTGCATGCGGGCTCGGACTGCTTCATTATTTGAGGGGTTGCGAATGGAACTGAACACTGTGCAATCAGCGAACATCCCCATTTCTGACCTTATGATGGAGGGAAGGTCATTGATGAAGCAGCTGAAGATGGTTGGGCCTAGGACACTACCCTGAGTTCCTTTTCTTTCATTCTTAAAGACCTCCTCACTCAACCAACAGGACTACGGCAAAGCCATGCTGTGCGGAAGCCTTTGTGAAACATTGTCCAGAGGCCCTGAGTATCATGCTCCAGAGTGTCTCCTTGCTTTTGCTCAATATTCACATCCAAAGGCTCCCACCAAGGACCTTCTTGTGGATCTGGACCACTGCAGGCCCTGCATCAATGATTTGCTGGATATTTCCCTCCTTCCAACCTGGGACCTGGATAGGAGTCTCCTGCAGGAATTCACACTCAAGTTTGCAAGAAACAACAACAACTTGTATTTATATAGCACCTTTAACATAGTAAAAACATCCCAAGATGCTTCACAGTAGTGTTAGCAGACAAAATTTGACACCCAGCCACATAAGGAGATATATTAGGACAGATGCCCAAAAGCTTGGTCAAAGAGGTAGATTTTAAGGAGCGTCTTAAAGGAGGTGAGAGAGGTAGAGAGGCACAGCAGTTTAGCAAGGGAATTCCAGACCCTAGGGCTGCAGCAGCTGAAGGCATGGCCGCCAGTGGTGGAGCGATGAAAATCAGGGATGTGCAAGAGGCCAGAATTGGAGGAGTGCAGAGATCTCGGAGGGTTGTAGGACTGGAGCATCTCTACAAGCACATGGTTCTTGGAGACAATTGGAGAGAGTTACCCTCTTCATTGCACAAGTACCCCTGTAAGATTCTGTGGGGTGATCAGTCTGGATCCTATCATGGAAGAAGTGTTGTCAGCCAAGACAAACCGCAAGCACCAGATCTGATAGAAAGTTGTCCAATCAGGAAACAGCAGTGTCTACTGCAAACATTTTGTACTTCCCCAAAAAAGACAGAGGAACTGCGTCCTGTGTTGGACTCCGAATCCTAAACCAGGAGAAATTCAAAATGGCCATTCTATCACAGACTGACTGTACTGTGTCCAGGAGATGTTTAAATGCCAGAGACCTAGAAGGTGCACACTTCCATATCAGTATACGGGAAAACCACCAGGAGTTTCTCAGGTTCACTCTCTGTTATGTTTTTGGGTCTTTTCTACCCTTCTTAATCAGGATTTTTCTTTGTTGTATTTTAGATCAGTCTCGCTGCTAAGTGCCAACTTCCTATGCTTGTGTTCACTAGCCCTGATACTGGTTTTTGATAACGTATCCAAGATAATGAACAAAATTACTTATTCATTAGTTACTTTAGCTGCTGTGTCCAATTCTTCTGTGAGATCTCTCTCCTATCTTAATTGACGCCCATTCCAATGGTTGCTCCTTTGCCGGGACACACAGGCCATGATAATGATCTGAACCCAGTAATACGGGCAGGTTCAGGTCCAATTGGGCAGTGTGCATTTCCACAACGTACCCCTCTGGCCTCCGTCCCATCTGTTCAGAGGTGACTTTGTGCATTATGTTGACCCAGGGTTCAGCCATAGATTCTACTCATCTGTAGCTGATTAACCCATTTAGTGGTATGTTCACCTCTCCCGACCATCACAAACTATCTCCAAGCTGCGTGAGGAGGCAGCTGACCCACTCTCTGTTGGTTGGTATGTGCTGTTCTGTACCCATCCCACCTCTCCTTCCCTGTGGGGAGAAGATATTCCTGGCTTCTCCTGCACACCTTGTTCTTGATGACCCAGCCGAGATGAGGAACTCACTGCCTGTAGATTCAGAGATGCACAGCCGCATCCTGCTGTAATCAATGCGTTTTATGAAAGTTTTGCTGTGACATTCACTATATTATATATATAGTGAATGTCACAGCAAAACTTTGTGTGTATGTATATATATATATATATATATATATACACTCAGCTAGTGACATTCAGGCCTGCGCCTCATCCACTGGTGCTCAGTGTCTGCGTCTTAAGAATTGGGACTTGGTGCCCTTGCCTCAACTGTTGGTGGTCAGCGTCAGTGTTTTGGCCACTGGTACTTAGCCCCATGTCTCAACTATTGGGGCAGCATCTGTATCTTGGCCATTGGGGCTTGGTGTCTGTATCTTGGCCACTGGGGCTTGGTGTCTGTATCTTGGCCACTGGGGCTTGGTGTCTGTATCTTGGCCACTGGGGCTTGGTGTCTGTATCTTGGCCATTGGGGCTTGGTGTCTGTATCTTGGCCATTGGGGCTTGGTGTCTGTATCTTGGCCATTGGGGCTTGGTGTCTGTATCTTGGCCATTGGGGCTTGGTGTCTGTATCTTGGCCATTGGGGCTTGGTGTCTGTATCTTGGCCATTGGGGCTTGGTGTCTGTATCTTGGCCATTGGGGCTTGGTGTCTGTATCTTGGCCACTGGGGCTTGGTGTCTGTATCTTGGCCATTGGGGCTTGGTGTCTGTATCTTGGCCATTGGGGCTTGGTGTCTGTATCTTGGCCATTGGGGCTTGGTGTCTGTATCTTGGCCATTGGGGCTTGGTGTCTGTATCTTGGCCATTGGGGCTTGGTGTCTGTATCTTGGCCATTGGGGCTTGGTGTCTGTATCTTGGCCATTGGGGCTTGGTGTCTGTATCTTGGCCACTGGGGCTTGGTGTTTGTATCTTGGCCATTGGGGCTTGGTGTCTGTATCTTGGCCATTGGGGCTTGGTGTCTGTATCTTGGCCATTGGGGCTTGGTGTCTGTATCTTGGCCACTGGGGCTTGGTGTCTGTATCTTGGCCACTGGGGCTTGGTGTCTGTATCTTGGCCATTGGGGCTTGGTGTCTGTATCTTGGCCATTGGGGCTTGGTGTCTGTATCTTGGCCACTGGGGCTTGGTGTCTGTATCTTGGCCATTGGGGCTTGGTGTCTGTATCTTGGCCATTGGGGCTTGGTGTCTGTATCTTGGCCATTGGGGCTTGGTGTCTGTATCTTGGCCATTGGGGCTTGGTGTCTGTATCTTGGCCACTGGGGCTTGGTGTCTGTATCTTGGCCACTGGGGCTTGGTGTCTGTATCTTGGCCATTGGGGCTTGGTGTCTGTATCTTGGCCATTGGGGCTTGGTGTCTGTATCTTGGCCACTGGGACTTGGTGTCTGTATCTTGGCCATTGGGGCTTGGTGTCTGTATCTTGGCCATTGGGGCTTGGTGTCTATATCTTGGCCATTGGGGCTTGACGCTCGTTTGCAGTCTGTGGCTCAGATGCTGGTGCTTGGCATCAGTATCAGCTGGTAATGCTCAGTAACATTTCTCTTGCGTATATTTCAGCTGTCGGAGATTAACCGAGTGAGAGAAGAACTGAAGATCATGAAAGATGAGGAGTTGATGGAGGTAAAGAGATTTCAGTCTAGGATTATCTTTTTGAGAATGTCCCTGGTTTTTTACATTGCTTTTTGATGCTGTGCATTTATTTCATTTTTTTCCCCTATTCCCTTGGAAACCGTAACCCTAACCCTAACCAACTGTGTCTTATGCGATAGGTGAGCGAGCTGCACCCATTCCTTCACACTGCCCCTCTATACCTAGCCACTTTAAATTTATTTTCGTTATGTGGGTGACTGCGGAATGGCTGTGTTTATTGCGCATCCCTAGTCACCATAGTGATTGTTTTTATAACTGAGTGGCTAAGAACCCAACTGGTTCACTAATGTCCTTTAGGGAAGGAAACCTGCCGTCCTTACTCAGTCGGGTCTATATGTGACTCCAATCCCACACCAACGTGGTTGATTCTTAACTGCCCTCTGAAGTGGCCTAGCAAGTCAATCAGTCGTATCAAACTGCTACATTCAAGAGGGACCACCACCTTCTCAGGCCAACTAGGGACATGGGCAACAGCAACTGCCTTGCCAGCGATGCCCACATCCTGAGAATTAATATATTTTTTAAAAATTGATATTAACTGTGATAGTAGTGAGTATATGGGGGAGAGGGGAGACTGAGAGATCAATCAGTAGGTTAAGAAAATCAGAGACCCTAACTAATTTTTGCAAACCTCCAAGAAGTCAGATCAAGGGGAGGTGGGGTGTGGGCAGGAGATTTAGACTGGGCTAGATTTTTTTGCCCATGTGAATGGATGGAAATTGGACCCCCAAAAAAAGAGGGAAGTCAAGTAAAATATTTACAGGGAAAACTCTAGCAGGGTGGGTGGTGTGTTGAACAGGTTGAATGGATTTATGGACTTTTCTCCCCTCCTCCCCCCCCCCCCACCCCCCCAGCTGAAGACAAAATTTGAAGAGGAAAGAGCACAGACACTGAAAGATCAAGAGCTGCTGCTCACCCAAGAGGCAGAGAAACACGTGAAGAAGCTGCAGGTGGGTTTGACTGCCAAGGGCGGAGAGTATCTTTTACATCCATTTCTATCTAATGGACCCCCGTCACTTTCTGTGAATCAGTGTATCTCTCAACTCTGGGCCTGATGAGGAGGGATTTATTTGTGGCTTTTCCTTCAGCCCCCGTGTAATGCAGGTCAATGGACAGCATGGAAACATCTTTCTGGGGAGAGCCCAGCACCTGCTGGACATGATGCCATAAACCGCAATCTCATAGTGCCCCCTCCACCATTATTTAAATTAGGTGATGTCCCTTGACCCCTGGCAGGTAAGTGTCGGAGGTCAAAGGTGGGTGGATCTCAGCACTTACACTGGGTTTTCAGAACCATAGGCCCCGATATTTATGGGCAGGACCTCTTTATAGTTTGTTTCTTCCGTCTCCCACCCCTTAGCCTGCCAAATTGACAGGCTGGCCAGCTGCCAGGTGGGAAAGCCAGCGGCAGGAGGCCGCAGCCAGAGACCCTTGGGGACGAACCACGGCAATCGGAAGGGGGGAAGGTTGGAGATCGGGGCTTGGGAAGGGAGGAGGAGGCCATATTGTAACCTCCCTCCACTAGCAGCATTACTATAGGCTGCAGGTGTGAGATCTTAACTGGGTTCTTTTTTATAAACACTATGGGGGAAATGCTGAGTAAAAGCATTTCCCCCATGACAAAAATGAGCTTTTTTTGTGGGTTGAATTTTTAGTTTATATTACAAGAAGCATACACAATAGGTTAATTGTGGTTTTCTGTGAGTTGGGTCTGCATTGCAAAGAAAATACACTACATTATAGCAGATAAAGCCCAATTAATCTGCAGGGCAGGGGTTGTTTGTCCCCTCGTTGATCATAACCGAGCCTTGGGAAACTCATGCTGCGACTGTTAAATTTAAATCAGGCTCCCAACGGCACAGTAGGAGCCTGATTTAAATATGTTAATGTAGTATCCCGCCTCTCCACAGCAGGTCACTCGCATGCCACAAAATTGTCGCCGTGAAAATGGCGGCAGGTGCCTACGCAGCAGGTCGGGGACACGTTCCCCGTTTTTACATTTTTAACCCCCCTCTCCCACCCGTGGTGGCGGGGGGTCTAATATCAAGGCCATAGACTTTAAATAGAAGTTTACATGGCCTTAATCTGGCCAAAACCTTTTTTAAAAACACAGCTCTTAGGCTGTTGCCTGCAAGACTACAACACTCAGTAGATTCCTGCGTGACACCCAATTTAATTCTATCAGGGCAGAGCTGTCTGTCAACGAGGATGATAGCCAATCAGTGACCCTGCCCCCTTCTCAAAGATCTCAGACATAGCTGTCAATCAAATCCACTACCCTAGGCTGGAGTCTGATTCTTTGATCGGTGTTCAAGGTGGCACACGGGACTTTGAGGTTATATTGAAACAAAAGGCTGCATTTCCCTTATCAGTGTAAAAAGAACCGCCAATCCTTCACAGTAGCAATGATGTCTGTCCCCTCGTTGATCATAACTGGACTCAGCCTGCGTTAACATGAGAACACCTTTGTTTCAGAGAGACCCCTGCCCTGCAGATTAATTGGGCTTTATCTGCTATAATGTAATGTGTATTTTCTTTGCAATGCAGACCCAACTGACAGAAAACCACAATTAACCTATTGTGTATGCTTCTTGTAATAAGACTATATAAACTCAAAATTCAACCCACAAAAAAAGCTCATTTTTGTCATGGGGGAAATACTGAGTAAAAGCGTATAGTGTTTATAAAAAAGAAGCCGGTTAAGATCTCACTCACTGCAGTCCATAGTAATGCTGCTAGTGGGGGGAGGTTGCAATATTTGCACCTGATGCCTACTCTGTCTTACTCAGGCTATGCATGAAGAAACACTGACCCTGAGAGAACGGATCCGGACTCAAGAGGAGTCGACGAAGAAACTGAGTGAGGAGCTGAAGCAGGAGGCGAAGGAGATGGTGAGGCACACCTTTATTAAACAAATAGTTCTACACTAGAGGCCTCGTAGCATGTGCACAGACATGTATTGGTATCGCATGATGAAATGTTCGCAAATTATGGTCAGTGACTTAATATTTTTGAGTTAGTGATAGTTGATCTGAGTTCTCAGTAAGGTAAAGTTTCCACCTCCATAATATCACTCATCTCAGGCCCTGCCTCAGCCCATCTGATGCTGAAATCCTCACCCATGCCTTTGTTACCTCCAGACTCGCCTATTCCAATACTCTCCTGGCCGGCTTCCCACATTCCACACTCTGTAAACTTGAGCTCATCCAAAACTCCACTGCCCATATCCTAACTCGCACCAAGTCCCGTTCACCCATCACCCCTGTGCTGTTTGACCTACATTGGCTGCCGGTCTGACAACACTTCAGTTTTGATCCTAATCTTATCCTCGTGTTCAAATTCTTCCATGGCCTCGCCCCTCCCTATATCTGTGACCTCCTCCGGTCCTACAACCCTCCGAGATCTCTGCGCTCGTGCAATTCTGGCCTCTTACGCATCCCCCATTTTCATCGCTCCACCACTGGCGGTCGTGCCTTTGGCTGCCTAGGCCCTAAGCTCTAGAATTCCCTCCCTAAACCTCTCCACCTTTCTCGCCTCCTTTAAATCGCTCCTTAAAACCTACTTCCTGTCCTAATATCTCTTTATGTGGCCCGGAGTCAAAGTTTTGTCTGATAACGCTCCTGTGAAGCAGCTTGGGATGTTTTACTGCGTTAAAGGCACTATAGAAATGCTAGTTGATGTTGATCTTATTTACCACCTGGGTGGAGCACAGAGAGAGAAATCTGGCGGGGAGATTGCACGTCATTAACAGAACCCGTTTGTAACAGGTGTATCATCTTCTCCGCCCAATTCTCGTCTCTGCACTCTACCCAGGCAATGCTTAATGCCCAGATGGTATAGATATAAGTGTACTCCAAAGTTCTTGTAGATCAGGATGGTTTATTTGGTTTCCCCCTCCTCTGCTCAAGGTGCTGGCTCTTGCTGTTCCATGGGCAGCAGCATCCCTTCATCCCTCTCCCACGTGGCCATTCTTCATGTGGAGCCTGAACACCGAGTCTCCGCGGGTTATTTTACTATAAGGGGCATCACAGTCGAACCCGATCTTTTCCCCACTTCACAGGCTAATTTTTATCCTCCAAGGCACAGTGGTGTTGAAGCCAATTTTAGCTCCCCAGTTGCTGCCTAAATTAACTTTTTTTTAAAGTTTCAGAAAAAAAAATTTCAAGCCTGGAACCTCACAGCGATGCGTGGGAATCTGCTGTGGGAGATGGGAGTTGTGAGTTGGCATGGAGTGTGGGAGTGCTCATCTGTTTACATATTATATATTTACTTTGTGTGTGTGTGTGTGTGTGTGTGTCCAGGTTCAGCACGCCCTAGTTCAGGAACACAAGAAGTGGGAATTGGATCAGGAGGAACAGCTCCGACAGCAATGCCTGTCTCTGGAAGAGGAGAATGGGAGAGTCCTTAACCGGGCCAACGAGGACCTGGAGAAAGAACGGAGATGCTCGCTAGCTTTACAAAATAAAATCGTCGAATTACAAAAGGTTGGCACGTAAAAAAAACTACCAGAACAAAATGGCAGCCGTGCTGCTGATTAGTTGACTGATGCGAGGCTTGCACAGACTCTGTGTCCGTATGTGTGGGTCTTGGGAAGTTTTACTACGTTAAAGACGCTATATAAATGCAAGTTGTTGTTGTTGTAAACACTCAGGGCTCGATTTTCCAGTGAAGTAGCGGGTGCGTTGGGGTCGGGGGCTCCAAAAATCGCGGTAATCTTCAGCGGGTTTGGAACCCGGCTCCAACCCGCAGACGACCGGGTTCCCCACTGATGCGTCTGGGTGCGTGCACCTCCCGAATGCAGAAGTCCCACCGGTAATTAAAGCCGGTGGGATGATAGTTAAGAAACTTATTTAGATACTTAAAATACTTAATTTTGTCCACATTAAGGCAGGGGTCCAATTTTGAAACATCCTCAGTGTATTTCCCGAGCATTCTGTTCTTTCACACAAACTTTTGGCTGCAAGATCTTTGTGTTTTCACTGAAAATTCTTACTTTCCACTCACAATTCTTCTGTTCACACATATTTAACAACTTTTTGACCTCCTCAAACTCACACTGTCAGGATGGGGGGCACCATGGCTGCATTCACCACTACATCTGAGGACGAGCAACATCACCAGCCTCACCAGGCATGGCGTGCACTTCCACCACTTGCAGCTCCACAACACAGTGCTGCACGACAGGCACCTGCTCAAGATCACAGAGGGTAACAACAGAGAGAGAGACGTCGCAGGAGACAGTACCCTCACCACAGGGTCTACAGGCCAAGGCTCAGCTTCCTGGACCTCTCTGAGGAGCAGAACATACGGAGGCTCAGAGTGAGTCGCCAGGTGGCCGCAGACAACTGCAACCTCCTTCATGCCGAGCTGCTCCTGGCTGGGCCGAGCAGCATCTCATTACCCGTCGCTGTCAAAGTCACCACTGCCCTCAACTTCTTCACCTCCGGATCATTCCAGGGTGCCTCCGGGGACATCGCCGGGGTCTCTCAGTCATCTGCACACAAGTGCATAAGGCAGGTCACCGAGCCTCGCAATACGTCAACTTCCCCATGGACACCTCAGCCAGACGGAGAGGGCAGTGGGATTCCACTCTGTGGCTGGCTTCTCACGGGTGCAGGGTGTAATTGATTGCACCCATTTAGCAATCTGAGCACCTCCACACGAGTCAGGACTGTTTATCAACAGAAAGGGGGATCACTTCATCAACATTCAGCTCGATTGTGACCACTGCAAGAGATTCCTTCACTTGTGCACCAGATTCCCTGGCAGCTGCCACAATTCCTTCATTCTGAGGGAATCCAACATCCTGCCCCTATTCCACGCACCGAACACCCTTAAGGGCTGGCTCCTCGGGGACCAGGGATACCCCCTGCACATGTGGCTCATGACACCTCTGAGGAGCATCACCGAGCAACAGCGTTGAAACAACGACAGCCACATTGACACCAGGTCTACAATTGAGCATGCTATAGGGCTGCTCAAGATGAGATTTAGGTGCCTTGATCGTTCTGGGGGAGTGCTTCAATACGCACCAGACAGAGTGGGACGCATTATAGCAGTGTGTTGTGCCCTGGACAACATGGCACAACAGAGAGGGGTGTCACTTGAGGAGGCCCCATCCACATCTGCCACCCACATTGAGGAGGAGGAGGATGAGGAGGAGGAACCCATGGGCAGAGCAGTGGCTCACCTGGCTGCTCGTTAGGCCAGGGAGTCACTGATATGTGAACGGTTCTTCTAACATCAGAAACTGTGACGAGTCCAGTCCTCACACCACCTGGATAGAGCAGCGCCCACACCAGCCCCCCCACCCCCCTGCACAAAACAGTCCTGCAACTACACATACACCCACTGTAGAGTGACCCAATGGGTGGCATCAAGTGTCACCATTCATGGTGAACCTCATGAAAGGGCCCTATCAAGCCAGTCAAGAATGGGCAAGACGTGGCAGCAGTGGTGACAATCATAATATTTAATGTGACTTTAACAAAATGCAAATATAAAGGAAAAACATGACAGTGTGTCAGACACCCTTGTGCATCCCCTTCATGCTCACAAAACCTTTGGCTTTCTTTTATGACTACTTCTACGTGGTGCATCCCCTGTGGCTGCAGCAGGGGTAGTGGCAAGTTGCTCATGTTCATGCCCTGACTGCTTAGATGCTTTGGGCCTACGCCCTCTGGGTTTTAGAGCCCGTGAGAGCCCCTCCAAAGACCACTCCACCTGCACCTGTGCAGGGGCAGACTCGGCCACCTGGAGAGGAGGCAACATTAAGAACATAAGAACATAAGAAATAGGAGCAGGAGCAGGCCAATCGGCCCCTCGAGCCTGCTCCGCCATTCAATAAGATCATGGCTGATCTGATCCAAACCTCAAATTTAAATTCATGTCCAATTTCCTGCCCGCTCCCCATAACCCCTAATTCCCTTTACTTCTAGGAAACTGTCGATTTCTGTTTTAAATTTATTTAATGATGTAGCTTCCACAGCTTCCTGGGGCAGCAAATTCCACAGACCTACTACCCTCTGAGTGAAGAAGTTTCTCCTCATCTCAGTTTTGAAAGAGCAGCCCCTTATTCTGAGATTATGCCCCCTAGTTCTAGTTTCACCCATCCTTGGGAACATCCTTACCGCATCCACCCGATCAAGCCCCTTCACAATCTTATATGTTTCAATAAGATCGCCTCTCATTCTTCTGAACTCCAATGAGTAGAGCCCCAATCTGCTCAACCTCTCCTCATATGTCCACCCCCTCATCCCCGGGATTAACCGAGTGAACCTTCTTTGTACTGCCTCGAGAGCAAGTATGTCTTTTCTTAAGTATGGACACCAAAACTGTATGCAGTATTCCAGGTGTGGTCTCACCAATACCTTATATAACTGCAGCAATACCTCCCTGTTTTTATATTCTATCCCCCTAGCAATAAAAGCCAACATTCCGTTGGCCTTCTTGATCACCTGCTGCACCTGCATACTAACTTTTTGATTTTCTTGCACTAGGACCCCCAGATCCCTTTGTACTGCAGTACTTTCCAGTTTCTCGCCATTAAGATAATAACTTGCTCTCTGATTTTTCCTGCCAAAGTGCATAACCTCACATTTTCCAATATTGTATTGCATCAGCCAAATCTCCGCCCACTCACCCAGCCTGTCTATATCCCCTTGTAGGTTTTTTATGTCCTCGTCACTCTCTACTTTCCCTCCCATCTTTGTATCATCTGCAAACTTTGATATGTTACACTCTGTCCCCTCCTCCAAATCGTTAATATAGATTGTAAAGAGTTGGGAACCCAGCACCGACCCCTGCGGAACACCACTGGCTACTGGTTGCCAGTCTGAGAATGAACCATTTATCCCAACTCTCTGCTTCCTGTTAGATAACCAACCCTCCACCCATGCCAGAATATTACCCCCAATCCAGTGATTCTTTATCTTGAGCAATAATCTTTTATGTGGCACCTTGTCGAATGCCTTCTGGAAGTCTAAATACACTACGTCCACTGGTTCCCCTTCATCCACCCTGTACGTTATGTCCTCAAAGAACTCAAGCAAATTTGTCAGACATGACTTCCCCTTCATAAAGCCATGCTGACTGTGTCCTATTAAATTATGTTTATCCAAATGTTCTGCTACTGCGTCCTTAATAATAGACTCCCAAATTTTACCCACCACAGATGTTAGGCTAACTGGTCTATAATTTCCAGCCTTCTGCCTACTACCCTTTTTAAATAAGGGTGTTACATTAGCAGTTTTCCAATCTGCCGGGACCTTTGCCGAGTCCAGAGAATTTTGGAAAATTATTACCAAAGCATCCACAATCCCTACTGCCACTTCCTCAAGACCCTGGGATGTAAGCCATCAGGTCCAGGGGATTTATCCGCCTTGAGTCCCATTAATTTACTGAGTACCAATTCCTTAGTGATTTTAATCGTATTTAGCTCCTCCCCCCTTAGAGCCCCCTGTTTGTCCAGTGTTGGGATATTCTTAGCGTCCTCTACCGTAAAGACTGAAACAAAATATTTGTTCAGCATTTTTGCCATCTCCATGTTTCCCACCATTAATTTCCCGGTCTCATCCTCTAAGGGACCTACGTTTGCCTTCGCCACCCTTTTTCTTTTTATATAACTGTAGAAACTCTTGCTATCTGTTTTTATATTTTTTGCTAATTTATTTTCATAATCTATCTTCCCTTTCTTAATCAATCCTTTAGTTACTTTTTGCTGTCTTTTGAAGACTTCCCAATCTTCTATCCTCCCACTAAGTTTGGCTACCTTATATGTCCTTGATTTCTTTACTTAGCCACGGATGGCTGTCATTTCTTTTACACCCTTTTTTCCTCAGTGGAATACATTACGGGTACTGGTTGAGAGGGGGACAACAGGTGAGACATGGGAGCGCTTTGAGTGGCGCCCCACTTTCATGTCCCCTTTCGCCATCATCTCTCCCCTGGGCCAGGCCCACATCACTCCTACCACCCTGCTGGAGAACAGTTTGAAGGACATGTGTGATGCATTGGAAGGCCACTTCTAAAGTATCTGTCTGCCTGTTTAAGGCGGCAGAATGTTGTTCATCCTGAGTCCAAACGACAATTGTCAGGGCCTGAATGAACTCATTTGTGAGCCGTGCTTGAAGCTCAATGGAGGCTAGCCGTCCTCCCCGCCCCCCCCACATCGCAGACATTCCCGCACTTCCCTGTGACAGTATCTCAGAGATTCCCTCCCGCACCTGTGCCACCATTCCACTAATGCAGGAGTTGGACTCCACCATCCTCTGCACTGTTGTGGAGAGTGTGCACAGCACCTGTTCCAGTACTTCGCAAATGTGCTGCCGCCCCTCGATCATTCTCCTTTTAAAGGATGGCCCCCGGGGTTCAGCATCTGTGTCCAGCTGAGCAGAGCCTGGAGAGGAGTGCTCCCACCGACACGGACTCTCCACAGCTGCCCCTGCCACCAGTGTCTGCTCGTGCTCACTTGTGTGTGGTGACTCACCAGGTGCCAACCCAACTAACTGACTACTAGGACCCACCGAGGTGTGAGTATCTGCGCTGGTGGATGGCTCACTAAGATGTGACGGTGCCCCCTCAGAGGCCGGCAGGTCTTCTGAGGAATCGCCCTCTGCCGTCACTGCGGTCGCTGAAAGCCCTGTAAGAGAACAGAAGGCAATATTAAGTATCATCACAGATGTGTGATGTTGCGATGAGCATACTGAGGTGTTGAAGATGGCAAGCATTGTTAATATCAATTCATATTGTGTGTGATGAATGTTAAAGTTGTGTCACCAGACGTTTGTGGGGTGCCAGTCTGGCCGTCCCCGACGGACAGGTACTCAAGGCTGAGCTCCAGAACCTCCTGCTCTGCGTCTGTGAGGACCACTATTTGTTGTGGCCCCCCCTCCAGTCCTTGCCCTCTCCCGTGCATTTTGCGCTCCCTCCTAGAAGGGGAGAAAGAACAGATGTGTGAGTGAGTGATGGTGAAGTGGCCAACCGATGAATGCGTTGCTTTGGGTGAGGCTGACTGTGAAAGAGATGCATCAGAGGGTGAGTATGAGACAGAGCCATCACATTGTATGAGGATCGGGGTGAGTGGTAGTGGTGGGGTGACTAATGGGGAGGTGAGAAAGTGCTGAGGAAGTGCAGGTAAGTTGAGGATGAGCCTTAAGTGGGTGTGAGGAGTGATGTGATAGAGTAGTATTGGCAGTGCAGAATGAGTTGGGGGGTGGGGGCGGTGATGTGCACCATGGAATGTAGGAGAATCAGTAAGTGTACTCACTTTGGCTGACCTGGTTAGATCATTGAAACATTTCCTGCACTGGACCTAGGTGCGGGATGTGTTGCTGCTGCTGGTGACCTCCTCTGCCACCTTGAGCCAGGCCTTCTTGGTGGCAGAGGCAGGCCACTTCCTCCCGTCCAAAGGGTAAAACACATCCCTCCTCATCACCCCATCCAGTAGCACCTGGAGTGAGGCATCATTAAACCTCGGAGCAGCCTTGCCCCTGTGCTGCTCCATTGTGGTGTGTGGGTCTTTGCTCCAGCAAAAGCCTTTGGAGCAATGGCCCTTTAAATAGAGCTCCTCCAGCTGAGCCTGTGATGCGGGTGCGCAGTCTGCCCGCTGCGCAGCTTTTGGACGGCAAACCCGGAAGCACGTTAAGTGGCACCAATTCAATTGTGATCGCGGTGAAATGAACATTTTTTATTGGTCGCGTTACCCACGCGTCCATTCACCACCTCCCCGCTGCCATCCCACCTCCACTCTAATATCGGGGCCTTAGTGTTGGATTGTCATGTACGTAGGTGGGGCTTAGTCATAGTTGTGCTGTTCTTCCCTTGAAAAGTGATGGTGCCCAAGATAGAAAATGTTTCCTAAGGGTGAGACTTTCTCTCATAGAATCATAGAATCATAGAAGTTTACAACATGGAAACAGGCCCTTCGGCCCAACATGTCCATGTCGCCCAGTTTATACCACTAAGCTAGTCCCAATTGCCTGCACTTGGCCCATATCCCTCTATACCCATCTTACCCATGTAACTGTCCAAATGCTTTTTAAAAGACAAAATTGTACCCGCCTCTACTACTGCCTCTGGCAGCTCGTTCCAGACACTCACCACCCTTTGAGTGAAAAAAATTGCCCCTCTGGACCCTTTTGTATCTCTCCCCTCTCACCTTAAATCTATGTCCCCTCGTTATAGACTCCCCTACCTTTGGGAAAAGATTTTGACTATCTACCTTATCTATGCCCCTCATTATTTTATAGACTTGTATAAGATCACCCCTCAACCTCCTACTCTCCAGGGAAAAAAGTCCCAGTCTATCTAACCTCTCCCTATAAGTCAAACCATCAAGTCCCGGCAGCATCCTAGTAAATCTTTTCTGCACTCTTTCTAGTTTAATAATATCCTTTCTATAATAGGGTGACCAGAACTGTACACAGTATTCCAAGTGTGGCCTAACTAATGTCTTGTACAACTTCAACAAGACATCCCAACTCCTGTATTCAATGTTCTGACCAATAAAACCAAGCAAGCTGAATGCCTTCTTCACCACCCTATCCACCTGTGACTCCACTTTCAAGGAGCTATGAACCTGTACTCCTAGATCTCTTTGTTCTATAACTCTCCCCAACGCCCTACCATTAACGGAGTAGGTCCTGGCCCGATTCGATCTCCCAAAATGCATCACCTCACATTTATCTAAATTAAACTCCATCTGCCATTCATCGGCCCACTGGCCCAATTTATCAAGATCCCGTTGCAATCCTAGATAACCTTCTTCACTGTCCACGATGCCACCAATCTTGGTGTCATCTGCAAACTTACTAACCATGCCTCCTAAATTCTCATCCAAATCATTAATATAAATAACAAATAACAGCGGACCCAGCACCGATCCCTGAGGCACACCGCTGGTCACAGGCCTCCAATTTGAAAAACAACCCTCTACACCCACCCTCTGTCTTCTGTCGTCAAGCCAATGTTGTATCCAATTGGCTACCTCACCTTGGATCCCGTGAGATTTAACCTTATGTAACAATCTACCATGCGGTACCTTGTCAAAGGCTTTGCTAAAGTCCATGTAGACCACGTCTACTGCACAGCCCTCATCTATCTTCTTGGTTACCCCTTCAAAAAACTCAATCAAATTCGTGAGACATGATTTTCCTCTCACAAAACCATGCTGACTGTTCCTAATCAGTCCCTGCCTCTCCAAATGCCCGTAGATCCTGTCTCAGAATACCCTCTAACAACTTACCCACTACAGATGTCAGGCTCACCGGTCTGTAGTTCCCAGGCTTTTCCCTGTCGCCCTTCTTAAACAAAGGCACAACATTTGCTACCCTCCAATCTTCAGGCACCTCACCTGTAGCGGTGGATGATTCAAATATCTCTGCTAGGGGACCCGCAATTTCCTCCCTAACCTCCCATAACGTCCTGGGATACATTTCATCAGGTCCCGGAGATTTATCTACCTTGATGCGCGTTAAGACTTCCAGCACCTCCCTCTCTGTAATGTGTACACTCCTCAAGACATCACTATTTATTTCCCCAAGTTCCCTAACATCCATGCCTTTCTCAACCGTAAATACCGATGCAAAATATTCATTTAGGATCTCACCCATCTCTTGTGGTTCCGCACATAGATGACCTTGTTGATCCTTCAGAGGCCCTACTTTCTCCCTAGTTACTCTTTTGCCCTTTATGTATTTGTAGAAGCTCTTTGGATTCACCTTTGCCTGATCTGCCAAAGCAATCTCATGTCCCCTTTTTGCCCTCTCATGCAAGTTATTTTCTCCCTTTCCTTCTCTTAAGAACATCTTTCAGCAAAGCAAGAGGGTCTCACTGAGGGAGACAGAACATTTTTTATTTAGATATTTTGCCTGACCATCTACTTATCTTGTGGAGTAGTACAGTGAGGATGATTTGTGTTTTAAGTGCTGTTGGTCTAGGATTTTTTAAAAATAGCTGGTGTATTTTTCTCTTGTGGGAGAATATGGTCTCACTGGCTTATAATGGTTCAGTAAAACTTTACACACAGAGAAAAATATACTCCTCCCCACGACTATCCTTCAAGCTCCAGGAGCCCATTATCGGATCCAAGGAGTGAATAAAAAGGTTGCTATCTATGGTGACGATGTTCTGACCTAACAAAACAGACTATAGAATGTAATAAATATGCCTGTGACAGAAAATTAATACTCTATTTTATCATAATGACACAGAGCACAATTTGGAATCATTTGGCCTTTTCCATACTGTCCAATTGGAATGTCAACTCTCCAATGGGAGCTTGGAGACATGGCTGGAGATCTAACCTCAATTCCAGGTTAATTGATCAGATGCCAACACCTTTAAACTTTCACTCTCTATTTACAAACACCTCGACCCAGGAGAGGTCTCAGCATGGAGCATGGCAACAAGTGATCCTTTTTCAACACCCTTGAATGCAGGTTCCCATATCAGGCACTCAGCATCAGCATCAAACACTTCCAGCTCAGGTATAGCTAGTTTAGATGGTACAAAGACCAAAGTAATAGATTGGAAAAAAGCCAACTATCAGGATGGAACTAAGGGAGCTAAACTGGAGAAAAATATTACATAGAATCACATAGAGTGTACAGCACAGAAACAGGCCATTCGGCCCAACTGGTCTATGCCGGTGTTTATACTCCACACCAGCCTCCTCCCTCCCTACTTCATCTAACTCTATCATCATATCCTTCTATTCCTTTCTCTCTCATGTGTTTATCGAGTTCTTTTCTCTAGAAAAGAGAAGGCTGAGGGGTGACCTAATAGAGGTCTTTAAGATCAGTAAAGGGTTTAATAGAGTAGACGTAGAGAAAATGTTTCTGCTTGTGGGGGAGATCAGATCTAGGGGTTTATCTAGCTTCCTCTTAAATGCATCTATGCTATTTGCCTCAGCTACTCCTTGTGGTAGCAAGTTCCAGCTTCTAACCTCTCTCTGGTAAAGAAGATTCTCCTGAATTCCCTATTGGATTTATTAGTGACTATCTTATATTTATGACCCCTAGTTCTGGTCTCCCCCACAAGCGGAAACATTTTCTCTACGTCTACTCTATTAAACCCTTTCATAATCGTAAAGACCTCTATCAAGTCACCCCTCAGTCTTCTCTTTTCTAGAGAAAAGAGGCCCCCAGCCTGTTCAGCCTTTCAGAATGTCTCATATTGACAAAGACGTAAAACAACAGTAGGCAATAATTAAAGGAGAGATCAGTAGAGTTCAGCAGAAATATGTTCCCAAAAAAATAAGAACAAACTACCAAATATAAATATAGAGCTGAGTCAGGGTCTAACCACTGCACATCCATACAGGGCAGTGCAGTTGGTTAGATTCTGCTCACTTACATAATCACGTGAACATTCTTTTGAGAATAAATAACTTGTGGATGGGAGAGAATATTTAAAAGGTTAAAACAAGTGGACAGTTGGACTTCCAGCGTTACATGATTGACCTAAGTGATATAATTCTGCACTCTGTCCCTGCAATGATACTCTGCTCTGTTTGTGTTGGCAGAAAATCCAGGAGCTGGAGTTCCAGAGCCGCTCCCTCCACCGAGAGAAGGACCAGGCCGTGAGCAACGTGAGGACTCTGCTGACCGAAGAGAAACGGAAGGAGATCCAACAGCTCAGAGAAGAGATGCAGCTGGTACGAGAGGGAGACTCTCAGCTTCAGGGAGATTGTTTAAATCCAGCAAACCAATTCCAGCCTCCCCTGCGCTGTTGTGGGGAGCTGACAGGTGGAGGTCAGGGCCCCCCCACCCCAACTGCTGGGAAGGATGATTAGAGCGAGAGCCAACACTGGACTGCTGTCACACAGTGACAGAGGCATAGGCCTGGGAGCAGGGCTCAGTCTTCTACCCTTTAATCTCTATTAATGGGGAATCTGATCCTTATTGGTGAAGGTTCTGATCGCTAGTAATGGTGGGTCTGATCGCTAGTAATGGTGGGTCTGATCGCTAGTAATGGTGGGTCTGATCGCTAGTAATGGTGGGTCTGATCTCTAGTAATGGTGGGTCCGATCGCTAGTAATGGTGGGTCTGATTGCTGGTAATGGCTATTCTGATCTCTAGTAATGGTGAGTCTGATTGCTAGTAATGGTGGGTCTGATCGCTAGTAATGGTGGGTCTGATCTCTAGTAATGGTGGGTCCGATCGCTAGTAATGGTGGGTCTGATTGCTGGTAATGGCTATTCTGATCGCTAGTAATGGTGAGTCTGATTGCTAGTAATGGTGGGTCTGATCTCTAGTAATGGGTCTGATCTCTAGTAATGGCGGGTCTGATCTCTAGTAATGGTGGGTCTGATTGCTAGTGACTATAGAGTAGTGATAATGGGGACTTCAATTATCCCAATACAGACTGGGATAGTAACAGAGTAAATGGCAAAGAGGGGGAGGAGTTCCTGAAATGTGTACAAGAGAACTTTCTTGATCAGTGTGTTTCCCACCCAATGAGGAAGGAAGCAGTGCTGGATCTAGTTCTGAGGAATGAATTGGGGCAAGTAGAGCATGTTTCAGTGGGGGAGCATTTGGGGAACAGTGATCATAATATCATTAAGTTTAGAATAATTATGGAAAAGGGCAAGGAACAATCAAGCGTAAAAATATTTAACTGGAGGAGGGCTAATTTCAGTGAGTTAAAAAGGGATCTTGCCCTGGTGGATTGGAATCAAAAATTGGTAGGCAAAACAGTAATTGAATAATGGTTGGCCTTCAAGGAGGAGATGGTTCGGATACAGAGTGGACATGTTCCCATGAGGGGGAAAGGAAGGACATCCAAAGCTAGAGCTCCCTGGATGACTAACGGTATAGAGATTAAAATTAAACAAAAAAGAAGGCATATGATAAGTGTAAGGTTCATAATAGAGAACCAAGCAAAATACAGAAAGCACAGAGGAGATCTAAAAAAGGGAATAAGAAGGGCAAAGAGAGAGTATGAGAATAGATCAACAGCTAACATAAAAGGGAACCCAAAAATCTTTCCTAAAGATATAAATAGTAAAACTATTAATATGATCAGCCATGATCTTATTGAATGGCGGAGCAGGCTCGAGGGGCCGATTGGCCTACTCCTGCTCCTATTTTCTTATGTTCTTATGTAAAACGATAGACAAAGGAAAGGTGGGGCTGATTAGGGACAAAAAGGGAGATCTTCTTCTGGAGGCAGAGGGCATGGCTGAGGTACTAAATGAGTACTTCACTAGAGAGGAGGACGCTGAGGTACTAAATGAGTACTTCACTAGAGAGGAGGACGCTGCCAATGTAGCAGTAGAGGAGGTAGGAGCAATATTGGATAGGATAAAAATAGATAAAGAGGAGGTACTTAAAAGGTTGGCAGTTCTCAAAGTAGAAAAGTCACCCGGTCGAGATGGGATGCATCCTAGGTTGCTGAGGGAAGGAAGGGTAGAACTGCGAGGCTTTGGTCACAATCTTCCAATCCTCCTTAGATATGGGGGTTGTGCCAGAGGACTGGAGGATTTCAAATGTTACACCCCTGTTCAAAAAAGGGGAAAGGGATAAACCCGGTAATTACAGGCCAGTCAGTCTAACATCGGCAGTGGGGAAGCTTTTAGAGACAATAATCTGGGACAAAATTAATTGTCACTTAGAAAAGTATGAGCGAATAAATGAAAGTCAGCACGGATTTGTTAAAGGAAAATCGTGTTTGACTAACTTGATTGAGTTCTTTGATAAAGTAACAGAGAGGGTTGATGAGGGTAGTGCAGTTGATGGTGTGTGTATGGACTTTCAAAAGGCATTTGATAAAGTACCACGTAATAGACTTGTAAGCAAAATTAAAGCCTATGGGATTAAATGGACAGTGGCAGTGTGGATAATTAGCTATGGGACAGAAAGCAGAGAGTAGTGGTAAACGGTTGTTTTTCAGACTGGAGGGAAGTATACAGTGGTGTTCCCCAGGGGTCAGTATTAGGACCACTGCTCTTTTTGATATATATTGATGACCTGGACTTGGGTATACAGGGTATAATTTCAAAGTTTGCAAATGACATGAAACTTGGGAAGGTAGTAAACAATGTGGAGGATAGTAACAGACTTCAGGAGGACATAGACAGACTGGTGAAATGGGCAGACACATGGCAGATGAAATTTAACACAGAGAAATGTGAAGTGATTCATTTTGGTAGGAAGAATGAGGAGAGGCAATATAAACTAAATGGTACAATTTTAAAGAGGGTTCAGGAACAGAGAGACCTGGGGGTGAATGTACACAAATCTTTGAAGGTGGCAGGACAAGTTGAAAAGGCTGTTTAAAAAGCATATGGGCTTTATTAATAGAAGCATGGTGTACAAAAGCAAAGAAGTTATGCTAAACCTTTATAAAACACTGGTTAGGCCTCAGCTGGAGTATTGTGTTCAATTCTGGGCACCACACTTTAGGAAGGATGTCAAGTAGAAGAGATTTACTAGAATGGTACCAGGGATGAGGGACTTCAGTTATGTGGATAGACTGGAGAAGCTGGGGTTGTTCTCCTTACAGCAGAGAAGGTTAAGAGGTGATTTGATAGAGGTGTTCAAAATCATGAACGGTTTTGATAGAGTAAATAAGGAGAAACTGTTTCCAGTGGCAGAAGGGTCAGTAACCAGAGGACACAGATTTAAGGTGATTGTCAAAAGAACCGGAGGCGACATGAGGAAACATTTTTTTAAGCAGAGAATTGTTATGATCTGGAATGCACTGCCTGAAAGGGCGGTGGAAGCAGATTCAATAATAACTTTCAAAAGGGAATTGGATAATTACTTGAAGGAAAAAAATGTACAGGGCTATGAGGAAAGAGCAGGGGAGTGGGACTAATTGGATAGCTCTTTTAAATGAGACAGCACAGGCACAATGGGCCGAATGGCCTCCTTCTGTGCTGTAACATACTATGATAATGGTGGGTCTGATCTCTAGTAATGGTGAGTCTGATCTCTAGTAATGGTGAGTCTGATCTCTAGTAATGGTGGGTCTGATCTCTAGTAATGGTGGGTCTGATCTCTATTAGTTTAGTGAAGAGTGTAGTATGGGTGGTTTTATAGAGGTGTGTGGGCAATGATTTGTGATCTGTTGAGTATATTTGGTTCATTGAATCCCCAAAATGAATGTTAAAGAGATTTGAATTCTTACTGCTTGTTCTGAAGTTGCAGAATAAACCGAAGGTGAGAGCAATTCTCCCACTGTTGTTAATAGCGTACAAAATTGGTTTAATTTTCATGATTTCTTTGGGACCAGTTCTGAGCTTTTCCTCTTTTTGCGAGTCTAGGAGAAAAAGCACGATGTCGAGAGGCTGACATCGAAGCTGGACCAGATGGAGGAGGAGCTACGGAGCCTGCGGGCCGAGAATAATGAAGCAGTCCTCAAAGAGCGAGAAGCCCAGGTGCAGGCGGAGCGGGCGGAGCGAACCTTTGTATCCGAGATCAAGATGGAGTGTGAACGCATTCAAGTGTTGATACAGAGCACACAAGCGCGAGCATCGGGGAGAGTCGTGAGCCCATCATGTGGTAAATTGGGGTAGGTCACTAACACCAGCAAGGCTAACCCATGTCAGCACGTTTACCCATTCATATCTGTCTGTTCCCTGAGGGTAGATCAAGAAGACAGAGCTGTACATGGAAAATAAGGTGAAATAATTAATCCTATTTCTGACTCTACTCAGAAATGATTTGCCCAGTAACCTAAAAGGGAAGCAGTGGGAAAGAAAATGACTTTATTCAATTATATGTAAGTTAATATATATATATATATATATCAGGTCCAGTGAGATGACTGCTGTCTCCCTGAGTGGATCAGTTTGTCATACTCAGGCTGACATGTCCTCACTGGAAAAGGTATTGAGAAGTGATGTGATTGCTGTTTTGAGGATTCTAAAGGGACTAGAGAATGTAGACCATGACAAGTTACTTCATCTTGTCCAGAACCAGAGGACACGGCCTGCGTTTGAAGGGGAGTAAATTCAAAACTGATCTGCTGAAACAATATTGGCTAATCTATGGAACAGACTCCCTATGGAGATGGTGACAGCAGATAGCATTGATTCATTTAAATGCAAATTAGCTAGATTTCTTACAAAAAATAATATTTTGGGATATAGTACATAAGCAATTTGAGACATGATGTGGTCAGTGTAGCAGGCTTGGGAGGAACAGGTAAGTTTGGACCTCTGGTTCCCAAAGTTCTCCACTGGGAGTTTTCCTTGTGTCATGTCTGGGTTTGTTGTAGACTAATTGATAGAGATTGATTGTTACGATTAGTCAACAACTCCTTTATTATTGTATCATATGACTACCAAGATGGTAGAAGATGAACTACATGGACCGTGGACTGTTTTTCTCCAGCAATTCCTACACTCCTATGTGACACTGAAATAAACACTAATATTACAACAACAACTTGCATTTAGCCTAGTAAAACGTCCCAAGCTGCTTCACAGGAGTGTAATCAAACAAAATTTGACACCGAGCCACATAGGAGATATTAGGACAAGTGACCAAAAGCTTGGCCAAAGAGGTAGGTTTTAAGGAGCGTCTTAGAGGTGGAGAGAAAGGTTTAGGGAGGAAATTCCAGAGTTTAGGGCCTAGGCAGCTGAAGGCACGGCCGCCAATGGTGGAGCGATTAAAGTCAGGGATGCGCAAGAGGCCAGAATTATTACAGTAATAAAACTACACAAATATCAGCAGCAGCTTTATTACTGTAATAAGAGCATAGGAACAGGAGCAGACCATTCAGGTCCTCGAGGCTGCTCTGTCATTTAGTTAGATCATGGCTGATCTGCACCTTAACACCATTTACTCGCCTTTGTTCCATTTCCCTTGATCCCCTTACCTAACAATACTGACCCTATACACCTAAAATATACACTACAAATACAATTTCAGTAAAAAAATAAGGACCCTGAAATTGCGCAGGTATCCTCCTGATCTCCTGCCTTAACTTCAACAAAGATCGGGAGAACCTCTGTGGAATTTCTATGCTAAAATATTGTAACTATTTCCTTCTGCTTGCCCTGCATTCCCACTCTGGCTGCTCTCTCAATCTCCTAGTTTTATTATTTTAGCCTTAATTTTACGATTTTGTTCTATCTAATGCATTTATTTCCAGCCTTTTTACTCTAAAATTCTAACTTTAAAATACTTTTCTTACCTGCATTCTTTTTCTTCTCTGCTCCTATCCCAAAAATTGGCAATGGGAGTAACTTATAAAAGAAAAGTGGGGTTCACATTAGCTGAAAACCAACTCTAAAGGCTGACTTTTCAACCAGTCAGAAACCCAAAGTCTAACGAATGGCAGGGTGCATCATAGGAATGACCAGGTCATCTTTTATCAAAAAGGTGCATCAGCTGGGATGCCCCCAGAGCCCCCTCTTGCCTACAGGTGTAAAGCTTTCTAGGCATGGGAAGGGTTAAATATTTGTACATTGATAGTCTTTAATAAACGCAGCACTGACTGTGGGTGGGGGGTGGGAAGGGGAGGGGACTAATGATCCATGTTGTTTTTAAGTTTGAAGGGGATTGTTGGGGTGGATGTGGAGGAATTCTCTCTGCTAAACTACAAGAACCAGGGGGCGTGAATATAAAACTGAAAAGAAACTTGAGGAGTAACTTAGTGCACCCCTAGTGCTGTTAACTTAATGAATAGATTGTCACTGAGCACAGGGATTGCAGACCCAGTTGAAGCATTCCGAAAGCAGGGAGTAGAGGGATACACGCTCAATGCCTAGTCAGGAGAGAACCTGAGGGGGTCCTGTACTTGGACCATAATGATGGGGTGAGCTACCTTTAATCACTTTGCATTTTACAGAAGGCTGGAGATGTGATGTGATAAGCTGAACGCTAAGATTTGCTTCTGGTTATTCACTTGGCTGTTTGATCTACATTTTGATGCAAGATGTCGTGTGAATGAGGTGTGACATTTATGATACTGTGCAAGACTGGCAAATAATGCTGGTTTTTGTATTGGTTAAATGAGGTGGTACAAACTGAGTCACGTGGGTCTGTTTGGGGCAGACTTTCCTTGTTGCAGTGATTGTTGGAATGCTCAGCTCTCAAACGCAGTAAAGAGAAGAAAGGGGCGGTCTGTCAGGTCCCCAACCTCCACTGCACCATGCTAGGATTCCCTAGGGTATCCGAAATGGGTCATATTAGGCCGACACCTGGAGTAGATGCAGGCCCAACATTACCCATTTAAATGAGACTGGGGATAATGTTCCTGTCCCCTGCCTCAGTTTCCCGATTGTCCAACTGTGCCCCAGTGGAGGAGTGCCCAAAGAAACTAGACACTGGAGCTTGCATTGGGACCTCCGAGGACTGACGGGTCCGTGCAGTCTCAGGAGCAGCTAGAAGATGGAAGACGAGTCCAGATCAGTGTTGGCAAGATGTTCGCCCCCTCCCTTCCAGGAGGATCTTGCGTGCCTTCTGTTTCCTGCCCTGCTTTCAAAGTCTTGGACCCAGCCAAGAGGCACAGGCCTCCGCCCAGCCAAACAAACGGCCCAGGACAGGAAATTCTAAGTTGCCTCTCCTCCGACAGGTACCTGTGGGGCACCTAGTGGGGTGGGGCGGGCAGGGGGGGTGCCCCAGAGGAAAGTCTACCTTGTTAAGCGGAACTGTCTGTTGCTTTGCAGAAGCCCGACACGAATGACATTGGGACAAGCTATTCACACACTGCGCGGAGCCGGTGAGGACCTGCACCAACTCGTGATGGACCTGCATCAGGAGCTGGAGAGCCGGCGGCGCGCGGCACATCATCTCCAGAGGGAGAAGGTACCAGGCGCTCCGATTAAACCCCTGTTGTGTAAGATGGGCTGATTGCTCCAGCAGTGGAGTCTTGGACTCCTGCACAGAGGGTTGCAAATTTGAGTCACAGCCCTCATGTCGTTCAAACGAGCCCAACTGACATTGAGTAATTCCTGTGAGTTCGGGGTCTCTAGATAGTGTGATTTTTATAGTTTTTTAAAAATCTGCTGCAATAAACAATTTTGTTTGTTTAATTGGCCACTTTACGTTAGTAGAATTTTATAGGTGAGTGCTGGTATCAGCTGGAGTACGGTACCACTGAGTGGGGTAGCTCTCGGCTCTGTGCGATAGTGTAAAACGGGTGATAGCAAGTCGACAGCCCCTTTTACATTTCTCCCCGTTTTTATTTCCACTGTCGGGAGAGATGTAAACCAGTCTGTCGATTCACTATCACCCGTTTTACACTATCACACAAAGCCAAGATCTACCCCAGTGTTAGTTGTGGCCCGTGTGTGACTACGAAGGGAGTTAATGGGTGATTCCACACCGCCATTGCAGCTTTTTTGTGTTTGGCTCTAATTATATATTCAGCCTCCAGAAAGCCTGTGTGTTCCTGTGAGTGGGCTAAAAATAAAAACAGGATGTGAAAATTAACTCTCATTTGACACATCAGTGGGTTGAAAGCAGTAACCTCCAGGCTGCTGGTAAAGATGTCGATATCTTTAAATCCTTAAAAGAAGCTGCCACAGAGCCAGGGACAGAGGGTAACAGTTTAAGGGCGAACCCACAGACCAACTGCTAACGGAAGCAATCTGAGCGTCGGATGGGTCTCACAGTGAGTTAGCGTGTCGTTCCATTTGTGGGGCCTGCGTTTGAATCCAGCGCACACAGATGAGATGAAAGACTCCCTCCACGTTGGCTGGGTCACACTTCGGGATTTTTTGGAGCATTTTTCCACAGAAAGAGTTACTTTTAAATGTTGGGGTTTTAAAGCAAAGTGTATTCACGCAAGTTAAAGGCACCAAGCCGATAGGAGACTTTCTTATGAAGAGGTTCCAGTGAGGAGGTGTGTTCTTTATAAGGAAGTCCCAGTAGGGAGAAACCCTCCTTCTGACGAGGGACTGAGCAGATATTTAAAATCCACCTCACCTTCAGTAAACTCTAGTTCAGGAAATTTATTGTTCTACTCTTCAGTTCTCCTGTTTACTGCAAACCCATTTTTTCTTTAGGAACGAGAGATCAAACAGCAGCAAGAACAGCTTTTGCTGGAAAAAGAAGAGGCTCTGGCCGCCCTCAAGGACAGGCTGATCCAGGTGACTCCATCTGTTCCCCAGCTCTGGGTTATTCCTCAATAACAGGAACGGTGTGGTATTTGGAGACAGAGGGTGGATTATGAATTTCAGCACGGTAGCACTGTCAGCTTGTTCTGCGATTAGCCTGAACTCTCGGTAGTGTTGTAAAGAAAGACCTGCATTTATGTAGCGCCTTTCACAACCTCAGGACGTCTCAAAGTGCTTTACAGCCACTTTTGAAGTGTAGTCACTGTTGTAATGTAGGAAACGCGGCAGCCAATTTGCGCACAGCAAGATCTCACAAATAGTAATGTGACAGTGACCAGATAGTTGAGGAAAGTATCAGGCTTGGCCGTGATGATCCCTTCATCTCCCCCACCCCCACCCCCCCAGTCAGTTAGTCTCCTGACACCCAAAGGGGTCATTTTCTGACTTTGCGGTTATAAAATCATGTGTAGCAGGAATGTAGATTTAATCCGACACTCAACTGAGTTCTTTACATCAGCTGCGTCCCTAAATTTGGGGTGTGGCTCACTGCCGGGAGCACAGAGTTAGAACATTACCCCTTAACTGTCCTGGGAGATCCGAATCCACAATGTGGCACTAAATACACTGCCAGGCTGAGCAACCCACCCCACCTCGGGACGGTGTTAACGGTTCCTGTGTTGTCTGTTACACAGGATCACATTGAAGAGGTCAGCAAGCTGCAGCGGTCACAACAGAAGGACTCCGGGGGTGGAGAGGTGCTCGCGCTTCGGCAGCAGCTTTGGGAGAAGGATAACGAGTTACGAGCGATCCAGAGGAACGTAGCCAAGTGGAAGGATGAGACCGCCTGCAAGCTCGCCCGCAAGTTCGAGGAAGAACTGGATGCAGAACTTGAGAAGTACGTGACTTTTCCGCCTCTTTAAATGTGGACAAGAACTTGTTCTTTTAATCCCCCCCCCCACCCCGAGATAGGATGATCCCAGGCTTACACCAGTTCTCGTGAACCAGCCATTAAGAGCATGAGAATTGTTTTCCTTCTGATTCTTCCTCTGACTCTGTGAGGAAACACCTGGCCTTCACTCAGCATCTCTCCCTGGCAGGGTGACTGAGGTTGGGAACTCTGGGTATATGAGGAAGCCACTGGGGTGCCAGCCCAAGTCCCATCTTTGAACCAAATGTGAAGTGACGCATAACTGCAGCCCGAGATGGCTCTCCTTCTTACTCTCCCAGAGGGGAGTTGCTCGATTCAGCCCCTAATTGTAGGGATGCAGCTGACTTAAAGAGCTCAGTTAAGTGTCGAATTAAACCTGCATCTCACTGCTCCGTGTCATTGCATCCTAGAGCACCACCCAGCCACTCTGTTGTCTGATGTTATTTCATTTCTCTTTATTCTCACTCCCTCTGACTCCCATGCCTCTGGAAAGTGAAGTTGTATAGTGCTCTGGTTAAGCCACACCTTGAGTAATGCATTTTGGTCACTAAAGCACGAGGACAACACCTCGTGCTTTAAGTCCTGTAAGTGATGGACAGAAGGATCAAGTGGCTGAAGCCCAATGTGAGAGGACTGATTTATGAGGAAACACTAGAAAAACTCAGACCATTCCTTCTTGAATGGAGAACTTATAGAGGTATATATGATTACAAGAAGAATAAAAACGCTTAATGCTGTGCATGATTTCAGGTGGAACTATGACAGTAGAAACAAGGAGAGACAGGTACCAACTGGTAAAACACAAGCTCAGGACTGATGTTAGGAAGCACTTCTTCAGACAAAGTGTGATTAATAATTTCAATGGTCTTCAGTGTAGACAAAAACTGTGAAACCATTCAAGAGGCAATTGAGTTCTGTGAAGGTGGGAGCAAAGGTTTCTTTGGAAGAATGTTAGATGGGCTGAATGGTCACTTATCCTTGTATCATCATAATGGAAAAACTCAGTGGCATTTCTATAGCCACCTGCCGTTTGGTAATGTATCTAGCCAGCCTAAGGGCTGTGGGAATTAAACCTGCATCTCACTGCTCCGTGTCATTGCATCCTAGAGCACCACCCAGCCACTCTGTTGTCTGATGTTATTTCATTTCTCTTTATTCTCACTCTCTCCTGGTCCACACATTCAGTTACCCTTGAAAGGTACAGGAAGCAGAAGGTCGGACAATGTGTGATGTCCACCCTTGTGTGTATGAATGCTCATCAGTCGCCTCCTCAGCCTGTTTTTGAAGCGTACAGGAGACTAGCCCATGTGGCTAGCTTGCCCTCAAGAGAATGGTCAATGTATCCAGACTGCTCTCGAGGGCTAGGTGTGTCTAACTAACAGGAGCATTCTATCTTTCACATGCCTATGAAAAGAAAGAAGGAGAGTAATTATTCATCAAATTTGGAATTTGAGCTCAGGTTTCCTCGCGGTAATCTGAACTGGATGTTAGAAATTCAAATACCAGGATACCAGACCACCGAGGAATTCAGCTAGCCCTAGCTCTTCCACTTTAAATGAAAATGGATGGGGTAACATTTCGGCACATTCTGAGTAACAGTCTTCTTCAGGCACGTTCGGAGTGCCTTTGATTTAAATTTCTCCTCGAATTCCATCTATCTTTTCTCTTTTTGTTTTTTTTTCCTTGTTCTGTAGCCAGGAAATGAAATTCTGTTCGGCCTGTTCAATATATTTCCCTGACTTTGTTTTTTCACAGCTGGAAATCCAAGTTAATGACAGAATGTGTAGTGTTAGTATGGGGTAGTTTGGGACCTACTGGACATGTCTTTAGTCCATCGTCTTCTCATTCACTAAAACAGCTGTAAAAATCAGACTTTTCAGGGAGATTTTTTGCAGAGCCTTCTCCACCCTTTCATTTCTGAAGTGACTTGCACTATTTACTGTAAGCGATGGAGGTTAAATAGACTATGAAAGGGTTTAAGGTTAGAGTAATTCTGTTTCTCTTAATCCTGTTTCTGGCTTTCTCATGAACTTTATTGCTTTCACTCTCCTCCTCCTCCTCCCAATTACAGTTGGACATTGGACTGCATGCGCCAGCAGATTGGTGGGTTCTGCCTCAACTGTTGTACAACCAGCTGCTTAGCGATGCCAAAGAGCAACTCATGCTGAATTGCCCTGCTTTTATTTTGCTTCCATCCTTGCAGGGAAGCTTTCCAGAATGCCAGTCAATCAGTTGAAATCAGGAATTAAGTTTTTGAGGAATTGCAAATTGAATCTACATCGAAATAATCCCTAATTCTGTTTGGGCCTTAGAAGCGCTCAATTTTACGATTTAGGTAGCAAAACCTAGTTCAGCGGGGAAGTGAAAAAGGAAATAAGAGGGGCAAATAGAGAATAGACTGGCAGCCAACATAAAAGGGAATCCAAAAGTCTTCTACAGGCTTGTAAATGGTAAATGGGTAGTAAGAGGAAGGGTGGGGCCGATTAGGGACCATAAAGGAGATCTACTCATGGAGGCAGAGGGGATGGCCGAGGTACTAAATGAGTACTTTGCATCTGTCTGTACCAAGGAAGAAGATGCTGCCAGAATCTCAGTAAAGGAAGATATAGTTGAGATACCGGATGGGCTAAAAATTGATAAAGAAGAGGTACTAGAAAGGCTAGCTGTACTTAAAGTAGATAAGTCACCCGGTCCGGATGGGATGCATCCTAGGTTGCTGAGGGAAGCAAGGGTGGAAATTGCGGGGGTACTGGCCATAATCTTCCAAACATCCGTAGATACGGGGGTGGTGCCAGAGGACTGGAGAATTGCAAATGTTACACCCTTGTTCAAAAAAAGGTATAAGGATAAACCCAGCAACTATAGGCCAGTCAGTTTAACCTCAGTGGTGGGGAAATTTTTAGAAACAGAATTAACAGTCACTTGGATGAGTGTGGATTGATTAGGGAAAGCCAGCGCAGATTTGTTAAAGGCAAATCATGTTTAACTAACCTGATAGAGTTTTTTGATGCGGTAACAGAGAGGATAGATGAGGGCAATGCTGTTGATGTGTATATGGACTTTCAAAAGGCGTTTGATAAAGTGCCGCATGGTAGGCTTATCAACAAGATTGCAGCCCAAAGGGGGCAGTAGCAACATGGATACAGAATTGGCTAAGTGACAGGAAACAGAGTCGTGGTGAATGATTGATTTTCGGATTGGAGGGAGGTGTACAGTGGTGATCCCCAGGGGTCGGTGCTGGGACCACTGCTTTTCTTGATATACATTAATGACTTGGACTTGGGTGTACAGGGCACAATTTCAAAATTTGCAGATGATACAAAACTTGGAAGGGTAATAAACAGTGAAAAGGATAATGATAGACATCAAGAGGATATAGTCAGGCTGGTGGCATGGGTGGACACGTTGCAGATGAAATTTAACACAGAAAATTGCAACGTGATACATTTCGGTAGGAACAACGAGAAGAGGCAATATAAACTAGAGGGCACAATTCTAAAAGGGGTACAGGAATAGAGAGATTTGGGGTGTATGTCCACAAATCATTGAAGGTGGCAGGGCAGGTTGAGAAGTGGTTAAAAAAGCATATGGGATCCTGGGCTTTATAAATAGAGGCATAGAGTACAAATGTATAGAAGTCATGATGAACCTTTATAAAACACTGGTTCGACAACTGGAGTATTGTGTCCAGTTCCGGGTACCGCACTTTAGGAAAGATGTGAAGGCCTTAGAGAGGGTGCAGAAGAAATTTACTAGAATGATTCCAGGGATGAGGGGCTTTAGTTACGTGGATAGACTGGAGAAGCTGGGGTTGTTCTCCTTGGAACAGAGACGGTTGCGAGGAGATTTGATAGAGGCATTCAAAATCATGATGGGTATAGACAGAGTAGATAGAGAGAAACTGTTCCCATTGGCAGAAGGGTCAAGAACCAGAGAACATAGATTTAATGTGACTGGCAAAAGAACCAAAGGTGACATGAAGAAAAACATGTTTTACACAGAGAGTAGATAGGATGTGGAATGCACTGCCCGAGGGGGTGGTGGAGGCAGATTCAATCATGGCCTTCAAAAGGGAACTAAATAAGTACTTGAAAGGAAAACATTTCTGGGCTATGAGGATAGGGTGGAGGTGTGGAACTAGCTGGATTGCTCTTGCATAGAGCCGGTGCGGACTTGATGGGCCAAATGGCCTCCTTCCGTGCTATAACCTTTCTATGATTCTAAACCCAGGTCGTTAATTCTGTCTATGCTTGGGGAGCTAAACCCAGGTCGTTAATTCTGTCTATGCTTGGGGAGCTAAACCCAGGTCGTTGATTCTGTCTGGGACTGGAGAGCCAAACCAGGCCCCTGATTCTGTTTGGGATTGGAGAACCAAGCTAGGTCCCTGAATGTGTCTAAGTTTGGGGAGCTAAGCCTGGCCCCTGGTTATGCTCAGTCTATAAGAGCGAAGCCATGTCTGAATCATGTGCCCACCTGTAGGGGTGAATAAAGAGGCCCCAATTACTGGATATAGTTTGATTCTGATTAATTCTTTGCTCACATTTTTATCATGGAGAAGCACTCTCTGCAGTTGATGTGATTTTTACACTGTGAATCGAACTACCCCTTCTCTTGCTTCTGGATCTCTTTTCTCTTTAACATTCCATTGCATTAACAGTAAGAACATAAGAAATAGGAGCAGGAGCAGGCCATACGGCCATCCAATCAGATCATGGCTGATCTTCAACCTCAACTCTACTTTCCCGCCCAATTCCCATATCCCTTGATTCGCCTAGAGTCCAAAAATCTATTGATCTCGGCCTTGAATACACTCAACGACACAGCATCCACAGTCTTTCCTGTTAATTATTGTTAAATCCAGTATCTCCCCTCCTCATTAATTAATTATACTACAATGTTGCCCCCTCCTTATTAATTAATACTGTTCAGTGGTAGGATATGCTTGCACTACAGCATTCCCACATTCCCACATGATGGCTCTTGGCCATTAGTCAGGACAGGTGCTGAGTAATAGTGAAGTACGTCTCACAAGGGAAGGTCTCCTACCCACCGTCCCAGTTAAAGGGGATGAATTGTTCCACAAGGAGTGGGAGAAGTCTTTCAAAAAATGAATTAAATAAATTTTCATTTAATTAAGAGCAACAACTTACATTTCTACAGCACCTTTAACGTAGCAAAACATCCCAAGGCACTTCACAGGAGCGATTATCAAGCAAAATTATACACCGAGCCACATAAGGAGATATTAGGACAGGTGACCAAAAGCTTGGTCAAAAAGGTAGGTTTTAAGGAGCATCTTAAAATGAGGAGAGAGAGGTAGAGAGGAGGAGCGGGTTAGGGAGGGAATTCCAGAGCTCAGGGCCTAGGCAGCTGATGGCACCACCACCAATGTAGATGGAACAGTTTCAGTGGGTTAGGCTGAGCAAAACGATTCATTGGGAATGGTATAAGGAATCGGTTCCGTGGGTCAGGCGCAACAAACCAGCACTGTTTCCCTTTACAGGCACCTCTCCAAGAACAGAAGTGAACATCAAAGGAAGATCGAAAAACTGGAAAATGAAATTTGCCAACTGTCATTGGTAAACTTTTGATTTTGCTTAAACCATATTCCATTTGTTTCACTTAAAACATCCAAATGGTAAGTTAGGATGGTCTCCTGGATTATGGGGAGCATAAAGAAGCATTAAAGAATTATCAATTTTGTACCTTTGAACCATTTTCTTCCTGCTTTTTCCCCTTCTCCGCAGTGAATTTTTGGGCATAGAAAATGTTAGTGCTGGGGAATAGAACTTAGTCCATTTCAGGCACCTGGAAGCACTGCTAGATCAGGCACGGCATGATCTGATGCAGAGTCCAGCTCCCACTGCCCCAAAAATGTGCCTCAGCTCCAACTGCGGAACTGCACCAGTGTGCCATTTTTCCATCTCGACCCCAATTCTGAGTGAGCATGCCAATTTACGAACAATTTTGGGGGTCTTCTAGGAACTGGATTGAGACTCATCCAACTCATTTCACGTACGATCCTTACAGCCAGTAGACAAAAAAGTTTGGTCTTATCAGTATGGACTGAACCCAGGTTGTGTAAGATCAGTGTGACTGTGCCACCTGCTCCCTGCTAGGCTTTCCTGATTTTGCAACTCTGACTTGTGACCTCAGGCAGACATGGGGGATTGGCAAGAAGTTTTATTTTGGTTTTAGTACTTTAAAGGTGGTAACAATCTCCAAATGGTGACACCAGGATGGGGGCACACATTCACTGCCAGAGTGAAAATCTCCAGTTTTTAAAATGGTGAACCAACCAGGTATCGTTCGTTTGAGATTTAGTTGCCTGACCCTGTGTGTTTGCTAACTGTCTGTGAAGCCATGCACCAGACGTTCAGAATGAACAGCTTGTCGGATCCAGGCATCAAAGGAAAAACAAGATTCCCTGTAACCTGTAAGTGCAGATTTTGATTAAAATCCTACTGATCCTGCACCAAAATTGGTGCGATCCTCCCCCAGCACTGAAGCTCCATGCCGACAGTATGAATTTGGAAAACTTACCCTATACCCTTAGACCTTTACTGGCCACTCTAACTCTCCAATGAGAACAGTGCTGGAAGATCCCAATCAACGTTTAGCCCAGGTCAAGTCACAGTTCAGTTACAATCAGCTAGGAGACAAAGGAACTTACTAGCTCACAAGTATCATCAGTGTCTCTCCTTCCACCTCCAATCCATCGGTCCATCTCTCCTTCCACCTCCAATCCATCGGTCCATCTCTCCTTCCACCTCCAATCCATCGGTCCATCTCTCCTTCCACCTCCAATCCATCGGTCCATCTCTCCTTCCACCTCCAATCCATCGGTCCATCTCTCCTTCCACCTCCAATCCATCGGTCCATCTCTCCTTCCACCTCCAATCCATCGGTCCATCTCTCCTTCCACCTCCAATCCATCGGTCCATCTCTCTTTCCACCTCCAATCCATCAGTCCATCTCCACTACTTTATAATCCTTCAGCATCTTTGTTCTCTATCTCCAATCTCTGAGCTTTCCCTGCTCCATTTCTAATCCTTCATTGTTTTTTTTCTGTTTTCTTGCTGCCTCTGATCGTGTCTGTGCTTTTGGCACTCGTCCTTTTGTGAAGAAATAGTCTGTGAGGCAGAGCATATCTCTTTTTTGGACTAGTTTTGTCAACTTAAGGTTCCAGCAGCAGTTTTCAATAAACAAAAATTCAAATTAGGTGAGTTCAAATAACGCTCCTCAATAAGTTTCTCAATAACCTTCCATCCTGTTGAGATGAGAAACCCCGGCTCCCCTCTGATGGTATGCAGTGTAATTGGTTGGACCCATGTAATTACTACGTCACTGTAATTGGTCACTGGCTTTGTGATAAGAGTGGATAGTGCTGGGGAATATAACATTTTCTACTTTATAGCCAGTGGCGGTGTTGAGTATAATTCACGTGCATCATTGAGCTTGCCCTTTGTACCTCTTCCCTCCCATACAAGTGTGCTTTTAATTTCCCACACAAATGGAATGAGTTAGAAATCTCTGTATAAAACTGACTGTAAACCTAATCCATAACCCTAAAAGTTAACCAGTTTACCAAATTATTCTAATTCCTAACTTGAAATAATGTGTAGACTGTTCAGTAAACTGGACCATTCAATATCAGTTTCTTTGTGACTTGGTGAGGCTGCTCTACTCCTACACCAGGACACCTCTGAGGGCTGAGCCCAAGTGTGAATTATAGTGTTATGGTGGTCTGGAAATAGGCTCTCAGTGTAAAGTGGAAATTTTCATTCAGGCCTTCAATGTACATCTTCCTCCATCTCCAGCCCTTTAGTGTGACTCCCTCCATTCCAACCTCTCAATTTGTCTCTCCATCTCCAACCCTTCAGTGTGTCTTTTCCCCCTACTCAACCACCCAGTGTGTCTATCCCTCCATCTCCAACCCTTCTGTGCACCTCTCTCTCCATCTTCAACCCCTCTTTATGGCTCTCCCAACATCTCCAGTCCTTCAGTGTCTCTCTCTCTCTCTCCATCTATTCAACCCCTCAGTGTCTCACCTTCTACTCAACCCCTTATTGTGTCTATCCCTCCATCTCCAACCCCTCAGTGATTTACTCCCTCCATCTCCAACCCGAGTGTGGCTCTCTCTCCACCTTCCAGTCCTTCAGTATATCTCTCCCTCCATTCCCAATCATTCAGCCAACGTCTCTGTGTTTGTCCAGTCCTTCAACCAGTCTTGCGAGATATGATTCCTCAGTAGTAGTAAACAAAGCAAGTGAAAAGACTGACTGTCCACTGCCTCAGGTACATACTAACATTGATGCTGATCCACATACATAGGACAGTCAATCAGAATTATACTGCACTGAGTAATATGTGTGTGTGTGTGTTCGTATTCCTTAAAGGTACACCGTGAAACTGCTCATTTGCGGTCTGTCTCCACCCCATCAATGGCTTCCTCTGCAGTGGCCTCGTTCAGACAGCAGGATTTTGGGACGCTGAAGCTGCTCCGACACTTGCAGAGCCGTGTGAAGCAGCTCCGGGCGGAAAACATCATCTACCATGGAGCCAGCCTGGAGGATATGAGCACTCTGCAGGCCGAGTCTGGCAGCTCATGCAGAGAGATGGTGAGTAGGTTACTGGGCAGTTGGGACACTATACTGATACAGGACTCGCAGAGAGAGATGGCAACCGACAGGACACTGAACTAGGGAAAGGCAGCTCGTACAGCAATGGCAAGCAGGATACTGCACTTAGGCACTGGCCAGGACTAGAGGCTAGGAGTTGCCTCTCAGGCAGCAATGCTGATGAACGTCTGACATGCCAGTGACCTCAACGACCTTCCTGGGTCTGGCGCTATTTAAATATTGTCAGCCACGCCTGGCGGTGGTGCTACATGCGCTTGGGAGCTTACCACCAGCGGAGGATTGATTGATTGACAGTCATTGCATAACCTGTCCAGTCTGTTAAAATCTTTACTTGTTCCCCTCCCCAGAGCCGAGTGACGCCAGAAAGATCGTTACCGTGTTTCGCAGGAAAGTCGAGCAGAAAGTGACGTTTGTAAACCCCTCCAGACCCGTGATGGGCCACACCTTCCACAGATGGACACTGCGGAGAAGGGACTTGGACATCTCTGAGGGAGACTGCCGGCTTGTTTCAGGGTGCTCACTTACCGTCAGTGCACTAGGGCCATCTTGCCAGAATTTCTCATTGAGCTAGATTGCAGTCGCGCTGTGGGTAGCTGGACAGTGTGGTACACTGATTAGGTCATAGCCTGATTGTGCAATGCTCCAAGGGGCCAAGGAACTAAAAGGTCAATGTAATGCTGTTGTATGTTTGCATAATGAGGGGGCAGGGAGTGGGGTGTCTGATTGTGCGTATCTGTGCCTAGTACACATTTAATTCTGCTCAGAATGCCAATGCAAATCTATCGGGTCCAGTATCACGAGAATTTCTCCCATTTTTCCTTTTTAAATCTCTCCCTCCCCCATTGTATCTACTCAGCCCACATACCTCCAAACTAGAATTGGGACCTAATACTGAGCTCCAGCCTGGAGGATAGGCTGATTCAGGGTTAGCAGACTGCATAGTCTGTATTTTTCCTTTTCTCCTGGGCTTGGTTGAGAACTGGGGGGAGGGCATAGGAGAGGGAGAGTGGGGGGAGAAAGCATGATCTCACTTGGCTTGATCCAGTTGCAGAGTGAGATTGTATTTAATGTGAGACCTTTGCCAATCTGTTACTGTGCCTCATTAAGGTATGTCCTGGGCCTAGGTATGAAACCATCCTGCTAACACTGTGCAGGTAGTGTTGGCCCCTGAATAATATTAAAGTAAGGAATGTCAACTCATGCTCTTAAGATTTTTCTACAATTGTAACTGTATTTGAATATACTTTTAAATCTGTTTTATTTAATATTCAGAGTCCCTTGTTCCTTTACCAAAGAACAATGCAGCGGTCATATTGCTTACAGCTACATTGAATGAGCCTTGCATTTAGACTAACTGGACTTAATGAAAACATGTCAGGTTCCACATGTATGCTGACGACACCCAGCTCGACCTCACCACCACTTCGCTCGACCCCTCCACTGCCTCTGAATTTTCACGCTGGTTGTCCGACATCCAGTACTAAATATTGGGAAGATTTGTTCCCCGCCACAAACTCCGTTCCCTAGCCACCGACTCCATCCCTCTCCCCGTCTGAGGCTGAGAGACCGTTTGCAACCTTGGTTTCCTATTTGACCCTGAGATAAGCTTCTGACCCCATATCCAATCCATCACCAAAACCTCCTACTCCCACCTCCGTAACATCTCCAGTCTCCGACTCTGCCTCAGCTCATCTACAGCTGAAAACTTCATCTAAGCCTTTGTTACCTTTAGACTTGACTATTCCGATGCTCTCCTGGCCGGCCTCCCATCTTTCACCCTCCATAAACTCATCCAAAACTCTGCTGCCTGTATCCTAACTCACACCAAGTCCCGTTCACCCATCACCCCTGTGCTCGCTGACCTACATTGGCTCCCAGTCCAGCAACACCTTGATTTTAAAATTCTCATCCTTGTTTTCAAATCTCTCCATGGTCTCAATGCTCCCTATCTCTAACTTCCTCCAGCCCTACAATCCTCCGAGATCTCTGCACTTCTCCAATTCTGGCTTCTTGCATATCCTCAATTTTAATCACTCCAGCATTGGCAGCCGTGCCTTCAGCTGCCTGGGCCCTAAACACTGTAATCCCCTCCCTAAACCTCTCCACCTCTTTCTCCTCCTCCTCTAAGACGCTCCTTAAAACCTACCTCTTTGGCCAAGCTTTTGGTCACCTATTCCAATATCTCCTTGTGTTAAATTTTGACTGATACCACTCCTGTGAAGCACCTTGGGACGTTTTACTACATTAAAGATGCTATATAAATGCAAGTTGTTGTTGTTAAAGGATTTGATAGGGTAGATAAAGAAACTATTTCCTCTGGTGGGGGAGTCCAGAACAAAGTGGCAAAACCTTAAAATTAGAGCTAGGCTGTGCATGGGTGTTTGTCAGGAAGCACTTCTTCACACAAAGGGTAGGGGAAATCTGGCACTCTTTTCCCCCAAAGAGCTGTTGCGGCTGGGGGTCAATTGAAAATTTCAAAACTGAGAGTGATAGATTTTTGTTAGGCAAGGGTATTAAGGGATACGGAACCAAGGCGGGTAAATGGAGTAAAGAAACAGATCAGCCATAATCTAATTGAATGGTGGAACTGGCTCGAGGGGCTGAATGGCCTCCTCCTGTTTCTATGTTCCTAACTGAAGCTTTGAAACTGAAAGTGTGATCCAACCTGTTATGATGGGGTTACCGACACACATCTGAAAACGGATCCGAGCAGGTTAAGGATGGGGGGCAAGTGAGTGGGATCTTGGCTCTGAGTTCTGCTGTTTTTGATGCTAGCAAAAATTAGTTGAAAGCCTTGGAACTATGAAGGGGGAAGGGGGATGTGAATGGGGAAGGATGCAAGGAAGGTGATCAGAGATGGCCTTGTCTGTGATTGAGGCGATGGGAATAGAAAGGCCACTTGAGATGGCAAGGTCGAGGAGGTGGCCGTGAATATGGGTAGGAGAGTTTATATGAAGGGAAAGGTTAAGGGAGGACAGTGAACTCAAATTGATACGGAGGTTGAAATCACCAAGAATGAGACGTCGCTTCGTGCAGAGGACACAGTGAGACCTCATTGAGAAAATTGCCATGGGGTTTGAGTGAGTAATAGAGAACAAGGCTTTTAAGGGAGTCGGCAAGGGGCTCAAAGAAGAAAGAAGTTGCTAGGAGTAGGGGGACAACACAGAAACAGGCAATTTGGCCCAACCAGTCCGTGTCAGCATTTGCCCTCCACACGATCAAACAGTTCTAATCACATTTACTCAACCTGTTCCCATATTCACCCATCCAATCTAGTCTTGAATGTTGACATAGGCTGGGAATTTCCTCAGCGCTGATCTTACTGCACGCTTAATCTGAGTTCCTGCCGCTCTTTTGGTGAAGATACAGTGGTGGAGCAGGAGCAATTCCGAGAAAATACCCGGCCATAGTTTCTGCCTCAACCACATCCTCACAACACTCTGTGTAAAGAAGTTTCACCTGTAGTAGAGAGTGAGGTTCAAACAAACACTTTGGGCCCAATGTTAGCAGGGCTGCGGGTTCTCGGCGGGGGGGCTATCGGGCGCGTGGGTAACGCGCCCGGTGAAATTAGTCAGCTCCCCGCGCGATTGTAGCATACAATCCACTAATTGGATCCACTTACCTGCTCCTCCGGGTTCCCCACTGCTGATCTGCGCGTCGGGCGGACTGCGCATGCGCAGTAAGATCTGTCAGCTGGAGGAGCTCTATTTAAAGGGGCAGTCCTCCACTGACAGATGCTGCAACAAACAGAAAAAATCACAGCATGGAGCAGCCCAGGGGGAAAGCTGCTCCCAGTTTAATGATGCCTCACTCCAGGTATCAATACATGGGGTGAGGAGGAGGGGGGAGGACAGAGATCTTCCTCCCGGCGGGCGGGAGAAAGCGGCCTGCATCTGCCACCAGGAAGGCCTGGCTCGAGGTGGCAGAGGAGGTAACCTGCACCACCAACATATCGCCCACCTGCATACAGTGCAGGAGGCGCTGCAATGACCTCAGTAGGTCAGCCAAAGTGAGTACACTTACTCTGTCCCCTAAACTCCGTCTGCCACATCACCGCCCCCAACCCACATCTCCTTCTGCACTGCCAACACTACTCTGTCACATCAACCCTCACACCCACTCAAAGCTCATCCTCATCGTACCTGCACCTACTCACCTCGCCAGTACTCATCCCGCCACTACCACTCAACCCAATCCTCATACAATCTCATGGCTCTATCTCGTACTCACCCTCTCATGCATCTCTTTCACGGCCAGCCTCACTCAACCTGCCACTACCTGTGCTGCAGCCACAGGGCGTGCATCACATATGTGCAGTAGGCAGCGTAAGGCAAACGTGTCGTGAGCATGAAGGGGCTGCACAAGGGTGTTTGAGGGTTTGTCATGGTTGTTACTTATATTGAATTTCTGACCAACTCACATCACATATTATATTGGCACCACTACTGCCATGTCTTCGCGAATCTTGTCTGGTCTGTGCAATAATGCCCTTTCCTGAGGATCACTATGAAGACCCACAACTGATGCCACCCATTGTGTCAATTCAGAGTGGGTCTAGGTGTATTTGCAGGGCTCTTTTGTGCAGACGGCTGAGAGACGGTTGCACCCTGGAAGGATGCGGAGGAGAGGTTGTTGAGGGCAGTGCTGACTTTGACAGCGACAGGTAAGAAGATGGTACTCGGGCCAGCCGGGTGCAGCTTGGCATGAAGGAGGCTGCAGATGTCCACGACTACATGTCAAGTGACTCTGAGCCCCCGTGTGCACTGCTGCTCAGAGACGTCCAGGAAGCTCAGCCTCGGTCTGTAATTGCCTGCGGGATTCCCACCAGCGGGGGCTGCGCGCGCACGCCAGCAGGGAACCCGGAAGTGCGCGGGTTCGAGGCGGGCTCCGGTCCTGCTCCGGGATTTCCCGATTTTCGGCCCCCCCCATCCAGGAACACACCCGATAGCGGGTGCTAAAATGCTGCCCATTAACTATTTGGATACTATAATCCCACGCTGTAGTCTTAAAGCCAATCAGAATGTTAGTGAAAAGCAAATGATTGAGAGACTTTAAAGTGCTACTTGCAGCAGGCATTTCGCAGTGTGGCGAGTTAAGTGATAGCACCATCTACTGGTATAGAAACACAACTGCAACAAATTTGGCTTTTGTTGGGTCGTACCTGCACGAATTCACTTAAAGAAACACTTGAATTTATATAGCGCTTTTCACGACCTCAGGCCATCCCAAGGCGCTTTGCAGCCAATGAAGTAGTTTTGAAGTGTAGACACTGTTGTGATCTAGGAAACGAGGTGGCCAATTTGCTCACAGCAAGGTCCCACAAACAACAATGAGATAATAACCAGATAATCTGTTTTAGTGATGTTGGCTGAGGGATAAATGTTGGCCAGGACACTGGGAGAACTCCCCTGCTCTTCTTCGAATAGTGCCATGGGATCTTTTACGTGCGCCTAGATTATGTTCTCAAGTCTCTGGAGGGGGACTGGAGCCCACAACCTACTGACTCAGAGGTGAGAGTGTGCTACCAATGAGCTACGGCTGACACAATCCCTGTTTGCTACTTTAATGGACAAAAAAGTAAGTCCTACAAATATCTGAGTTATTTTGAGACACCGGTAGAGAAGAAACGAGCCTGTGTCAATGCCAAGCACTGCTCCTTGATAGGAAAAACATTCAGATGTGTATGTTATAGGTAAGGTTGCCGACCCTGGTTGGAGGCATTCCTAGAGGTTTGATCACGTGACGTTTACAAATGTTATTGCATTTTTCTTATAAAGATTGGGTCCCCTGTAGTTGAGTATCTTTGCTAGTGGTTTTGCGCCAGCAGCTGCTGCGCAATGTTCCAAGAACCAGGAGGCGAAGAAAGGGAAATCTTGGGAGGGGAAACTGAAGGTAAGGGAGGGATTCATCCCGGGGGGGAGAAAGAACCAGAGGTGGGAGGAAATTTGTTTCCACCAGTAACTCACTGAAATTGCACGGATAACTAATAGTAACACTTGTAACACTCAGATTCCTCTCAATCAAAAGAAGTACTATAACTCACTGATATATAGACTAACGCTCCAAAATCCTACCTGTAACTAGTAGTAATCCTATAATCCGCTGATGTTCACCCTATAACGACAGCCAGAATCCCCCTGCACTACGTGGTCAGGCTCCCCTGTCGATGCCACTTTTAATAGGCCCCATTTCTCTCCCCCATCTCCTTGGACACTGATGTGGACTTGGGTTATGTGTGAAGGTGAGAACTCTGAACTGGGAGCCTCAATCAGAGCTGATCTGTACTTGGACTTCACACGTCAAAACTGGCTGGCACAGACTGACCTGAACCAAACCGATAGATCACACGAAGGGCAGTGGGCTCAGTGTTTGGTGCACTTCTCACATGGCACAAGGTCCAAAACTCAGCTCAGTACCAACATTTCTAAACCACTCCCTGGGCTTGGACTCGAAGAAAAATTTTCATAGAATGATAGAAATTACAGCACAGGAGGCCGCCATTCGGTCCTGGCACTCTGCCTTGTAATCCCATTCCTCCCAGATTATTTTATATTCCTCCTTTTCAAATACTTAATCCATTCACTTTTAAATAATATTCTAGTCTCTGCCTCAATAGCCACTTGTGGAGAAACATCTCATGGTCTAATAGCCCTCAGTGCAAAAACCTTCAATCTCCTTTACACCTTGGTTCTTCCAGTGAGAATCCTGTTTCTGTCCCCTTGTTCTCCATTCACCCATCAGTGGAAACAATCTTTCAGTATTTACCCACAGTAAAGTCCCCAGATTTCACTCACCCTTTTACAGGCAGCTCCTCTCTTGGTGCCGCTCCTGCTCACCACAATGTTGTTGCTCCTGACTCTGCAGGAAATGCTGGGCCCTGTGCCAACCCCACCCTCAATCTCCCTCTTTCCCCCCTCGCTGGAGCACCAATCTCATTCCTTGATCTCTCTCTTCCTCCCTGCCCAAGCCACAATCCCCCCAATCCCTATTCTCCAGTCTCCCTCTCTCCCATCCCCAATCACATCTCCCTCTGCCCAAGCCCTGTTTCCCTCTCCTGAGTCCCCATCCCACATTCCCCAGTCTCTTCTCTCCCCAGAGCTCCATTCTCCCTCTCCCCCAGAGCCCCATTAACATAGGAACAGGAGTAGACCATTCAGCCCCTAGAGCCCACTCCGCCATTTGATAAGATCATGGCTGATCTGTGATCTAACTCCATATGCCTGCCGTTGGCTCATATCCCTTAATACCTTTGGTTGGCAAAAAGCTATCTATCTCAGATTTAAAACTAGCAATTGAGCTAGCATCAATTGCCGTTTGCGGAAGAGAGTTCCAAACTTCTACAACCCTTTGTGTGTAGAAGTGTTTTCTAATCTCACTCCTGAAAGGTCTGGCTCTAATTTTTAGACTGTGCTCCCTACTCCTAGAATCCCCAACCAGAGAGAAACTATTTCCGCTATCAACCCTATCTGTTCCCCTTAATATCTTATAAACTTCAATCAGATCACCCCATAACCTTCTAAACTCTAGAGAATACAACCCCAATTTATGTAATCTCTCCTCGTAACTTAACCCTTGAAGTCCAGGTATCATTCTAGTAAACCTATGCTGCACTCCCTCCAAGACCAATATGTCCTTCCAAAGGTGCGGTGCCCAGAACTGCTCACAGTACTCCAGGTGCGGTCTAACCAGGGTTTTGTATAGCTGCAGCATAACTTCTGCCCCCTTGTACTCTAGTCCTCTCGATATAAAGGTCAGCATTCCATTTGCCTTCTTGATTATTTTCTGCACCTGTTCATGACACTTCAATGATCTATGTACCTGAACCCCTAAGTCCCTTTGGACATCCACTGTTTTTAACTTTTTACCATTTAGAAAGTACCCTGTTCTGACCTCACATTTGCCTACGTTGAATTCTGTTTGCAGTTTTGCCCATTCACCTAATCTGGAAAAGTCTGAGGCCGGATTCTCTGCAGCTCCCGCCCGTGCAGTCTCTGCCGTCAAGAACATCAATCTGCTGGAGATCCCACGTACAATCAATATGAAAGTTTCAAATCTATCCCCATTTGTGTAAAAGGACATTTTATGTCAATGATACCTGTTCATCCATTGCACACGGCTGTAAATACTGAGAGCTTTCACCACATCAGCTTTTGATGTGCAGTTTATCACTGTAAATGTATGAAGACTGGAGCCCTCAGTCTGTAACAAATCCTATATTGTTACATAACTAGAGCTACAAACCAAGACTGTAGTGAGCACCTAACCAGGTCTCATTACAGACAGGAACACACTACGCACTAAGTGCCATTCCTTAACCTGGTGCCATGGCCCAGATCTAGAGGGCATGCACCAATCCTGGTTCACCATCCAAATGGAGGCAGGTACCCAGGAACATTCAATACCAAGCCCTCACTGTGGTTCCCCTGGAAAATAGAGGAACATAACAAGGGACAGTTTGTCACCAGCCTAATTGTGGTCCTAATTTTCTCTAAGTATGGAGTTGATGCTAAGGGAATGAAGGGGCTGAGAATGGTTTCGATGGGTTCTGTGGGTGCGCTGAGCTATCTCACCATCTCCAGCTGCACACTGGTTAGTAATTGGACAAAGTAAGTGATTATATAATGAGCTAATTTCCATTCAAACCCAGAGGTGGCCACGGCGGATGTGCTAATGGAATAGATCAGTGTGTCAGGAGCAATCAGTCGATTTAGTTGGTCATTTTAGTGGGTAGTCATATAGCAAAACCAGTGTCAAACTGATTATTACTTGGCTTTCTTTCTCAGTCTTTTACTTCAGATCGATAGATTTTTGGATACTATGAGAATCGAGGGATACGGGGATCGGACAAGAAAGTGGAGTTGAGGTCGAAGATCAGCCATGATCTGATTGAATGGCAGAGCAGGCTTGAGGGGCTGAATGGCCTACTCCTGCTCCTATTTCTTATATTCTTATGTAATATCGCTTTGTAATTTTATGTTTACATCTGCTTACAATGCCACCAATCTTTGTGTCATCGGCAAACTTAGATATGAGACTTTCTATGCCTTCCCCTAAGTCGTTAATAAATATTGTGAATAATTGAAGCCCCAAGACAGATCCCTGCTGGACTCCACTAGTCACATCCTGCCAATGTGAGTACCTTCCCATTATCCCTACTCTCTGTCACCTTTCGCTCAGCCAACTTCCTAACCAAGTCCGTACTTTTCCCTCGATTCCATGGGCTTCTATCTTAGCTAACAGTCTCTTATGTGGGACCATATCAAATGCCTTCTGGAAGTCCATATAAATAACATCCATTGACATTCCCCTGTCCACTACTTTAGTCACCTCTTCAAAAAATTCAATTTGGTTTGTTAGGCATGACCTACCTTTCACAAATCCATGCTGGCTCTCTCTGATTAACTGAAAATTTTCAAGGTGTTCAGTCACCCTATCCTTAATTATAGACTCCAGCATTTTCCCCACAACAAATGTTAGGCTGACTGGTCTATAATTCCCTGGTTTCCCTCTCCTTTCTTAAAAAGCGAAGTGATGTGCAATTTTCCAATCTAGAGGGATGGTTCCTGATTCTCCCTCTTCCCCCACCCACCTGAACAGACAAGTAGGACCTCACTTTAACGCCGCAGCAGAGACAGCACTGCTGCCATTGTGGCACTCGTTCAGTACTGCACTGAGGTGTCAACCTAAATTACATGATCTAGTGCTAGAGTAGGGCCTTCTGACGCAGAGGCAAGAACGCCACCACAAATAAGGCCCTCGTGTCTGCAAATCACATCCGAAAACCAGCTGAAGAAGCACTTGGGTAGCTTAGTCATCCAAGCTGAATAAATTATAGTCTCATTACTCATTCTAACCATCCAGAGTTATTCACATGAACTGTGTTCGAATTTAGATTGATTATTGGGCAGATTTTCTACTTTTGCACTCCCACCATGCATAGTGGAAGGGGGGGGGGGGGGGAGCATTAGAGTAGCAAACTGTGCCTCCGCTCACCGCTCAGCTTGCGATTTTCCATCCATTCCAGCCAAATCACAGGCTGTGGCTGTGTAATCTTCCAGTATGTGCTCCTGCTATAAAAAGTGGAAAGTATTTTCCTAAATTTCTTATTTATCATCCATGGTAGTTGTCAATATCTCAGACACTCCCTGTCAAGAGTAAGTACAGCAGCAGACACGATCATGCATGCAATTTAAAATTCTTTTAAAATACAGAAACCTGCAAAAAACTTCACCCGTGCACTCCACTATTGGTATGTATTTTTAAAAAAATGATGCAAAACAATTTGAGGATGTAGCTCATCTCAGGTGTCAAAGGACACTTAAATATCGAACTGTCGCATTGGGGTGAGCAAAGAGTGCCAAAAAAAAGCTGTTAGCTTAGGATTCTTCAAGAAATCTTGGCCATGCCTTGCCTCAGTACTTATACGATGAATTAAATGAGTACAAGTGCTGGTTACTTGCTGCAGCATGCATTAGGCCAGTGTCACTAACGTGACCGTAATCCAAAGCCGTGTCTTAGAATCACTGAATCATGCAGCAGAGAAGGCGGCCATTTGGCCCATCATGTCTGTGCCGGCTCTTTGAAAGAGCTATCCAATTAGTCCCACTCCCCTGCTATTTCCCCATAGTGGTGTGGTGTCCACCGGTACTCTTAAGGCCATTCGCAACCAGTTTGCACCACTGGATACAGGTTGCTTTGCTAATGTTGAAAACCGAGTTAAGATCTAACTACATAGACATTTTTAGTTTGAAACGACCATTTGTATTTGTGGTAACTTCCTGTAGTTGAGGCCACTAGTAGAGGGTATTTGATTGGTGGTACTGGGCAAACCCCAATGTCACCCCATTGGTTGATTCAGAATTGTGCCTAGTAGGGCATAGCTAGAACTACAGGCCCAAAAGCACATGGGTAAATTGAGGCATGCCAGACTTATGAATGTGCAACTGCATTAGGCAATGGGAATTCAGACTTGCCCAGTGGCACCCCAGTATAACAATAAGTTAAAGAAGTTATGTTAAACTTTTATAGAACCTTGGTTAGACCACATGGAGTGCTGGGCAGAGTTCTGGTCTCCATATTACAAAAAGGATATAGAGGCACTGGAGAAGGTGCAAAAAGGATTTATAAGGGTGATACCAGAACAGAGGTTATAACTATCAGGAAAGATTGAACAGGCTGGGGCTCTTTTCTGTAGAAAAGTGAAGACTGAGGGGTGATCTAATGGAGGTCTTTAACATTACCATTCAAACCCATTCATAGACGTAGAGAAAATGTTTCCACTTGTGGGGGAATCCAAAACTAGGGTTCATAAATATTAAGATAGTCTCCAATAAATCCAATAGGGAATTCAGGAAAACTTCTTTACACAAAGAGTGGTAAGAATGTGGAACGCGCTACCACAAGGAATAGTTGAGGCAAATAGCATAGATGCATTTAAGGGGAAGCGAGATCAGTGCATGAGGGAGAAAGGAATAGGATATGCTGATAGGGTTAAATGAAGTACAGTTGGAGGAAGCTTGAGGGGGGAGCATTAGCGCCAGCATAAATCAGTTGGGCCAAATGGCCTGTTTCTGTGCTGTAAATTCTATGTAATTCAATGTAAAAAACAAAGTGTTTCTATACTCCCATCAACCACCAGCACGAAGTGCATTAGACAACTTGGGCTCGATTTTCGCACACCCGAGCGGGTGCATTCGTGACGGGGGGGGGGGGGGGGAGGCGAAAATCGGGGATTCCCGGGGCGGGTCTGGAGCCCCGCCCACTTCCGGGTTCCCCAATGATGCGTTGACATTCGCATGCAGCCCCCGTATGTGGGACTCCTGCCGGCAATTAAAGCCGGTGGGGTGCCACTTAAAAGTAATCATTAAGGTATTTCAGGTCGTTAAGAGACCTGATTAACATGACATTTTAGGAGGGGTGGGATTTTGCAAACAACTGGGACTGTTTCCTGTACTGGGGGAAACACTCCCAGTTCAAATGGACGTGTTGCAGCCATCAGCCTGTGGCAGCTGCAACGGTCCATTTGACAGGTTCGGAGGTGGGGGGGGGGGGGGGGGGGGAGTGGGAGGCCCTCACTCATTGCAGGAGGCCACTCTGTCACTTTGGACAAAGTTTAGCCTCCACCACCCTCCTCCTAACAATAAAATTCACCAACTTGCACACTTACCCCGGCATCCAGACACATGTACCTACCTTGCGGACCCCCTCAGATGTACATCTTCCGGATGGGGGCCGCCGTAGCTGCAGTCATGACCTCCTCGGAGGACGAACAGCATCACCAGCCTCACCGTCCACCTCTGACACATGGAGCCCCACAACACAGTGCTGTGACACATCCACCTGCACAGCAGGAGGGAGGGCAACGGCAGAGAGAGATACGTCACAGATGGCACTAACCTCACCACAGGGTCTACAGACCGAGGCTCAGCTTCCTGGACCTCTCTGAGCAGCAGTGCACACGGAGGCTCAGAGTCACTTGACATGCAGCCGTGGACATCTGCAGCCTCCTTCATGCCGAGCTGCTCCCGGCTGGCCCGAGCACCATCTTCTTACCTGTCGCTGTCAAAGTCACCACTGCCCTTAACAACTTCTCCTCCGCATCCTTCCAGGGTACCACCGGGGACATCGCCGGCGTCTCTCAGTCATCTGCACAAAAGAGCCTTGCAAATACACCTACACCCACTCTGCAGTGATACAATGGGTAGCATCAGTTGTGGGTCAAAGGGCATTATTGCACAAACCAGACAAGATTCGCAAAGACGTGGCAGTAGTGGTGACAATATATGTGAGTTGATCAGAAATTAAATGAGTTAAAAACCATGACAAACCCTCAAACACCCTTGTGCATCCCCTTCATGCTCACGACACGTTTGCCTTACGCTTCCTACTGCACATATGTGATGCATGCCCTGTGGCTGCAGCACAGGTAGTGGCAGGTTGAGTGAGGCTGACCGTGAAAGAGATGCATGAGAGGGTGAGTATGAGATAGAGCCATGAGATTGTACGAGGAGTGGTTTGAGTGGTAGTGGCGGGATGAGTACTGGCGAAGTGAGTAAGTGCAGGTAAGATGAGGATGAGCTTTGAGTGGGTGTGAGGAGTGATGTGATAGAAGTGTTGGCAGTGCAGAAGGAGATGTGGGGGTGGGGGCGGTGATGTGGCAGATGGAGTGTAGGGGAATGAGTAAGTGTACTCACTTCGGCTGACCTACTTAGGTTATTGCAGCGCCTCCTGCACTGTATGCAGGTGGGCGATATGTTGGTGGTGCAGGTGACCTCCTCTGCCACCTCGAGCCAGGCCTTCTTGGTGGCAGAGGCAGGCCGCTTCCGCCCGCCAGGGGGAAGATCTCTGTCCTCCCCCTCCTCCTCACCCCATCCAATAATACCTGGAGTGAGGCATCATTAAACCTGGGAGCAGTCTTCCCCCTGGGCTGCTCCATGCTGTAATTTTTCCTATTTCCTGCAGCATCAGTCAGTGGAGGACTGCCCCTTTAAATAGGGCTTCTCCAGCTGACAGCCTATGCAGTCCGCCCGCTGCACAGTTTACCAGCGTGAAACCCAGAAGCACATGTAAGTGGCTCCAATTAGCCTGCGATTCCGTGCAGAGTACCCCGATTTCACTGGGTACGTTACCCACGTGCCCAGTCGACCCCCCGCTGCGAACCCGCCACCCTCCTAATATCGGGCCCCTTGTAACAGTTGCATCTGATTGGGCCTTCTGGTGTCTAAGTGTGTATATATTATATATAGATACACACACACACATATATATATGTATCTTTGAAGGGAGTATCTATTTTATGGCAGCATCTTGTACAATGGTAACTGCCTAGTTAAAAAGAGCATCTCTGCCTGTGCCACAACAGGATAGAGGTACTAGAGCAAAATTAGACTGCAGACCAGTCACAGGCAGTTTATTCACCGTTAAAGACCAGGTAGAAAATACCAAGCATGAACGCAAAAACTCTTTACACTGGGTTTATTCAGAGTTCAGACCTAGAAAGTATACGGCACAGAATCAATTAAGTAATCAGAACACAATGAACAACAGTGCACTTTATTGATCACCAGCACCGCCTAAAGGCAGCAATCTCAACATACCAGCAGAGTTTAGCATCAGCATGTCCTTTGTGAGAACAGGATTGTGCACTTCAACACAACGAACTCTGGTAGCCAGTTTATCCTTTCACAAATATTATCCCATACATTAAGTATTAGCCTCACATAACCCATCGATTTCAGTTACTCCATTTAAACAAATTTAAAATTAACCAACAAAAATGGCACCTTTGATGTATCGCCTAGTTTGCCAGTATATCTTAAGTCTACTTTTAAAAGGCAGGGTTAGCTGGGTGTATGCCTGGCACCAGAAATCCAGTCACCTACTTCTGTTGCAAACCAACAACGGTCTTTTTAGAGTTATAAATATTACCAGGCATGTCTAAGTACAAACTTCAGAAAGATCTCCTTTCATAGGTCTGTCCAGAGAATTCTGCAATGCTCATGGAGAACATTTAGGATCATTTGTTGTAGGCATCAGTTAGCGAACATACCGAGCCTGAAGTCAGCTATACAGGAACCAAGTGCAGCTCTGCCTTTTACCAACCAGATGGGCCATTTTATGGCAAATAAACAATTTGTCTCGTTAAATCCCCGTTTCCACCAGATCACATTTTGTTAGATGCCAGAACAGTCACTTTCAAGTACCAACATGAGAGCTTTCATAAAAATTTCTATGAATTAAAAAAGCAAACATATACAATTATAAAGCTACAAATAAATGCACCTCAACTAGTGCAACTGGGAGCTGTATCAAAATAAATACATCTTTGATAAGCATCATGTTTCATATTTACAAAAGCTTATCCACCCGTGTTTACTTTTTCTTCCACTCACTGAAAGGGTGGGGTGTAGAATCCTACTGTACCTACCAGTTACCAGTCTACCAGGTTACTTTCTGTGGTGAAGTTCACGGACAAAAGCCAAGAAAAAAAAAATCTCTTCCTGTACTTATCTCCCCAAATGTCTCCCATTCTTTGTAAAGTCTCTCTGCTTGTCTTGCATTATCTAAATCTTTTTCTTTTGCCTTTGTTTGTTTGCTGGTCTCTCTCTGTGACTCTCGCCCTTTCTCTCATTATCTCTGAATCTCTTTCTCTCCACGAATAGGCAGACCTTCTCTTAAATTTTTCCTCCAAAATCCTCTGCCCAGAAATGAACTCCCACTTCTTTTTAAGTTTGTCTTTTTCCTAAAGCCATTTGGGGGTGAGAAGGTTACACTTACCTTGTCCCTTGTACAGGTCTTTGACAGGTCTTGACTGAGAAAAGGTGCACAAAAAAAAATACCAGATGTAGATTCCTCACCTGCTGCAGAAGCAACAATCCATCAGCTGGCCCACGAAGGGCAGGAACTCTCCTACAGGGGAGACTGCGTTCTTCTGCTCAGTGTTATTTTAGGATCCTTATTTTTATTAACATTTTGGCACTTACACCTCAAGCAGCATTTTAATGGTTGTAAACAGGGCTCTCCTAGATTATGGTGAAGCTAAATGGGGCAAAGGTAAAAAAGAATTGGCCTTTAGGTAAGGTGCTTGGGGTATGCTGTCTCCTTGCTGCTATCAGAGGGCTGCATTTCCCATTTTCCTAATGAGGAAACAGCTGGTTATACAACAGGTAATCTTCAAGTTGTAGCCATTATGTTGAGCAGGGAAACAAAAGCTCCTCTCCATGATCCTGGATGTCAATCCCAATGCTCCAACGCAATTAACTTATTCTGGCCAACACTCAAGTAGGCACCCAAATCCTGGGTCAATCCCACAGAATCAAATTTTTAAAAAAGCTGCATCAGACTGGTCTACAAGTACCAACTTCGGGTCAAAAAGCAGTCAGTTGAAGGAAAAAAGAATAAAATAAAGCAGAGGAAGTATTATTTAGAGCGGGTAAATGGAGTTCAGATACATATCAGCCACGATCTGATTGAACAACAGAACACGTTCGAGGGGCTGAATGGCCTGCTCCAATTCCTATGTTCCTAGAGAAAGGGGGAGAAGATAAAACCAAAAAAAACAGACCCATTGGCTTCTAAGACCAGTAAAGATCCTCCTGTAAGTCAGCTTTACAATGAATGAAAGGGATATTTGCATAGCCTCACAGACAGGTCTGTAAATATCTGTAAATTTTTTCTTTTTGAAAAGAAAAAAGGATCTCAACGAGTTAATCCTAGCCAGTTACATTGGGTTGCCGTTTTCAGCTGCTGGCAGTAAATGAGGGGATTCTTCTCAAGCACCAAGTAACATTTAGATTTCTCACAGCATTGCTGTCGTAAGGACCAGGTGTCAAAGTTTCTGTGGTTTACCAAGACTGGCATGCACAGAAAGACTGACACTCAGATTCTGGATCACAAGTACTGATTTCTATTGTGAGTGAAGTTCTTTTTTTGCATTTACTCCACTTTCTCTGAAAGATTCTCTTACTTAGATTTTTTTCCATATGTCAGAGGCCATAATGCAGGAAAACCAATCTTTATCTTGAGCTCACAGACAGTTCAATGTTAAAACGTTTCTATCCAAAGTTAAGAACACTCAAACAATACGTTTCATGTATATCCATATGCTGTACAAATCACCCTTGGAATGCTTCTCCCAATTTTCAACCTCTCCATGTATTATATAGAAACAAACAAACAAATAGCATCTCAGGTGCATTATAAATTAGGGCACTTATTTTCTGAAAGCTGCCCACAAGTGTATAACTTGTAAATAAGCTGGCATTGGACGGGCTGTGAGTGATTACTCCAGCGCAGAGATTAACTGACTGCAATAGGAATAGACTTTTAAAAAAATAGCTACCCCATGTGCAGTCACTACACAGACACTATACAAGACTGCAGCAATGACTAGTTTCAGAGTTTGGTTTATGCGAGAACAGTGGGGGCATCAAAACTTCCAAAATGTCACTTTAAAAAGCTTTTAAACTTTAACAGAAAATACTCCACACCCTGCCATGGAGGATCTTTGCAAGTCACAATGCTTTTACCCCACAAGTTTGTGCTGTAAGTGGTTTCTAAAGCTCCATGTCCTCTTCAGGTGTGCTGGTTAGATTCATATCACCACACATTAAGGATGAATCCAGTCTTGTGCTCTTGTTGTATACATCAGCATCGCACTGTGGCTGCCTATGCTTGGACTTTTTCTGCTCTGTTAAAGCTGCAAGTTTATCTGAAAGAGGCTCATATGGGGGTCTCCACAGAACGAGTTCCATACATGGGCGATTCCTAAGGAGGTACAAAAAGGGCAAATAGTCAGGGGGCTTGAGGACAACTAGCATGTTTAAAATCAAAGCAAGCCAAGAAGAATCCATTTTAGGTTTTAAAAGTGCATCTTTGATCACAGCCCTTTTACACTAGTCTGCTCATTCCTGGTGGCACTAGTCTGGGTGCTGTTCACACTTGGCGACGATGCTTGCAGATTACATCTGGAATTGTTCTCTCAATGTAGATTTAAGAGCAGAAAATTCACTTCTGCACATGCTCAGATGGATGCTAGCAGCAGTAATGTTGTCACTCTGCTGTTGGTCCCTGCTGACTGGAAAGAATTGGAACTGGCAAAAGGCAAACTTCAGTCTCACTCTCAGCGTTGCTCACATGGTTAAGGCCACACCAGTTAAATAAAACCCGCTGCTGCAAGAGTCCAGTCATTGTACTAGGCTGACACCATAGTCATACCAGTTCTGACGAAAGGTCATCGACCTGAAACATTAACTGTTTCTTGCTCCACAGATGCTGCCTGACCTACTGAGTATTTCCAGCATTTTCTGTTTTTATACCATAGACATACTGTTGTGAGATGCGTCACTGTGCATGGAGGGCAAAATGTGTCTCACCGATGATCCACCACCATAATGAGCAGATCTCATCCACGACATCAACCAGAGGTCAGACACTTCTCCAGGGAATGGGAAGGGCAAGCAGAAAAAGAACCATTTTGAATCACACTCCTCTCCTAGCTGAAAGTTTCAGAGTAGCACTGGATGAAGGCAACGGGAGCAGATCACCCCAGGCATATACATAATGAAAATATAATACAAAGTGGTTCTGCATTAAATCTTATCTTTATTATACCAGGACTAGTGTGCACAAACTGATTGACATTTCACAATATTCTATTCCTGGCAACCACATAAGGCAGTTATTCCCCCCTCCCTCTCCTCCCCTCCCCACAATCTTTCAGCAACCCTAAATTGATTAGACACCTTTGCAAAAAATTGCACAAAAAGAAAAGCCCACATAAATGGTTTGGGAAAAAAGTTTTTCTTTTGATGCAGTTAACTGGAGGTGGGTGGAAGAGGGGAGGGAAGGGCTTTTTTTTTAAAACAAAACATTATCCTTGGTCAAGTTATAGTTGCTGTGACAGGTTACTGAAATTCAGTCATGTCTTCATTGGAAAACTTGAGCAAAATTAGACTGTAAAGACCGTTCAGTGATAGAGGTTGAGCGTTCAGACAGACTTGTCCACTATCCTCAGGAGAATTTGGATACTAAAACAAGTAAACTTACAGAACAAATGGACTAGGAAAAATGCTTATACAAAGGGTGGCATTTCCCAACTAACCATTATCATTTGATAATTGCACATAGAAGGTGCAATCTCACGTAACCACATTTTAATTATGAGATGCCCTAGCCACTGAAACGCAACCCACTACAGATAAAAGTCTATGCTCTTAGTTATCTGCTGTTCACTAGCAAATTAAATATTTTATCTTCCTTCCCCAAACCTGAAACCTATTAATTCTTAACCTTTAACATGGTTAAATTATTTTCCTCCACATTGAGATAACAGAGTCAGCATTTACTGTTTTTTAATAGCTGATGCCATTTCAGGTATTGCATGGACAGCTGTCCTTTTCAATGATTATTCAGGCTGGCTATATTAAATACCCACATGAAAAGTTCTTGGGGAATTTTTGTGCCCATAATGTTCAGCAGTATTAGTTACTCTCTCCCTCACTCTTGACTTTTGGCACCCAGTATCAATCAAGCATTCCCACTCCGGTACAGCATGGGTTACGTACAGAGTGAAGCCTCATTCTGCTCTGCCCCCATAATGTACCCCAAATCAGCTTTTTAAACTGACAAACCCTACTGTAACATTTCTGGTCCCCACACTTGCTATGAGTCCACACTTGTGGACTCATAGCAAGACTTCCAATTTGATTAATTTTGTGCTGTAGAATGGCCCAGACACACTTCAATTAGGATTTTTACAGGGAGGGAAATCCTTCATCCCATCAGTCTGCATAAGATTAGAGTTCAGATTCGACTGTACCACCTAGCGCCCCCCCCCTTCCAAATAGTTAGTGTGGGGCCACAATGGATCACAGTGACCTCACAGCATTCATTTGAAGAGAAAACGGAAGAGAATGAGAAAAACAAACATTCCCAACTCTGCCTAAGCCCCCACCCACCAGACAGGTGAATGCTGTGTAATGGGGAAATGTGGATCACACTTACAGGGATTCCATTATTCTACGAGGCAAAATTTCTTCCAGACCATGTCTCAGTTCTTCTCGAAGAGAGTCGGACAAGACCAGCACAGGCATGTCCGAAATCTCAATTCCATCAGCTTCTGGATCATCTCCCCCAACAAGCCTGGGGAGTGGAAAAATATTGATATTATTCAAATAAAGAACAAGGAGTCTCACTGAACCCCCTTCAAATGCAATTACTAGCAACCTCATCTGTTTCCATCTGCAACATATCAGCAACACCCACCACTTCTAGGAGAATGGAGATTGGGAATCCTGCAGCTTCTAAAATGGATTTCTAAGGACTCTCCAGTATTACACATTTGGGACTCAATTACATGCAATAATACTACTAATCACAAAATTTTGTTCCTTCATTATCCCTGGAACTCCCTAACAGCACTGTAGGAATAACTTCAACACACGGACTGCAGCGGTTCAAGAAGGTGGCTCACCACCACCTTCTCAAGGGCAATTAGGGATGGGCAATAAATGCTGGCCTTGCCAGCGACGCCTACCTCCCATGAATGATTTTTTTTTAAATTGACCAAAAGCTGTCTGATTCAGATCAGCAGTTTAAGTTCCCATCAGGTACTGGGCTTAACTAATCTAACTCACATCATCTCACTATTCACAACAATGTCTTTCTAAACTATTAAAAGGCTTAGAACTGTATACACCACTTGCTAGACATGTGCCTCATTATTTTGTTCTCTCCCTTTCTGCAGCTCTACTAAACATTTACTGTTTAATATGCTTAGTAAATTGAAATGGCCAATACTTTGGGAGATCTGCAACATCTCTGCAGGGAAGATATGATGATTTCCAGTCAGTTTCCTTCAACTCTCCAAGTGATCCAATCAGTGATTTCTCTTGGGGCCTCCAGGATCACTGTCTTATTCTCCTCCCGCCCCTCAAGAATCAGGAAAATATATTTTTCCACTTTTCTTCCTGTTTCGCTTTCAGATCATTATATCAACCATAACCCTTTTAAAACAGTCAACAGCAATTAGTAAAAAATAAAAACCCCTCAGGGTTCAAGCACAGCCATGAGTCACAGCAGCCCACTGCATGATTATTTTCTTACTAATATCAGATATTCAAATATCAGGTGGTTTAAACTGTGGTTCATATACCTTTAAGCAACATGCCAACAGGAACCAGCATTTCTTTCCTTCTCCTCTACCCCCTCCCCTTTATCAAAATTGACTAATTTTCATCTAACTGTTCTTGCCTCAGATCTTTACCCTAGTTTTGGGTTTAGGGAATGCTATTGGGAAGCTTCACAGAAGGCGAGCCGGTTTATTACCTGATGCAATTTCCTTCATAGTGTAAGGACGGCTGTGACAGTCCCCATTCCCAAATATCATTTCTAAATATCTCTCTCAAACAGCAGTGCTACTTTACAAAAGTACATTAAGTAGGCAGGATGGGGAACATGCCAGCTCTGGCCATCAACGTCCACCCAAACCCTCTTAAGAACAACATTCTTGGTGGCTAGTAGAATGGAGAAATTGAGTTTATCAGATTCCTCCTACCGATTTTCAATCTCCCTCAGCCTCTGCAGTCCCTCTTCACTTGAATCTGGTTTCATTTCCATGCAAGCCGCTTCCTTCTCGACCACCCTAGATTCCTGTGAGGTAGATTCAACCTGCCAAGAAGTGGAGGCAACATCAGATACCCCATTTCCCTGGGGGTATGGAATGTACGGCCAAGAGTTGCACGTAAGGTTTACCGAAGTCACCAGGCAGTCCAGCATCTTCTCGGTTAGACGTTTCTTTCGAACGGGAGCACTAAGAGAGAGTTAAAGCAAAATGTCAACAGGATACAAACTCACAAATGTCATTTGGAAACCCTATTTAAGAAACAACCCCATTCATTCCTATGGCAAACAAAGATATTCTTTAGAAATTAGTTAAAAAGAGTTGCAAGTACTTAAAGGTGCAGTTACGAACACTGAGGCCAAAGGTTCATTTCCAAGCTGTATCGTTTAGCACTGCAGCCAGGTGATGCCTTTAGCCTCCAGACAGAAGTTCTGAGTTAGAAGCAGCAGTTGGAGCACTACAATTGGTCTAAGCTCTTGGGCCAGGAAGGCGGGGTGGGGGGGGGTGGAATAAGAATCCAACTATGGTTCCTGCTCCTGATCAAGCCCATCTGTATAAATGCTGGGTGAGAACATGACTAGACTCCACTATGATGAGAAGAAGAGAAAATTAGGAGGGGGTGGGGGAAGAGAAAGAGAAAAAAACCTTGCAGTTGCTTCAGATCATCCACAGGATGCACTGCAGCAACTCGCCAAGGCTTCTTCGACAGCACCTCCCAAACCCGCGACCTCTACCACCTAGAAGGACAAGGGCAGCAGGCGCATGGGAACAACACCACCTGCACGTTCCCCTCCAAGTCACACACCATCCCGACTTGGAAATATATCGCCGTTCCTTCATTGTCGCTGGGTCAAAATCCTGGAACTCCCTTCCTAACAGCACTGTGGGAGAACGTTCACCACACGGACTGCAGCGGTTCAAGAAGGCGGCTCACCACCACCTTCTCGAGGGCAATTAGGGATGGGCAATAAATGCCGGCCTTGCCAGCGACGCCCACATCCCGTGAACGAATAAAAAAAAAGATCACCGCCAGGAACAACAGTGGGGAGAAAAGAGAATTGAAAACAGTTGGAATTCCCACACAATTGCTGTTGAATAACCCCTGCTGGAAAATGCATGTGGAAGTCAGGCATGACCGTGATGCCCCCAACAATCAAAGAGCTATCAAAATTTAAATATGAAAGACAACCACTTGGGCGAGAGGTATCAGAGGATGTCCACATACAGGGAGTCAGCACCTTCAGGAGAGGAGGGGAGAAATCACAATCACAGAAACAGACCATACAGCCCATCAATTCTGTGCTACTGCTTTTTTCCACAAGAAATCTAGTCTAATGTCAAACAATGCTATAACGCCACCACCACCACCCCCCCAACAAATTGTCAGTAAATTTCAATATTGTTCCCTCAATTCTTGAATTACAGATTATTTACATATATAGTACATAACAGAAGCCACAACACAAGCCCCTGTAGAATACCGGTCAGAGTCTGAGCATATCCTTTGCTTTCTATCCTCCTACTGTCTCTATCCATGTGGGCATAATTCCATGGGCCATTATTTTTGCCTAAGCCTGTTCTGTGTTACTTTATCAAATGCTTTTTGAAAATCCATGTAAACCACAACACTGAATTCCCTTTAGCTTCTTTTATTTCTTCAAAGAATTCTAACCAATTGATCAGCATGACCTGCTTTTTAGAAATAAATCCATGCTGACTGGCTCCTATTTCTCAAAGTGCTTAGTAATTTCATCCTGTATTACAGTAGCTTGCCAACAACTGAAGTGAAACTAATTGTCCTATAAATGTCTGGCTTACTCTGGTCTCCTTTTTTGCCTCCCTCCATATCCTCTAGCACAATTTTCCTCAAGAAAGAAGTTTGGAAAATTACACCTGGAGATTCAGCTATTTCTTCCCTAGCTTTCCTCAGGATTCTTGGGTTTAAACCATCAAGTGATAAGTGATTTGTCCATCTTAAATCTGAGTAACTTTTTTAGTAATACTTCTCTCAAATAATAACCTCGATTAACTGTTCTGCACCCAATCCTAGTAGTTCTAAAATCTCAATACCCACATCCTCTGTAAAAACTGAGGCAAAGTCCTTCTTTAGTTTCTCTTGCCATTACCTCACTCTCCACTACCAAGTTGCCCCCTTCACCTCTTTGCAGCCCTACTCCTACCTTGACCATTCTTTTATTACTAATGTACCTGCAGAAAGCCGTTTTTATAGTCCTTTATGATTTTTGTGAATTTTCTCCCATTCCTTTCTGTAACTTTCCTATATTATTTATATTTGTCCTGGCTGTTTTTATTAAAATATTATCTGCCACTGGAAGCACTAAATGCTTCTTTTTTCAATATACTCCCTTTTAGAATATAATTTATTTGTACCCTTTCCATTTCCTGCTTAACTATTTCCCATTGCTGAGCATTATCCCATTTACAATATTTTCTTCCTTTTAATCTCGGCAAGGTTTTTTAAAATCTTACTATCATTTACTTCCTTTCCCCCACCACCCGAGTCAAATATCCTCAACTTTTCTTTTTCCTTTTCTATTCTTACACTGAAATTAATTATATTGTGGTCACTGTCACCCAAGTGTTCCACTGCCTTCAAATTACCTACTTTATTTGCTTCAATATGCCTAACCAGGTAATTGGTGCTTCTTTTCTTGTTGGAGTACCAAGTCCTGAGCACATTGCAAGAAAAAACACCTTTTCTCTTCTCACCACAAACTTTTTCCGAGTCTAATTTTGGATAATTAAAATCTCCTATAGTTATAACTCTTCTGTTAGTACACACCCCTCTAGTTTGTCAACAGAATAAGCTCCACTATTATGGCACATTTACACTTTCAGGAAGCAGTTGAGCAACACCAGCTGCACTCCATGTGCCGCAGAAGCCTCTCCATTTATATCGTCAAGCAGTTGCTACACTGCCAGATCCTCTATACACAGCTGCACATAAAAATTTTGAAGTTACCGTTTGCTGAAAGCAGAAACTAGAAGGAACGCAACAACTAGCGAGATCAGCCTGTTCTAGGTCATAAATTGTAATGTAATTTGAAACCCAGTATTTCTCCCATAACTCTAACAAGTACTACAATTCTTAGCAACTTGCTTATTACCAGGCAAATAACAGCTTTTTAAAAATTCATTCATGGGATGTGGGCATCGCTGGCAAGGCCAGCATTTATTGCCCAGCCCTAATTGCCCTTGAGAAAGTGGTGGTTAGCTGCCTTCTTGAACCACTGCAGTCCGTGTGGTGAAGGTTCTCCCACAATGCTGTTAGGTAGGGAGTTTCAGGATTTTGACCCAGCGACGATGAAGGAACGACGATATATTTCCAATTTGGGATGGTGTGTGACTTGGAGGGGAACACGCAGGTGGTGTTGTTCTCATGTGCCTGCTGCCCTTGTCCTTCTAGATGGTAGAGGTCGCGGGTTTGGGAGATGCTGTTGAGGAAGCCTTGGCGAGTTGCTGCAGTGCATCCTGTAGATGGTACACACTGCAGCCACTGTGCGCTGGTGGTAAAGGAAGTGAATGTTTAGGGTGGTGGATGGGGTGCCAATCAAGCGGGCTGCTTTGTCCTGGATGGTATCGAGCTTCTGGAGTGTTGTTGGAGCTGCACTCTCCAGGCAAGTGGAGAGTATTCCATCACATTCCTGACTTGTGCCTTGTAGATGGTGGAAAGGCTTTGGGAAGTCAGGAGGTGAGTCACTCGCCACAGAATACCTAGCCTCTGACCTGCGCTTGTAGCCACCGTATTTGTGTGGCTGGTCCAGTTAAGTTTCTGGTCAATGGTGACCCCCAGGATGTTGATGGTGGGGAATTCGGCGATGGTAACGCCGTTGAATGTCAAGGGGAGGTGGTTAGACTCTCTCTTGTTGGAGATGGTCATTGCCTGGCACTAGTCTGGCACGAATGTTACTTGCCACTTATCAGCCCAAGCCTGGATGTTATTCAGGTCTTGCTGCATGTGGGCACGGACTGCTTTGTTATCTGAGGGGTTGCGAATGGAACTGAACACTGAGCTAATCTTGTCAAAATTCTAAACATGGATATTGGGATTGTAGAACCACCAGAGGTGAGTTTACAACAATTAGCGAAGATTATTATTCAAGAGAAGTAATTTAGACTTAAAAGTAAGCAAATCACTGGGATCTGATTGCTCAAAACCTGCAGTTCGACACTGCTGACAGTAATAGTGGTGCCAAAAAGCAATGGAATTCCATACACCACCAGTATTAGCAGGAAGAATGAGTTCATAGATCTGTGCATAACACAGGTATACACATGAGAACACACACACACACACACACACACACACAAAATGCACCCATTTTGGCAGATTGGCTATTACAAATGCCTACACAATTACAAACAGAATAGAGATTAAGGAATCATCATCATCATCACCAAAAGAACCTGAGATGCTTATTACTGAAGGAAAATACAGACACCTGACCCATCCCCACAGGAGTATATGAACAGTTACTACAGACAGCTTGTAGCTGAAATTTATTCAGCCTTGCAATTATTGAGATACACAGTATTCTGGCTGAACCATAGTTTACAAGATTGCACTCTATCAGTAATTTTTGCTCAATAAAATAAGCTGGGAACTTAAATAATCATTCCCAGGGCAGTTTGTACAAATAAATGCTGCTCCTGATTTCAGTCACTACTCAAATATTGTAACTGAGAGAAAGGTACTGATTTACTGTAATCATCAGGATTACTGCCTCAAGTAATCTTCTCTTCCCCCTCCATCCACGTAGATAGGCCCTTTCTTCCATTTTAATTTTTACATTACTATTTCTCCAAGATCAATTTTCACAACATTGCCATTTCATGCTCCTCCATCAATAGTTTAACTTAAGACACAACTGAATAAAAGCCAGACAACTTGAGTAGACAATGTACCCCCAACCCTCTTCCAAATCTGTGCAGCCAACTGAAGGGAAAGTGTGCAGCCCTGGACCAATGGAAGCCATTGGGCCAGAAATTGCTGGGAAGTTGTGTCATTAGAATGATGCATTGACGTCGCTCGCCATTATTAATTCATAAAAAAAAATTCAGCAATTTTCAGAGTAAAAGAGATACATCGCGAGTTCCGATTCTCCACAAATTGCTGCTCTTCCATTAACCTCGCCAAAGACAATAAAAGTCTGTTCATTCGGTGAGGCTCCCCACTGAACTTAATAATGATCGTGAAATTGCTGAATTTACATTTCAACAAATTATTCCTGCCGCAGCCATTTAGGGCTGGTAATTAATGTCGTACAGGACCCTAAAAAGGACGTGATGTATGGTCCTCATGTGACACTCAACCTTGGACGCCCATAAAGGGACCACTTAAACTGAGGAGTCTCATTCCAGCAGGTAGTGAATTGTTCCTAGAGGTTTTTTTAATTCTTTTTATCTGCTTTGGCAGTCTTTTTGTGCCAGTTAGTGTCAGAAAGCAATCATTTTTAGGATGCAAAGCTGTTTCGACACTCAGTAAAGGATCACTCATTCAAATGCAAATTAGATAGATTTCTTTCATAAAATGACATTTTGGGATACCGTATATGAGTAATTTGAGACGTGACGTGGTAAGTATAGCATGCTTGGAAGGAAAAAGGAGATTTTGGACTTATGGTTCCCAACGCTCTCTATCACTGGGGTTTTCTTGTGATATTTCTGGGTCTGTTGTAGATAATAAATATAGATTGTTTACTATGATTAGTTAACAACTCCATTATCTTTGTATCATGCAACTACCAGGATGGTAGACGGCAAACTAGATGGACCGTAGCCTTTTTTCGTCTAGCAATTCCTATGTTCCTATGAAAGCAATGCAATGGCTTACCCACTGGCTGTTCCATTGCTCCTGATGATGATGGATGGGGTTGCTGGTTCTATACATCGTGGGTCAAGAATTTTTGTACATTTCGCACACCTACCCTGCCATTCACTCATTAACTTCTCAAGGACCAATTCCCAAACACAACTAGGTTACAACGTCCACTTCTTCTGCTTGTTCCTTTTAGGTTTTTTTTCTTACTTTTCCTATCTGTCGCTTTTTTTCTCTCTCTTAATCCATTTTCTTTCTTTTCCTCCCTTTATTCCTCTTTCTGTCTCTACATTTGACTCTAATTCACCCTATTTCCTTCTCCATCGTTCGCTGTTTCTTTGTATATCCTTTTCTTTCCTTGGCCAGGGAGTAAAGCCATTGGGCACAACATTCATGAGGTCCCAGATGCGACACTGACATCATTGCACCATTATCGGATCGACGTTAGAGCAATTTGCAGCGCAAATATAGTGCGAAGTCAGTGGCGAGCATAAAAATCCAATTAACGTCGGTCACCGCCAAACCCGCCACTGCAGCAACATCTAGCTCATAATCCCTGTATTAACATAGCAGAATAACAGAGCTCTACGAAGATACTCACTCGTCTTCCTCCTGCTCCCGCTTGTGCTTCCGTCTGGAACAAAAATCATTCCTCCTGTTTAAAGGCAGAAACGGACGTTGTTGAAGGAGAACAAGAAACCATAAAAATGATAAGAACTATTCGTTATCAAATCAACTTTTTTTGAGCACTGGCTTGCTTAAATTTTAAAATTACAATTAAGTGTTTCTACCTGCTTAAAAATGGGATTTTTCTATAAAATTGTAACGTGATGTTGTAGAATTCTTTTAGACTCCAAAGAGCCATTGGTAATCTAAGTCCTGAAGAGCTTCAAAAACTGGTTAGTTTTTGGATACTGACATGTCGCCTTCCTCTGAATGCATTAACACACTGGTGCAGATTTCATGTAATAGTCAAACACACACCATTTTTAATTAGTGAGCAATGGTCACATTTCACTCACTATGCAGTATAACATAGCTACAGGTGTGTACTTCTAAAACCCAGGGAGCACACTGTAGGTAAACATGGCATCTCCAAGTAACACAGACTGGGGCAAACCCAGTCACATAATGCCATCCCACTGACATCATAAAGAGTGTCATGCACGGTCACTGACCCCAGTGACACAGCAAGGTTCAGTGACTGCAGGTTACAAAGTTTGTTATATTGGCTTCTGACGCCACAGTAGGAAATAGACCCAGTTGTACCAAAGGTGTAAGTATACATTTTAACAGTCTTCCCAGTTCAACTGTGGTAGCTCAAAACTTCCATGACAAACAAACCCCTGAATGCACTGCTCCAGGCAAGACAAAAGCCCCAGTATTTACGGGGAGGCGGGGAGGAAGCGGGGAAGAAAAACGGAAATCCCAGGGACACAGAGGTCCTGCCGAATTTAACGGCAGGACCTCATTAATCGTTTTTTAATTCTGATTCCTGCCCGGCAGTCATCCAGATTGACGGGCCGGCCAGCTGCCAGGCGGGAAAGCTAGCAGCAGAATGCCGCAGCTGGTTAACGGAAAAGATCAGGGCTTGATTGTGGGGGTCGGAGCTCGGCAATTGGGAGGGAGTGAAAAATCAGGGCTTGGTGGGGGGGGGGGGGGGGCAGCCGATCGTGGTAGTGAGGAGAGACCGCGATCGGGCAGAAAACATGCTTAAGGGTTTGGGGGTAGCACTCTTGCTGCTCCTGGTTCACAAGGAGTGCTCTAAGAAGCACTAACCTTCTGAAGCTGGTTGCTCCTATCTCCTTTTCGCTGCCGGGTTTCCCAAGCCCTGGGAAACCTGACCAGCAATCGTAACATTTAAATCAGGCTCTCAATTGTACTGAAGGAGCCTGATTTAAATATTATAATGAAGCATTCCGCCCATCCAAGACGGCACACAGGCACACCATGCAACCCGCTGCCGTACAAATAGCAGCAGGCAAGTAAGTGGCAGGTTAGGGTCACTTTTTGCGATTTTATATTTTTAACCCCGACCCAAAACTCTTACCGCCCGTCGTGGTGGGATTAATATCGACCCCAAAGGAGCCAGTACCTTTGAGAGGTTTGGTTGCAATGAGAGTCTAATGCCAGCACAGGTACATGGATCTTCCCAAATTGAGCAGGACACTTAACATGTATAAAAGTAAATTTCACAGCATTTCTACCATCTCCACATAACTAACTTCTACCACTGATTTTAGATATGTTGATGTCATTAGCATCAGATTGCAACTGATTCTGGGACAGAGACCAGCTTGTGTTGGTCAATCTCAGCCACGGTGTCAGTTGGGGTAAACTGAGCAGGGTCCCTGTTCCTGATTGCTAAGATTACAAGCCCCTCCACAACCTTGCTCCATCACATCTCTGCAATCTTTCCATCCATATAACTCTTCCCAAACACTCCATTCCACTTGTATATCTCACCCTCCATCCGTTCCTCTACTGGTGGCAGAGCCTTCACTCACCTCAGCCTTGCTATCTGAAACTCCCTCCTTAAGCAATTCTACCTCTCTCGCCACATTTGAAAACCTTCTTAAAACCCAAAGCTCTTTGGCCCCCATCGTAATTACTTCTTCCTGGCTTGATGCCCGTTTCCTTGGACCCACTTGTGAAATGCTTTGGGAACTTTCTTTACATTAAGGCTGATGCTATTGTTATTGCTATCCAGTGAACCCATGCTGGAAATACATATATGCGGTTGTCGGGTGAGAACAAGATTGGGGCTCGTCTGTGATGCTCCTGCAGTTGAACAGACTGCCAATACTCTCTGTCTAGATTCACAGATGGAGGATGACCACTTGGATGAGGTACTGGAGTACAACTGGCGCCCGTGAAACTGTACTCCCATAATCATTGCTTTCAGAAGGAGAGGGGTTGCGGGGGTGGTGGAACAACTGGTGGGAGAAAAAAAGAGAAAGCAGGGTGTACCTATACTGCAGCTAGTTCCTGGGCAAAGAAGAAAGAAACAGCACAAACACCTGTTTCCCTTTGTTTTGTTTGCTACACCACACAGATTGTGATACTGGACTAGCAACCCAGAGGTCAGGAGCTGAAGTTGTGAAATTGAATTCAGTAAATCTGGTAATTTTTGGGTGGGCACCAGAAATTAACCATGAAATTTGCCAGACTGTCGCAGAAATCCAACTGGTTCGCTAATGTCCTTCACTGAAGGGTACCTGCTCCTCCTACCCAGTCTGGCCTAGATGTGACTCTTCATGTCTTCGGGGCAACAAAGGATGGGCAATAAATGCTGTCTTGCCAGTGTCACAAGAACAAAAAAAACCCCACAGGAACAAGATCGTAACTGACTTTAGGAGCTGGTTTGGTTACTGATGCGCAGTATGAACAAGAATGAGATAGTCCCAGATGATGAATGTATAATAACATAAAGGTATACACTGCAAATACAAACTTGTTTAACTTGGCTTGAGGGTGAAAAAAATGGTATCTGAAACCACTCTTGAAGAAAAGACATTGTGCCTCTGACAGCTAGCCAGTTACCTCAGCAGATAACAGCTGGAGAGATTAGACTTCACAAAAGAAGGTTTTCAGACACCGTTTTTCTTCTGCTTAAATAGTGGTGTGAATCAGTTATAAGGCACAACTCCATTCCCCCCGCAAAAACAAGATAAAGATCATTACTAGCAAGAACTTTACAATATGAAACTGCATGTCACTTGCAATTCAAGGAATACAGATCTGTGACCACAGTATCAGCCAAGGCACAGCTGTACATTAATCTACATCCATCTATATCATCAAAAGTTTTGCATCTGTCACGAGTCTCAAGCGCATGGGAAAGTGGCCAACATGTGCATAAGGCAACACACCTGAGCAATGCCCAGGGATATCTACTAGTACTATGGAAAGTAACACATCAGGGCAGGTGTTTTATGCTAAGTATTCATATTACAATCTTCCTGGGTATGTAGTTCTCAAGTTATACAATGGCAGGACTCTTTTTTCTGTGTGTAAACACCATTTCTAGTATCCTCTAGTAAAGGCAGTTCTTCATTATTAACTAAAAACACCCCAACAACTTCACTGTCTCCACTCTTGGTGTGTATTTTTTCTCAAGTATAAACAACATAGCAGAAATTTCATTAATGAAACACGGAAAGTGCATCATTTATAAGAACGTAAGAAATAGGAGCAGGAGTAGGCCATACGGCCCTCGAGCCTGCTCCGCAATTCAGTAAGATCATGGCTGATCTTTGACATCAACTCCACTTTCCCGTCCGATCCCCATATCCCTTGATGCCCTTTGAGTCCAAAAATCTATTGATCTCAGCCTTGAATATACTCAATGACTGAGTCTCCACAGCCCTCTGGCGTAGAGAATTGCAAGCATTCATAACCCTCTGAGTGAAGAAATTCCTCCTCATCTCAGTTCTATATGGCCGACCCCTTATCCTGAGACTATGCCTTCTAGTTCTAGACTCTCCAGCCAGGGGAAACAGCCTCTCAGCATCTACCCTGTCAAGCCCTCTTAGAGTCTTATGTTTCAATGAGATCACCTCTCATTCTTCTAAACTCCAGAGAGTGTAGGCCCATTCTACTCAATCTCTCCTCACAGGACAGCCCCCTCATCCCAGGAATCAATCTAGTAAACCTTAGTTGCGCCGCCTCTCAGGCAAATATATCCTTCCTTAGGTAAGGAGACCAAAACTGCACACAGTACTCCAGGTGTGGTCTCACCTAAGCCCTGTACAGTTGCAGCAAGACTTCCTTACTCTTGTACTCCAAGCCCCTTGCAATAAAGGCCAACATACTATTTGCCTTCCTATTTGCTTACTGTATCTGCGTGTTAACTTTCTGTGTTTTGTGTACAAGGATACCTAAATCCCTCTGAACATTTAATAGTTTCTCATCATTTAAAAAATATTCTATTTTTCTATTCTTCCTACCAAAGTGAATAATCTCACATTTCCCCACATTATACTCCATTTGCCAGCTTCTTGCCCACTCACTTAACCTGTCTAAATCCCTTTGCAGACTCTTTGTGTCCTCCTCACAGCTTACTTTTTCACCTAGCTTTGTATCGTCAGCAAACTTGGATACATTACACTCGGTCCCTTCATCTAAGTCATTAACATAGATTGTAAATAGCTGAGGCCCCAGCACTGATCCTTGCAGCACCCCACCAGTTATAGCCTGCCAACCTGAAAATGACCCCTTTATTCCCACTCTCTGTTTTCTGTCTGCTAACCAATCCTCTATCCATGCTAATATATTACCCCCAAACCTATAGGAAATGTCACAATGGGGGAGCACCGTTCCCTATCTCACAAGTTCACAACAGTAAGGGGCAAAGACTGAAGGCCTTACCGTTTCAAAATCCCAGGACAGCTTTAGTTCAGGTCTCAAACCACAGAAAATTCTTGTGTAAAATATAGCTGAGTTAGAATTTTACTGCTGCTTTTTAAGTCGATTGCATTTCGCCACCTCGTATTGAGTTAATATAGTGAAACCTGTATAAACGGACACTCCCAAAAAACAAACACCTGCAAAATTGAGACCCCCAAATAACTTACATGGTAAAATATAGATAAGGCACCCTGAAACCATGGACACTCTCAAATTACAAACTATGGACAGCCTTCAATGCACCAAGCCCTTTTACAACTTAAAACACGGAACAAGGCTGTTGCAAAACTGCTGTATCTGGAACTTACACTGAGTCGGGATCACTGGAGCTTCCCTTGCAGCTTGCTTCCTATCTGCTCCTAAATTCTCTTGGGCCCATCACTTTCGTGAAGTCAGCATACGCAAGTCAGCGCGAGGAGGCAGTGGGTTTTGTGGAAGAGACGGCTTTTGTGGAATGGGGGGCTCTTTACCCAGCATCCATAGCAGCAGAAAAATAGCTCTATCTCTGAGATTAAATGCATGCACGTCTCTATCTCAGGGATAGAGCGGTTTCTCTGCCACGATGGACGAACATAGAAACAGGAGTAGGCCGTTCCGCCCCTCGAGCCTGTTCCACCATTCAATGAGATTATGGCTGATCTGTATCCTAACTCCATTTACCAGCCTTGACTCCATATCCTTTAGTACCCTTGGCTAGCAAAAATCTAGCGCTCAGATTTAAAATTATTATTTGAGGTAACATCTGCTACTTTTTGTGGGAGGGAGTTCCACACTTTTACCACCCTTTGCATGAAGAAGTATTTCCTATCTTCTCTCCTGAATGGCTTGGCTTTGATTTTAAGGTTATGTCCCCTTGTCCTAGACTCCCCCACCAGCAGAAAAAGTTTTTCTCTATCTACCCTATCAATTTCTTTCAAAATCCTGAAAACCTGAATCAAATCACTCCTTAACCTTCTATATTCCAGGGAATACAAGCCTAATTTATGTAATCTCACCTCATAATTTAACCCTTGGAGCCCTGGTAACATTCTGGTGAATGGCTGTACTCCTTCCAAGGCCAATATATCCTTTCTAAAGTGCGGTGCCTAGAACTGTACACAGTACCCCAGATGTGGTCTAACCAGGGCTTTGTATAGCTGTAGCAAAACTTCCTTCCCTTTATATTGGCTTGACGACAGAAGACAGAGGGTGGTTGTAGAGGGTTGTTTTTCAAACTGGATGCCTGTGTCCAGCGGTGTGCCTCAGGGATCGGTGCTGGGTCCGCTGTTATTTGTTATTTATATTAATGATTTGGATGAGAATTTAGGAGGCATGGTTAGTAAGTTTGCAGATGACACCAAGATTGGTGGCATTGTGGACAGTGAAGAAGGTTATCTGGGATTGCAACGGGATCTTGATCAATTGGGCCAGTGGGCCGATGAATGGCAGATGGAGTTTAATTTAGATAAATGTGAGGTGATGCATTTTGGTAGATCGAATCGGGCCAGGACCTACTCCGTTAATGGTAGGGCGTTGGGGAGAGTTATAGAACAAAGAGATCTAGGAGTACAGATTCATAGCTCCTTGAAAGTGGAGTCACAGGTGGATAGGGTGGTGAAGAAGGCATTCGGCATGCTTGGTTTCATTGGTCAGAACATTGAATGCAGGAGTTGGGATGTCTTGTTGAAGTTGTACAGGGCATTGGTGAGGCCACACTTGGAGTACTGTGTACAGTTCTGGTCACCCTATTATAGAAAGGATATTATTAAACTAGAAAGAGTGCAGAAAAGATTTACTAGGATGCTACCGGGACTTGATGGTTTGACTTACAGGGAGAGGTTAGATAGACTGGGACTTTTTTCCCTGGAGAGTAGGAGGTTAAGGGGTGATCTTATAGAAGTCTATAAAATAATGAGGGGCATAGATAAGGTCGATAGTCAAAATCTTTTCCCAAAGGTAGGGGAGTCTATAACGAGGGGGCATAGATTTAAGGTGAGAGGGGAGAGATACAAAAGGGTCCAGAGGGGCAATTTTTTCACTCAAAGGGTGGTGAGTGTCTGGAACGAGCTGCCAGAGGCAGTAGTAGAGGCGGGTACAATTTTGTCTTTTAAAAAGCATTTGGACAGTTACATGGGTAAGATGGGTATAGAGGGATATGGGCCAAGTGCAGGCAATTGGGACTAGCTTAGTGGTATAAACTGGGCGACATGGACATGTTGGGCCGAAGGGCCTGTTTCCATGTTGTAACTTCTATGATTCTATATTCTAGCCCTCTAGATATACCTAACATTCCATTAGACTTTTTGATTTTTTTTGTATCTAACCACTACATTTTAGTGATCAGTGTACATGGAACCCTAAATCTCTTTGGACCTCTACTTTTCTTAGCTTTGCGCCATTTAAAAAAATACTCTGATCTATCCTTTTTACATCCAAAATGGATGACCTCATGCATACCTGAGTTTAAATCCATCTGCCACAGTTCTGCCCATTCAACTTAATCTATCGATGTCTCTGTAATTTTACGCTCCCGTCTATGCTACTTACTATGCCACCAATCTTTGTTATCGGCAAACTTGGATATATGGCTCTCTATTGTGTTATCTAAGTCATTTATAAATATAGTGAATAGTTAAGGCTCTCGCACAGATCCTTGTGGGACACCACTAGTCACTTCCGTCCAATTCGAGTACATACCCATTATCCCTACCGCCTAACTAATCTCCTAACCAGATCAATAATTTAGTACCATAGAAAAGATACAGCACAGAAAGGGGCCATTCGGCCCATCGTGTCTGCGCCGGCTCGAAGAACAACCAGGTGCCCATTCTAATCCCACCTTCCAGCACCCGGTCCGTAGCCCTGCAGCTCACAGCACTTTAGGTGCAGGTCCAGGTACTCCCTGCCTCTGCCTCTGCCTCATGTCCCCTCTAATCCTTCCGCCAATCAGCTTAAAGCTATGTCCTCTTGTTCGTGAACTCTCCGCTACGGGAAACAGGTACTTCCTGTCTACTCTCTCTGGGCCTCTCATAATTTTGTACACCTCAATCAAGTCACTCCTCAGCCTCCTCTGCTCCAAGGAAAACAACCCCAGCCTATCCAATCTCTCCTCATAGCTGCAATTTTCAAGCCCTGGCAACATTCTTGTAAATCTTCTCTGCACTCTCTCCAGAGCAATTACGTCATTCCTGTAATGTGGCGACTAGAACTGCGCACAATACTCCAGCTGTGGCCTTACCAGCGTTTTATACAGTTCCATCATTACATCCCTGCTTTTGTATTCTATATTTCGGTTAATAACGGAGAGCATTCCGTATGCCTTCTTCACAACCGTATCTACCTGTACTGCCACCTTCAGGGACCTGTGCACATGCAATCCAAGGTCTCTCACTTCCTCTACCCCTCTCAATATATTCCTGTTTACTGCGTATGCCCTTTTACTGTTTGCCCTCCCTAAGTGCATTACCTCACACTTCTCCGGGTTGAACTCCATTTACCAATTTTCCGTTCACTCCACCAACCCATTGATATCTTCTTGGAGTCTACAGCTATCCTTTTCACTATCAACTAAACGGCCAATTTTTGTGTCGTCTGCAAATTTGACAATCATGCCCCTTACATTCAAGTCCAAATCATTAATATATACTACAAACAGCAAGGGACCCAACACTGAGCCCTGTGGCACACCACTGGAAACGGATTTCCATTCGCAAAGACATCCATCGACTTTTACACTTTGTTTCCGGTTACTGAGCCAATTTTGGATCCAATTCGCCACATTTCCCTGTATCCCATGGGCTTTTATCTTTCTGACCAGTCTGCCATGTGGGACCTTGTCAAATGCCTTACTAAAATCTATGTAGACAACATCCACTGCACTACCCTCATCAATCCTCCTTGTCACTTCCACAAAGAATTCAATCAGATTTGTAAGGCATGACCTTCCCTGAACAAATTCTGCTGACTATCCCTGATTAAACCATGCGACAGTTTATCCTTTCTCTCAGTATTGATTCTAATAGTTTGCCCACCACCGAGCTAAGACCGACCGGCCGATAATTGTTTGGCCTTTCCCTCGTACCCTTTTTAAACAACGGTACTACGTTTGCAGTCTTCCAGTCCTCCAGTACCTCCCCTGTATCTAGTGAGGATTGGAAAATGATCCTCAGAGCATCTGCTTTCAAGGATTCCAGTCCCTCTAGTACTTTCTCTCTCGTTATGTTTACCTTATCCAATATTTCACACCTCTCCTCTTTAAATACTACGTCCGGATCATCCCTTTCCTTTGTGAATACGGAGACATAATATTCATTTAAAACCCTACACACATCCTCTGCTTCTATACACAAGTTACCCTCATCATCCCTGATAGGTCCCACCTTTTCCTTAGCCATCCTCTTGTTCTTAATGTACTGATAAAACATCTTTGGGTTTTCTTTAATCTTACAAGCTAATATTTTTTCATGCCCTCTCTTTGCTTTCCTTATTTCCTTTTTTATGTCATCCCTGTACTTTCTATACTCCTCTAGGCTTTCTGCAGTATTTAGTTTTCTGTGACAGTCATAAGCTTTCTTTTTCTGCTTTATCTTGCCCCGTATACTTCTAGACAACCAGGGGGCTCTAAATTTGGCAGTGCCACCCTTTTTCTTTGACAATTGTAAACAATTTTACAACACCAAGTTATAGTCCAGCAATTTTATTTTAAATTCACAAGCTTTCGGAGGCTACCTCCTTCCTCAGGTGAACGATGTGAAAATGAAATCCTCGAGATGAAATCGCATGAAATCTTTTTCTTTGAGGGGACGTGTCTGCATTGTACCTGTAGAATTTCACTTTTTAGTGCCTCCCTCTGGCTTGCCACTGATTTCTCCTCAAGTAGTTGTGTCCAGTCCACTTCTGCCAAATCACCTCTTAGTTCTGTAAAATTTGCCTTCCCCCAATTTAAAACGTTTACTCCTGATTTAACTCTGTCCTTTTCCATAATAATGCTAAAACTAACTGAATTGTGGTCACTATCTCCAATATGGTCATCCACTGTCACTTCACCCACTTGCCCATCTTCATTTCCCAGGACTAAATCTAGAATTGCATCCCCTCTTGTTGGGCTTGTCACATACTGGCTAAAAAAGTTCTCCTGGACACCGATCAAGAATTTTGCACCCTCTGTGCCCCTCACACTGTTTGAATCCCAGTTGATGTTAGGGTAGTTGAAGTCGGGTACTATTATTGCCCTCTTATTTTTGCACTCAGAAATTTGCCTACATATTTGTTCTTCTATCTCCCTTTTGCTATTCGGGGGTCTATAGTACACTCCAGTAGTGTGACGGCCCCTTTTTTATTTCTTAGCTCAACCCATATGGCCTCGATTGATGATCCATTTATCATATCATCCCTTCTCACAACTATAATTGATTCTTTAACCAATAATGCTACCCCCCCCCCTCCTTTTTTATCACCCACTCTATCCTGCCTGAAAATTCTTTATCCAAGGATATTGAGCTGCCAATTATCCCCCTCTTCAAGCCAGGTTTCCGTTATAGCAATGATATCATGCTGCTATGTGTCTATCTGTGTCCTTAGCTCATCTACTTTGTTTGTAATACTCCTTGCATTGAAGTATATACCCTTTAACCCTGTCAAATTCCTGTGCTGAACACTATTTAACCTTTGCTTCTTTTGCCTTTCTGTGTCGCGAAACTACGTCACTAACTGCTTTTCTACTTCCCATTTCTTGATCTAAATTTGTCCTTTCTGTACCTGCCCTTTGGTTCCCATCCCCCTGCCATAGCAGTTTAAACCCTCCCCAACAGAACTAGCAAATGCCCCCGCGAGGATATTGGTCCCAGTTCTGCTTGGGTGCAACCCGTCCAGCTTGTACAGGTCACGCCTTTCCCAGAATCGGTCCCAATGCCTCAGGAATTTAAACCCCTCCCTCCCACACCATTTCTCAAGCCATGCATTCATCTGGTCTATTCTCCTATTTCTGCCTTCAATTCCATGTGCTTTAATTTTATCTAACAGTCTTTTATGTGGAACCTTACAGAATGCCTTCTGGACGACCATATAAACTACATCCATAGACATTCCCCTGTCTACTACCGTAGTTACTTCCTCAAAAAATTCAATTAGGTTCATTAGACATGATCTACCCTTTACAAATCCACATTGGCTCTCTTTAAATCAGCTCAAATTTCTCTAAGTGCTCAGTCATTCTGTCCTTAATTGTGAACTCCAATAACTTCTCGATAACAGGTGTTAGACTAACAGGTCTAGAATTTCTCTCTCTCACCTTTCTAAAATAATGGAGTTACATTTGCATGACGTGATCTGTTGTGTTTTCCCTCCCAAATGTTCTCAATCCGTTCCAAGACTTGCCTTTGGAAGCTTCAATATACCGGCATAACCTGTCATCACATTTCCCCCTTTTTTTGTCCTTTGACTGCCCTAATTACTGAAGTTACACTCTGCTCCAAGTGAGGGCAGTTTGAAATGAAACGGGAATTTAGACTGCAAACCTGTTAAGTGAACAGAGCTCAACCCAAGTGTGTGAGAGGAGGATTCTTAGCTTTGTTTCAAATCATAATCTCAGCTGGTTCTTTAAGATTGTTGGGAAAAATTTTTACAGTACATACAATGACCATTTTGAAAATAAGGTCACCTGCAAAAAAAGGGCAGCTGATGCCAGTCCCCCAGATGTCCGTAACTTATAGGTTTCACTGTAGTTTAAACCAACCTATTTGGGCACTGTTCTACTGTAGCCCAGTACTGAGCAAGTCTGTGCACTTCAGGCATTAGAAAGCAATGGTGTTGGGTTCAGGATCAATATGGAAAGAAACATTTAAAGCAACTAATCATCTTAAGAATTGCCCTCTCTAATTGTGCAAAGTAACTATCTCCCCTGACTAAATACCAGCTACAACACAGAAGGCACCCAAACCTTCTCCCATACCATCAGCTTCTATCCTATGATGGTGATAAACACTCTCAATACTCACACAGTCGAATGTTTAAGTTCACAGTTTGCAGAAGTAGTTCTCATTCCATTTACCAAGGGATTGCATCCTGGAGACTCCATACCGGTGTCCATGTTTTCATTTATTCCATCTGCCTGCCTAAAGCCTCTTCCATCCAGATGTGCATTGGAATCACAATATTCTGGTACGAAACAATCTGCCTGCCAGCATAATGGATTCTGGGTGTGTGCTGCAGCACGCGATGCATTCCTCCCATGGACGTCCAGTGCAGGCGACTGAAACAGCTGTCCGCCAGAAGGTGCCAATGAGGTGTAACAGAGACTGTGTGCCATCACCATAGCAGACAATGCAACTTGGCGTTCGGGTACTAAAAAAAACACATCAGTCCCTGTAAGAGGAGAACCAGTGTTACTTTGAATCAGAAGAATAACTGCAGTAAGAAGGGGCTCAGCCAAATCAACTTTAAGTATTGACCAGATTTGTTAGCTATCATGCACATAACAGTGTGAACAGAACAACTTGCCATTTAATGGATCAAGATCCGTACATAGCGAAGTAATCCTTTACATTAACTACTCATTTCATTTTCACTCGTCCTTTTCTTTAGTAAAAATCTTGTTCACAGCATTAACAGGCTCACTGATCTAAACCACTTGCGTTACAATGTGAATATATTTCTACAAACAGTATGTTGATTACATTACCAGTTCAGCTTGTAAAATTGGTAGCTCAGTGGCCTGAACATCAGACTGTTTACATTCTAGCTCTATCCTTGATGGACCACACTGATTACATGCGCAATTTCTGCTGTGCTACTTAATAAAGCATGCCTATATTGTATATTTGTCAGCCTTTGCTTTTTTAAACTCACTCCCACCGTACCAGACATAATTCTGCACTCATTGGCACACTCTAAGTAGATCAGCTCCAAGGACTCAATGTGCTAACTACAAGGAACTTTCATACCCCACAATCCATCAAGACATGCACAATGACATCACAAACATCAATACAGTGACACTAGTAGATGCACTTTCAACCAGCATGCATCTCTGCCCAGCTCAGACTATTTAAAATTAAGTGTTTGAGTCACTATTGTAATAATTAAAATGGAGTGCAACACTGCTGCTCAGACCTATTAAAGTTGTTGCGAATGTACGCACAAAAGGTTCAATGTAAAGTGTTGCACACACCAAGCATACAACTCTGAAGTGCCCCAGATCAATTCAAGAAGCTGGGATAACATAGAAATCAAACCAGAAACTGGTACAGTAACAACTCCCTCCCCCATCTTTGATGAAAGGGATGTCAAGACTAAACAAACTGTTCAGGGACTCAACTGTGCCTGATTAGGATACAGGCTAATTCTTTAGCTCACTGGCTTTGCCCATCCCCATGTGAAATATACTGCACTGCCCCTGCCACCCAGAATATACAAGACATATTCTTGATTACTGTCCTTACGATTAAATATTACATGCAGTCCAGAGCGTCACCCCATCCATTTATTTGCATGTCACAGGCACGACGGGCCGAATGGCCTCCTTCTGTGCTGTAAAATTCTATGACCATATCGATTTGGAACTCCAAATCGGGCTCTCAAATTCTTTGCTGGCCACAGCCTCTAAGCTTCACCTTGAATGCATGGATTTTAGTTCAAGGAAATCAAACTGCTGATACAAAATGTTACCACTTTACCAGGAGCCCCATCAGACTGAAAGGATATGCACAATGCCATAGGCAGGACTTGTAAGCAGCAAAGTTCAGATTGCAAATCTAACAGATAGAAATATTTAGGCTAGCAACTGTTTTTGAAACAAATATTTAAATTCAATTTTCCTACATTTTGAGATTAGGCAAGTTTAACCCTGTAACCTCATGGAGGTATCACTCTTTCACCATCATCCCAAGTTCTGCAAAGGACTCATTACTGGAACTGGTAATATTTACAACCATGGTTTACATTTCGAATGAGACATTGAAGTCATAGAAGCAGCAGCCCAATTAAACTTAAAAGCCACCTGCTCTTGACACACACTTCATCTTAAGTGTTGCGCTTTGAGAATTTTCTACCAATTTTGGTGCATTTTACAATACCTGCTTATTAAATCCTCGCAAAATTAAATTAAACAGCAACGCCTTTCTGGAAAGCATGCACATTTAGGCATCGGACGACAATAGAATCAGTGTAAGTGCTTGCTAACATTCATCATCTAGGCTCACATGTGAACAACAGCCATTTACACAGGGTATGGGAGGCAGCTGCACACAAGGTATAGATGTAGAGCTGTTCATAGAGGTTATTATTCAAAGAGAAATGGTGCTAAAGAAGTTACTCAAAATTAAGGTAGAAATAGCAGAGGCCCCGACTATAATTTTCCAAGATTCCGTAGAAAGGGGAAATTCAGTCAGAGGACAGAAGAGTTGCAATTGAAACCCTGCCCCCTCTTCAAAAAAGGAGATAGGAATAAACCAAAAACTATAGGCCAGTCTCTCTTCAGCTGTTGGTAAACTGCTAGTTTCTATAAAACAGATAAAATATGGATAGTAAGCACTTGGAGAAACAAGAATTGATCAGGGCCAACAGATTTCTGAAGAGTAGGCCATGCTCGACAAATTTTATTGAATTCTTTGAAGGAGAATAGATAAACAAAATGCAGTGGATGCGATTTGTGGATTTTCAAAAATGATTTGGAAAGGAAGAACTTGCATTTATAAAGCACCTTTCACCTCCTCATGATGTTCCCACGTGCTTTACAAGTGGATTACTTTTGAAGTGCAATCGCTAGTTGTTATGTGGATAAACATGGCAGACAATTTCCACACAGCAAGGAACCACAAATAGCAGGTGAATGAATGATAATCATTTTTGGTGCTGGTTGAGAATGAAATGTTGGTCATGGTACCAAGTGAACTCACTGTTCTTCCAACAGTGCCATGGGATCTTTTACATCCACCGAGCTAACAGGCATTGTTTAACATCTTATCTGAAAGGCAGCACTTCTGAGAATACAAACACTCCCTCAGCCTATATTATATGCTAAAGTCCATGGTGGTGCTTGAAGACAGTACTTACAAGTGCTAACAACTGAGCCAAGCTGACACTTAAGATACCATGCAAGAGACTTGTGGCAAAGATAATGGCACATGAAATTAAGGGGAAATGTGACCAATGGATAGAGGTAGTTAGTGGGCATAATGCATTGGACCTGGGTAAAAGGAAATTCCTCAGACTAGAAGGATGAAGCAAGTGATGTTCCACAGCAGCTAGTATTATAATGATCCGTACTTTGAAATTGAGGGAACAAGGAGGTACATTTTATAGCACCTTTCATGTTCTCAGAACATCCCACTGCTCTTCACAAGCAATTAAGTACTTCTGAAATGTAGTCGTTGTTGTAATGCAGGGAAACATGGTACCCAAATGATGCACAGCAAGGTCCCACAAACAGCAAGATAAATGACAGTATCAAAATTTGGAAATGGAAAGGTATGGAAAATTGTGAGGAGGACTGAGAAAGACTGCAGGGCATAGATAGCCCAGCAGGACAAGCAGATATGTGGCAGATGCAGTTCAACGTAGAAAAATGCAAAGTAATAAATTTTGGAATAGAGGACCAGAGTTCACCTTAAATAGTACTTTTTAAATGGGGTATAGCAGAGAAGCCTTGGTGTGCAGATGCACATATCAATATAGGTGACAGTGCAAGTAAATAAGGCTATAAGAGACAGCAAATGGAACCCTTGGTTTTGTATCTAGAGTCATAGAATACAAAAACAAGGAGACAATATTGAACTTAGCAATATGCAATTAACATATTGTGTATAATTTTGGTCAACCCATCACAGGTAGGAAAAAAAGCAATGGCAAAGGTTTTAGGGGTTACAGTTATGCAGAGAAACTTGAGAAGTTTAGTGGTTTTTTCCCCCAATAGTGGAGAGAAGGTTGAGGGTTGAACCTGTTAGAGGTCTTCAAGATCATGAAGGCATATGATAGATGGGTTAAATAGTAATAGTTTCTATTGAGCAGAATGGTAAGGAGGAAGCAAAAATTTAAGATAATGACAAAAAAAATGTAGAGATCAGAAAAAATGTCTTCACGGTGGGTGATTATAATGGCCTGGACTATCTAGAGGAAGAGGAGGGTGCGCACCCTAGGGGGAGGGGCAGGCGAAGTGGCGTGGTCACTCCTTTCCCCACGTTGCACCTTCAGGGTGCTGATTTGGGGGGGGGGGGGGGGGGGGGAGAAGACACGAGACCGCAACAAGCCTCACCTCACCGCCTCTCCAACTCCTGGTCCTTCTAGCTCTGTGCGAGACACATGCAACTCCCCACTCACAGGCAGTCGCCAAGCTGCTGCCACTGGGCCCATGGGAGGAAACTCGATTGATAAATCCCACCTGTTGGGGAGGGGGGGAGGTGAGGGACCTGAGTCCCAGTCCCCTGTAAGACGGGGTACAAGTCGGCCCCGTTTTGATGAGACTGGGGAGGGGAATTCATTAATCGACAGGTGAGGCGAAAGATGGTTGCTGAGCACATGACTCTCTTGCCTCCATGAGACAGGAGATCAAGGGTGTTGGCCAGAACATTTGTGACCAGCAGGCAAATACTGGGCACAATGTAGGTCACCTTTTCCAGGTTCTTTCACATGTAGCTGAGGTGAACGCAGCGAGTACAGCCGTACTGCACCTGACGCCCGTGACAGACCCAAGAGCCAACAGCTTGCCCTCCACCGGACGCTACTTTTCCCAATGTCCACTTGGTGCAGTAGCACCCCAGCTCCGAGCTCCTTGATTACAGCCAATAGACAAGGTACAGAGGTTGTGCGCTTGGTACAAGAGGGGTCGGCTCACAGGGAGGGACAAGGACCAGGACAAAATAGGGTCCCCCTCTCGGACAGAGTGTACCTCCTCTTGCTCAGACTTTGTCACAGCGACCCTCAGGCACACCTCTGAGGGGGCAAGTCTGTTCATTTTTTTTGTTGTTTGTTGTTATTCTATAGTTGGTGTTTTGCTATTTAATGATTCTTTTATGATTGTTAATATAATAAATTTTGTTGCTGCTGATGCTGTCCTTAAATCTTAGTCAAAAGTCATTCGTAACGATTTGCAACATTTTATTACTATCAACCTATTACAGCTGTTTCCAAAGTAGAAAATGACTAAATTAACTCAATTTTTATTTACAGTTTTGCACTAAGCATCTCAATGTTTAATTTAAGTTTTGCAATTAATACCTGTTTCTTAAAAGTTTTGCACAAAGTATTTGCTGCTACAATAAAAGTTCACTGTTTCACTTTTAATATTGCTTGTCCTTTTGTGCGCTTTCCTGGGGAGGGGAGGCATTTTGCCACTTTCATCACTGTCCAAATGTATGAGCCACCAGCTGCTCTCTCGCCGCCCTGCCGTCTGCAGTGGTTTCTCGGGAGAGTGGCGGGGGCCACAAACCATGGTCCTCCACCTCATCCATTTCCACCCGTCTGCCTGGTTAAGGGTCAGTCCTTCCTGCAGGGCAAAGTTGTGCAATGCACAGCATTCCACCACAATCCTCGCCACTTTGACAGGTGAATACTATAAACTTTCCCCGACCTGTCCAAGCACCAGAAGCATGATTTCAGCACCCCTATTGTTTTCTTCACTACTTGGCACGTGCACACGGTTGTACCTTTCCTGTGCTGCACTATTGGTCCTGCGGTAGGGTGCCATCAGCCATGGCTTTAGCGGGTAGCCCTTGTCACCTAAGATCCATCCAGATCCTTACCGCATTCTGGTGAAGGAATCATAAGCACTTCCCTTGTGATCTGCATTGACGTTCATCGCAAAGCATCATCACATTTAACTGGTGATGTATGTGACAGGTGCATCATTGGATGCCTTCAATGTCACAGGGGTTCCGTCCACAGCCCCCTGTACTTTGGGGAAGCCAGTGATCCTATGTAATGCGTTAGACCTCTCCCTTTGCCACACTGGGGACATGTCAAGGCTGATGAACTCAGAAGCCCTGCGGAACATGGCATCCATGACCTCCCGAATGCAGGCCCTTGCGGCACTCAGGGTGATGTTTCACATGCCACCGGTGCCTGACTGAAATGACCAGCATGCATAAAATTTGAGGGCTATGGTTACCTTCATGGTCACTGACAAGGCCCTGCAGGAATTAGAACATGGCTGAAGGTCCTCTTGTAACATTTGACAGAGGCGATTGATTGCATCCTTACTAAAGCTTAGTCTTGTCACACAAAGCTCTTCCAATATCATCTCGAAAAACAGGCTCTCCCTGTACACTCTCTGGGACGGATAATTATTCCTCCCAATAAGCCTATGGGCATGACGCCTGATTCTTTGTTGTTCCCTGCATCAGCCTTCCACTCTGTACAGTACATACATAAATAGTGGGATCCTGAGTGGAAAAGGCATCTTTCCCCCTCGTCTTTTCTTTCCCCCCACACAGGCCTCTTTAAGCATTTCCAGGACTCTTGATGTCACATCAATTTGAAAAAACATTGAAAAATTCTGACACCCGGCTCACACAGACTTTTTGTACAAGTCTCTGACGGCTAAAAAGCTCCCTCCGGCTGAATCCTGGCTTTATTAAACATGTGCAAAATTTAAATGACAGCAAGACAGGATCCTCACGTCAGTTCAGACAAGCCCTAACCTTTTCTGTCGAGTTTAGTGGGTACTTACAGCATCAGTGCAGCAACATCACGCTCTTTCATTCATTTGAATGGAGTGCCAGCCAGCGAGATGTCCTTCCTGCAAAACCTACAGAGGAGCAGGGCATCAGGTAGAGCAACTTTCAGATTTCCGCATTTGACTGCGCACGTGCGGTCGCCTGAAGTTGCCCTACCATATGCCCGGAAATAACGGTGAGCACTGATAGGCTCGCCGTTATTTTCAGAGCAAAATCCAGCCCCAATGTAATTCTCTGCCACAAATCATTGCAGAGTCCAGAAGTACTTTTAGGGAATTGCTTGAAAAAGGGGAATATTATAAGAGTATGGAGAGCAAGTATGGACTAGATGGCTGATGGAGAAAAATACTGGTACATATTTGATGGGCTAAGTGGCCTGGTTTCTGTGTTGTAACATGGAATTTGTATTGCCTACTGGTGTCCCTTTAAAAGCTAAAATCATAATGTATATGCAGAACACAAGTTCTATTAAGCTTATGTTCTGTTAAACACAGCTGCATGCTGTGCATTAGTTGTAATGCAATCACCAAGTTATTTTGCATTAAACACTAGTCCATAACATGCTCCCTCAAGAAGGTGCATTACCTTTGTTGAAAATATACATGTCTGTTTCCTGACTTAACATTTCAATGAAGTAACCATAATATATTAGATCTAGTGTTTAGTAGTGAGCCTGACCTCGTATTGGGCCGCCACGTGAGGAATACCTGGACAACAGTGACCGCAACATTATACAGTTTCAATTGGCTGGTAGAACCAAAGGTACTGAAAATCTGTAACTTGTACCAGATTTCAAGAGGGCAAACTTCGCTAAAATGGCAGATGATTTGGACAGGGTTGATTGACTAACCCTACTGGGTGGTGACGAGACTGATGCAGAATACAAATGGAAAGTTTTTAAAAACAAGATAAAAAATGTGGAAGACAAGTATGTACCTAAAGTCAAAAGAAGGGAGTATGATAAGAAAATGCCCCTGTGGCTGACTGGTCATATACAAAGACAAATAAGATGCAAACAATAACTTTTACAATCTAAAGGCATCTAATACTCAACTAAACAGCAGTTAAGTACGAGGAACAGCTAAAGAAAACGAAGACAGCTATTTGATCAGCTAGATGCACCCAGGTAACCATCATCGTTATGGATGCAATATAATGATTACTTGGATAGTGAGGGACATATTAGGGACACCCAACATGGCTTCAAAAAAAGGTAATGTCTTACAAATTTGATTCTATTTTTTTGAAAAAGTCACCAAGATGGTGGATGAGGGAAGCACAGTAGACATTCAAAATGCTTTTGACAAGGCGCCGCACAAGAGACTTCGCTACAAGATCGAAGCCTCTGGTATTAGTGGTAATATATTGAGCTGGATTGAGAACTGGCTGGAAGGCCGTAGGCAGGAAGTAGTTACAGATGGATTTGGATTTGTTTGGAGACCGGTCACCAGTGGCGCCCCGCAGGGATCGGTGTTGGAACCGTTGCTCTTTATTATTTTTATTAATTATCTAGATGTAGGTGTTGGGGGCACGATCTACAAATGATACCAAGGCCTGTGCAAATGATAGGACTGTAGCCGATTCTTGACTGCTTCAGGCGGATCTTGATGTGTTGGGGGACTGGGCTCGTGACTGGCAAATAACGTTTAATTTGGAAAAGTGCAGTGTTTTGCATGTGGGACGGGTGAATGCTCAACATACATACGCCTTCAAAGAAAAGCCTTAAAGAAGGTGGAGAAAGAAAGAGATCCGGGAGTTCTAGTGCATAGGTCTCTAATGGTTCATGAGCAATGCCATGAAGCGATAGCTAGAGCGAATAGGGTGTTGGGGGTGCATTTATAGGACAATTGACTATAAGACAAAGCATACTATTTTATCCTTGTAGAAGACCTTGGTCAGGCCTGAGTCGGAATACTTTGTACAGTTTTGGTCTCTTCACATGCTGGGTGATATTGAGGCTTTGGAAAGGGTGCAGAGGAGGGCCACAAGACTAATTCCCAGTTTAAAGTATCTTAGTTATCAAGCTAGGCTCAAATAGCTGGAACTCTGCACTTTAGAGATGCATAAACTTAGGGGTGACCTGATCGAAGATGGCGAAGGGAATAGATTGTGTTTGCATTGACAGTTTGCTGCAATTAAATAGGTATGGGAGAACCAGGGATCACAATTTTAAATTGTATGCGGCCAGATCTAGGTTAGATGTCAGGAGATGGTTCTTTGTCCAGAGAATGGTGGACCTCTGGTCCAGGCTCCTGGCTCGGTGGATACCGATTCGCTGAATTACTTCAAGTAAGGGCTGGCGGGCAGAGATCACCTCTTATCAGGGCCAGAGTGATGTCCTCGACTAATTTTGATTGCCCAGGGGGGTCAGAGATGAATTTCGCAGATTCCCTCCACCTCACCACACCAAAATTGGCATGGGTTTTTAAATTTGGGTTTTCACCTCTCCCAAGGTACCACAATTGTGTGGAGCAGGCTGGATGGACCAGAGGGTCTTTTCCTGTCCGTAGTTGTTCGTACTTATATTAAGACAAATTTATTAAAATCCTAAAGTGGGATGCGATATGACAGCAATTTATATTTTCTTTAAACTTCTTTTGCTAATAGGTTTTTACACCGGCACTGCGAACGCCGCCTAGCGCCTGGACATTGTCCTTTTCCGGAAACTTCTAGACGTTTCTCTCCTGTTCAAGCCTTACTATGTTACAGCAGATGCAACGGCATTCTACTTAGTGACCATAAAACATCCTGTAATAAACCATTCAGATTACATAAACAGGAAATTACAACTTGCGCTGCCTTTCCAGATTGCAATGTGTTGGGCATCTGTGAAACTCAATTGTTTTGCAGACATTATATACGTGCGCCAAAAAAAAAAATAACAAGAACGGGATTCTTAGAGTTCACATAAAACTGATCAAAATTCATTATTAACGAGTAAGCTGCATGCAATGCTACTGGACTGACATCGTAAACATCAGTGCAAGTGTCATAAATAAATCACAAATACATGTTTTCAATCGTTGCTAATACATAACATTGATAAGCACAGTCCCTCCCATCAGTGCATTGCTGCATATCCACCGACAGTGCCTACATACTTTTACGGGTAAGGTCAGAAGCAGACCACCACGATACCAACCAGCGCAGATTCCCATTCTGCTCTATTAAGCAACGATCCACTGCAGCTGTCAGGCGCGCGCAGGCCGTGCAGCCACTGTGAACTCGCACGTGCAGTGGCAAAAACTTCGCGTGCACAGCGCCGGATTCCCGGGACCCAGGGACCGCCAGCTGTCCCGGCCCTCGCTCGATCGCTCACCTAAACCCCATACCCTCTCCCCGCGAGGGGTCACAACCGACGGTCACTTCAAACATCGTCCGCGCCAAAGTGACCACAGAGCTAGCGCCCTGCTCCTCAACCTTCCCCTACTCTCATTCCCATTCACCTGTACATCAATCACACGCCGCTTCTCGCCCTCTGTTTATCTCGTCGTCTACCTTATCCTTTACGTCATGACGTCGTCTCTGGAATTTTCTGAGGCACAGCCTACAATGGTGGGGGGGCGCGCCCCACACGTACGCATGCGCATTAGTAAGCCTGAAGGCTGAACGAGCCGCAATCGCCATCTTTGTTAGGGGCAGAAAGGCTGTGACATCGCGGAATGACGGCATTACAGGTAACAAGTGTCATAATAACACCGTTGACGGTTTGATAATGGGAGCGGGCCTAGGCTTTGGGTATCTAGCTATTTACTGTGCTAGGACCTTTAATGTCAGTTTTTATTTTTAAGGAGGAAAGAAATAGAGACCAGAACACCAGGGTAAATTCGGTGAAAATCAGTGTTCATTTTGAACCAGGTTAAATTCGGTGAAAATCAGTGTTCATTTTGAACCAGGGTAAATTCGGTGAAAATCAGTTTTAAAAAAAAATCGAAGCAGGGTAAATTCAGCGGAAAACAGTTATTTCAAACCAGGCTAAATTCAGAGAAAATCAATTTTTTAAAATTTTAAACCAGGGTAAATTCAGTGAAAATCAGTTTTTATTTTAAACATTACTAAACCTCAACAAGACAAGCCTGGGACTAACAAGGCACAGCTAAGCTAAATGACAACCCACGATTATTTACACAGTTCACTAACACCACTTTTATGGGCCTCTGGTAGTACCAAAAGTTCTGGCAAGCATATACCTGCAGGAGCTCCATCAAATTCCTTTTGCCAAGGTTGCTTTTCCTGAAATCTTGGATGTAGTCAAGTCTGGAAAATGTTCTCTCAAGATCAGCTGAGCCAGGTGGGACACTAAGGATGCAAGAAACAGCGCAGCTCAAATTTGGAAAGAACGAAAAGAAAGACAGTCTTGCATTTATGTAGTGCTTTCACAACCTCATGATGTCACAAAAAGCTTTACAATGCAGTACTTTTGAAGTGCAGTCACTGTTGTAATGTAGGGTACGTGGCAGCCAAAATCTCTTATCTGCCAACACAAATACAGCCTTCTCTGTAGCAGTAATAATCTGCAATCAAAATAACTTTAGCTGGTCACCCAAGAATATCAGGTCCTTCATCAAAAATTAAATAACTTCAATGTTTCCAAACACCATATCCTTAATTTTGCCATTCAGAGCTTCCGCGGAGAGATCTAAAGAGGTACAGAAAGGGAAAAAAAGAGTGTGAACCAATAAAATCTAAAAAGGGAAAGAGAAAAAACCTGAAAAGGAAAGAGAGACCGTGAACCAGATAAAACGAGAGAGGCAGTTGACCAGCAAAGGAGAATGAACCAGAAAAGGAGAGTGACTAGAAAAATACTTTTGAGCCAGAAAAGATGAGCGAGAGAGAAGGAAAGGATACAAAGAAAACAAAGAAAAAAGAGGACATACACTAATGGAGAAAGGGAATTTTATTCAGACTTACCAGTCTCAGTATCCTTGGTTAGAGGGACATGAAGGGCTGAGAGTTTTAGATGCATTCGTCCGATTGTAAAAGCTTTGAGAACCACTGATTGTTTTTCCTTATATTTATTGCCAAGATGACAAGTTGTGCGAATGAGTTACAAGAAAGCATAGGTTTAAAAAATATAAAAATAAAATATACTTTTGCCCTGGAGCTTCAGGTATTTAGAATCATAGAAAGGATACTGCACGGAAGGAGGCCATTCGGCCCATCGAGTCCGCACCGGCTCTATGCAAGAGCAATCCAGCTAGTCCCACTCCCCCGCCTTATCCAGTTCCCTTTTGAAGGCCATGATTGAATCTGCCTCCACCACCCCCTCGGGCAGTGCATTCCAGATCCTAACCACTCTCTGTGTAAAAAAGTTTTTCCTCGTGTCACTTTGGTTCTGTTGCCAATCACCTTAAATCTACGTCCTCTGGTTCTTGACCCTTCTGCCAATGGGAACAGTTTCTCTCTATCTACTCTATCTAGACCCTTCATGATTTTGAATATCTCTATCAAATCGCCTCTCAACCTTCTCTGTTCCAAGGAGAACAACCCCAGCTTCTCCAGTCTATCCACGTAACTAAAGCCCCTCATCCCTGGAATCATTCTAGTAAATTTCTTTTGTATCCTTTCTAAGGCCTTCACATTTTTGCTAAAGTGCGGTGCCCAGAACTGGACACAATACTCCAGCTGTGGCCGAACCAGTGTTTTATAAAGATTCATCATGACTTCCATACTTTTGTACTCTATGCCTCTATTTATAAAGCCCAGGATCCCGTATGCTTTTTTAACCACTTTCTCAACCTGCCCTGCCACCTTCAACGATTTGTGCACGTAAACCCCCAGATCTCTCTGTTCCAGTCCCCTTTTAGATTTGCGCCCTCTAGTTTATATTGCCTCTCCTCGTTATTCCTACCAAAATGTATCACTTCGCATTTTTCTGCGTTAATTTTCATCTGCCACGTTTCCGCCCATGCCACCAGCCTGTCTATATCCTCTTGAAGTCTATCACTACGCTTCCAAGTTTTGTGACATCTGTAAATTTTGAAATTGTGCCCTGTACACGCAAGTCCAAGTCATTAATATATATCAAGAAAAGCAGTGGTCCCTGCACCGACCCCTGGGGAACACCACTGTACACTTCCCTCCAGTCCGAAAAACAACCGTTCACCACTGCTCTGTTTCCTGTTACTTAGCCAATTCTGTATCCTTGTTGCTACTGTCCCCTTTATTCCATGGGCCGCAATCTTGAAAAGCCTAACATGCGGCACTTTATCAAACGCCTTTTGAAAATCCACATACACCACATCAACAGCATTGCCCTCCATCTACCCTCTCTGTTACCTCATCAAAAAACTCTATATCAGATTAGTTAAACACAATTTGCCTTTAACAAATCCATGCTGGCTTTCTCTAATCAATCCACACTTGTCCAAGTGACTATTAATTCTATCCCAGATTATCATTTCTAAAAGTTTTCCCACCACTGAGGTTAACTGACTGGCTTATAGTTGCTAGGTTTATCCTTGCACCCTTTTTTGAACAAAGGTGTAACATTTGCAATTCTCCAGTCCTCTGACACCACCCCCGTATCTACGGATGTTTGAAGATTATGGCCAGTACCTCCCCAATGTAGGGTGTTTCCGATCGTGTGAGGGTCGTTCAGCCTTGCTGGTCACAACCGAGCTCACTTATTTACGGTCTGGTCTTACCCTTATGAATCACACTGAAGGATGATTAATTACGCAATCGACATAGATTTCAGATTTTGAATAGTAAAGGTATGTTTAATATGTACAGCAAATCTCAATAAGGCAAAACCCGATGCTAATGTTCCGACATGACTATGAACAAATAGATTATTTCCCCTTGGACTTCTTAAACTAAGCCCCTCCGTGTACCCTTAGGCACAGCTGTTAACTCCCAACACTACACTGCTAATGTTTAGTCGGGACATACAGAGGTAACTCTCCACACAGCTGTGAGTTGAGTATTCTGCAGGCTGCGGTTGAAATGCTCACCCTGCTGACTGGCTGCTGGGTCGTGTCTTCTACGATCGAAGTCCTTGGGGCCATACCCGTTCCTTGGGGCATGCGACTTCCTTCGGTCCTGGTTGTAGAAAGAGCAGCCTACTCTGCTCTTCTGATGTTGTAGAGCTGTGTGGCTGGTGTCCCTTTGACATCCACTGTTCGACTTCCTCCTGTTCGACCCCCTCCTTCCTGAGGCTGCAACAGTTATTCTGGCTAATCTCGTCAGACGGTGCAAAATCCTACGATTGGTCCCTGGAGAGAAAGCTTTGTTTGAATGTGTATTATATTCCCACCTCTCATCTAGCTGGTATTGGAGGACAATGGCAACTGTTGACTACATGAGCTGTGAACTGTTCAGATGGGTTCTGTTGTCCTGACCGATTGACTTAATTATATCAACCGGGCGGGGTGGGGGGGGGGGGTGGATTTCATTGTCTCCTTAGCCAACTTGGAGCCGGAGATGATGTGAGGCACTGTCTGTTGGGTGGGATGAGTTTTAGTTCAAAAGCTTGTCTGGGAACTGTGTTTTAAACAGAGTCCTTTTTGCAGTCATTTTCCCAAAACTGGGGTTTTCCCATGGCGAATAAAATCTTGGATTAAAAATGATAATCCTACAGCAATTTCCACCCTTACTTCCCTCAGCAACCTAGGATGCATCCCATCCGGACCGGGTGACTTATCTACTTTAAGTACAGCTAGCCTTTCTAGTACCTCTTTATCAATTTTTAGCCCATCCAGTATCTCAACTATTTTCCTTTACTTAGACTCTGGCAGCATTTTCTTCCTTGGTAAAGACAGATACAAAGTACTCATTTAGTACATCGGCCATCCCCTCTGCCTCCATGAGTAGATCTCCTTTATGGTCCCTAATCGGCCCCACCCCTCCCCTTACTACCTGTTTACATGCCTGTAGAAGACTTTTGGATTCCCTTTTATGTTGGCTACCAGTCTATTCTCATATTTTCTCTTTGCCCCTCTTTATTTCCTTTTTCACTTCCCCTCTCAAATTTCTATGTTCTGCCTGGTTCTCACTTGTGTTATCAACCTGACATCTGTCATACGCCCCTTTTTTCCATTTCACCTTATTCACTATCTCTTTTGTCATCCAGGGAAAAATGTAAGGAATCTTACAACACCAGGTTATAGTCCAACAGTTTTATTTGAAAATCTCAAATAAAAATTTCAAATAAAACTGTTGGACTATAACCTGGTGTTGTAAGATTCCTTACATTTGTCCACCCCAGTCCATCACCGGCATCTCCACGTCATCCAGGGAGTTCTGGCTTTAGTTGCCCTACCTTTCTGCCTCGTGGGAATGTGCCTAGACTGTACCTGAACCATCTCCTCTTTAAAGGTCGCCCACTGTTCAATTACGGTTTTGCCCGCCAATCTTTGATTCCAATTTACCTGGGCCAGATCTGTTCTCATTCCATTGAAATTGGCCCTCCTCCAATTGACAATTTTTATTTTAGAGTGGTCCGTGTCCTTTTCCATAGCTATTCTAAACCTTGTGATACTATGATCGCTGCTCCCTAAATGCTCCCCCACTGACACTTGTTCCACTTGGCCCACCTCATTCCCTAGAACCAAGTCCAGCAATGCTTCCTTCCTCACTGGACCAGAAACATACTGGTTAAGAAAGTTATCCTGAACACATTTCAAAAATTCCTCCTCCTCTTTGCACCTTATGTTATTGTTATCCCAATCTATATAAGGATAGTTGAAATCCCCAGTTATCACTACTCTATAGCTTTTGCACCTCTTTGTAATTTCCTTGCAAATTTGCTCCTCTATATCCTTCCTGCTAGTTGGTGGCCTATAGACTACACCAGTAGTGTAATGGCACCTCTTATTTCTTAACTCTAACTAAATAGATCGTAAACAATTTTACAACATCGTTCACCTGACGAAGGAGGAAGCCTCCAAAAGCTTGTGAATTTAAAATAAAATTGCTGGACTATAACTTGGTGTTGTAAAATTGTTTACAATTGTCAACCCCAGTCCATCACCGGCATCTCCACATCATGACTAAATAGATTGGCAGCATTACGTGTGCCCAACCCTACATGTGAGGAACTCTACATAAACGCAAGTCATTTTTATATTGAGAGGAGCTTTAGATGAAATATTAAAGCAGGTGGATTATTACAGCATTCTATCTATACAGTGCAACAGCAAGAATTGAGTGAGCACTCAGGCTAAGAATGGCAGCTGTGGGAAGTATTTTATTCACAGGGTGAAATGGTGACAGAACTTCATCACTCACTCAGCAGCACTGTGGTTGGTAGGAACAAGAAAACTGCATTCGGAGAAGGTAACATCATTTTGCCATCGTGGTGCTGTTTGCTTTCTCTATAACACTGTAACATATTTCTCAGGTCTTTGTGAAGAGAGCATTGCATATCTTCATCAGGCTTTGTCTGTAGTTAAAAACAAGAAAAACATCATCTGTCTCAATCCTCCCATCATAACATTCTCCATTCTGATGCGTGATACTATATCATTGAGTGCTTTTATGACAATACTGTCCCTCCTCCCAGTCACACAGCTGGAAAGAAACAATAATAACATTTTTATATATTACAAAAGGGTTAATGTGTCACCATTATAATAGCAGACGGGAGGATTTTATACAAATAAATGGATGGTTTATTCCCTCCCTCCAGTGTCAGCCGTGGCTCAGTTGGTAGCACTCTCGCTTCTCAGTCAGAAGGTTGTGGGTTAAATCTCACTCCAGAGACTTCAGCACAAAATCTAGGCTGACACTCCAGTGCAGTACTGAGGGAGTGCTGCACTGTCGGAGGTGCCGTCTTTCAGATGAGACGTTAAACCGAGGCCCCATCTGCCCTCTCAGGTGGATGTAAAAGATCCCTTGGTACTATTTTGAAGAGCAGGGGACCACTCGTCGGTGTCCTGGCCAATATTTATCCCTCAACCAACATCACTAATACAGATTTTCTGGTCATTATCACATTGCTGTTTGTGGGACCTTATTGTGCGCAGATTGGTTGCCGTGTTTCCTACATTACAACTGTGACTACACTTCAAAAAGTACTTAATTGGCTGTAAAGTGCTTTAGGACATCCTGAGGTCATGAAAGGAGCTATATAAATGCAAGTCTTTCTTTTTTCTTTATTTGCATTAACCACTTATCCACTAATATCATGAACAGGAATTTCTAACCAATCCAGAATAATAGCTGGCAAGAGCATATTCTAAAGCTGCAGCACAGCTTGCTCTTGACTCCATAATAACCTGGGAAGGAAGCTCACAGCATATAAATCTGTCAGTTCACCTGTTTAAATCCTGCCAGCCACAGGACAAGGGTGGAGCAGCATTAACAGGGGCTGTGGCTCAGAGTGCCATGTAAACAGGTTGCAAAGATAATTCACAAATGGTACCGTTAAAGGAGGAAAAAAGTGAGGAAATTTGAAGGCGAGACCATTAAAGGAATAAAACCTCAAAGAACTTGACTTGTTCACCACTTGTCAGAAGCAGGTCTCGCACAGTAATATGTTTCTGCAGGTCCAAATGTCAGCTGACTTACCCAGGTGAAGGCCTGGATTGTGCGGCCCAGTAAACACTTCAACTTCAGCAGGTATATCCCTCAGGCCAGCAATGCAGTCCACTACACACAGCAGAGTTTCAATCTGTCCCTGAAACAGCCAGAAGGGACATTTCAAATTATATTGCATTTAAAACAGAATTACAAAAAAAGACAATGTATTGACTAGCAGTGAGTGCCACAACTACCTGGACTGAAAATTCAACTGATTTTAAAAATGGGAATTCCCATAAAAGCAGTAGGCAGCTTTCACCAGCACATATATTGGCTCAATTGCTAAATTTAAATCTGAGATAGATAGCTTTTTGGCAACCAAAGGTATTAAGGGATATGGGCCAAAGGCAGGTATATGGAGCTAGATCACGGATCAGCCATGATCTTATCAAATGGCGGAGCAGGCACGAGGGGCTGAATGGCCTACTTCTGTTCCTATGTTCCTATATGAAAGATACATTGTGTTATGCACTCTATAATATGCACAGTGTATTATTCACTACATAATATACGCTGATAATGTGGTCCCAATGGAGTGGGTGCCAAAGGTATTAAGTTCCAAACGCACTACATAATTGAGATGAGGGAATGTGTTTCGAAAAGTGCCAAAAAATAAATGCAAGCAAAATGACCCGAGGTGTTTTGGTCACACCTATCACTATCCTGGAACAACACAGATTACAGGGCGATATGATCGTTTGTTTAAAGTTATGAAAAGATGGAATGGGATGGATAGAGGCAGACTTTTTCCAGTAATTGAGAGGTCAAGAACAAGGGGCCAGATATACAAGATTAAATGTGAGAGATTTAGAACAGAGGGCAGGAGAAACTTCTTCACACAGAGAGTTGTGAGGCTGTGATTCACTTCCAGGGTTAGTGGTTGAGACAGAAACTATGTCAACATTCAAAATTAGATTGGATAGGCGGATGAAGGAAAAGGGGTTGAAGGGATGTGGGTAAACAAAGACTTTGTAGCCACATGCACACCGTCTCTGCTTTTCCGGATCCATGGCAAATAACATAAACTGTACTGCCCCAAATCAGGTGGTAAATCAGAGAGAAATCCAGGCCCGTTTATAGAACACTGACAGTTGCATTATTGGATATAGTTGGCCCAGGGTGTTTATCCCTCTCTTCCTCTTCCGTTATGACATTGCATGAGTATGTTACATCAGACAAGTGCTATCCCGGATACAATAACAAGCTGAGATGATGTGGTAAGAATGCATAATGATGTGTAAGAATTTGTTCCTAAAATATATATATATATATATCCAGAAGTTCCTGGATCCCATTTACACTGAAATTATGTCAACATTTATGACAGTTTTTATGGCAACCTTGCTAAAACAAACATGCCCAAATTTCCTGCGGAGCTCATTTGCGCTGGAATGTAAAAACCGGCGTAAAACCAGCACAATTGCAATGTCATAATTGGGCTAATAGCGAGTGGGCTGCTGTCTTCTGCCGTGGCACCTCATCCTCAGAGCCTCTTGCCTCTGCTGCTCCTCTTCCATCTTTATACTGAATAGGAATATGCCCATTGGGAAGGCCATTCCAGCTGCTTATTCAACTCACTCACCTGACGAAGGAGATAATCTCCGAAAGCTTGTGATTTTCAAATAAAATTGTTGGACTATAACCTGGTGTTGTAAGATTCCTTACATTTATTCTTTTGAATGCATGGAGGGGGATCCAAAAAACTTCAGGTGCACCGAGATGGGCAGGACATGGTTAAGTATAGTGCAGCTTTCAGTAAAAAAAAAATTGAACTAAAATCATAAAGAAAATTTCTATCAAACACCAGCAATCTCAGTTCCGTCACTATCAGCTGACTTCAGGCCGTGCTGCGCCTACATTTTTGGGCAAAAGCTATGCCAGCGCATTACTGGCATAAATGATGGAACTTCGCATTAGTTTGTCTTTTTGAATGGGAGAGGAGCTATGTAAATGAGCGGCAGCGGGTTTCAGTGGATGTATCTCAGATGCGGCACAAACAATCGAGGAAATTCGCACGTATTGATGTTTCAGCGTAACACCAGCTAAACTACTAACTCGCAAAACAAATGGCATTATGCCGCGCTTGCTCCGAAAAATTCCAGGCTAGAGAATCAGTAGTATCCCTGACAGGTGACAATCTCTCCCAGGTCCTAGTTGATGTAAATCTGCTGCGTAAAAGGGTATTTATAATCTGGTGCAGATTAGCAGTCTCACCTAGGCTGGTCTTGGAAAGGGAAAGGTCACTAAAGCGTGCAATAAAGGATTGAAGTTGTTAAGGCAGTATAGAGGGAGCTTTATTCTGCACCATAAGCGTACCACGTGAATGCCCAATGACGACACTTGGTGCCAAAAGTTGACAACTGTTCCATTCACAGCACCAAGGTTCCTCAACTAGATAGGTACAAATATTAACAAGATACTTTTAGAAAGGAGTGGGAAAAGCCAACCAAGAAAAGGTTGTTTCATCAAAGAACCTGCCACTCACAAAAGTAAATCTAATCTGAGTGGCTTCTTTACTCATTTCATTTGAGCAATCTCAAAGTCCAAGAGGAACTCACAGTATGTGCAGCACAGAAGGAGACCATTCAGCCCATCATGCCTGTGCTGGATCTTCGAAAGAGCTGTCCAATTAGTCCCACATCCCTGCTCTTTCCTCATAGCCCTGTAATTTTTTTCTCTCCAAGTATTTAACCAATTCCCTTTTGAAAGATACTATTGAATCTGCTTCCGCCACCCTTTGAAGCAGTGTATTCCAGATCACAACAACTTGCTGCGTAAAAAAAAAAAATCCTCACGTCACCTCTGGCTCTTTTGCCAATCACTTTAAATCTGCGTCCTCTGCTCACTGACCCTTCTGCCACTGGAAACAGTTTCTCCTTATTTAATCTATCAAAACCCTTCATGATTTTGAACACCTCTATCAAATCACCTCTAAACCTTCTCTGCTCTAAGGAGAACAACCCCAGCTTCTCCACATAACTGAAGTCCCTCAACCCTGGTATTATTCTAGTAAATCTCTTCTGCACCCTCTCTAAGGCCTTTACATCCTTCCTAAAGTGTGATGCCCAGAATTGAACAGAATACTCCAGCTGAGGACTAACCAGTGTTTTATAAAGGATTAGCATAACTACCTTGCTTTTGTACTCTATGCCTCTATTAATAAAGCCCGCATGCATTTTTAAACAGCCTTCTGAACTTGTCCTGCCACCTTCAAAGATTTGTGTATGTGCACCCCCAGATCTCTCTATTCCTGCACCCCCTTTAAAATTGTGCCATTTAGTTTATATTGTCTCTCCTCATTCTTCCTACCAAAATGTATCACTTCACACTTCTCTGCGTTAAATTTCATCTGCCACATGTCTGAACCTCTTGCCCCTTGGAAACTCAGGCTCCCCAGAGCTTTACCTTCTCCAATACTTCCAGAGGATTGGTTGTGTGAGTGCTTGTCAAGTGCAGTCAGTCTGTTTCTGGTAGGACAGGCACTTTCAGCTGCTCAAACCAGGACCAAAAAAGTCCGCTCAGGATAACGGGGTCCTCCTTAGCCTGAAGCCGCTCCCAGGATTTCTCAGAGGAATTCAGATCTTGCTGCTTTTGAGAGGGAAAAGTCCAAAATGTAAAAAAAAATGTTTACAGCAACACCTTATTGACTGGTCCCAATTATAACCTTCTGTAGAGCCCAGGAGTTCTTGTTTTGACCTAGCAGTGTCAATGTGCTCATGCTTTACTGCAAATCTCGCAAGCACAATATTGAAATAACAGGTCTCGGTCTGGCTTTCTGGTATTTTTTTGGTTTAAAATGACATTTTCTCCTGTTTTCCATACTATGGCTACCCCCTCTCTCTGATAGAGAGGGTACCTGCTCCTGGATCTGAGCCAGTCACTTTTTAACCTGCTGCCAGGAGGTGCACAACCTCAGCATGGTGTGACCATCACTCTGTTTTTCCTTTCTTTCCCTGTAAATTGTGTCCACTTTTTGACACATCGGGGGCAATCTTATCTTGGGGCGGGATCGGTGTGAGTGGGGACTGGGGTGAGCGACAAGCCTTCCAGCCCTCCACAGCTTGAGGGCTGCCGAATTGCAATGAGCCTGCTTTGTTCTATTGGCAAAGACCAATTTCCCCCTCAGCGAGTTACGCTGGGGTTCAGTTCCATTGCCGATTACAACCTTCCGACAGCTGAGTCAAATGGCCATTCTTGAGATGTGTGTCCAGACCAGCTGTGGCGTGGGGGAGGGGTGTAGGGGATCACATCTTGTCCTCACTTGATGGTCATACAGACACATTTTACAGCAGAATGCATTGACAAGTTATCCAGAGTGGCCAATTTTCCCTCCCTTCCCCCCCCCCCCCAGGCCAGCGAAAACTTTCTGATCTGTATAGCTCAGTTCCACAGTAGGCAGTGCACTGATCAAATGAATCATTGGAGGAGCTTATCAGAGTATTTTTTATATGTTTGGATTCATGTCTCAGTGCCATGAACATCTGTTGTAGGCTTAATCCTTGGTTATGTAAAAAAACAAAGAACTTTGTGTAATGGCGGCATATTTGGTTGGGCAACCAGCAAGTTCCATCCACCAAGTCCTCACACACTTAGTTACCAATCGTACCCCTGAAGCCGGAGAAGATGTGAAACACAGGTGCTTTCCCACAGGAAGGGCGCGACATACATCTCCTAGGGGTTGGGTACAGAGCCATGTTGATGGAGCCTGGGAGTGGAACTCTTGCCTCCCCTCATGGGTGCCAGACAAGAGGCAGAGTAACTAAAGATCTTAAAGTGGAAGTCCCACCTTCAATGTAAAAAGCAATGTTCTTTGTTAAATTTGCTTACCTGCCAGCCTAGTACCCTCTGCCACTTCCCTTCACTGACGTCAAGACTGTGTGATAAAGAATGAGCTACAGCAAGATGCTTTGACACTCCCGCTGGCTCACGCATGCTTATGTGGCAAATTGTATGTGATTCTGGCTCTTGGCTTTTGATGTGACCTGCAGGTTTCGATGGAACCTTCATGTGTTCTCCACTGGATGCTGAACAGCCACCTTCCAGAGACACAGTACTTGGTTAGGGTTTCTTGCAAATTCTGGGACAGCTGATCTGTCTGGACTCTGACGTCGCAAGTTGTAGGGTCAGAGTCTGAGCTGTCACTGGGACTCTGGATATCAATTACTGGCACAGGAGACAGCTCAAGAGGAAGCTTACTGGGCTTTTCCAGATGCAGAAGACTGCCATCAGCTATAGTCTGGCTGCGTTTGAACTCTCTTTGCCTTTTTACTTGTACCGAAGACCTCAAATCTTCCATTGGCCTGTGTGGGTGATGACCAAAATCCATCTGCAGTGGGGCACTCACTTGCATAAAGATGACCACAGAGACTTTCAAGAGCTTCTTTGCTCTTCATGCCTGGCCTGCCTCAATTTCAGAGCTGAGGTGTTCTGATTAATGAATGATGGACCATTGTTCTCTAGATGAATGGGGTTGATATGTCTCAGATCAGAATCGCTGTAGCTTAGCTTCTTCCTGAGGGGTGGCAGCGGTTTGAAGCCAGAAAACTTGTCAACAGTCCATTCTGGAAAGGAGCTGTTTTGTAAAGAAGTCGGTTCATCAGATTCTTGATTCTGTATCTCTTTTTTTCTACATCATCTCCAGAGAGATGCGAGAGGGTGTCTCATATCTCTTTGGATAGTACCTGGATGCTGTAGTTAGCCCTTGATAGTCTTTGCTCAGGTATTGTGCATTCAGCAAGCCCATTTGCAGATGAGGTAAATGGGTTTGGGAAGGTGCTTCAGTTGTCTAGCTTTGAAGCCGTGGAGCAGGTAGCATTGCCGTTCCAGATACTGATCAAGGGTTGCAGCATGAGCCACAGAGTTATACGGACTGTACACTATCCAAAGAGGTTGCATGAACTGGGTGAACTCCCTGACGCAAAGGAGCTGACCTCTCGTCTGAGTGGCGTTGGGCCGTTTGACACGTAGGAAAAGAACGGCGTGATCAGCGCTCATTCTCGTCATAAAGGCCATGTAGCAGGCAATTAACACTCCTGCAGGCAAAAAGAGAGACTGAGGACAAATGTCGAACCATCCCAGGGATTTATACACATACAATAGCAAACCAGACTAGCAGCAGAGTGCAGGGAGCATTGCTGATGCTGCTATACCTGGCTGTGGGTTCAAGTCCCACTCCAGAGAAATGAGCACAAAACCCAAGCTGATGCTCCAATGCAGTGTTGAGGGAGTGCTGCACCGTCCGAGGTGCTGTCTTTCGAATGAGACATTAAACCGAGGCCTGTCTGCCCTCTCAAGTGAATGTAAAAGATCCCATGGTACTATTTTGAAGACGAGCAGGAGAATTCTGCCCTGACCTCTATCGGTCCTGGCCACTATTTATCCTTCAACCAACATCACTAAAACAGATTATTTGTGGGACCTTGCTGTGTGCAAATTCACTGCCACGTTTCCTACATTTCAACAGTGACTACACTTCAAAAGTACTTCATTGGCTGTAAAGCACTTTGGGATGTCCTGAGGTTCTGAAAGGGGCTATATAAATGCAAGTCTTTCTTTCAAGTGTTTTTGGAATATGTTAATTTGTTTGAGATTCCTCACAACCTTACAGTACACTTAAGATATCATCCGACAGTGTCAGCACACACTGCTCCTTTTAGCATGTTTTCTTACTTCCTTTCTTAAATTTTTATTGTTTGGTGCTCATCAAGGTCAGTGCTTTTTACACCCAATGTCAGCATCCAGCACTCCCTAGTTAGGAACAGCGGGGGTTAAATTCAGAGGAAGGCAACCCCTAGTTACTCCATCAAGCACTCCAGTGTCAGATAGAGTTCAGTTAGATTCAGAGTAAAATCTCATCGGCCCGCTATCCTGGTGTAAGTGTGCATGCCAGGAACCTCCATTTCTGAGCCCGCCAGAGCATGCAGGGTTGGAGGAGGGTTCCCCCATCTAAATAATGCCAGCAGGCCATCCATGCCATTAGGAGTGCATCACGGCTGGCCACCTAACTGAAGAGGCCAGCATGACTGCTCCCGGTGAGAGTTCCGGGGTAACCCCTCCCCAAAAGGTGCACTCTGGCCCCCTTTATTGAGGGGGAGGGTGAAAAATACTGGAAAAAAGAACATCTTCATGGGTCCAGGCCACAACCAAGGCCTGAACCCCCATTGGGACCCACATACAGCAACTGACAGGCTGGTACATCTCCTCTCACTCAATGTACTTGCCCACTGCTGTTCCGCTAGGTGAGGGACAGAGAAACTCCCAGCTCGAGAGTCCCCTCCCCCAGCCATACGCTTTCCAACGCAGGGGACCATGTTTGGGGCATACAAAGGTTCTGGTGCATTCAGATTCCACTCTAATTCTCGGCCCTTCCATCGCTGGAAGGTGTGCCAATTTTCGGACGTCCTCTGTCCCAGCAATGACAGAGATTGAAAATGTAAAAATTCCAAGATTAACATAGTCGGAGGAATCCATGGGAGGTGGTGCATGAGGAGAGAGGTTGTCCCCTGGTGGGATTCAGAGTGAAACCCTCGAATATTTTTTGGTTATTGAGCGGTCTGCAAAACTGTGTAGAATTCAGAAAAGCCCAGTTGAGTGGCCTGAAGGGGCTTCTGTACAAACAGCAGGGGTTAGCAAAAAGATGGCCAATAACGGCATAAAAAAAATGACTAGAAATGTGAACGATCTATAGGGAGAAAGATTGGAGAAGGATAGCAAAAACCATAAAAAAGAAAAGGGAAAGATTAATTAATGTTGAGGGAGAGTGGGGCGGGTGTTTTCCACGAAGGCTGCAGAATCGGGGGTGGGGGTGGGTTGTTAGGCCATGACACTGAAGAGTTGGATGTGAGGTGATGCGCTTGAAATCTCTTCCTGTGCATACATGGGATTTTAAATTAACAAAACCTGGAGATTCCAAGAAAATTTGAACAGCCCAAATTCAATTAAAAACTTGCGCCTTGGTTTTAACTCCCCCCTGCCTGGTGGAAGTCAGGCGGGGGTGGGGGGGGGTCAGTTAATATGGAGCGGGGGACTTACCCACTCCTTGCTCACCCTGATCTGATTTTAAATTACAGACGGCAAAGCCAGCAGGGTCCTTTTTAAATATGCAGATCAGGCTCTGATGATGTCATCAGGGCCCAATCCGCTATTTTAACTTGAGGCCTGAGTGGGGGAGCAGTGATATTTTCCCCGCCAGGCCAAACCTGCCAGGAACAGCAGCCAGGGCCAGAAGAGGCTCAGCAAGGCAAATTTTAATTTTGTCTCTTGTGGGACAGGAGGAGCAGGAATGCTCCTTGGGCCCCACAAAGAAGCCTTGACTCTCCCCTGCCCTCCCCGACTGGGATTTTCCTGCCAAGCCCCACCAATCCACTTACTTTGAGCCGGGAACTGTTTCCTTGGGTCCCCATCAATGGTCTCCTGCCACCCAATGTTAACGGCTGGGCAGCCGCTTCCCGCTGACTTCCCAGCAGTTCTGGTCGGCAAGTGGTGTGCTAACAAGGCCCGCCCATGCCTGCCCGTTGCCAGTCCTGGGCGGGTACAGTGCTCACTTTGCAGCGTTTTTGCCCGGGAGTCAAAATCAAGCACATGGAATCTGCATGCAAGTTGGCATCTCTGCAAAGTGCCTTAACCCCAACCTCCATCGAGCATCACCCACTGCACCTGTTTAACATTGCCAATTCACACAACGGTCATTCTTGTTAGCCGTCTTTCAATTTAGTGCCACCTTATACTGAATTGTGGGCATTTTTATACAGTGGACTGATGCCCAATATGAACAAGATTACATTTAGGATCATATAATTGGTTTAAAAAAAATGTTTAACCCAGTCTGGGCTGGACTGAAACCCAGATCCTAAAGGTAAAAGATCAGTGTCTAAGCCACTGCATAATCTGATTCCTGTTGATATACTTTTTTTGGAGAGGAATTTTAATTGTATTTTGGGTCACCAAACACTAAATAGTGGATCTTACCCGTCCTCCTGGGACCCGCATGACAGTGGATGGCCACTTTTCCCTCATGGAGAGCAAATGCCATGACCTTGACCATATCTAGGATGGTGGTTAGCAATGCCACTCCATAGTCTTTCCACATGAAATTATAGAAGTAAACTAGAACAAAGTAAAGCATCGTCACTATCTGGTGCAATGAAACAGACTGCAGCCACAGGTAGAGTATGGGGCCAGAATCAGAGGCAACGGCCATGTACAGAACAGCTACTGTAAGCAATGGTCTAATGCCAATGCAGTACTGTGGGTCACCATGTAATAATCCAGCAACAGTACAGACAAATCCCCTGCCATTATCCCAACAATCACACGTAGGAACCATGGGAATTTGGACAGGGAAAGTCTTCCTTATGATGTGGATGGAAACCTGGCCTCGGGTGCTCTTCTAGGAGGGACTCGTTTCCAGATCTCACCCAATTTTCCTCCGTCCTCTACCAGGAACGGAATTAAGATTGAACGACTAGGGGAAGGGGCAAGGGGAACTTGAAGTCCAGATTTGGCTGACTTGACACAGCACAGCCATGGTGGCGCCCTCCAATGCTGCACTGTCAGACTCAAACTCGCAACACGGTCGAGAATTTAAAAGTTAAGTGAGTAAATTATTGGCGGAGTGCTGACCTATAAAATTGGCTTACCTCAAAGTGATTGGGGGGTGGGGTCATGACTCCCCCCCCCCCCCCCCCCCCCCAACCCTATACTGGCTCTGCCACTGCCCTCCGCTGCGCTCCTGGCTGGGAATGAACACCAGGACTCAAGAAAATTGAAGGCTGATGTGTTTTTCTTCATGACACTTGTCCAGTCTGACGTTGAAGAGATCTAAGCTATTTCCCCTTACAAGCTAACCCAAAAGCCGACTATTGTTCATATAACATATACAAAACAGATAGTAAGGGCTACAAAAAGAAAGTATGAAAAGAAACTCGCAAAGGATATCAAAACCAATATGAAGAACTTGTATAGTTATATTAGGAAAAAGAGGGTGGTCAGGAGCAGTGTTGGCCCCTTAAAAACTGAAAGTGGGGATATTGTCATTGACAATGGGGAAATGGTGGACATATTGAACGATTACTTTGCGTCAGTATTTACAGTAGAAAAAAGAGGAGAGCATGCCGGAAATCCCAAAAAAACTAATATTGAATCGGGGACAGGGACTCGATAAAATTAACATAAGTAAAGCAACAGTAATGAAGAAAATAATAGCACTAAAGAGTGACAAATCCCCAGGACCAAATGGTTTCCATCCCAGGGTTTTAAAGGAAGTAGGTGAGCACATTGCGGATGCCCTAACTATAGTCTTTCAAAGTTCTCTAGATTCAGGAACTGTCCCTCTGGATTGGAAAATTGCACATCACTCTGCTTTTTAAGAAAGGAGAGAGAGGGAAACCGGGGAATTATAGACCAGTTAACCTAACATCTGTTGTGGGGAAAATGCTGGAGTCTATAATTAAGGATAGGGTGACTGAACACCTCGAGAATTTTCAGTTAATCAGAGAGAGCCAGCATGGATTTGTGAAAGGTAGGTTGTGCCTGACAAACCTGATTGAATTTTTTGAAGAGGTGACTAAAGTAGTGGACAGGGGAATGTCAATGGATGTTATTTATATGGACTTCCAGAAGGCATTTGATAAGGTCCCACATAAGAGACTGTTAGCTAAGATAGAAGCCCATGGAATCGAGGGAAAAGTACGGACTTGGTTAGGAAGTTGGCTGAGCGAAAGGCGACATAGAGTAGGGATAATGGGAAGGTACTCACATTGGCAGGATGTGACTAGTGGAGTCCCGCAGGCATCTATCTTGGGGCCTCAATTATTCACAATATTTATTAACGACTTAGATGAAGGCATAGAAAGTCTCATATCTAAGTTTGCCGATGACACAAAGATTGGTGGCATTGTAAGCAGTGTAGATGAAAACATAAAATTACAAAGCGATATTGATAGATTAGGTGAATGGGCAAAACTGTGGCAAATGGAATTCAATGTAGACAAATGTGAGGTCATCCACTTTGGATCAAAAAAGGATAGAACAGGGTACTTTCTAAATGGTAAAAAGTTAAAAACAGTGGATGTCCAAAGGGACTTAGGGGTTCAGGTACATAGATCATTGAAGTGTCATAAACAGGTGCAGAAAATAATCAAGAAGGCAAATGGAATGCTGGCCTTTATATCTAGAGGACTGGAGTACAAGGGGGCAGAAGTTATGCTGCAGCTATACAAAACCCTGGTTAGACCGCACCTGGAGTACTGTAAGCAGTTCTGGGCACCGCACCTTCGGAAGGACATATTGGCCTTGGAGGGAGTGCAGCGTAGGTTTACTAGAATGATACCCGGACTTCAAGGGTTAAGTTACGAGGAGAGATTACACAAATTGGGGTTGTATTCTCTAGAGTTTCGAAAGTTAAGGGGTGATCTGATTGAAGTTTATAAGATATTAAGGGGAACAGATAGGGTGGATAGAGAGAAACTATTTCCGCTGGTTGGGGATTTTAGGAGTAGGGGGCACAGTCTAAAAATTAGAGCCAGACCTTTCAGGAGTGAGATTAGAAAACATTTCTACACACAAAGGGTGGTAGAAGTTTGGAACTCTCTTCTGCAAACGGCAATTGATACTAGCTCAATTGCTAAATTTAAATGTGAGATAGATAGCTTTTTGGCAACCAAAGGTATTAAGGGATATGGGCCAAAGGCAGGTATATGGAGTTAGATCACAGATCAGCCATGATCTTATCAAATGGCAGAGCAGGCACGAGGGGCTGAATGGCCTACTCCTGTTCCGATGTTCCTATATGAAGTGATGCTTTCTTACGTCCCATCTGAATCTATCCCTTTTTGGGTTATATCTATGTCCCATTATCCTGTACTAAATCAAATATCCCTGTGTGATCCTCAACATCCCTGAGCCTTATAAATTTTAAATACCTCCACCATATTCCCCTCCGTCTTATCACAAAATAATTACAGATGAGGAAGGCCATTCGGCCCATCTTAATTCATCCATCCAGAGAGATCCTAATGTCCCCCACATTGAGGCATCCAATTATTAAATGATTGCAGGGTTTTTGGCTCCACTACTCTATTTGGAAGTTTATTCCATGTGTTGATCTTTCTTTGTGTGAAGAATTTCCTGATAGCAGTCCATTACCTTTTACTAGTTTGAACCTGTGCCCCCTAGTTCTACTCCCACAGTTTAATTTAAAGTAATATTCTGGGTTAACTTTTTTTATACTCTTAACCTTATATACCTCAGTAAAATGACTCTTCAGAAACCTCCTTTCCAGACAGAAAAGCCCCAGACTTTCCAGTCTTTCCTCATAACTCAGACACTGAAGATCAGCCTCCTGGTTCTTTGCACTGCCTCCACCATTTGAATGTCTTTTGTTTCTTGGCGACCGGAACTGAATGCAATATTCAAGATGTGATCTGACCAGAGCACTATACAGTTTGACCATTACCTCTTCGGACTTATATTCTACTCTTTTAGCTATAGTTCAACGTCCCATTAGCTTTGTTGATTGTTTGGACATATTTAGCATCAAGTCTACTAAAACACCTAGAGGAGGCAATTTTAATCCTCTCCACCAGTTGGAAACTGGGCAAGTGGGCAGTTAAAAGCGTCCAGGTTACTTACCCACCCGGATATTGCTGACCACGTTTTGTACGCATGCTTCTAGACAGGCGGCTAAACTACCCGTTGAAAGCCGGTGGGGTAGTTCTTTAAAGATGCAGATCAGGGCCTAATGACGTCATCAGACCCCAACTATAATTTTTACTTTGGACTGTGCAGGGAAGCTGCCGCAGCTTTTCCACCAGGCTTGGCCAGGTCAGAAGAGGATCGGGATGTGAAAAAGCCCTGCAAGGTAAGTTTTTCACTTTTCTTTGTGGGGCCAGGAGGAGCAGGGGTCTATCCCGAACCCTGACCCTAAAATACCCCAACCTCAAACCTAATCCTGACCCCAACCACTACGAACCCAAACGCAGACCATGACCCTGAACTTCGACCCGAACCCTAAAATTAGCCCCAACCCTAAAAACCGCCCATCTCCGATCCTAAATGTGACGTTAAACCACCCTTGGGACTGACCCTAACCTAAAATCCTAAATCTAAAATACCTCCAACCCAAGAAACCCCCTACCCTAATCTTAATTGCGACCCTAACCTAAAACCTTAAAACTCCCGAACTCTTAATGTGACCCCCCAACGCAAAAAATCCCCAACCCTAATCCTAACCTCAAATACCTCCCCCACTGAACCCGCCCCAAGCCTACCCTGACCTGAAAACCTAACCCAAAATACCCCCCCAACTCAAATCTTAATCCTGAGCCTAACTACCCTGGACATGGACCCTAACCCAAAGCCCTAAAATGCATGAGCAGGATAATTCTCTTCAATCTATGCTCTATTCCCTTTTTTACACAACCTAACATCCCAATTGCTTTCTTGACAGCAGCCACACATTAGCTTAAGGGATTTATCTATGACTCATAGAAACATAGAAAATAGGAGCAAGAGTAGGCCATTCGGCCCTTCGGGCCTGCTCCACCATTCAAAATGATCATGGCTGATCGTCTAACTCAGTACCCTGTTCCCGCTTTTTCCCATATCCCTTGATCCCTTTAGTATTAAGAAATATATCTATCTCCTCCTTCTCCGGGACCTGATGAAATGTATCCCAGGACGTTATGCGAGGTTAGGGAGGAAATTGCGGGTCCCCTAGCAGAGATATTTGAATCATCGACAGCTACAGGTGAGGTGCCTGAAGATTGGAGGGTAGCAAATGTTGTGCCTTTGTTTAAGAAGGGCGGCAGGGAAAAGCCTGGAAACTACAGACCGGTGAGCCTGACATCTGTAGTGGGTAAGTTGTTAGAGGGTATTCTGAGAGACAGGATCTACAGGCATTTGGAGAGGCAGGGACTGATTAGGAACAGTCAGCATGGTTTTGTGAGAGGAAAATCATGTCTCACGAATTTGATTGAGTTTTTTGAAGGGGTAACCAAGAAGATAGATGAGGGCTGTGCAGTAGACGTGGTCGACATGGACTTTAGCAAAGCCTTTGTCAAGGTACCGCATGGTAGGCTGTTACGTAAGGTTAAATCTCATGGGATCCAAGGTGAGGTAGCCAATTGGATACAAAATTGGCTTGACGACAGAAGACAGAAGGTGGTTGTAGAGGGTTGTTTTTCAGACTGGAGGTCTGTGACCAGCGGTGTGCCTCAGGGATCGGTGCTGGGTCCGCTGTTATTTGTTATTTATATTAATGATTTGGATGAGAATTTAGGAGGCATGGTTAGTAAGTTTGCAGATGACACCAAGATTGGTGGCATTGTGGACAGTGAAGAAGGTTATCTAGGATTGCAACGGGATCTTGATAAATTGGGCCAGTGGGCCGATGAATGGCAGATGGAGTTTAATTTCGATAAATGTGAGGTGATGCATTTTGGTAGATCGAATCAGACCAGGACCTACTCCGTTAATGGTAGGGCGTTGGGGAGAGTTATAGAACAAAGAGATCCAGGAGTACAGGTTCATAGCTCCTTGAAAGTGGAGTCACAGGTGGATAGGGTGGTGAAGAAGGCATTCGGCATGCTTGGTTTCATTGGTCAGAACATTGAATACAGGAGTTGGGATGTCTTGTTGAAGTTGTACAAGACATTAGTAAGGCCACACTTGGAATACTGTGTACAGTTCTGGTCACCCTATTATAGAAAGGATATTATTAAACTAGAAAGAGTGCAGAAAAGATTTACTAGGATGCTACCGGGACTTGATGGTTTGACTTATAGGGAGAGGTTAGATAGACTGGGACTTTTTTCCCTGGAGAGTAGGGGGTTAAGGGGTGATCTTATAGAAGTCTATAAAATAATGAGGGGCATAGATAAGGTAGATAGTCAAAATCTTTTCCCAAAGGTAGGGGAGTCTATAATGAGGGGGCATAGATTTAAGGTGAGAGGGGAGAGATACAAAAGGGTCCAGAGGGGCAATTTTTTCACTCAAAGGGTGGTGAGTGTCTGGAACAAGCTGCCGGAGGCAGTAGTAGAGGCGGGTACAATTTTGTCTTTTAAAAAGCATTTGGACAGTTACATGGGTAAGATGGGTATAGAGGGATATGGGCCAAGTGCAGGCAATTGGGATTAGCTTAGTGGTATGAACTGGGCGACATGGACATGTTGGGCCGAAGGGCCTGTTTCCATGTTGTAAACTTCTATGATTCTATGATTCTATGAATACATCTAATGACTTGGCCTCCACTGCCTTCTGTGGGGACTCCCAGATCCCTTTTCTGATTTAATTTATCAGTATTTTCCTATTAATCCTATACTCTATGTATTTCATATCCCCAAGTGCATGACTTTATACTTATCTACATTAAAGTGCATCTGCCTATTTTTGGCCCACCTCCCCAAAGAGTTTAAGTGCCCCCTGTCCCTATCTTCCGCTGTATTAACCATCCCTGCTATTTGGTGTCAAATAGAATCATAGAATCTTACAGTACAGAAGGCGGCCATTCAGTCCATCGTGGCTGTGCTGGCTCTTTGAAACAGCTATTCAATTAGCCACAGTCTGCTGCTCTTTCCCCATAGCCCTGCAAATTTTTCCTTTTCCCTTTTGAAAGTTACCATTGCATCTGCTTCCACCACCCTTTCAAACATTGAAAGAAAACTGATGTCATGGAATTATTACACATAACAAAAGGCCAACATTTTGCACTGCACTGCAAGTAGCAGATCTATTTATAAAAATATTTTACTGGTCGATTGCCATCCTAAACCTTAGAATCATAGAAATTTACAGCACAGAAGGAGGCCATTCAGCCCATCGTGACTCTGCCAGCCGAAAAAGAGCTGTCCAGCCTAATCCCGCTTTCTAGCTCTTGGTCCGTAGCCTTGTAGGTTATGGCACTTCAAATGCATATCCAAGCACTTTGTAAATGCGATGAGGGTTTCTGCCGCTACCACACTTTCATGCAGTGAGTTCCAGATCTCCACCACCCTCTGAGTGAAAACATTTCTTCTTAGCTCTCCTCTAATCCTTCTACCAATTACTTTAAATCCATCCCCCCTGGTTATTGACCTCTCTGCTATCCACTCTATCCAGACCCCTTATAATTTTATACACCTCAATTAAACCTCCCCTCAGCCTCCTCTGTTCCAAAGAAAACAACCCAGCCTATCCAATCTTTCCTCATAGCTAAAATTCTCCAGTCCTGGCAACATCCTCGGAAATCTCCTCTGTACCCTCTCTAGTGCAATCACATCTTTTCTGTAATGTGGTGACCAGAACTGTACGCAGTACTCAAGCTGTGGCCTAACCAATGTTTTATACAGTTCTAGCATAACCTCTCTGATCTTATATTCTATGCCTCGGCTAATAAAGGAAAGTTTCCCGTATGCCTTCTTAACCGCCTCAACTACCTGTCCTGCTACCTTCAGGGATCTGTGGACATACACTCCAAGGCCCCTCTGTTCCTCTACACCTCTCAGTATCCTCCCATTTATTGTGTATTTCCTTGCCTTGTTGGCCCTCCCCAAATGCATTACCTCACACGTCTCTGGATTGAATTCCATTTGCCACTTTTCTGCCCACCTGACCAGTCCATTGATATCTTCCTGCAGCTTTCCTGCTCTGTATCAACCACACGGCCAACTTTTGTATCATCAGAAAACTTCTTAATCATGCCCCTTATATTTAAGTCTAAATCATTGATAGATACCACAAAAAGCAAGAGACCTAGTAGTGAGCTCTGCGGAACCCCACTGGAATCAGCCCTCAAGTCGCAAAAACACCCGTCAACCATTACCCTTTGCTTCCTGCCACTGAGCCAATTTTGGATCCAACTAGCCACTTTCCCTTGGATCCCATGGGCTTTTACTTTCCTGACCAGTCTGCCACGTGGGACCTTGCTAAAATCCACGTAGACTAAATCAAATGCACTACCCTCATCGACCTTCCTTGCTATCTCCTCAAAAAATTCAATCAAGTTAGTCAGACATAACCTTCCCTTAACAAAGGGAAAGTGGCAATTGTCAAAACGCAGCCCAGTTTACAATCAATAATAGAGTAACCTCCCTTAGGGATTACTGTAGGTATGTGCCAATGATGATTATGATGTGGAGATGCCGGTGATGGACTGGGGTGGACAAATGTAAGGACTTGCACAACACCAGGTTATAGTCCAACAGTTTTATTTTAAATCACAAGCTTTCGGAGCTTACCTCCTTCGTCACCTGGTGTTGTGCAAGTCCAATGATGATTGTACCACAGAAATGGACATGTGATAGTGAAAATTACTGAACAGTTTGTGCCACTAGAGAGAGCCATTCACCACTGAGAGAGTAACTGAGATTTGAATGAGCAATTGGGCTCAAGGGTTCATTGGCATTAGATTCCCTGCTTGTTGGTTAGAATGTAATGTTGGTAATCTGCCCATACTTAGTTCCACATGTAGCAGTCCATTATAATAGTTGCAATGGTATTTGATGAGTTAAGATGAATCAAAAGCTTTTAAAGCAGCTTAAGCATGGAAAGTTGTTGGACCTCTCCTGATAAACATATGCTGCAATTATATCATCATCTTGCTTCTACTTAATGCATAGTGACAAAAGTAAGCAACTAACAGCGTCAGCCATGGCTCAGTTGGTAGCACTCTTGCTTCGGAGTCAGAAGGTTGTGGTTCAAGTCCCACTCCAGGGACTTGAGCACAAAATCTGGGCTGACATTCCCAGTGGGAGTACTGGACTATTGGAGGTGCTGTCTTTCAGATGAAACGTTAAACCGAGGCCTCATCTGCCCTCTCAGGTAGATATAAAAAATCCCATAGTACTATTTCAAAGAAGAGCGGGGGAGTTCTCTCCAGAATCCTGGTCAATATTTATCCCTCAACCAACACCTAAAAACAGATTATCTGGTCATTATCACATTGCTGTTTGTGGGACCTTGCTGTGCGTTTCCCACGTTATAACAGTGACTACACTTCAGAAGTACTTCATTTCTTAAAGTGCTTTAGGATGTCCTGAGGTCATAAAAGGCATTATATAAATGCAAGTCTTTCTTTCAATGAGCCGTCTTAACGAGCCCCTCCCTACTGAGTTATAAACCTCACCCTCCTAACAGACCCTTTCCCCCTCCCAAGAAATAGGCCTCTACTGCCAATGCAAGAGGTTCCTCCAACCTAACAAGCCCCAGAAACCTTGCTTTCCCCCTCCAAGTTCCTACAATGCCTCACTAACTTTTGTTTTCCATGAAGAGATCGGGCAAGCATGTGAAACCACTCTGAAGTTCCAGTGGTGGACCACAGCTGGCGTGCTCCCCTGGGTACTGCAGGTTAATGACAGTGTGGATTCCAAGGCTGTGGAGAGAAAAATTAACAAGAGATTGTTGGCGGAATGATGAGAGAGAAGCTGTTAAAGCAGTGAGGAGCCTTACCCTTCAATTAGGGCAATGGGAGCCTGTTTGTTCAGTTGGGCCAGTAAAGAGATTGATCCTTGTCTTTCGGTAGTGAGAAATCTGCCTCTTCTGTTAGGTCAGTGGGAGCCTGTCTCTCCTCCTTGGGCATTGAGGATCCTGTCAGTTCTGTTAGGTCAGTGGGGAAACTGACCCCTCCCCTCCTTGAGGGTAGAGAAGAATCTGACTCTCTAAGCTCAGTTATGACACTGACTCTCCCTAGATTGAGGGTTTAAATTATAGGACTAGGTGTTATTTCCACAAGATTGTCAAGGTTGAGAGTTTTAGGTATAACTAGTGGATCTCCCATGGCATTAACACAGACCAGGCCATAGATGGAGGTCTGGTGAGGATTGGAGAGGAGTGGCAGTTGTGTTGGTTGTGTGCAGCTGAAAGGCTGGTTAAGATCCAACAGTCATGGAAATGTTAGTACTGCAATGTTGATGGGTTGGCATGGAAGAATTTGAGCCAAAGGGAGCAGATTACAGGAGGGCCAGGGAAGGAATGAATCAGAGTAACAGGCACTATAAATGGGAGTGGAGTGAAGTCCAACATGGCTGTAATGTGTGTTATTCTGGAATTGATTCACCAGATGTGACTGGTCTGTGCTGACCACGTGACCCAATAGTTTAGCACAGACCGATCAGCAGTGTTGCCAGGATTGTACAATCATCTTACAGACACATACCTTTAATAAAGGATGTGAGTTGGGGTGGGATTGACAACAAAATGAGAATCTGACCCTCACACGGAGAGTCACTTGGCATCGCTGAAGACACCAATCGGGCATTAGTCAGGCATGTAATCAGTAACAGATCTCCATCCATTTTTCCCAATCGGTTTCACCCACTTTAGACCCATTAACTCCGTATAGCAACAGAAATAACACCTACTCTTTGAACCGTTGGATGACGCTACGTTGCTCCAGAAGTTGCGTCGATGGTCGAGCCATGGCAAGGATACTCTCCGTGATCCTGGGGATAGATCAAAACATTGTGATCACAATTCAAACAAAAGGAGAGTTTAAAAAAGCCAATAATGCAGTGCTGGCACAGTGGTGCTGGGACTGCTGTACACCAGGTGCTGTGCAAACATTGAAAGCGAGAGTTTGACTTCAACTGTTAATTCAAGTTAGCTAATCTAAATGTATTGATGATGCTCCCAGAACTTAGTGCATGCTGTGCTGAGAGCAGTTTGGGAGTGGGATTCTGCACACCAACAGCTCTTAAAGAGGTGTTGGCTGCCCTTAAAGCTATGCTTGTATTTTAGTGGAGGCTCTGTTTCAGGAGGCTCTGCAACAAAGGGGACATATTTAAAGGAGAGGGCCACCCAGTAATAAGGATTGCCATTTTTCAGCAAGGAACCCTTGAGGCACCCATTTCAAATAGCCTCTGAGTGTCTGGAGTGTGTTTCACAGCATGTGTGCAGGCACAAAGCATTGAAAGTGCTTCTGGGTCAGTTTTCATTGTGCAGTGCACATGGGGTGACGAGTAGGCCTTAGGCCTCTACACCCAATAATACGGGGCTTCTTTGGTGCTTGAAACACAGTGGCACTTTGGGATGTATCTATTTGTATTATTGGCCCCTTTATTCCTTTTAAACACCAGTGAGACCCTGAGATAAGACTGGAAGAGTGATGGTCTGAAATGGGACTGTACAAGAGTGAGAGTGTGAGGTGGGACTGTGAAAGGGGGAAAATCTAAAGGGAATCTACGAGTGAGACTCTGGTAAAACTGCAAGAGTGAGACACTGGCATGGGACTGTACAAGAGGGAGAGCCTGAGATGGGACTGTGCAAGGGGAACACCCTCAGTTGGGACTGTATGAGTGAGAATCTAAGATGGGACAGTCCTATCTTAGATTCTCATTTGTACTACAACAACAACAACTTGCATTTATAAAGCTCCTTTAACATAGTAAAATGTCCCAAGGCCCTTCACAGGACAGTTATCAAACAAAATTTGACACCGAGCCACATAAGGCGATATTAGATCAGGTGACTAAAAGCTTGGACAAAAGGGTAGGTTTTAACGAGCGTCTTAAAGGAGGAGAGGCAGAGAGGTTTAGGGAGGGAATTCCATATCATAGGGCCTAGGCAGCTGAAGGCACGGTTGCCAATCGCAAAGCGATTAAAATCGGGGATGGGCAAGAGGCAAGAATTGAAGGAGCACAGAGATCGCTGGGGGTTGTGGGGTTGGAGGAGGTTATAGAGAAAGAGAGGGGTGAGGCCATGGAGTGTTTTGAAAACAAGCATCAGAATTTTAAAATTGAGGCGTTGCCAGACCGGGAACTAACGTAGGTCAGAGAGCACAGGGGTGACGGGAGAAAGGGACTTGGTGCGAGTTAGGGTACGGGCAGCAGAGTTTGAGATGGCAGTCACTACACAATATGAGGGTGTGAGATGGGACTGTGCAGGAGGGAGAGTCTAAGATGAGACAGAAATAAGACAATGCAAGAGGGAAAATCTAAGATGGGACTATGCAAGTGATACTGAACAAGGTTTGCAAAAGAAGATATCAATGATTGATTTTGTTTACATGCCAATGGGAGGAGAACTTTCTCCCACTTATCCAAATCTTCACTGTAATCCACAGTCCCAAAGATTGAGCAGAGAGACTGGACTTTGCTGATTTGGTTGATTGGTGACAGTTGAAGATACCATGGTGTAGCCTGCATATGCAAGATGCATTACTACAGAATCTGCAAGGTTAAAGATCACCACAGGGCTTCTTGATTAAAATGCACTGTAGCAGAATTTGCACACAGACTTTCCCCTTCCCTACCACCCTCTCCCTCCCCATCTCCTCCCCCCTCCCATATCTGGGTCCAAATATCACCCCCCCCCCCACTCTTATCCTGATTGACTTGCTTGGTCTTGACTCCACATGTGCTACACCACGGAAGATCAACCAGTGTTAAAAAAATAGTTTAAATGTTCTGACTTACTTTGTTTACTTACATATACCAAAATGACTGATGCTGACAAAACATAGACTCAGAGACTTAGGCTACTCTACAGTGACAGTAGTTAGAGCCTACAACTTCATGCAGACTCAACATTTTTTAAACCATAACCTTTCAGTATACTATATAGCAGGTATTATATATGGAGATAACATTATGTGACATTTACATTGAAAACTTATATCAGAGCACCCTTTACAGGTGTAACAGGTACTGCAGAAATTGGGTTTCCCAATGACAAAGCCTGACATAGGAGTTTTCAATATATTTTGAGATGGTATGTTGTGACCTCCTCAGTATTACAATATAATAGATTAAACAGGACTGCCTCTGATCTGCCAAAGCAGTCAGTATATATTATAGGTAACACAGTAAATGTGCTTTATAGATAATATGATCAGTTATGAGGCAGTAATTCACATGACAGTGAAGCTAGAATGGTTTGTAAATGTTAGTTAATCTGCCTCAGCTCATCTGCTGCTGAAACCCACATCCATGCCTTTGTCACCTCCAGACTCAACTATTCCAATGCTCTCCTGGCTGACCCCCCACCTTGCACCTTCCGTAAACTTGAGCTCATCCAAAACTCTGCTGCCCATATCCTAACTCGCACCAAGTCCCGTTCACCCATCCCCCTGTGCTCGCTGACCTATATTAGCTCCAGGTCCAGCAACATCTTGATTTTAAAATTCTCATCCTTATTTTCAAATCCCCCCATGGCCTTGCCCCTCCCTATCTCTCCTCCAGCCCATCAGCCTTCTGAGACCTCTGTGCTCCTCCAATTCTTGCCTCTTGCACATCCCCGATTTTCATCGCTGCACAATTGGTGGCCGTGCCTTCTGCTGCCTAGGCCCTAAGCACTGGAATCCTCTCCCTAAACCTCTCTCTCCTCCTTTTAAAATGCTCCTTAAAATCTATCTTTCTGACCAAGCTTTTGGTCACCTGTCCTAATATCTCCTTATGTGGCTCGGTGTCAATTTTTGTTTGATAACGCTCCTGTGAATCGTCTTGGGACATTTTACTACGTTAAAGCCGCGATATAAATGCAAGTTATTGGTGTGAAACCAGAGGCTGGTCGAGTGACCTACGATTCTACTTTAGATCGTTACCTGATAAATATTTCAGTTTTGAATTTTTTTTTCATTTCTTCAGTGGAGAGGAAGGGGGAACATTCTGACATTGCTTGAAAATGAAAGGAGGACTGAGTGACATTGGACAAAGATTTAATTCCACAGGACCTCGTGATATATTGAATCATGTGACAGAACCTATCATATCAGTGGGGAGGGCACTGGTGTTGAATTCTAATTGTAACGGGGACAGTTAAATTCCAATTCCTTGTTTAAATAATGTCAGTAACTGCATGGCAGCAATGTGAGGGGATTCCATACGATGCTCAACCCCAGCACAGGAAGTTGACTAGCACTGGTTTGAGGATCCAACACTCCTATTTTTTGCCCATCTGCTCCTTTAACTACTGTTCATGGTTTGAAACAAAATTAGTTCAGTTCAAATAGCCCTGCACAGGGACTTTGCCTCAGAGGGAGGGAACAAACAGAAAGGAAAGAAACCAGAAGCCCAGTACCGGATTTCTAGCTGAAAATTTTTTCTATTGCAGCGTGGAAGTATTTCTGAGCGAAGGAAATGAGTTAAAGGAGCAAGATGTTCAAGAAAATGTACTTGTTAAAACTTGACCTAAATCTCAATGACGTGCATAATTTCATCATATTAAAAATAATACATTAATCTTTAAACAAAACAAGGGTCACCAACCCTAGCATCAAAATAAAAGGAAGGGGGAAAATCAGCAGACAGGAAGTTTCTTCAGAGTGACAGGAAATAGAGGTGAAATTTTGTGCTCGAGTAAGCAGCAAGTGGGTAGTGCTTGGGGTCAACACAATGACCTTTCACCTCTGTGCCCTGCATTTGTTTCATGGAGTCAGTGAAGTTCCGTAAAATTAGAAGGACCCCATGAAATTTAGCAATGTCTCCTAAAATCAATGTAAAAAAATAACATTAATTGAAGAATTTTACTCTGCAAAACAGTCTATAATGTGAGTGAAGTGAGTCTGCGAGAATCTTAATCCAGTTCTTAATAGATGCAAATTAACACTGCAAAACTGACCAGAACTCAAGCACAAATGAGCAATCTCACTCAGAGACATAAAGGGTGGAAATTTCCTCTGTATGCCTGACCTGGTTAAATTATAAACCCATTGTTTATCAACTTATTTATGATTTCACCAAACCCAGCACATGGATGAAATCTCCCCCAGGAGTCCTTGATGGTGTCGCATAGAGAGAGCTTTACTCTGAATCCTACCCTTGCTACACCTGACCTGGGAGTGCTTGCTGCTGCTTTAACCTTCAGCACTGGTATTCCTCAAAGTTGACAAAGGCAAGAAAATATGAAGTTAAAGATCATAGGAACAGAGTAGGCCATTCAGCCCCTCGAGCCTGTTCTGCCATTCATTTAGATCATGGCTGATCTGTATCTTAACTCCATCTACCCGCCATGGTTCTGTAACCCTTAATACTCTTGCCTAACAAAAATCTATCAATTTCAGCTTTGAAATTTTCAATTGACGTAGCCTCAACAGCTTTACCAGTCAGAAAATTCAGACTGAGGGAAAGAAAAGTGACAATTTCCTCAGGTTAAATTCTCACAAATCCAAAGTATTTACTCAAACACTAACAGTAAGAAGGAAATGGGCTGTTATGTATTCGTTATTTTACACTAATTTGGGGTTTTTATTGGCTTTTCAGTATCCAGAAACCAATTAAGTTAGTACATTGATTTACTTATGTTTTAATTTTCCCCATCCCCTCACCCCCTCAGTTCCTGCTCCTGCTGTCCTGAAGGCATAGAATCTTACAGCAGGAGGAGGCTATTCTGCCCATCGTGCCTCTGCCGGCTCTTGAAAGAGCGATCCAATTAGTCCCACTCCCCCGCTTGTTCCCCATAGCCCTGCAAATTTTTCCTTTTCAAGTATATATCCAATTCCCTTTTGAACAATACTATTAAATCTGCTTCCGCCACCCTTTCAGGCAGTACATTTCAGATCATAACAACTCCACTTATGTAACATAGAATTACATGGAAATTACGACACAGAGACAGGCCTTTCGGTCCAACCAGTTTATCCTCCACACAAGCAATAGTTCTAATCTCACGTGCTTGCTTAGTTTCCATAACCTTTTATTCCTCTTTACCTATTTAACCTACTCTTAAATGTTGACATGGCCTCTGCTTCAATCACTAACTGCAGCAGGGCATTCCACAACTTCACAGCCCTCTTGTGTAAAAACATTTTTCCTGCTAAATCTCTTACATTTCATCTTATCTTATTCTAAACCCCCTCAACTACTGGAAATAGTCTGCTTCTACATACTCTGTCCCATCCTTTCATAGTTTGAACGCCTTCATCAAATTATCCTGTAATCTTCTCTGTTCCATCGAAAACCGTCCCAATTCCATGGGCTCCAATCACCTCCAATGGTTCGCTCAAGTTATAACTATCAGGAAAGAATGAACGGGCTCGGGCTCTTTTCTCTAGCAAAGAGAAGGCCGAGGGGTAACCTAATAGAGGTCTTTAAAATTATGAAGAGGTTTGATAGGGTAGACCTGGTGAAGATGTATCCACTTGTGGAGGAATCCAAAGCTAGGGCTTATAAATAGAAGATAGTCACCAACAACAATTTACATTTATATAGCGCCTTTAACGTAGTAAAATGTCCCAAGGCGCTTCACAGGAGCATTATCAAACAAAATTTGACACCGAGCCTCATAAAGAGGTATTAAGACAGGTGACCGAAAGCTTAGTCAAAGAGGTAGGTTCTAAGGAGGGGAGAGAGGTAGAGAGGCAAAAAGGTTTAGGGAGGGAATTCCAGAACTTAGGGCCTAGGCAGCTGAAGGCACAGCCACCAACGGTGGAGCGATTAAAATCGGGGATGTGCAAGTGACAAAAATTGGAGGAGCACAGAGATCTTGAAGGGTTGTAGGGGTGGAGGAGATTACAGAGATAGGGAGGGGCAAGGCCATTGAGGGATTTGAAAACAAGGATGAGAATTTTAAAATCGAGGCGTTCCCGGGCCGGGAGCCAATGTAGGTCAGCGAGCACAGGGCTGATGGGAGAATGGGACTTGTTGCGAGTTAGGATACGGGCAGCAGAGTTTTGGATGAGCTCAAGTTTATGGAGGGTGGAAGATGTGAGGCCAGCCAGGAGAGCATTGGAATAGTTCAGTCTGGAGGTGCCAAAGGCATGGATGAGGGCTTCAGCAGCAGACGAGTTGAGGCAGGCGTGGAGGCGGGCGATGTTACGGAGGCGGTCTTGGTGATGGAGCAGATATGTGGTCGGAAGCTCATTTCAGGGTCAAATAGGACGCTGAGGTTGCCAACAGTCTGGTTCAGCCTCAGACAGCGGCCAGGGAGAGCGATGGAGTTGGTGGCTAGGGAACGGAATTTGTGGCGGGGACTAAAGACAATGGCTTTGGCCAATAAATCCGTAAGGAATTCAGGAGAAACTTCTTTACCCAGAGAGTGGAACTTGCTACCACATGGAGTAGTTGAAGCGAATAGCACAGATGCATTTAAGCAGAAGTTAGGGAAGTACATGAGGGAGAAAGGAATAGATGATTATGCTGATAGGGTTAGATGAAGTAGGGTGGGAGAAGGCTTGTGTGAAGCATAAACACTGGCATGGACGAGTTGGGCCGAATGGCCTGTTTCTGTGCTGTAAATTCTATGTAAGTGGCCATCTTCAGGTGTGAGCTGAGACGGTGAATGTCAACAGGCAATTTTACCATGGGGTGCATCATAGATGATCTTGTTCTCATCTGATATCCTTATATATGCAACTTCCAGCAGGAGTCACTGGACATTGATCAGGACTGGAACTGATTTAGCGCTCCTCATCTCAGAGATACTGAGGCCACTTGTATCCCAACTGCCAGCCTAGTTCAGATATGTTAACTCGACACAGACCAGGAATTGAATCTCGAACCTTCTATTCCGTATGCCTTAGTTCCTTACTGCTTTTTACCAACAGAGCTTTTTATCAACAGGGGAGCTTTTATATGTTGATTAATGGGCTTAGGTATTATTATGGACGTTTCTGAGATCTGCTATTACTGAACCATCGGATAAACGTTACACGTCAATTATAGCATGTCCGTTCAATATTCACCATGATGAATACAGCCCCCTCACTGCTTGGTCCTGCTTGCTCCACTTCAGAGGGTTCTCATACTTGCACTGCCATCCTCCACAAGACACAGAGCACCAGACGTGAGCAGGGATCACTAGGCGCTCTTTGGTGTACTTGGCACTCGCTCTTTGCAGACTCCCTGGCAGTGGAGAACAGAACATAGAGAGATTTGCATACGTTATAGTTTGTGTGTGGGTAAAAGAGAACTGAAAAGGGTGGGTGGTGTGGTGCAGTCACACTCTGGGCCTCCAAGATATAGGACATGGATTAGTAGATAATTACCAATGAGGAAGGCCATTCGGCCCACCTTGGCTCATCCGTCCAGAATGACTACAGTCTCCACATGGCAGTATCCAACTGGTTCTTAAATGATTCCAGGGTTTTCGTCTTTAAAGAAAGAAAGACTTATATTTATATAGCACCTTTCGTGACCTCAGGATGTCCCAAAGCGCTTTGCAACCAATGAAGTACTTTTGAAGTGTAGTCACTGTTGTAATGCAGGAAACATGACAGCCAATTTGCGCACAGCAAAGACCCACAAACAGCAATGTGATAATGACCAGATAATCTGTTTTAGTGATGTTGGTTAAGGGATAAATATTGGCCAGAAAACTGGGAGAACTCCCTGCTCTTCTTTGAAATAGTGTCATGGATCTTTTGCTACTCTATCAGGGAGTCCATTCCATGTGTTGATTACTCCTTGGATGAAGATATTAGTCCTAACTTATCTATAACTAGTTTGACCTTGTGGCCCCTCGTCATACTCATGCAATTTAAATTAGTTTTCCATATTTATCTTTTCCATTCCTTCCATAATCTTGTATACCTCTATATAATTCTAGACTGATGCTCCAGTTTAGTACTGAGTGAGTGCTGCATTGTAGGAGGTGCCATCTTTCGGATGAGACGTTAAACCGAGGATCTGTCTGCCCTCTCAGGTGGAGGTATAAGACCCTGTGGCACTATTTCGAAGAAGAGCAGGGGAGTTCTTGGCCAATATTTTTCCCTCAACCAACATCACTAATTAAAACAGATTATCTGGTTGTTATCACATTGCTGTTTGTGGGACCTTGCTGTACACAAAATTGGCCGCCACGTTTCCTACATTACAACAGTGACTACACTTCAAAAGTACTTCATTGGTTGTAAAGCGCTTTGGGACATCCTGAGGTCATGAAAGGTGCTATATAAATACAAGTTCTTTTCTTTTCATAAGATCAGATACTTCTCAAGATGCCTCCTTTCAAGGCTGAAAAGCCCAAATTTCTCCAGTCCCTTCTCATAATTCCAATCTGTAAGACTAGCGACCAGCCTCGTGGCTCTTCACTTTGCGATGCCTCCAGTGGTTGAATGTCTCCCTTGTATCTTGGTAACCAGAACCGGACCACACTACTCAAGGTGCAGTCTGACCCGAGCACAGTACAGTTTGATCATGATTTCCTGTGACCTGAATTCTACTGATATGCACTGCACTTCTACACTTGAATGGGAAGTACTGCCAACAGTCTTTTGACATCACTCGTGAAGTCATCAGAGTGGACTTTCATGAAGGGCATTCTACCCAATTGGCTGCTCCCTGCACCCCTCCACGCAATAGTTTTAAAGCATAAAACATGAATGGAGCAGGCCGAGTAAGTATTTAGGTATCTCCTTCTGTAATATTAAGGAATTATATTAATATACATAGCAATTCAGATGAATACACTTCTCCTTTAAGTGAGTTTGGGCTTAAAGACTTACGGTCCACATATTTATTTTGATACTGCGGGTAATTTTGTTAACTTCGCATTGCCAATGGGAAGCCTCTCCAGGTGGTAGGATAGGTTGGAAATTTGGGGTGTTTTGTCCCAGCCATTAAAATGGTCATGAAACCATCTGCTCCTGGTGAAGGAGGCCACCCACCATTCGAAATCAGAAGGTTACCCCTATTATAGTTGTTGAAGTATAGGAAGGAGCTGAGGAACGTGACCTGGTGAAATTGAGTGGTCGTTGTTTCAGGGAGCTTGTGCAGTCTGTGTTATCACACAATCTCCACTTCCTACCCCTGGATTTGGCACTGCACTTAATGAGAACCAGAGGGAAATCAGTGAGTGTATGAAGTATATAATGACCTGCTCTGTAAAAAGATCAATCTTTTCATAATGGATTCAGGGGGATGGGGGGTTGAAAAGTGAATATTTCACTGGTTGAGTTTAGCTCTGCCTAGCCTCAGCTTCCTTAGTTTCATTACTTTAATTTCCTCTCCCTGATCGCTATCCAGTGATTTCCTGCAGGAAAGTGAGCATCTGTGGATGGTGGGTATGGGCAAGAGTTAGCTCAGCTGTGATGCTCCCCAAGTTAAATAGCTTGGTGACAATGTCTTGGCTCCCAAGTGATAAATGGTCAGTTACATCCAATGCGAGTATCTCACTGGCCCTCATCCAAACCATGTGGAATATACATAAGAGAGAATGCATATTGTAACAGTGGATGGTCTCTGCTGAGTGATTGATAAGTCCTGACTTTGATATTGCAGTGTCGAGGATGTGCTGACTGTGTGTCCTGAGGAGTGTGAGCTCGGAACCACAGGAGGTGAGAGCAGATCTCTCCCCTTCATATGTGTAAATTTAGGTTACAGGACTACATAACAGACAAGTTGCATATGTGTGTGGTTTATAGCAAACTTTTTCTGCATTCTTGCATCTAGTTAAAGTGCAGCTGATCGGCTGTACAGAGGCAGATGGTGTGTGTTTACCTCAGCAGGAAGTTCACTGTGTTGAGCATTGTTCGGAAAAGAGCTATCATTTTGTTTTTTGTTCTTTTTATGGTGGGGTGTTGTTGTGCCGTATCTCGTGTGACAGGTAGACACTGTCATAATGGCAATATTGCCCTTTATTCCAGGATCTGACTAGTCTGTACCCTTACCTTATCTGATTTCTTGACTCTGAATAACACTGAAGAGATCTAGTGGATGTTGCATTGCTGGCCCTGACCTATGCCCCTGTTCTCTTATGATTTATCACCTATCAATACTGCTTCACCCTTATCACCTCCAATCGCACAAACCACAATCTCATCTGATTATAAATCAGAATGCACATTCTCTCTCTGTCCTTTTCATTTTGTGTGTGTCTTTACATCTGTCATGCCTGTGTCTGCAACTCTCTAGCATTCTAAGAGTATGCCTCTTTTTGTCTGTGTACAGCCCTTCTGCAACTCCGTGTCCTCCCTCACTAGTTCTGTGTCTCTGACATGTAAAGTATATAAGTCAACCTGGAAAATTAACAGAAGCTGATCAACAGCTTCAAACAATAACACAGCCCCCTAAAAGCTGACCATGATTATAAGCCTATGACATGTGAAGACAGGTATTTAAGCGGGGTTTGAGACAAGCTGTAGGTATATTCAACATTTCTTCACTTGTATATTGGAGGGAAAAAAACATTTACATGAAGGTCTGAAAGAGGAAATTCAACAGTCAAAGGCCACAGGATTGGAGGTGCATTTCTAGGGAGTCTGAGGATATACTCCTTTGGAATATTTAGAATCTTTATATTAAAATGATGCATTCTAGTTGATTTAAGCACTTTTAAACTTAGATTTTTAACCTAAAATAAAAAAACAACTTGAAACATAGGAACAGGAGTAGGCCATTCAGCCCCTCGTGCCTGCTCTGCCATTTGATAAGATCGTGGCTGATCTGTGATCTAACTCCATATACCTGCCTTTGGCCCATATCCCTTAATACCATTGATTGCCAAAAAGCTATCTATCTCACATTTAAATTTAGCAATTGAGCTAGTATCAATTGCCGTTTGCGGAAGAGAGTTCCAAACTTCTACCACCCTTTGTGTGTAGAAATGTTTTCTAATCTCGCTCCTGAAAGGTCTGGCTCTAATTTTTAGACTGTGCCCCCTACTCCTAGAATCCCCAACCAGCGGAAATAGTTTCTCTCTATCCACCTATCCGTGCCCCTTAATATCTTATAAACTTCAATCAGATCACCCCTTAACCTTCGAAACTCGAGAGAATACAACCCCAATTTGTGTAATCTCTCCTTGTAATTTAACCCTTGAAGTCCGGGTATCATTCTAGTAAACCTACGCTGCACTCCCTCCAAGGCCAATATGTCCTTCCAAAGGTGCGGTGCCCAGAACTGCTTACAGTACTCCAGGTGCGGTCTAACCAGGGTTTTGTATAGCTGCAGCATAACTTCTGCCCCCTTGTACTCCAGTCCTCTAGATATAAAGGCCAGCATTCCATTAGCCTTCTTGATTATTTTCTGCACCTGTTCATGACACTTCAATGATCTATGTACCTGAACCCCTAAGTCCCTTTGGACATCCACAGTTTTTAACTTTTTACCATTTAGAAAGTATCCTGTTCTATCCTTTTTTGATCCAAAGTGGATGACCTCACATTTGTCTACATTGAATTCCATTTGCCACAGTTTTGCCCATTCACCGAATCTATCAATATCCCTTTATAATTTGATGTTTTCATCTACACTGCTTACAGTGCCACCAATCTTTGTGTCATCGGCAAACTTAGATATGAGACTGTCTATGCCTTCATCTAAATCGTTAATAAATATTGTGAATAATTGAGGCCCCAAGACAGATCCCTGCGGGACTCCACTAGTCACATCCTGCCAATGTGAACGCTTACCCATTATCCCTACTCTCTGTCGCCTTAAGCTCAGCCAATTTCCTAACCAAGTCCGTATTTTTCCCTCGATTCCATGGGCTTCTAACTTAGCGAACAGTCTCTTATGTGGGACCTTATCAAATGCCTTCTGGAAGTCCATATAAGTAACATCCATTGACATTCCCCTGTCCACTACTTTAGTCACCTCTTCAAAAAATTCAATCAGGTTTGTCAGGCACAACCTACCTTTCACAAATCCATGCTGGCTCTCTCTGATTAACTGAAAATTCTCGAGGTGTTCAGTCACCCTATCCTTAATTATAGACTCCAGCAATTTCCCCACATCAGATGTTAGGCTAACTGATCTATAATTCCCCGGTTTCCCTCTCTCTCCTTTCTTAAAAAGCAGAGTGACATGTGCAATTTTCCAATCCAGAGGGACAGTTCCTGAATCTTTGAAAGATTATAGTTAGGGCATCTGCAATCTGCTCACCTACTTCCTTTAAAACCCTGGGATGGAAACCATCTGGTCCTGGGGATTTGTCACTCTTTAGTGCTATTATTTTCTTCATTACTGTTGCTTTGCTTATGTTATTTTATCGAGTCCCTGTCCCCGATTCAATATTAGTTTTTTTGGGATTTCTGGCATGCTCTCTTTTTCTACTGTAAATACTAACGCAAAGTAATTATTCAACATGTCCGCCATTTCCCCATTGTCAATGACAATATCCCCACTTTCAGTTTTTAAGGGGCCAACACTGCTCCTGGCCACCCTCTTTTTCCTAATATAACTATAAAAGTTCTTCGTATTGGTTTTGATATCCCTTCCAAGTTTCTTTTCATACTTTCTTTTTGTAGCTCTTACTATCTGTTTTGTGACCCTTTGTTGATCTTTGTATCTTTCCCATTCGCCAGGATCTGTGCCATTTTTTGCCTTTTTGTATGCCCTTTCCTTACGTCTTATACTGTCCCTTAGCTCTTTAGTTGTCCATGGCTGTTTTTTTTGGCAAGTAGAGTTCTTGCCCCTCAGGGGTATAAACTGATTCTGTATCACGTTAAATGTTTCTTTAAACATTTCCCACTGATCATCAGTTGTTTTACCCATTAACAGATTTGCCCAGTTTACTGTGGACAGTTTCTGTCTCATCCCGTTGAAGTCGGCCTTACCGAAGTCTAGAATCTTAGCAGCTGACTCACTTTTTTCCCTTTCAAGCACTACATTGAACTCGATCATGTTATGATCGCTATTGGACAGATGTTCACGCACAGTTGAGCTGTTAACTAAATCTGGTTCATTACTCATTACTAAATCTAGTATGGCTTGCCCCCTTGTTGCCTCTTGGACATACTACTGTAGAAAACTATCCCGGACACACTCAAGAAATTCACTACCTTTCTGACAGTTGCTAGTCTGCTTTCCCCAATCTATGTGAAGGTTAAAGTCCCCCATTAAGATTTTCGATAGACCGTCACCCAAAAGTTATCTCATCAATAACTGTGCCCTATCCAAACTCCCACCTCAGTTCACAGAGTCACTGTAACTCATCCAACTCCCCATCCTTTCACAGAGACACTCTCTCTTCCTCATATCAGATTATCTGCTCATTTCAACTCATTTGCTCTTTTTGTAAGACCTTGCTAAGTGCAAACTGTCTGCTGCATTTGCTTACATTTCAAAAAGTAATTAATTTCCAGTGAAACACTTTGAGACATCCCAAGGACATGAAAGATTTGATATAAATGCAAGTTCTTTCTTTAATCCTCCTAGTTTATTCTTGTACTCTTCTCCCTCTTTCCTCTTAGTTCATCCTGGCATTGGTCTCCCAATGTCAGCTTAAAATAGGAGTTGGAAATAGAACTTACAGTTCAAGCTGGTGTTCTTCTTTCAGTCCCATGTTCGAACTAGCAGTATTCATCCCCTCAGTTCAAACTGGCACTTTCTCTCCCAGTTCATGTTCAGCACTCTTCCCGTTCTCTCCCCCCTCCCCCAAGTCATTGCTGGCACTATCCCTCCCAATTAACGACAGCCATTCCTCCCCACCCCAAGGCACCACTCCTAGCTTTAGCCCCATTCCCTTCCCCTTGTTTTCCTCAATCCCTCTCCTCTTCATTGCCACCCATTTCCTTTTCCCTTCATTGCCATCAATATTGCCCTTCAATTCCCCTCTTCCTATCATTACCATACATTATTCCCTTCTTTGCCATCCATTTCCTCCCTCCCCCCCATTCCTACCTGAATCCTCCTGACAATGGAAGTGACTTGGGCTATTGCATATTGTGTTTGGAATCGCTGTTCTCGCGAGACTTCTCACGTAAAAATGTACTTTTAAGTCCCAATGCACTGCCCTAACAATGAGGTTGATGCACTGAACAGCTGGATTTGTGCTATTTTCGCCATCACTACAATTTAACAGCTGGATACTTGACCTTCTCACTGCCAATACTATTTAGTAGCTGGATTAATGAACATTCAGCATCGCTACCCGCTAACAGCGGGATTAGCAACTTTGTCATCGTTACTACCATTTAAGTTGCTAGCAAACTGCTTCACAAAGGTTGTGAGGTGCAACATAATGATGTTTTCCCCATCATTCATAGTGACAATTGTCCTATGTAGAAATTTCCCACACAAACACAGCCATTTCGATGGCAGGTTGTTATATAATTGTTAACAAATGTGCTAGCAGCCATTTTTTTTAGATGAAATCATCGTAACTGGTGAAGACGGGATCATCTTCAGCAGTGATGCTACGGTCAAATACCCTTCTGACATTTCATTGTCCAAGCTCACACATAAAGAATGGTCAGCTAGTCAATGTACTGGAATGGCCTGCTGGCTCCCATGGAACTGTACCTCAGCTGGAGTCACTGCCATCAGTGGAGGAGGGGGAAAAGAGAATTCTTTATATATAAAAAGACAATATCCTTTTAAATTAATATACAATAGCGTGTGACTATTTCTTGCTGACTTTAATAGAAGTGGCTTAATAGCATGTTGCAGCACATTACCCGTTTTTTTCTTATTTGTTCATGGGATGTAGGCGTCGCTGGCAAGGCCGGCATTTATTGCCTATCCCTAATTGTCCTCGAGAAGGTGATGGTGAGCCGCCTTCTTGAACTGCTGCAGTCCGTTTGGTGAAGGTTCTCCCACAGTGCTGTTAGGTAGGGAGTTCCAGGATTTTGACCCAGCGACGATGAAGGAACGGCGATATATTTCCAAGTCGGGATGGTGTGTGACTTGGAGGGGAATGTGCAGGTGGTGTTGTTCCCATGTGACTGCTACCCTTGTCCTTCTAGGTGGTAGAGATCGCAGGTTTGGGAGGAGCTGTCGAAGAAGCCTTGGCGAGTTGCTGCAGTGCATCCTGTGGATGGTACACACTGCAGCCACGGTGCACCGGTGGTGAAGGGAGTGAATGTTTAGGGTGGTGGATGGGGTGCCAATTAAGCGGGCTGCTTTGTCCTGGATGGTGTCGAGCTTCTTGAGTGTTGTCAGAGTTGCACTCATCCAGGCAAGTGGAGAATCCTTCATCACACTCCTGACTTGTGCCTTGTAGATGGTGGAAAAGCTTTAGGGAGTCAGGAGGTGAGTCACTCGCCGCAGAATACCCAGCCTCTGACCTGCTCTTGTAGCCACAGTATTTATGTGGCTGATCCAGTTAAGTTTCTGATCAGTGGTGACCCCCAGGATGTTGATGGTGGGGGATTCGGCGATGGTAATGCCGTTGAATGTCATGGGGAGGTGGTTAGACTTTCTCTTGATGGAGACAGTCATTGCCTGGCACTTGTTTGGCACGAATGTTACTTGCCACTTATCAGCCCAAGCCTGGATGTTGTCCAGGTCTTGCTGCATGCGGGCACGGACTGCTTCATTATCTGAGGGCTTGCGAATGGAACTGAACATTGTGCAATCATCAGCGAGCATCCCCATTTCTGACCTTATGATGGAGGGAAGGTCATTGATGAAGCAGCTGAAGATGGTTGGGCCTAGGACACTGCCCTGAGGAACTCCTGCAGTGATGAACTGGGGCTGAGATGATTGGCCTCCAACAACCACTACCATCTTTCTTTGCGCTAGGTACGACTCCAGCCACTGGAGAGTTTTCCCCCTGATTCCCATTGACTTCAATTTTACTAGGTCTCCTTGGTGCTACACTCGGTCAAATACTGCCTTGATGTCAAGGACAGTCACTCTCACCTCATCTCTGGAATTCAGCTCTTTTGTTTGGACCAAGACTGTAATGAGGTCTGGAGCCGAGTGGTCCTGGCGGAACCCAAACTGAGCATCGGTGAGCAGGTTATTGATGAGTAGGTGCCGCTTGATAGCACTGTCGATGAAACCTTCCATCACTTTGCTGATGATTGAGAGTAGACTGATGGGGCGGTAATTGGCCGGTTTGGATTTGTCCTGCTTTTTGTGGACAGGACATACCTGGGCAATTTTCCACATTGTCGGGTAGATGCCAGTGTTGTAGCTGTACTGGAACAGCTTGGTTAGAGGCGCGGCTAGTTCTAGACAGAAGTCTTCAGCACTACAGCCGGGTTGTTGTCGGGGCCCATAGCCTTTGCTGTATCCAGTGCACTCAGCCATTTCTTGATAACAAGTGGAGTGAATCGAATTGGCTGAAGACTGGCTGCTGTGATGGTGGGGATATCGGGAGGAGGCCGAGATGGATCATCCACTCGGCACTTCTGGCTGAAAATGATTGCAAATGATTCAGCCTTGTCTTTTGCAGTCACGTGCTGGACTCTGCCATCATTGAGGATGGGGATGTTCACCGAGCCTCCTCCTCCCGTTAGTTGTTTAATTGTCCACCACCATTCACAACTGGATGTGGCAGGACTGCGGAGCTTTGATCTGATCCGTTGGTTGTGGAATTGCTTAGCTCTGTCTATAGCATGTTGCTTCCACTGTTTAGCATGCATGTAGTCCTGTGTTGTAGCTTCACCAGGTTGGCACCTCATTTTTAGGTACGCCTGGTGCTGTTCCTGGCATGCTCTTCTACACTCCTCATTGAACCAGGGTTGATCCCCAGGCTTGTTGGTAATGGTAGAGTGAGGAATATGCCGGGCCATGAGGTTACAGATTGTGCTGGAATACAATTCTGCTGCTGCTGATGGCCCACAGCGCCTCATGGATGCCCAGTTTTGAGCTGCTAGATCTGTTCAGAATCTATCTTATTTAGCATGGTGGTAGTGCCACACAGTGTGAAGACGGGACTTCGTCTCCAAAAGGACTGTGTAGTGGTCACTCCTACCAATAATGTCATGGACAGATGCATCTGCGACAGATAGATTTGTGAGGACGAGGTCAAGTAAGTTTTTCCCTCGTGTTGGTTCGCTCACCACCTGCCGCAGGCCCAGTCTGGCAGCTGTGTCCTTCAGGACTCGGCCAGCTCGGTCAGTAGTGGTGCTACCGAGCCACTCTTGGTGATGGACATTGAAGTCCCCCACCCAGAATACATTCTGTGCCCTTGCTATCCTCAGTGCTTCCTCCCAGTGGTGCTCAACATGGAGGAGGACTGATTCATCAGCTGAGGGAAGGCAGTAGGCAGGAGGTTTCCTTGCTCATGTTTGACCTAATGCCATGGGGTCCGGAATCAATGTTGAGGACTCCCAGCATCACTCCCTCCTGACTGTATATCACTGTACCACCACTTCTGGTGAGTCTGTCCTGCCAGTGGGACAGGACAAACCCAGGGATGTTGATGGAAGAGTCTGGGACGTTGGCTGAAAGTTATGATAATGTGAGTATGGCTATGTCAGGCTGTTGCTTGACTAGTCTGTGGGACAGCTCTCCCAATTTTGGCACAAGTCCCCAGATGTTAATGAGGAGAACTTTGCAGGGTCGACTGGGCTTGGTTTGCCTTTGGCATGTCCGGTGCCTAGTGGTTCGTCTAGTTTTATTCTTATTGTGACTTTCTGTAGCGAGACTGTACAACTGAGTGGCTTGCTAGGCTATTTCAGAGGGCGATTAAGAATCAACCACATTGCTGTGGGCCCGGAGTCACATATAGGCCAGACCGGGTAAGGACGGTAGGTTTCCTTCCCTAAAGGACATTAGTGAACCAGACACTCCGGTAGTTTCATGGCCACCATTACTGATACTAGTTTTTTTTTATTCCAGATTTTATTTTAATTTAATTAATCGAATTGTCTGGGCCAAGAATGATTTATTGTACATGATGCACCTTTGTGGGAGGACCATCACCACAAGCACTGCAACGGTTCAAGGAGAGAGGGCCCACCATCACCTTCTCAGGACAATAAAAGCAGCCTTGGCAGCGATGCTCACATTCCAAGACCAAATTTTTAAAAAAGGTAAGCAGGGGAAGGGAAGAAAATACCTTCAAAAACATTGAGTGACAGGAAGGAGAAAAGTAGTTACATTTTTCGTAGCTCAGGTATCCTTCATAGATGTCAGATGCTGAAATCGCAGCCAACAGACGGTTGGAGGATGATGACAGAATCTCTGCGACAGAGCTTCGTCGGCACTGCAGGGTCCGGAGCCGTTCTCGCCCAGAGATATCCCACTGGGCATGCAGGGTGTGGGTGAGAGTTTCTGAAGTCGAATGTCGTCTGCAGGATGAGTACATGTCTGGAAAGAACGCAAGACAACACACTGAAGAAGGAGGCCAATCCGTGCAAAGATTCTTCACATCGATGGACCAGGTCTTCTCAGAAAAATTGCAACAGCATGTCCGTGATACTTAGAAGGTAATTAGAATTCATACCTCATGACCCATTATGTATCTACACCCGCTGTATTCACTTCTGTCAAAGGGTAAATGAATATGTGACGAGTACTTACCCAGGATACTTTCTGTAATTGATAGGCATTGACTTGAGCTTTATGTGGAAAAATGGACATAATTGCAGAATCCAATCCCTAGAACACCAAAAGATTTAAGGAATCCCATATAAATAAATGGAATTTGACTTATTCAGTGCCTATAAATCAATGGCTATTGGGAAAGTCCCCATGGAGTTTGTCCTGTCCCATCGTTAATTGGCACTTAAACATAGTTTTGCTTCCCCCATCATCATTGAAAGTCATTATAGTTACAGACATTACCATCACCAATAAGCACATCTGAAGAGAAACTTATGCAGTTCCTACTCTCCTGCATCATCTTGTAAGGTTCTTCAGCAAAGAGTTCCTCCTATACTCTCCCTCACCCAGAGAGTTCCTCCTATACTCTCCCTCACCCAGAGAGTTCCTCCTATACTCTCCCTCACCCAGAGAGTTCCTCCTATACTCTCCCTCACCCAGAGAGTTCCTCCTATACTCTCCCTCACCCAGAGAGTTCCTCCTATACTCTCCCTCACCCAGAGAGTTCCTCCTATACTCTCCCTCACCCAGAGAGTTCCTCCTATACTCTCACTCATCTGTACTCACCCAAAGAGTTATTCTGTAACTTCATTACTATAACTTTAACATTTTTTTTTCTTCAGAAAATCATTATGATGCTGAAGTGGCATTAACCTTTAACAACAATGACTTGCATTTATAAATTGCCTTTAACATAGTAAAACATCCCAAGCCGCTTCATGGGAGAAGAATTAGACAAAAATTTACACCGAACCAAAGAAGGAGGTATTAGGACAGGTAACCAAAAGCTTGCTCAAAGAGATACATTTTAAGGAGCGTCTAAAAGAGGGAGAGGTAGAGAGGCAAAGAGGTTTAACAAGAATATTCGATTGCTTAGGGCCTAGACAGCTGAAGATATGGCCGCCAATGGTGATGCGAGGTAAGTGTGGGGGGCGAGGGTGCACAAGAAACCAGAGTTGGAGGAACGCAGAGTTCTCAGAGTTGTAGGGCTGGAGTAGGTTACAGATATAGGGCAGGGCGAGGCCATAGAGGGACTTGAACACGTGGATGAGAATTTTAAAAAAGCCAATGTAGGTCAACGTGCACTGTGGTGATGGGTGAATGGGACTTAGTACTAGTCATGATACGGGCAGCAGAGATTTGGATGAGCTTAAGTTGATGGAGGGTTTAAGATGGGAGGTCGGCCAAAAGAGCATTAGAATAGTCATGTCTGGAGGTAACAAAAGCATGGCTAAGGGTTTCAGCAGACGTCAGGCTGAGCAGGGGCTGAAGTAGGCCATCCTTGTGAGGGAGAGGATATGGAGTCGGAAGGTAAGCTCGGGGTCAAATAGGATTTTGAGGTTGTGAACAGTCTGGTTCAGCCTGAGCCAGTGGCCAGGGAGGGGGATGGAATCGGTGGCTAGGGAACGGAATTTGTGGTGGGTACCGAAGACAGTGGCTTCAATCTTACCAATATTTAATTGAAGGAAATTTCTGCTCATCCAGAACTGGATGTCTGTCAAGCAGTCTGACAATACAAGGCACTGAAGGGGTCGAGAGAGGCGGTAGTGAGGTAGAGTTGGGTGTCGTCAGCCTACACGTGGAACCTGACATTGTGTTTTCGGAAGATGTCATGAGGGGCAGCATGTAGATGAGAACTAGGAAGGGGCCAAGGATAGATTCTTGGGGAATTCCAGAGCTAACGGTGCGGGGGTGGGAAGAGAAGCCATTGTCGGAGATTCTCTGGCAATGACTGGATAGGTAAGAGTGGAACCAGGTGAGGGCAGTCCCACCCAGATGGACGATGGAGGAGAGGCATTGGAGGAGGACAGTGTCGTCAACCGTGTCAAAGGCTACAGACAGGTCGAGAAGGCTGAGGAGCGATAGTGCACCACAGCCTAGGAAGATGTAATTGATTAACAACTTGCTTATCCGTTTATTGAGAAAGTATCTGGGTCTTCTTCAGAAGAACTTGCTTAATGAGGAAAAGACACTAGTTCTGAGGTGTGAGCAAGCTGCTAGGTATAATGGTGTGGCAGCCTGAGCACCTTCATTTCACTTGGAGACCGTATGTCGGAATCACGGTGATGAGAAAGGACTTTATAGCGCTCAAGAGTCATGTTTTGTCTCATCAAATTTCTGACCTCTTGCGTGTCCCTGATTTCCATTGTCCCACCATTTCCCGCCATGCCTTCAGCTGCCTAGGCCTTAAGCTCTGGAATTCCCTCCCTAAACCACTCCACCTCTCTACCTCCTTTTAAGACGCTCCTTAAAACCTACTTCTTTGACCTCCTAATATCTCCTTTTGTGGCTCGTATCAAATTTTGACTGATTACAATCCTGTGAAGCACTTTGGGTTGTTTTACCACATTAAAAGGTGCTATATAAATGCAAGCTGTTGTTATTTAATACTCACTGAAATGGGGTAAAATCATGAAACCATTTGATAAATTGTTTTTTCAAATCAACTTAACATATCAGAGTACAGCAGATAGATTAACATTGCTAAATAAAGGCTTTCATAGTCAATATTATCACTATATACACATTCATCTGGATTTAATCACTGAGTACAGGAAATAACTCAGACACTTGTTTTTCTGGATCTATTTTATCTTTAAGCACTGCAGCAATACAGTGTAAAATATACCAAATTTGCAACTGACCTGTTTGAAGAGTCAGTTCTTACCTGCTATATTCAGTTTATTCCATAAGATCATTTACTAGATTCTCTCCTATTCAGTGCCTATACAAATCCCAAACAAGAATTCCAGGATTTCCACCATAGCCCATGTACTTTTCTCCGTATCCTTATTCCTTTTAAGCTTCCAGTCTGGATAAAGCACCAAAATGCATAGAAAACAAGATATCTTCCATGTTCAGCATCAACACCGTTTCCTTCTTCTGCCGAGTGTTGGTTTAATATTGTTTGATTCAGCCTCAATAACAAGAACAACAGAAGCTTAGTCAACCTGATTCAGGTGGAAGTAGAGGCAGTTGGTGTGTTTTGGAAGCTGAGATTATTTTTACTTTGAAACACTCTGCTTAAATCTAATTCTGTACGAAGGGAACAGTGGACCTGAAGGGCAGCGATGACCTTTCAGCTTACCAGACATCAAAGTGGAAGAAACAGGGGCAGTCGGCATCAGGAGACTCTGATCTGACAGGACACAAAAAATAACTCCAATTGAACTTGCATTGAATTGAATGACCAGCATCAAAGGTTTAAAATCCTCAATGTGAAGATGTATTTTATTCCCAATTACACACTTTTGACTGTTCTTCAGTGATACCAAGTTTGAACTTCAACTTTACCCCTTTTGTTGCCTATTCAGCTCAGGACATCATTAAATGAAATGGCCCATATGAAGAGAAGGGAGCAACTGTCCAGCTGCATCCTTAAGAATCTTGCATCCAGTGCATATACATCGTGTCACACCTTACAGAGGCATTGCATATGTCTGTGTCACTGTTCAGCATTTCCTGAAATTCATGACTGGCTGAAATGGGAACTTGGCTGTTAAATATCCAATTGACCAAATCAAGAACAGTTTGATTCCATCTGTAATGACCAATGAGCAACAAGTAAACAACAGTAAATGGAGCAAACGTATTGCTTAGGATCCTTACAACCAACAGAGAGGAGAATTTCACCCCATCGAGCTGGCCAGGTCCCAGAGATGAAAGGAGAGTGTTATAGCTAACTACCTCACCCAGTCCAACAGCAGCATTCTATCAAATTGAGTTGGAGAAGGTATTTCCAGGACTATTGCATAGCATCTAATCAACATCCCACAAACCTGTATTCAATTGTAATGATTATATTTGGTTCAAGTATAAAATATAACCAATTAAATACGAGAAATATCATAAAATGATCATACATAAGAAAGAACAAGACATTTGGGCCCTGATATTAGCAGGAAGGGGGTGATTGGGTGGGTGGGTAACCCGCCCAATAGAATCTGTCTATTCCCCACACGATCGCGGGTAAATTGGAGCCATTTAATGTGGCTTCTGGGTTTGGAGTCCGAAACCTGTGCAGTGGGTGGACTGCGCACCCGTATCACAGGCTGGCAGCCGGAGGAGCTCTATTTAAAGGGGCAGTCCTCCAATGGCTGCTCCTGGAGGAAACACCCAAATAGCACAATGGAGCAGCACAGGGGAAAGGCTACTCCAAGATTCAGTGATGCCCCACTCCAGGTGCTACTGGATGGCACGAAGGCACCACGTAGAAGTAGTCAGAAGCAAAAAGCGAAGGTTTTGTAAGCACGAAGGGGATGCACAAGGGTGTTTGACGGTTGGTCGTGTTTTTTATTTATATTTACTTTTTGTTAAACGCACATTAAATATTATTATTGTCACCACTACTGCCACGTCTTGGCCATTCTTGACTGACTTCTGTATAAGGCCCTTTCACGAGGTTCACCATGAACGCCCACACTTGATGCCACCCGTTGGGTCGCTCTACAGTGGACGTATGTGTAATTGCAGGACTGTTTTCTGCAGGGAGGAGGGGGGTGATGGTGTGGCCGATGCTCGATCCAGGTGGTGAGGACTGGACTCTTTACACTGTCTGATGTTAGGAGAACCGTTCACATATCAGTGACTCCCTGGCCTCAAGAGCAGCCAGGTGAGCCGCTGTTCTGCCCATGGGTTGCTCCTCCTCTGCCTCCTCCTCCTCCTCAATGTGAGTGGCATATGTGGATGGGGACTCCTCAAGCGGCACCCCTCTCTGTTGTGCAGGGCACAACACATGATTATAATGCGTCCCAATCTGTCTGGTGCATATTGAAGCGCTCCCCCAGAACGATCAAGGCACCTGAAGCGCATCTTGAGCAGCCCTATGGCATGCTCAATTGTAGATCTGATAGCGATGTGGCTGTCATTATATCGACTCTGTTGCTCGGTGGTGGGGTTCCTCAGAGGTGTCATGAGCCACGTGTGCAGAGGGTATCCCTTGTTCCCGAGGAGCCAGTCCTTGCGGATGTTCGGTGCGTAGAAGAGGGATGGGATGTTGGACTCCCGGAGAATGAAGCAATCGTGGCAGCTGCCAGGGAATCTGGCCCACACGTGAAGGAATCTCTTGCGGTGCTCACAAACGAGCTGAGTGTTGATGGAGTGATAGCTCTTCCTGTTGATAAACAGTCCTGCCTCATGTGGAGGTGCTTGTATTGCTATATGGTGCAATCAATTATACCCTGCACCCGTCTGGCTGAGGTTGTCCATGGGGAATTTGACGTAGTGCGAGGCCTTGCGAAACAAGCCTTCGGTCACCTGCCTTATGCACTTGTGTGCCGACTACTGAGAGACCCTGGTGATTTCCCCGGTGGTGCCCTGGAATGATCCGGAGGCAAAGAAGTTGAGGGCAATGGTGACTTTGACAGCAACAGGTAAGGAGATGCTGCTCAGCCCAGTCGGGACCAGCTTGGCATGAAGGAGGCTGCAGATGTCTGCGACCACCTAGTTACTGACTCTGAGCCTCCGTATGCACTGTTCCTCGGAGAGGTCCAGGAAGCTGAGCCTCGGTCTGTAGACCCAGTTGCGAGGGTAGTGCCTCCTGCAACGTCGCTCTCTCTGTTGTTGCCCTCTGTGCTCTTGTGCAGGTGCCTGTGGCGCAGCACTGTGTTGTGGAGCTCCACATGGCGGAGGTGGACACCGAGCCTGGCGAGGCTGGTGATGTTGCTCGTCCTCGGATTAAGTGTTGAATGCAGCCATGGCGCCCCCCACCCCCCGATCCTGACGGTGTGAGTTTGAGGGGGTCCGCAAAGTAGTAAAATATGTTTGCACAGCAGAGTTTTGGGTGGAAAATAAGAATTTTGAGTGGAAACACAAAGGTCTTACAGCCAAAACTTTGTCTGAAGTGACAGAGTGCCCTGCTGCAATAAATGACGTTTCTCCCCACCTGTCAAATAATCATTTACATCTCCCACTGGCTGCTGGCTGAAACACGTCTGTTGCAACAGGGAGTGTTTCCCACAGCACAAGAAACACACTGAGGATCCTTCAAATTGCACCCCTGCCAAAATGTCTACTCAATCAGGTATCTCAAGTACCTTAACTATCTGTAATAGTATGTAAATTATCATCCCGTCGGCTTTAATTGCCGGTGGGACTCCCGCATTGGGGAGGCGCGCGCACCCGAACGCATCACTGGGGAACCCGGAAGTCAGCGGGTTGGAGCCGGGCTCTGAACCCGCTCCGGGTTTCTATGATTTTAGGAGACCCCCTGCCCCCAACGCACCTGCCCCGCCATCCGAAAATCGGGGCCTTGGTAATCGATCCTGTTCCTTCCAACAGATCATGTATAATTCTCATTAATACAGTCCATGTCGTGGACTCTCCTCAACTTATTTCATTGCCTGAATCTGGTGAACCGCAAGGAAACTTTCAATCAGAGAAAACTCACCGCACACGTGTGTTCAAAGAGCTGCCTCAGCAGGGCTATCAAGAGTCTTTTGAATCCTTACTGGCCTAACAATCTCTCCTAATGAGCTTAATGTGTACATTCTCAACATAACAATTTAGCACTATTCCCAACCAACCCCAAGCCAGTGGTTTACTTCATCTGTAATCAAGGGTTCACCAAGTGATCATACAGCTGATTCATATTAATGAGTGTTCTTGTGCTCTATTAATCAACTTCAAAATTCACTCTCTCTAATTATCATATGACTTCCTGGTGGTCCCAGTCTCGTCTGGATTGTTCGTTTGTGACAAGCATCTGTCGCTGTATTATCCAGTAGCTGTTGTTACATTCTCCAATTCCATGGCACTTTACCATTGTTCTATAAATTACTTTGGAGGGAAGGAGGTTCTCATCCTAGAACTGCTAGCCTCATATCAGCTAGAAATTGCTCCATGTGTTACATTTATCCTGCAGGCAAAATCATGGACCTGTTATAACTTTGGCCATGGGCTGAATCTAACACATGGGAGGAATTTCTTGTCACCCGAAATGTGTCTCTGGAGACTTTGAGAGCAGGCATCAAAACCTAAAATGCAATGACTTGAATTGCAGATAGGCTCAAGGGAGAGCATATCTTATTACTGGCTGGCAACCACTTATGAACCACAACAGCGTTTTAAAGTCGTCCCTTTGTCCAACTGGGGCTTCTAATCAACCCAGCACTGAGCAGCTCTATTCAGAGTTTAATTAGAGCCTGCCTTGGCATATTTATAATGCCATGCACTTGCAAACCATCAGCTCTCCTGTGAGTGTAAGAACCAGATGGCATGTGCCAGCTTATTCAAAGCAACCAAGGTTGTTTATTGATTGTAAGCACAAAAATGGTCCTTGATAAACATGATAAGAACATAAGAAGTAGGAGCAGGAGTAGGCCATCCTGACCCTTGAGCATGCTCCGCCATTCAACAAGAGCATAGCTGATCTAAACAATGATGTTTATTGAACCATACTAGATATCGGCTTTCATTGTAAATGAAGTAAATATACTCATATATATTCATGGAGTAAATATACACTGTTCTTCGACCAGTCAGAATTTAAATCAGAGCCTGCCTCTGCAATTGCTCACAAGAACACAGATGAGGAAAGCCATTTAGCCCATCATATCTCATTCATCCAAGAAAATCTAGTTTCCCCATTACAGCTTCCAACTATTTCTTTTAAAAAATTGTAAAGATTTTGTCTCCACTACCCTACCTGGAAGTACTTTGCATGAAGAGTTTCTGACAACAATCACTGCCCCCTCCACATTTTCCCTCCAGATTTTCCAAATGTTTTGGCTCACTGGTGGCGGCAACTTGCCCCTTACTGAAGCCTCCCCTCTTGGCTATTCTTTCCACCAGCTGCCTTGTCTAAACCTTCATGGTTGGCGGTGTGGATCTTATCACCAAGTCACACCATAGTCTTTCTCCCTACTTCTCTGGTACCTTCTCCTCCTGTGAACACCTCACCTTTTTCTACCTCTCTCCTTTAAAATCCTCATTGTTTACCACCCCACCCCGAGTTTCGCACCAAGAAAGCTTCCCTCCTTTCCTCCCTCAGCCTCATCAATGAGCAACTCCTTATCCTCAGTGATTCAATCTCCACCTGAGCTTCCTTTGCTCTCTTTCCTCTGAATTTACTGCCTACCTGTCCTCCTTAAACCTCTCCCATCATATAAATTCTACTACCCATATTCACAGCTATCCCCTCAACCTTGCCATCTTCCATGGCCTATCTACTCCTATGATCTCAATCGCTGACAAGGCCATCGCCAACCACATCCTTGAATTTCTCACCAGCTATGGCATCCTACCCCTTCCAACCCCATTCTCTCCTATGTCGACCACTGGAAATAATTCCCCCCCCCCCCCCTCCCCACCGCCAAGTCGCTTACAATTGCACTTTCAAACTCCAAACTGCCTAGGCTTTGGCCCTCCATTTGCCCTGTTATGTCTGCAGCCATTCATTTGCTCAACCACTCCCTCACCTTCACTAATACTGTACTGTATTGTCTGTTTGTGAGATACTAGACTATTAATACTCCACATCACTGCGTTGACTCTCTCTGTGATACTAAACCATTAATATTGTACAACACTACGTGAAAATTCACCTGGATATGTTTTGGGATTGACAAAGCAGATGAGCTAAGGGCACAGATAGACACATGGCAGCATGATATCATTGCTATAACGGAAACCTGGCTTAAAGAGGGGGATAATTGACAGCTCAATATCCTTGGATATAGAATTTTCAGGCAGGATAGAGTGGGTGATAAAAAAGGAGGGGTGGGTAGCATTATTGGTTAAAGAATCAATTATAGTTGCGAGAAGGGATGATATGCTAAATAGATCATTAATCGAGGCCATATGGGTTGAGCTAAGAAATAAAAAAGGGGCCGTCACACTACTAGGAGTGTACTATAGACCCCCGAATAGCGAAAGGAAGATAGAAGAACAAATATGTAGGCAAATTTCCGAGTGCAAAAATAAGAGGGCAATAATAGTAGAGGACTTCAACTACCCTAACATCAACTGGGATTCAAACAGTGTGAGGGGCACAGAGGGCGCAAAATTCTTGATCGGTGTCCAGGAGAACTTTTTTAGCCAGTACGTGACAAGTCCAACAAGAGGGGATACAATTCTAGATTTAGTCCTGGGAAATGAAGATGGGCAAGTGGGTGAAGTGACAGTGGGTGACTTTATTGGGGATAGTGACCACAATTCAGTTAGTTTTAGCATTATTATGGAAAAGGACAGAGTTAAATCAGGAGTAAACATTTTAAATTGGGGGAAGGCAAATTTTACAGAACTAAGAGGTGATTTGGCAGAAGTGGACTGGACACAACTACTTGAGGAGAAATCAGTGGCAAGCCAGTGGGAGGCACTAAAAAGTGAAATTCTACAGGTACAATGCAGATACGTCCCCTCAAAGAAAAAGGGTGGCACTGCCAAATTTAGAGCCCCCTGGTTGTCTAGAAGTATACGAGGCAAGATAAAGCAGAAAAAGAAAGCTTATGACTGTCACAGAAAACTAAATTAAGGAAAGCAAAGAGAGGGCATGAAAAAGTATTAGCTCATAAGATTAAAGAAAACCCAAAGATGTTTTATCACTACATTAAGAACAAGAGGACAGCTAAGGAAAAGGTGAGACCTATCAGGGATGATAAGGGTAACTTGTGTGTAGAAGCAGAGGATGTGGGTAGGGTTTTAAATGAATATTTTGTCTCCGTATTCACAAAGGAAAAGTATGATCCGGACGTAGTATTTAAAGAGGAGAGGTGTGAAATATTGGATAAGGTAAACATAACGAGAGAGAAAGTTCTAGAGGGACTGGAATCCTTGAAAGTTGATAAGTCACCAGGGCCGGATGGATTGTTTCCTAGGCCATTGAAGGAAGCCAGGGAGGAAATAACGGATGCTCTGAGGATCAATTTCCAATCCTCACTAGATACAGGGGAGGTACTGGAGGACTGGAAGACTGCAAACGTAGTACCATTGTTTAAAAAGGGTACGAGGGAAAGGCTGAACAATTATAGAACAGTCAGTCTTACCTCGGTGGTGGGCAAACTATTAGAATCAATATTGAGAGATAGGATAAACTGTCACTTGGCAAGGCATGGTTTAATCAGGGATAGTCAGCATGGATTTGTTCAGGGAAGGTCATGCCTTACAAATCTGATTAAATTCTTTGAGGAAGTGACAAGGAGGATTGATGAGGGTAGTGCAGTGGATGTTGTCTACATGGATTTTACTAAGGCATTTGACAAAGTCCCACATGGCAGACTGGTCAGAAAGGTAAAGCCCATGGGATACAGGGAAATGTGGTGAATTGGATCCAAAATTGGCTCAGTAACAGGAAACAAAGGGTAAAAATCGATGGATGTCTTTGCGAATGGAAATCCGTTTCCAGTGGTGTGCCACAGGGCTCAGTGTTGGGTCCCTTGCTGTTTGTGGTATATATTAATGATTTGGACTTGAATGTAGGGGCATGATTGGCAAATTTGCAGACGACACAAAAATTGGCTGTGTAGTTGATAGTGAAGAGGATAGCTGTAGACTCCAAGAAGATATCAATGGGTTGGTGGAGTGAACGCAAAAGTGGCAAATGGAGTTCAACCCAGAGAAATGTCAGGTAATGCACTTAGGGAGGGCAAACAGTAAAAGGGAATACGCAGTAAACAGGAATATATTGAGAGGGGTAGAGGAAGTGAGAGAACTTGGAGTGCATGTGCACAGGTCCCTGAAGGTGGCAGTACAGGTAGATAAGGTTGTGAAGAAGGCATATGGAATGCTCTCCGTTATTAACCGAGATATAGAATACAAAAGCAGGGATGTAATGATGGAACTGTATAAAACACTGGTAAGGCCACAGCTGGAGTATTGTGCGGAGTTCTGGTCACCACATTACAGGAAGGATGTAATTGCTGTGGAGAGAGTGCAGAGAAGATTTACAAGAATGTTGCCAGGGCTTGAAAATTGCAGCTATGAGGAGAGATTGGATAGGCTGGGGTTGTTTTCCTTGGAGCAGAGGAAGCTGAGGGGTGACTTGATTGAGCTGTACAGAATTATGAGGGGTTCAGATAGAGTAGACAGGAAGTACCTGTTTCCCGTAGCGGAGAGTTCAAGAACTAGAGGACATAGATTTAAGCTGATTGGCGGAAGGATTAGAGGGGACATGAGGAAAACCTTTTTTACGCAGAGGGTGTTGGGTGTATGGAATTCGCTGCCCGAATTGGTGGTAGAGGCAGGGAGTACCTGGACCTGCACCTAAAGTGCTGTAAGCGGCAGGGCTACGGACCGGATGCTGGAAAGTGGGACTAGAATGGGCACCTGGTTGTTCTACGAGCCGGCATGGACACAATGGGCCGAATGGCCCCTATGGCCTCTTTCTGTGCTGTATCTTTTCTATAGATCTATGGCTATGGTTCTACATGTCTGATGTATACTCTGAGGTTTGCATGTGTTGATGGGATAAACTGTAGACATGGTACTGCAGCTTAAAAGACCCAAATAAACCTTTTCCCTGACAGTGGGCTTTGGAAGGTGTTAACTCACACCAAGTCCCGTTCAACCATCACCCCTGTGCTCGCTGACCTACATTGGCTCCTGGTCCAGCAAAACCTCAAATTTAAAATTCTCATCCTTGTGTTCAAACCCCTCTATGGCCTCGCCTCTCCCTATCTCTGTAACCACCTCCAGCCCTATAACCCTCTGAGAACCCTGCGTTCCTCCAATTATGGCCTCTTGGATAATAAGAGCCTAAATGGAGTAGAGGAGCAGAGGGATCTGGGGGTACAGTTACACAAATCACTAAAAGTAGTGATGGAGGTTAATAAGGTTTTAAAAAAAAACAAGCACTGGGGTTCATTTCTAAAGGGATAGAATTGAAAAGCAGAGAAGTTATGTTAAACTTGTATAGAACCTTGGTTAGACCACACTTGGAATACTGTGAATAGTTCTAGTCTCCATATTATGAAAAGGATATAGCGGCACTGGAGAAGGTTCAAAAAAGATTTACTAGTATGATACCAGAACTGAGAGGTTATACCTATCAGGGAAGATTGAGCAGGCTGGGGCTCTCTTGAAGACTGAGGGGTGACCTGATAAAGGTCATTAAGATTATGAAAGGTTTTGATAGGGTGGACGTAGAGAAGATATTTCCACTTGTGGGGAAGACCAGAACTAGAGGCCATAAATATAAGATAGTCACTAATAAATCCAATAGGGAATTCGGGAGAAATTTCTTTTCCCAGAGAGTGGTTAGAATGTGGAGCTCATTACCATAAGGAGGCAACTAGCAGAGATGCATTTAAGGGGTAGCTAGATAGACATGTGAGGGAGAAAGGAATACAAGGATATGCTGATAGTGTTAGATGAAGTAGGACGGGAGGATCATAAACACCGGCATGGACCTGTTGGGCTGAATGGCTTGTTTCTGTGCTGTACATTCTATATCCCCGATTTTCTTCCCTCCAAATTTGGTGGCCATGTCTTCAGCTGCCTAGGCTCTAAGCTCTGGAATTCCCTCCCTAAACCCCTCTGCCTCTCTGTACTCCTTAAGACGCTCCTTAAAACCTACCTCTTTGACTAAGACCTCTCCTAATATCTCCTTATGTGGCTCAGTGTCAAATTTTGTTTGATAACGCTCCTGTGAAATGCCTTGGGACGTTTTACTATGTTAAAGGCACTATATAAATGCAAGTTGTTGTTGTTGCTAACACCTTAGTGGTGTCTTTTTACTGTCATCTTTTCGTTACTTACATTCTGCCGACCCTTGCTTGAAGCACTTTGTGAACGCCGACCAGCAACTGACTGACAGTGATATCAGCTCTCCTACTTCTTACTGTTTATATTCACACAGCCATCTTGCTTCCTCGCCCTCTCTATCTCACCCTCTCTTCCTCGCCCTCTCCATCCCACCATCAAGCTCATCATGGACTACTCCTCAGAATCAGTTTCTTTCTTGGACACACGAATCTCCATCAAAGACGGGCACCTCAGCACCTCATTCTACCGCAAGCCCACGGACAACCTCACGATGCTCCACTTTTCCAGCTTCCACCCTAACCACGTCAAAGAGGCCATCCCCTATGGACAGGCCCTGCGAATACACAGGGTCTGCTCAGACGAGGAGGAACGCGATGGACACCTACAGATGCTGAAAGACGCCCTAGTAAGAACGGGATATGATGCTCGACTCATCGATCGACAGTTCCGACGGGCCACAGCGAAAAATCGCATAGACCTCCTCAGAAGACTAACACGGGACGCAACCAACAGAGTACCCTTCGTCGTCCAGTACTTCCCCGGAGCGGAGAAACTACGCCATGTTCTCCGCAGCCTTCAACATGTCATCAATGATGACGAACACCTCGCTATGGCCATCCCCACACCTCCACTACTCGCCTTTAAACAGCCACCCAACCTCAAACAAACCATCGTTCGCAGCAAATTACCCAGCTTTCAGGAGAACAGCGTCCACGACACCACACAACCCTGCCACGGTAACCTCTGCAAGACGTGCCAGATCATCGACACAGATACCACCATCACACGAGAGGACACCACCCACCAGGTGCACGGTTCATACTCCTGTGACTCGGCCAACGTTGTCTACCTCATACGTTGCAGGAAAGGATGCCCCGGAGCATGGTACATTGGCGAGACCATGCAGACGCTGCGACAGCGGATGAACGGACACCGCGCAACAATCGCCAAACAGGAGGGTTCTTTCCCTGTCGGGGAACACTTCAGCAGTCATGGACATTCAGCCACCGACCTTCGGGTAAGCATACTCCAAGGCGGCCTTCGAGACACACGACAACGCAAAATCGTCGAGCAGAAATTGATAGCCAAGTTCCGCACCCATGAGGATGGCCTCAACCGGGATCTTGGGTTCATGTCACACTACACGTAACCCCACCAGCGAACAAATGTTATCTGTTTTTAATATAACGGGTCATTGACTGTCTTCCTTCTCTCTCTCTCTCTCTTTTTTTTGGGGGGGTTTGTATATTTGGTGGCCTTTTTTAGGTGACACCTTTCTGTCTGCTCACTGTGATTGCCTTGGCAACGGGCAGTAATCACCAGGCTTTGTTCTGTGATTTTAAAATGCGAAGGATTCGAAAATGTCATTTCCACACCACCTGAGGAAGGAGGAAGCCTCCGAAAGCTTGTGGAATTTAAAATAAAATTGTTGGACTATAACTTGGTGTTGTAAAATTGTTTACAATTGTCAACCCCAGTCCATCACCGGCATCTCCACATCATCTCTATCTCCAGCACTGGCTCTATACAAACTGCTAAAAAGGCTACAAGTTCAGCATTTCACAATTCAGTGAGCTCCCCTGGGTGCCTCAAGTTAGATGCTGCTAATTTTATCAGGTGTCAGTGTTTCGAGCTGAGTTTACCTCAGTTACAGAATATTAATAGAAGACTGATGTGAAATACTCACAAAGTTAGAGTTCTTTACAGGGTGTACTTTATAAAGACAAAGCGTTTTTAGTTCCCTTATGTTGTAAAGATACATGTTCTTATGTATAATATAGGGAAGTGTTACTGTGTGTAACATATAGAGCAGTATTATTTTACAATATAGGCAGTCTTACTGTGTACAATATACAGAGCAGTGTTATTGTATAATGTAGGGCAGTGTTACTATGTACAATACACAGAGCAGTGTTATTGTGTGTAATATACTGAGCAGTGTTATTGTATAATATAGGGCAGTGTTACTGTGTATAATACATAAAGCAGTATTATTGTTGTATAACATAGGGCAGTATTACTGTGTATCAATGTTTATTCCATTATAAACAGTGTACATTATACAATATTTCTAACATGTATAATGTACACTAAGCACTTTAGAAATTCAGTGTAGAGTGCATATAAAACAGCTTGTATATCATGTTATAAATAACAGTATATAAGTGATGTATACTACGTTGCAAAATAGTGTGAAACATGTTATAAATATTGCATGTTACAATTATGTGCGTTAGATACAGAACACCTTGTACTTTAAACGGACACATACTCTATAGGACCGTGCGGAAAGCTGTTTGAGTTGCGAGCACGTTCGTTGTAACGGAATAAACAGCGAAGTTCCCTTTGCTGAGAGAGGCTGGTTGGTGTCAGCTGAGAGCTCACATGATACTGAGTGATCGCCGACTCAAGAGACAGACAGAAACTGACCAATTCACACTCTCGACCCCTGGCCGGTAGGATATTGCTTTTTATTTTTTATTTCATGTTGGGTGCCTATGTCCCACGATCTGTGGCGCAGACAACAAGCTCTGGGGCAGCCGGGGATCGGGGTTGTTCCCCGGCTTCTTATCTCCGCTCGGGCCCGGACTACAATAGCCTTTGACCATTGCGTGCTGGTTGCACACTAACTTGTGAGTTAGTGAGTAGACTCGCACATCTTTTTACACTTAAAGATCCCCGCGCAGGAAACTGTTACAGCGATGAAAAAGGGTTGAATTTTGATGCAGAGTCTATCTTTCCAACGCGCTGCTCTCAGCTCTTCCAACCTGTGCCTCCAGCCCCGAGTGTTTTTAACTGGCAACTCTTACCTCCTGGCTCTAGTCTCGCCTCCCTCTGCTTTAAGTTCAGAGACAGAATTCTCTGAACCGCAACATTTTTGGACTTGGCATTCCCAGTGGGAAGCCTGTACCTTTCCGCGCCGATGTTAAACCCGGAAATGAAGCCGGGTTACGGTCGCGACCCAAAAAAACAACTGTTTTCAACTTCCACCCGTTCATGGGGTTTAAAATCACCCTCAGAGAGCGAAGGTTTAAAATCAGCAATAGGAGACAGGAAAAAGAGGGATAGTTAAAGCTTAAATACATAGGACGTCTAATTTATCTTTTTTATATATGTATTGTGTGAGATCTACCACACTTCAGGTGTCACACATGTACATTCCTGTTTTTTTAAAGTGTAAGAAAACCAAACTAAAGAGCAACTTCACGGTAACAAAAAATACCTTTTCACTGATCTCAGGGTGGACCCAAGAGCAATTAGCTTACAGTTGACCTCTGACTGTGCTATTTACAGCCCTAAAGGGACAGGCCAGGGTTACACTCAGCTCTTCCTTGGCAGCAGAATAATACACTGTGTGTAACATGCTCCTGTCTTTATAAAATACCATAACCTCCAATTTTGGATTAATGTGACAGGAGACCTGCTGGAACATAACTTTACTCAAAGTGTGGAGGGTAGGTGAGGTGAGGTGGGTGTGCTCCTGGTAAAATATGTAAACATCTTGCAGGTATCGTCCAGCCCCTGCCCTGTCACAATGTCCAGTTTCTTTGTCCAGCTTTACTTCTTATGTCCAATCTTTTTAGGAAACGGAATTGGCGGGGGGCGATGGGGGAGGATGGGGGTGAGGAGGCGGAGGCTGTGATATTTAGGGAACTGGCATAGGAGGGTAAGTGCACAGAATTGGCATGCACAGAGCGGGTAGCAATGTGAATCACAGCAATGGTGGGGGAGAGGCAGAATATAGAGAGAAGGGCAGTCAGAGACATTGGGGATAATTTTGACTTGGGGTAATGGTGTGAAACGGGCGATATCCATTCAGCCGTCTGCATTACACCTCTTCTGGTTTTTATTTTGAAATGAAAATGGAGAGAAATATGTAACAGATGGCTGAATCGATAGCGCCCATTTCACACCATCGCACAACGTCAAAATTACTCCTGTTGAGGAGAAAACAGCAATGAATTGGTCACTGTTGTCTTTTATTGTTCCAAATGAATTGGGTCCCAGGGTCTTGGTGTTGTGCTGCCTGTTCATACATCAGATCTTCACAAACTGGTTCAAATGTGGTTTCTGCAATTACCTCAAAAAGCAAGGACTGCACTGATACTCGACTCAAACCCTGGTGGTCATGTTTTGCAGGATTGTTGTATTTTTGCTGTACCAAGAAGCCAGAATTCAATCAAATGTGCACAGTGGATGGGATTAAATCAGCAGCAGAGGTGGGAAAGTAAATGAATTTGGGGGTGAATTCTGGCTGTTTGCTGGAAGGACCTAGTTAATGTGAGGTTGTTGGGTTCATCTTTTGCAGTGTTAGCGTTTTGAGTGCATATGGTTTAAAAATAAATGTGAATTATCGACATTATGTTTTTGTCTTTTCCACCCTTGTAGATTTTCTAATAGGTCGGTCCCTACTCCTTATCTGTTTGAAAGTACTGCCACTAGTCTGGTTATCCAGGTAAGCTTTCAGTAATGTGCCCAGGATAATGAACAGAACAGCCTTTCTGTTGATTATTTTTAAATATTGGAATCATCCAGTGTCTCCATAGGATCTTTCCCCTGTCTTCGATAAGCGATAAGGGTATTACAGCTTAAATTATTGTGAATGACTTCTTATCTTAGAGTCTAGTTAATGGAATTATCCTCTTGCTGTTCTCTGAATGCTCTCCCAATATTAAATCTATTTCCTTTTGAAGGAAGGGTGCCCAAAATTGCTTATGCAATTCCAAATGTTGCCTCATCAATGATCTACATCAGGATAGAATAACTTGTTTTGACTTAGTCAAATTCTCTTGAGCTGCATCCTGATAAAAGATCAGCCCTGTCAACTACAGTTTCCTAATGAATATTTAAAGTGAATGGTCAGTAATTGTCCCGATATCTTTTCCATTTTATCAATGGACAACCCATCCATTCTTTAAGTGATTGTCTGTCTTTGTTTATGAAGCAGGTTGTTTTCCTGAAGAGCATCATGCAGCTCAGAGTGTTGCTGCTGATATCCTGCATGCAGGTTCTCTTCTGCTCAGTCACCTTGTTCAGTAAGTATAATTGTTACAATCCCTTCGTGACCAGTCTCTGGGCTTCGATCTTGTGTAACAATCCCAGTTAGCTATTTTACTCAGTAGAATTGACATAGTGTAAATTACATTTGGGGGAGATGTGAAATGATAATGCAATAATTTGCACAATTTGGCTTTATCTGTACCCTGGCTATGGTAATGGCTAACGTGGAGGAGGTATTGTCATCATTGTCGAGTTTAGGGGGTAGGAGGGGAGAGGTCTCAACATCAAGGCCCTTTCACAGAGGGAACTCTTGCTATTAATGCCCCTTTTCCAGAGAGGTATGGTCCCTTACTTGAGATCCCCAGTGGCCTGTCCTTCTGGTTCAGCACCGATTCCATTGACGTTTTGATTTGATTCAGTCTGGGGGAATTGCATCTTCCCAAACTGAGCAGCGGATTTTCAGTTTTCTCACATTCGCTTCAGAACACATTGCTGCCGCACTCCCTTTTATTAACTGCTATAATGCCCCTTTTACAGAGGGGTGTTGCCAACATGATCCCTCTTTTGAACTTTCAAACTTTTACAAATGATTGTAATTAACATGAACATCCTGTGATGAAATTGCTACCCTCACATTCGAAGAAGGATCTCCTCTTATAACATTTCTACACTTACATCATTATTAATCAAATGCTCACACTGTATAAGAGAGTTCTGGATGAAATTACAGCTGTTTCAGGATGAAATCATTACTGGAGATCCTCAAGGGATGTCCTCCTGCACCGTCACGTATTTTTAAATCAACTTACTTCTGGTCTGAGAGTTACATCTGGGAAACTGATCGCCAACGTTTTCAGTCTCCTCTCGCCTGCTTCTCTAGGTTGTGGATTCGAGCCTCACTCAAGGGATTTGAGCATAAATTCTAGGCTGACGCTCCGGTGCAGTACTGAGGGTGTGCTGCACTGTCGGAGATACCGTCTTTCGGATGAGGCATTAAACCAAGGCCCCATCTGCCCTCACAGGTGGACATAAAAGATCCCATGACAATATTTTGAAGAAGGGATGGGGAGTTCATCCCGGTGGCTTGGCCAACATTTATCCCTCAACCACCATCACTAAAAAATAGATGATTTGGTCATTATCTCATTGCTGTTTATGGAACCTTGCTGTGTGCAAAATGGCTGCTGTGTTTCCTACATTACAACAGCGTCTACGCTTCTAAACTACTTAATTGGCTGTAAAGCGGTTTAGGACATCCTGAATTTGTGAAAGGCGCTGTATAAATGCAAGTCTGTCTTTCTCTCTGAAGATGTTGCTGCCTCACTCCTAAGGCACTCTGCTCGCAAAAGGGTTTTGTTTCACCCCAGTATTCTCCCCTCCTTTCCCGAAGATGTGCTGCCTTCGTGCTGCAGTGTGGTTCCATGGATGTCTGCAGCCCTCCAACATCTCACCCTTTTTTTTACATGCAAGAGCCTGAACAGTGTCAGTGGGCTATTCAACTGTGGGGGATAGTACAGCTAAAACTGATGATATTTTCACTCGTTGTTCAAACACGGACACGTTCCTGGACAATGATCAGGAATGGCAACCCTTGCTGAGTTCTGTTCTCTTCCGCCCTCACCCACCAACACCCCCTCCCCCCTTCCCCCCCCCCCCCCCCCACCGCACCCTGGAGAAAGAGGGGAATTAGGGATAAGGTGAGACAGTGAAGTTAAGATTTTTTTTTAAAAGGCTTGCTGGACCAAATGATTTTTCCACATTTCCTTAAATTTCCATTATTCTTCATGATCATGTGAATATGAAATACCCCTCTTTGAAAATATCTGCTCCGAGTCTCTCTCTAACCAGCAGTTTTATAATATCATGCACAGTAATTGAGGGAAACTAGAGAAACCGATGAGTGATCTCTCACTTTATAAGAGACTTCCCCCTTTTAAAGGAATAATAATTGGCTTGCAGGATGCTTTGCTCAGCATGGGGCGGGGGAGGGGAAAGGTTTCTATTGTGTTGCAGCCTTGAGTTTTGACCTAAGGCTATTATAAATTTGCTGATTTCAGCAACATTCGCTTTCTGCTGAGCTCGGCTTATTATAACTCCACAGACCAGGAAAGCAAACTGCACGTCAGTGCCTGAGATGCACAGAATTTTCTGGGAATTCTTCAACACACTGTATCGTGCCATTATAAATGGAGACCACTTATGCGTGTGACCGGGAGTTTATACACTACACGATTTGAGACTATAGTCGACATTGTTTTGGGTTTCACAGTGAAAACCTAACAATTAATCAACAATAACTTGTATTTATATAGCACTTTTAATGTAGAAAATCATTCGGACGCATTTCACAGAGGCATAAGGGGAAAATGGACACTGATTCAAAGAAGGAAAGATTGGAAGGGGTGACAAAATGTTTGGTCAAAGAGGTGGGTTTTAAGAAGGGTCTTTAAAGGAGGAGAGGCAAAAGGGTTTAGGGAGGGAATTCCAGAGTGTGGAACTTAGCAGCTGGAAGCATAGTTGCCAATGGTCGGGTGAAGGTAAGGGAGCATGCACAAGATGCTGGAGTCAGAGGAACTCTGGAGGAACAGAGGAGTTCAGGGAGGGGGGTTGGAGGGTTGGAGGAAGCCACGTGGATGGAGAGGAATGAGGCCATGAAGGGATTTAAACATGAGGCTGAGAATTTTAAATTTGAAGTGTTGGGGGAACAGGGAGCCAATGTAGGTTAGCGAGAACAAGGATGAGTGGGAACTTGGTGTGGCATAGGATATGAAGATTTGATGTTGTGGAAACTGGCCAGGAGCCATTGATAATGCTCATAAAATATAATGATTGGGATTTTTGTCAAGAGATTAAAGCTCCACAGTGCAACACATGAAGTGATTGTGTCAGCACCGTTAGTGGTGGAGTGCTTCATTACCCTGTGTGGCAATTGAAGGAGCGACTGGCGCATGTCCGCTGGCTGAATGTGGTTCTTGAGAAAGTGAATCTGGAGAGACTGGCATTTTATGGTAGGACTCCACATCAGTTGGGAAGGGTTAAGAAAGGTCCTTGGAGCCCAGGGCCGAAATCTGAAGATCCTACAATGTAGAGGCAGGGGGGGGGTAAATTCTTTCTGTGTATTTGTTAAGCACCCAACCCCTCTTGTGGATTAGGGAATATAGGGGAGCTGTGCTGGGAGATACTAGTCTTTTTACTTTTGCTCTTTGTTCTATTTAATGGGTTATTTAGAAGGAGGGATACAGTTGGAATTGATTGGAATGTTTGTGCCGCACTTTGTGATGCTGATATTACCAGGGGCGACATGGCTCTCCTGAAAGGGCGCGGGATTCTCAGGGAAAATGGTGTGGGGGTTGTACAGATAATACAGTGTTATGGAACCATTCACGTGCACTCCAATCACCCGATTTCCCATATGGCCATTCCACCCCCTGAATGTTACACACATTGGGCTCGATGCCAGGGTGTATTTATACTGTTGTAAGCTTCTTTTCTATACTAGGTTCATCCTAACAAACATATATTAATTAAAAAAACAAATAGGCACTTTGGTGAGGTAGTGGAGGGGCAGCCAAAGCTTGTGCAATTATACCCAGCACATTCAGGAGAGCGGGGGGAGCACTGGGGAAGAAAGCAAACACTCTAAACAGAAACCATTATTTTCTTTCGATACATCTGAGTGACTTTTTTCGACTATTGCACCTTCTGAATAAATAGCGACTTGGTGACAAAATGTAGACAAACTGCTTTCCTGACATGCCCCCAAACATGATTCTGACCCCTGGTCTCACCGATGGGTATCCTTGGGGCATGTCTGAAGCCTGTTAGTGGAGAGGAGCATTTGTACTTTCTATTAATTCATAGAACTGGTTATGTCACCTGTTAGTGACACAAGGGCACACATGAAGCTTGATAATGGGGTGTAAGAGCACTAGTAAAGCTTGATAATGGGGTGCAGGAGCACAAGTGAAGCTTAATAATGGGGTACAGCTTGTTATTGGAGATACAAAGACAAAAGTGCAACTTATCAATAGGACACTAGGATGTGTATGAAGCCTGTTAATGGATACAGTAGAATGCATTTATGGCCTGTTATTGGGGACATAGGGCACATGTGCATTCTGTTAATTGGAACACCAAGCCATATTCACATCCCGTTAATGAGTTATGGAGAGCTTACCACTTTTGGGTGGGGTGGGTGGGAAGAATTGAACTTGTTACAGTTCCAGGAACAGCCTGGTCTGATAACTCTGCTGGAGTTGGCCACTGAGCCAGTCGTGGTACACCTGCCGCGGTGGACATGGTTTACAGCCAGGTCTTCTCCATTCTACGTGCTGTGCCAGTAAATTGGCTCCTGAAGGCTCCATGTGAAGTATTGTGCATTTCTGGATGTTCACATGATGACGACAGGCTTTGGAACAGCAGCCGTTGGTGATGGGCAACAATGGACCCAAACTTAAAGAAAGCGACAACTGGTAATTAGCCCTTTAGCAGAAATATTGTTTCTTCCGATTTTGGTTGAATTGGAAAAGGCTATGAGTAGATAAATCACCCTTGGGCTTTGGTTTGGACAAGACAGTTACACAATCTCCTGGTTTGATATACTTTATGATACTCCGAAATCTGCAATGAGCTTTCAATATGTAGAAGGGTAGGGAATGGGCTGTTCTGTGTCAAACTGAGACAGGACAGGTTAAAGGGTTAATGACTGTACAGTTGGAAGCTTGCCGTTATAAAGCTGCAGGAGGTTGCTGACCCCACGATCAAAGAGATGTTCCTTGGTCTGAAGCTGTAAACCTTGATTCCCCTCTCCTGGCATCTGTGTGTGTGCAATCATGAACTTTGTGCTTGTTTATGGTGCGTTAAGGGTGTAATCTAGTCATGTGCAGACTGGCCCGGCCCAACTGAAACCATCCCGCCTTCCACATCTGTCCAATTCATTGCCTCCTCCACTCTTTCATCTCTTCATGTGATGACTGAAGTGCCCCTCGCTTTGACCCTTGAGTACGTGGATTGTCACGTACACGGTGGGTTAATTTTACAAGTCCACACTCCTGCCGGGGAGCATCGCCCGCTGGGATCACGTATCAGAAATTTGGTCACATTGCTGAGGGCTTTCAGTTCTATTTGCACTGCAGTCTCCTATATGCTGGTGCGTCCTGTTTGAATTTGGTGGGCCTGGAGATTTGGAGGGGGCTGCTTTTAGCCTGTTGCCTCATTGGTGGATAAATGCTAAATCAGAACACCAAGATCTGTTAGTATCAACAACTTGAAATATTTACAAATTAATGGGAAGGCAAACTTAAAGATTTTTATTAGGCAGGGGTATTAAGGGATATGGAAATAAGGCGGCTAAATGGAGTTAAGATACAGATCAGCCATGATCTCACTGAGGCTCAAGGGGCTGATTGACCTACTCCTGTTCCTATATCATGGCCTAACTTTCGTTCTTGCCCGCCCACCGTGCCAATCTTTTGGCAGATCCGAGGCAGTCAAGGCTGGAAAATTTATGGGGGATGCACTCTGCCATGTCCCCCATCTCCTCCTGCGCTGCCACCACTTCCACCTCCACCCCCCGCCATTTCCATTTTCTTGACCAGGGCAATGAATTGTGCTCCAGCCCCAGTATATTACAAGTATGTGCGAGTCAAGGAATTAATTCCTCCAGTGTACTCCATGGATTTGTCTGCTTTGAACGCTGGTTGCTGGATGTCTGTCGGGACCAGGTGCCCACCTTCCTAAAGTGGACGGAGACCACCCCCCCCCCCCCCCCTGAATTTTTATTTGCAACCAAGGGTCTATGCGAATGCCAGAGGCTGCCTTCGTGCCCACACAACTGCTGGCCTCCACGACCTTCTACAGCAGAGTTCTGTCCCCAAGGGCATGACTCCCTTATCGCACCTCCCAATTGTCCTGCAAGATGAATTTATTCTGTTGATCTCCCCGATAACTCTAACCAGAAGGTGTACAGATTGCACAATCACACTCCCCGTCCGCTGGGAGTGCAAATCGAGAATTCCCTCGGGTGGGCGCGCTACTATTTTTGGTCCGTCGTGGAGTGCGCCCCTATCTTGCCGCTGCGCCCTCTGTTGGTAGGTGGTGCTCCGTGCTGGGAGCCCAATCTCATAAACTTACCTCTGATGGGACGAGAGTAAAAATGTCATCTTCATTCTGTCTCGAGCAGAGCTGGCAACCGATACTGAGGAGGCCATCAGATCCTTGAACTCACGTCTCCTGCGATCCACGGGCTTGGCTTCGCCAGCCAATCCCAGCATCCATATCGCCCTGCGACTGTCAACGGTACACAGTCTGGTCGATGAGCGGAACTACCTACGTAAACTGAAAACCGACCTCCAAAACAAATTGACCAGGTAACCATTCTCCCCCACCAGGCTTCAAACTGCTGGGCTCAGACTGGTATCAAAAATACCCAGGCTTGATCCCTTTCACTTGGCACTTTGGGCTTGTACTTCTGCATACAAAGGGGGAAAGATAGGGAGGGGTGAGAGAGGCCTCTTTAACCAGGATCGTTCAATGCAACTTACATAGAATTTACAGCACAGAAACAGGCCATTCGGCCCAACTGGTCTGTGCCGGTGTTTATGCTCCACACGATCCTCCTCCCTCCCTCCTTCGTCTAACTCTATCAGCATAACCTTCTATTCCTTTTTCCCCTCATGTACTTAACTAGCTTCCCTTTAAAGGCATCTATGTTATTTGCCTCAACTACTCCATATTCTCACCACTCTCTGGGTAAAGAAGTTTCTCCTGAATTCTTTATTGGTTTTCTTAGTGACTATTTTATATATTTATGGCCCCTAGTTTTGGACACTCGCATAAATGGAAACATCTTCTCTACGTCCACCCTATCAAACCCCTTTGTAATTTTAAAGACCTCGGCTTCTCTTTTCTAGAGAAAGGAGCCCCAGCCTGTTCAATCTTTCCTGATAGTTATGTAGCAGGGATAGAAAGAGGGGCCGATTTTCTGTTCCTGGGGCTATTGGCGCAGCAAATACAGGAAGGAGAGCATGTGGAGCCCACCCTATTTTCCGTCCTTCTATCTATTATATGTCGAACTCGAGTTTGGTCGCCAAATTCTGTGCCTGTTATGCAGGTAGGCAGTGCTGTGATGGGGCTTCCTAAGGTGGAAGGTGTGATTTCACACCTATTTTTAAGAAATAAACATACTGTAGTAAGATGTTGAGGGCATCCCCAATAGGTTATAATAGTGCTCCCAATGTGGCACTGCAAAAACACCGCAGAATTCCCCAAAGCCAAGCAATGTAGAGCATTGTAAATTTATTTTGGGAGGAAAACTCACCGAACACACCCCTTTCTGGCCTAAACACTATTGACACCCCTCCCTCCCACTCTTTCCCCCCCCCCCTCCCCCCCACAGCGGAACATGTATTTAAGGACCTTTGATCCACATCTGGCCTCTTTCCCAAACCCCCTCCCCATCTGAACATGTTTTGTTAGGTCAGTGGCTTGCTGCACCCTGGTCTCATCCAACCCTTTCCTTTCTGTCCCCTCTTCTTTCCTACCCTAGTTGCCATCTTACTCCCACAACTTACTCCCACCTCCTTTACTCTGTCCTTCTTTCCTTCTCCCCCTCCCCTCCCTTCTTACTCCCTAGCTCTTCCCTATCCCCTCCTCTCCTCTATCCTCTCCACCCTTCTCACCTCATTCCTCTCCATCCCCTACTCTCTCCCTCTTCTCTCCTTTTTCTCCCTCACTCTCGTCCCCTCCTCTGCCACCTTAGCCCCCCATCCCCCCTCATCCTGCTTGACCTCAATATTGTACTTTTGTCTTGACTCACCATGTGCAACTCCATGGAAGATCAACTAGTTTAAAAATTGAAAGGAGAGGGAGCACAGAAAAACAAGACAAACAGTAAATACATAGGAGATAATAATTCAGTGTGAAACTACAATGAAACCAGGGCTCAAAGTGCTAGAAGTTGTTTTGAATATTGATTGAAATGAGTTTGGGCATTGAGTTAGTTAGTCCACTGCCCTTTCACCTCTGGGACCTGGATTTGAATTCCACCCAGACTGATGGTTGAATTCTGATGGGTGTAAGAGTTTGGGCAGTCCGCATGGTGTTGGCACAAGACTGATTCTAAATTACCACGAGGCTAGTGCCTCCACTGCAGAACACCAGTTCAATGTGAACGTCACTAGAAAGGCTAGCATTTATCATCCATCCCTGGTTGCCCTGAGAAGTTAGCGTGTCACCTTCTTGAACCACTGATAGTAGTTTGCTACAATAGAGCAGCTTGCTAGGCCATTTCAGTGGGCAGTTAAGAGTCAACCACATTGGTGTGGGACATGAATCGCCTATAGACCAGACCAGGTAAGGATGGCAGGTTTCCTTCCCTAAAGGACATTAGTGAAGCAATTGGGTTTTTATGACAATCTGACAGCTTCATGGTCATTTTTACTGATACCAGCTTTTTATTTCCAGATTTTAAAAAACTGAATTCAAATTCTCAAACTTCCATGGTGGGATTTGAACTTGCGTTCTCTTGATTATTAGTCCATTATAGTCCAGTACACTACCACTATACCACCGTACCCATTGATGTTGGACATTGCAGCAGTGGGATGGTTCATTGAATACTTCAGATCATCTCGAGGCTGGCTGATGTGAATCTCATTTGTGTAAAGCAGATGAAGTGGCTTTTAAGATTTCCGCTTAACGACGACAGGAAAGACTAATCAACTTTCACGATTCTCCCCCTTAGCTCTCCAGGAACACATCAAGAGTCTGCACCCTCCACAGGCCTCGTAGCCCTGTACCTACTGGCTCTACGAGCCTCCTGCCAGGACCTGTCCAGCCGGGTCAGTGCACTGTTATATCTGAAAAAGAAACTCCGTGAGGAAAGAAAACATACAAACTGTACGTACTTTCAGTCCTTTCACAGATTTATTGCCTCCTGGAAAAAAAACCTAGAATATTGCGTCCATTGGTGAAGGGATGTTCCTTTAATGCTAGTGTTCAGTTGCCCAGTTATTATGCTTAATATATGGGGAATGCCGCCCACCAGTGAAAGGTATGTGCACTTAGTTTTTCCTGCCTCTTCTGCCTTGATTCCCACCACCCTCCACAAGTCTCTGCTTGCCAATCTCCAACAATGCTGCCTTTGGTTGGCCATGTTAGCATCCCGAGAACGACCCTCCAATTTTCCCCACCCCTTCCAAGAAAACCATCGAGGCCTCTGCCCAGCACCCCATCACACCCCTTCCACCCGACATGTGGCTCAGTTAGGAAGGGAATTGACTCCCACTGCATAGTATTGAATGTTGGTGTGTGTACTAGGAGCCTGTTTATGATGGGACTGTCCCTTTAATATTGATCACAGTATCCTACAACATGTGTATGAAGAATGTTCCTTTTTGAAAAAAAATCACAGGAAATGCTGCGGGTCTGCAGGAAACACTCATTTCCTTAATATAAGTTTAGATTCTTGAACTTTATTACATCCATCAAACCTGTTCTTGTCTGTGACCAATTTTCACTTATTTTATTTCAAAAGCTGGCAGAATTAATCTGCTTGAAGTGAAGAAATACTCTGAGCAATTTTTCAGCTAAATGAAAAATAATTGAATGATATGTGGGATGTTGCTGAGGGCAGTGTGTGTTGTGTGGGCTCTCTCTCTCTCACTGTGTGTGTGTTGTGTGGGCTCTCTCTCGGTCTCTCTCACTGTGTGTGTGAATAAATGTAAGGAATCTTACAACACCAGGTTATAGTCCAACAAATTTATTTTAAAATCACAAGCTTTCGGAGATTATCTCCTTCGTCAGATGATTGAATGAAAAGGTTCTCAAATCGCATATCTTATACGATGTTGGGACAGCATCACACCAATCAAAAGGTGTCGTTGTTATTCAAACAGGCCAGTCACGGAGAACAGCACGTCCCAGTACACTCGATATACATTGTGTCTTTTACACAGGCAGGCAGAAAGAAACTCAAAATGGCAGAGAGAGAGAGAGAGAATTTTAAAAAACATATAAATTTTTTCCCCCTTTTTGCTGGTGGGGTTACGTGTAGCGTGACATGAACCCAAGATCCCGGTTGAGGCCGTCCTCATGGGTGCGGAACTTGGCTATCAACTTCTGCTCGACGATTTTGCGTTGTCGTGTGTCTCGAAGGCCGCCTTGGAGAACGCTTACCTGAAGATCGGTGGCTGAATGTCCTTGACTGCTAAAGTGTTCCCCGACTGGGAGGGAACCCTCCTGTTTGGCGATTGTTGCGCGGTGTCCGTTCATCCGTTGTCGCAGCGTCTGCATGGTCTCGCCAATGTACCATGCTCCGGGACATCCTTTCCTGCAACGTATGAGGTAAACAACGTTGGCCGAGTCACAGGAGTATGAACCATGTACCTGGTGGGTGGTGTCCTCTCGTGTGATGGTGGTATCCGTGTCGATGATCTGGCATGTCTTGCAGAGGTTGCCGTGGCAGGGTTGTGTGGTGTCGTGGACGCTGTTCTCCTGAAAACTGGGTAATTTGCTGCAAACGATGGTCTGTTTGAGGTTGGGTGGCTGTTTAAAGGCGAGCAGTGGAGGCGTGGGGATGGCCTTAGCGAGGTGTTCGTCGTCATCGATGACATGTTGAAGGCTGCGGAGAACATGGTGTAGTTTCTCCGCTCCAGGGAAGTACTGGACGACGAAGGTTACTGTGTGTGTGTTGTGTGGGCTCTCTCTCGGTCTCTCTCACAGTGTGTGTTGTGTGGGCTCTCTCTGTGTCTCTCACTGTGTGTGTGTTGTGTGGGCTCTCTCTCTCTCACTGTGTGTGTGTTGTGTGGGCTCTCTCTGTGTCTCTCACTGTGTGTGTGTTGTGTGGGCTCTCTCTCTCTCACTGTGTGTGTGTTGTGTGGGCTCTCTCTCGGTCTCACAGTGTGTGTTGTGTGGGCTCTCTCGGTGTCTCTCACTGTGTGTGTGTTGTGTGGGCTCTCTCGGTGTCTCTCACTGTGTGTGTGTTGTGTGGGCTCTCTCTGTCTCTCACTGTGTGTGTGTTGTGTGGGCTCTCTCGGTGTCTCTCACTGTGTGTGTGTTGTGTGGGCTCTCTCGGTGTCTCTCACTGTGTGTGTGTTGTGTGGGCTCTCTCTGTCTCTGTCTCTCTGTCTCTGTGTTGTGTGGTCTCTGTCTGTCTGTCTCTCTCTGTCTGTCTGTCTGTCTGTCTCTCTCTCTGTTGTGTGGTCTCTCTCTGTCTCTGTCTCTCTCTGTTGTGTGGTCTCTCTCTGTCTCTCTCTGTGTTGTGTGGTCTCTGGGTCTCTGTCTCTCTGTCTCTCTCTCTCTCTGTGTTGTGTGGTCTCTCTCTGTCTCTGTCTCTCTCTGTGTTGTGTGGTCTCTGGGTCTCTGTCTCTCTGTCTCTCTCTCTCTCTGATGTGGATTATACCCCATCTCTGCCACTAGGTGACACCATTGATCAGTGTGTCACAACTGCTGCCATCTGCTGACGAGCACGAAGTACTGCAAAATCACCCTTGATGTGCTGAAACTGGGCACATTGTGCAGATAAATAACCTACGTTTGTGACACCGGGAGACCTCCCCTGTTCTTCGAATAGTGCCATGGTATTTTTTAACTTACACCTGAGAGGGCTGACGGGAGCCTTGATTTAATTTTTCATCCGAAGATGGCACGTCCAACAGTGCAGCACTCCCTCAGTACTGTACTGGAGTTTCAGCCTAGATTATGTGCTCAAGTCTCTGGAGTGGAACTTGAACCCATAACGATTTGACTCAGAGGTGGGTTTGTTACCACTGAGCCACAGCTGACACTGTGAGATTGGTCTTCACTGCGGTGCTGGGGTGGGCTGGAATACTGCAGGATACAGCTTACATTATCCAACCTGGACCACAATTTTATTCTGCAGATGGCAGCAAAAACAGGACCGGACGTCTCCATGGTCTGTAGGTTATTTCAACAGCTGTGTCTGTTCTTATCCTGGTAAACTCCACCAGCTGGAAGGGCAAGGGAAGCGGGCGCAGAGAATCATCATCACCTGCACGTTCCCCTCCAAGTCACACACCGTCCCAACTTGGACATATATCGGCTGTTCCTTCATCGTCACTGGGTCAAAATCCTGGAACTCCCTACCTAACAGCACTGTGGGAGCACTATCACCACGTGGCCTGTAGGGGTTTAAGAAGGCGGCTCACCACCACCTTCTCAAGTGCAACTGGGGACGAGTAATAAATGCTGGCACTCCAGTGATGCCCGTATCCCGAGAATGAATAAAAAAAAACTTTCCACTCTGCAACCTGCTATTGGGGATTTATACAGAAGTAACCCAGAGCGTCTGCTCTCCTGCCTTTGCGATGGTGCCTCACCTCCACTCAGCACCTCCCCACTGTGAGCTCTCGGGAATCAGTGTGCACACCCACGCGCTGACGTTCAGTGGTGCAGTAGATGTGCAGCAGCACAGCTGTACCCTGCCGAGAGGGACTTCCGTTGCTACCTGTCGCTAACGACCGCAATTGCTGCCTTGCTGGAGTAAAGCGATGGAGGCAAGAGTGCAGTGTTAGTCGGAGCCCCTTCCCGCTGGCTCTGTGGAAATTTACGCAACAAGATTTTTTTTTCTCCTCTGTTTTGGGAGCGCAGAGAAATGGTTGCACTTTGACCTTTCACCTCTGAAGGGCTTTCCTATTTAATTTTATATATTGTATATATATTTTTTTATTTATTCTATCTTCAGGATGTTCATTGGGTAGGAAATTTAGGGAAAGGAAGAAGGACGGCCTGGAGCTGGGAGGTTGGGAGAGGATTCCATTGATTGCAAGTGCGTTTGTTTTGATGGGTAACTGAGTATCCTGTGGTGTTCAAGGGGTTGCTCCTCACCTGGTGAGAGAATGGATGTGGGTTGTTGGACCATCGTTGCATGAGCTGTTTCATGGCCCCTCCCTCAGAGAGTTTTTGGAAGGTTGCTGCTGACACTTGAGTCTACTGGATCGATGGACAGAGGAAGAAGAGATGTGAGCTCAGACCGGCTCAAAAGCAGAAAGTTCTGGTTTTACTAACATGGCTGCTTAAAACACAGCAGCAGTGGACCTGACTGTGAACTTGAACAAAGAAAAGTCTAAACTGCCCATTTATAAAAACTGTAAAATGAGATTAGCAGAGGTTGGGCAGCCTGCGATCCATCCTATATGTAAGAATGTACCAAGTATGGCACTGTGTGCTAGAGCGTGTCATGAGGATGTTATAATGTGTGGTATTGTATGTTAGTGTGTTCTGAGGCTAGATAGCATGTATAGTATTGGGTTTCAGAGCATGAGGGTATTGTAGTGTTGTATGTTAAAGCATGTGTATTAGTGTGTTATCTTGTATGTTGAATAGTGTGAGGGTGTTTCGTGTTTGCTATTGTATATTAGAATATATCATGGTGTTATGGCATGTGTGGTATTGTGTTTTAGAGCATGTTGTCAGGGCAATCCTTAATCAGGCCTGACTGTGCTCAATTATATTTCAGTGTAGGGCCTATCAGAAAGGAACACTTGCAAATCCTGTGCCCTGTTAGTGCCTGTCTCAGGGAATGATTGACTAGAGCTGTTGGTGCTGGTATACTAACCCCTGTTTCACCTTGTGATCACAGACCCTGTCGTCCCTTTGACCAACCACTACCAATACAGCCTGGGCGTGCTGGCACTCTGCGTGAATAATGTGCGGATAGATCACAGCGTCCTGAGGGAACTGAACCCACGTGAGCACCACGGTCACCCGTTCGTTGGTGAGCAGAGCTTCGTTCTTCAATGTGATATTTTTGAAGGCGTAATAATTAACTCTGAAATTTATTCCATTGTCGGCTCCTTCAAAAAATTTAGTGGGTTTTAAAAATAACACTAAGCCATGCAGACCAGATGGTCGCAGGTTTGAGTCCTGATTCGTGCCGAGTTAGCTGATAGTCACCTGAAGTGTTACAACTGGACTTTGTGCCCTAGGATAGGGAGACAGGGTCCCTGCTCCTGATCGCCATCTGGAGATTCCTGCTTGAAAATGCACATGTCGGACCTTCAGGTGAGGAAAAGTTCAGCACCCTCCCATGTCAAATAGAATGAAAGCAATTGTATTTATATAGCGCCTTTCACGACCTCAGGATGTCCCAAATAAAGTACTTTTGAAGTGTCCTCACTGTTATAATGTAGGAAACACAACAGCCAATTTGCCCACAGCAAGCTCCCACAAACAGCAATGTGATAATGACCAGATAATCTGTTTTTAGTGATGTTGGTTGAGGGATAAATATTGGCCAGGACACCGGGGAGAGCTTGAAATGGTGCCGTGGGATCTTTTATGTCCACTTGAGAGGGCAGATGGAGTCTCTTTTTAACATCTCATCCGAAAAACAACACCTCCAACAGTGCAGTACTGGAGAGTCAGCCGAGCATTGTGCACTCAAGTCTCTGGAGTGGGATTTGAACCCACAACCTTCTGACTTAAAGGTGAGCATGCGACCCACTGAGCCACGGCTGACATTACTGATACTCACTGTCCAGCTCGCACATGAAGGAGATTCTCCCGGGTGAGGTGTACTAGGGCCTGGAGAATAATACCTTAGTAAAGGGCAGCACCGTCGGGAGAGGACGGAATAAAAGAAATTCCCTACACTGACTTTTTTTATAATCACCGACTCCGGTTATATTTACTGATGAGCAGCTTCAGTCACTGAATGTAGGGAGCAAAAGGACCTGTGAATGGCTGAGAGCTGCCCCCTGGGATTCAGCATTGAATGGGGTTAGATCCAACACTTCATTCACTAAATGGACATTCGTAGCTGCCATTAGTCACCCATACAAAAAACATGCTTTTATATAATGCCTTATCATACCTTTTCACAAACATCCCAAAATACTTGGGCGGCAATTTTGACTTTGGGCGATAGTGTAGATCGGGCCACCTCGGCTCAGCCGCCCGATACGCATCTCTCCCGATTTTCTTTTCCACTGACTTCAATAGAAATGATAATCGGGAGAGATGTTTAATGGGGAGCTGATCCGTTATCGACCCTTTTAGACTTTGGTCCAGAGTCCAATTACCCCCTTTGTTCACAATCCATTACTTTGAAGTGATGTTATGTAAGTGAATGTGGCAGCCATTTTGTACACAATATGATTCGACAAACATCGAGAGGAACAACCGGCTGATTTATTTTGGGTGGGGTTGGTTGAGGAAGGAATGCTTGCCAGGACATTAGGACATTTGTTCTTCAAATTGTGCCGTGGGTTCTTGAACATCAACCTGAACCACAGGAGCAGGCAAATGGGGCCTTGGTTTAAGGGCACATCTGGAGGACGGCACCACTGACAGTGCAGCACTCCCTCAATACTTCACTGCAGTGTCAGCATGGATTATGCGAGTGGGGCGTGAACTCACAGCCTTGTGACTCGAGTGCTACTAAATGAGCCAAGCTGACACCAATAGGATTACAATGCACAATTGAAGAGGGTTCACTAATTAGCCCAGGATGGGCACAATTTAATTTTCACTCTTATCTCTGAGATGAAATCACTGACAAAGGTGAGGCAGCTTGTTGGTTATTGGTTAAGTGGTTAATGTGGCTGTCTGTTTTAATGGTAGACACGGCAGCAATGGTGGTTTTGGCACTTAAATGTGTGAACGAGTCTAAAGTGCCAAACAGCAGTGAATGGATGTACAGCAAAAATCGAAGAACAGAGGCACAGACTGCAGTGAACAAACTGATGAGACAGATACGGAGGGGGCAGAACGACAACATGTGGAACATTTACAGCACATCGGTGGCATTGCAGGTATCGTCTTAAAAGGCTCTGACCTCCTTTCGTGACATGCAAGAGGTCAGAGGTCACACAAATCCAGTAGTAGAAAGATAATGGTGCAGGATCTGTGGCCTGTCTAGATTAACCTACCGACTACTGAGGTCACGAATATCATTCTCTGTGACAGTGACCATGGTGCGTTATCCCTCCTTGTCTTCTCTGCCGCATTCAACTCAATTCAACCACACCATCTTCTTCCAGCGCCTCTCTCTTCCATGGTTCAACTCTGGGATTGTCCTCACTTGGTTTCACTTTTGCCGATCTGCTTGTAATCCGAGCATCTCAACCAACGGCTTCTCTTCCCACCCTGACACGGTCACTTCGGGAGTCCCCCGAGATTCATCCTTGGCCCCCACCTTTTCCTCATTTATATGTTGTCCCTTGGTGACATCAACCACAGACATGGGGTCAGCTTCCACGTGTACGTTGATGACACCCAGCTCTACCTCACCCTACCTTCTCTCTTCACTGCCCCTGTGCTGTAAGACGGCTCGTCTGACATCCAGTCTTGGATGAGCTGCTTGTGCCTCCAGCTGAATGTTGGGAAGGCCACAACTGTTTGCCCCCTGCATAAATTCCGAACCCTCACTGCCGACTCCAGGCACCTCCCCGGCCATTGTCTCAGGCTGAACCAGACTATTTGCAACGCCCGCCTGCTATCCTGAGCTGAGCTTCTGACTCCGTATCCTCTCCATCGCAGCAGCTCATCCAAAGCTCTTCTGTCCACATCCTATCCCACACCAAGTCCCACTTGCCCATCACCCCTGCCTGTCCTCACTACTTTCATTTTCTCTCAGTTCCCCAATATCTTATTTAAAATTCTCAACCTACGTGTTTAAATCCTCCCATGGATTCATCCCTTCCTATCTCTGTAACTTCTTTCAGGCTCCAAACCCTTTCCACCTCATCAAACTCTCCATTCCCCTGACTGTCCCCACCCCCCACTTTCACCCCACCATTGACGGCCGTGCCTTCAGCCACCTAGGTCCCACACTCTACAATTCCCTCCTATATCTGTCTGTTTCTTCATCTTCCTCTCCTCCTTAGAACCCACCTCTTTGACCGTGTTTTTCTGGTCACCCGACCTAATACTTCCATCTTTGGCTTGGCATCCATTTTTTGCTTATTGCTCTGTGAAGCGCCTTGGGACATTTCTCTATGTCAGAGGTGCTATATAAGTGCAAGTTGTTGTTGAATTGTTTGCCAACCCTACTCCAGAAATCAGTATTCGACGCTGGTGTCCATCTGAGATGTGGATTAGACTCCATCCCAAATGGTATCTTCCATATCACTCTCTACTGTGTACGTTCTAAATACCCCATTGTTCCCCAGTGTTTGGGCAATTGCAGGATTAGGTTGAGCTCGATGGGCGGAAAGGCCTTTGTCATCTTTACTTATCTTTATATATACTATGTTTCCCAACATTCCCCTATTTGTATCCACTATATCCTGCTTCTAAGGGATAGGAGTCCGTCCGATTTCAAAATCAGATTTATTTTTAATATCTTTATTTATGGGGTTTTACATAGAATTTCATAGAATTTACAGCACAGAAACAGGCAATTTGGCCCAACTGGTCCATGCCAGTGTTTATGCTCCACATGAGCCTCCTCCCACTTTACTTCATCTAACCCTATCAGCATAACCTCTATTACTTTCTCCCTCATGTACTTATCTAGCTTCCCCTTAAATGCATCTATTCTATTTGCCTCAACTACTCCTTGGTGTAGCAAATTCCACATTCTCACCACTTTGAGCAAATAAGTTTCTCCTGAATTCTTTATTGGATTTATTAATGATTATCTTATATTTATATTTATGGCCTCCAGTTTTGGATCCCCCCACAAGTAGAAACGTCTTCTCTTTGTCTACTCTATCGAACCCCTTCATAATTTTAAAGACCTCTATTAGCTCTATTTTGTTAATCACTTTAAGTAGCTCACTGCAGCAGCCGTGCTGGGTAGAATAGACGAGCATCACCAGGCGATATCCATGAACGTTAAGGTTCTGTTGCAAACTGAGTCTGCAAGTGAAGTCACAAGGCAAGGAGGAGCGCCGAGGGTACGTCAGTAAGTGTTTAGTTCATTGGTCAGTGTTTTTTAGTGGTTAGTTTTTTAGTGTCAGATAAACAGCGAAGTGCCTTAGAGATAAACAGACAGTTTAAATAACTGTTAGCTAACGTGACAGGACAGCTGGGGCCTGTCGCATGCACATCCTGTGCCAAGTGGGAACTCCAGAACACTTTTTGTGTGTCCTGGAAAACCACGTGTGCAGGAAGTGCCGCCAACTGCTCGAGCTCAAGCTCAGAGTTTCTGAGCTTGAGGGGCAGCTGGCGTCACTACAGTGCTGAGAGTTTCATGGATAGCCTGTTTCAGGAGGTGGTCACCCCGATGCTACAGAGAGTTCAAGCAGAGAGGGAGTGGGTGACCACCAGACAGACTAGGAGGAACAGGCAGGCAGTGCAGGAGTCCCCTGGGAGTGTGGCACTCTCAAACCGGTATTTAGCATTGAAGGGTATTGAGGGTATTTTTTTTTTATTCGTTCACGGGATGTGGGCATCGCTGGCGAGGCCGGCATTTATTGCCCATCCCTAATTGCCCTTGAGAAGGTGGTGGTGAGCCGCCTTCTTGAACCACTGCAGTCCGTGTGGTGACGGTTCTCCAACAGTGCTGTTAGGAAGGGAGTTCCAGGATTTTGACCCAGCGACAATGAAGGAACGGCAATATATTTCCAAGTCGGGATGGTGTGTGACTTGGGGGGGAACGTGCAGGTGGTGTTGTTCCCACGCGCCTGCTGCTCTTGTCCTTCTAGGTGGTAGAGGTCGTGGGTTTGGGAGGTGCTGTGGAAGAAGCCTTGGCGAGTTGCTGCAGTGCATCCTGTGGATGGTGCACACTGCAGCCACAGTGCGCCGGTGGTGAAGGGAGTGAATGTTTAGGGTGGTGGATGGAGTGCCAATCAAGCGGGCAGCTTTATCTTGGGTGTTGTTGGAGCTGCACTCATCCAAGCAAGTGGAGAGTATTCCATCACACTCCTGACTTGTGCCTTGTAGATGGTGGAAAGGCTTTGGGGAGTCAGGAGGTGAGTCACTCGCCGCAGAATACCCAGCCTCTGACCTGCTCTTGTAGCCACAGTATTTATATGGCTGGTCCAGTTAAGTTTCTGGTCATCTTGGGGGAGTGCAGTCAGGAGCAAATCCACGGCACCGTGGGAGACTCGGCTGCACAGGGGGAGCAAAAGAAATGCAGTTGTTATAGGAGATTCGATAGTCAGGGGGATGGACAGGCGTTTCTGCAACTTCCGATGTGAGTCCCGCATGGTGTGTTGCCTCCCTGGTGCCAGGGTAAAGGACGTCACTGAGAGGGTGCAGAACATCTTGGGGTGGGGAGGGGAAGGGGAACAGCCTGAAGTCATGGTCCATGTAGGAACTAATGACATAGGAAGGAAAAGGGTCGAGGTCCTTTAGTCAGAGTTTCAGGAGCTAGGGAGGAAGTTGAGAATCAGGACCTCAAAGGTGATAATCTCTGGATTACTCCCAGTGTCACGCACTAGTGAGTATAGGAATATTAGGATAAGCGGTTAATGTGTGGCTGGAGCAATGGTGCAGGAGGGAGGGCTTCAGATTCCTGGGACATTGGGACCAGTTCGGGGGCACGAGGCATCTGTTCAAGACGGACGGGTTGCACCTCAACAGAGCTGGGACCAATGTCCTTGCGGGGAGGTTAACTAGTGCTGTGGGGGGAGGGTTTAAACTAATTTGGCATTGGGATGGGCACCAGGATGAAACACTAGAGAGGAGAAACGAGGTGCTCAGAGGACTGGAAGGGACAAATAGCACTCGAGTAAAGAATAGTTCAGAAACAGGAGGGATCGGACAGGGGACAAATGCGAGGCGGTCTATGAGATTGGAGTGCGCATGTGTAAATGCACATAGGTGGTAAATAAGTGAGCTGCAGGCTCAATTTGCCACATGGGACTATGATATTGTGGCAATAACAGAGACCTGGCTCAAAGAATGTAGAATTGGGTTCTTAATTTGGCTACAAGATATTCAGGAAAGATAGGATAGGAAAGGAAAGAGAAGAGGAGGGGGAGGTGGTGGCAGTATTGATCAAAGAAACTGTTATAGCACTGGAAAAGGATGATGTTATTGAGGGATCAAAGATAAAATCTATTTGGTTAGAATTAAGGAACAATAGAGGAGCTATTATGCTACTGGGTGGATACTGTAGGTCACCAAATAGTGGGAAGGCAATAGAGGAGCAAATTTTCAGGCAAATTACAGAAAGATGCAAGAACTATAGAGTGGTGATAATGCGCGACTTCATTTATCCCAATATAGACTGTGATAGTAACGGTGTTAAGGGCAAAGAGGGGGAAGAATTCCTGAAATGTGTTCGAGAACTTTCTGGAACAGTGTGTTTCCAGCCCAACCAGGAAGGAAACATATCTAGTTCTGGGGAATGAGGTGGGTCGAGTGGAGCATGTTTCAGTGGGGGAGCAGTTGGGGAACAGTGATCATAATATCAGGTTTAGTGTAGTTATGGAAAAGGACAAGGAACAATCAAATGTGAAAATGCTTAACTGGAGGAGGGTAGATTTCAGTGAGTTAAAAAGGGAGCTTGCTCAGGTGGATTGGAATCAAAAATTATTGGGTAAAACATTAATTGAACAATGGGAGGCCTTCAAGGAGGAGTTGGTTCGGGTACAGAGTAGACACATCGCTACAAGGGGGAAAGGAGCCAGAGCTCTCTGGATGACTAAAGATATAGAGATTAAAATGAAACAGAAAAAGGAGGCTCATGACAAATGTAAGGTTCCTAATACTGTAGAGAACCAGGCTGAATACAGAAAGTACAGAGGAGATCTAACAAAGAGAATAAGAGAGAGTATGAGAATAGATTAGCGGCTAACATAAAAGGGAACCCAAAGTCTTTTATAAACATATAAATAGTAAAAGGGTAGTCAAAGGAAGTGTGGGACCGATTAGGGGCAAAAAAGGAGCTCATCTTGTGGAGGCAGAGGGTTTGGCTGAGGCACTAAATGAATACTTTGCATCCTTCTTCACTAGAGAAGAGGATGCTGCCATTGTAGCAGTAAAGGAGGGGGTAGTAGCGATATTGAATAGGATAAAAATAGATAAGAGGAGGTGTTTAAAAGATTGGCAATACTCAAAGTAGAAGTTGTTACCCGGTCCAGATGGGATAGAAAGATAGGAACAGGAGTAGGCCATTCAGCCCCTCAAGCCTGTTCTGCCATTCAGTGAGATCATGGCTGATCTATGACCTAACTCCATATAACCGCTGTAGGCCCATATCCCTTAATACGTTTGGTTAACAAAAGTCTATCAATCTCAGATTTAAAATTAACAATTGAACTAGCATCAACTGCCGTTTGCAGAAGAGAGTTCCAAACTTCTACCACCCTTTGTGTGTAGAAGCGTTTCCTAATTTCACTCCTGAAAGATCTGGCTCTAATTTTTAGGCTATGTCCCCTAGTCCTAGACTCCTCAACCAGCAGAAATAGTTTCTCTCTATCTACCCTATCAGTTCCCCTTAATATCTTGAAAACTTCGATCAAATCATCCCTTAATCTTCTAAATTCCAGGGAATACAACCTTAGTTTGTGTAATCGCTCTTCGTAATTTAACCCTTGGAGTCCAGGTGTCGTTCTAGTAAATCCACTCTGCACTCCCTCCAAGGCCAATATATCTTTCCTAAGCTGCGGTGCCCAGAACTGAACGCAGTACTCCAGGTGTGGGTTAACCAGGGCTTTGTATAGCTGTAGCATAACTTCCACCCCATCCTAGTTTTGGATGCTGGTCCAAGTTCAGTGTTATTACAAGTGTTGATAAAACATTGTGTATTCTATTGTTTTATGAACTGAGAAGATGTGGGTTAAATATTGTAAACTAATTAAATCTGCTCTGTTGATCTTTTGCTACTGTTTAATTGCTACTTTTAACAAACCTGATACATTGATTATGGCCTAAGTCACGTGGGCTGATTAGAGTGGTATTTTACTGTTACCCAAAGGAGGGCATGAGTATTGGTTGCCATCTCTGGTTGGCAATATTCCTGGAGGTATCATCACATGACCTCCTGCCTCCAACCGCCCTGCCCCCGCACTCCTGCCATTGGTCGCCCAACGCATCCATCCTCGTGGCACACCGCCTTCCCACGGCCAATAGGAAAGTGAATAGACTCTTCTTACCCGATTGGATGATTCTTCACTGTCAGTCAAGTAGTCTTTTTTCCCATTTCAGATATTTTTATAATTAATAACCAAAGTGTTCAAAGAAAATATTTTTCAAAACTCAATTTTTTTTAAAGCTCCTATGATTTTTCTCCTGGGTGTTGCTCGCAGCAGTGTCCTGGATATTAGTCTTTAATCCTTGGAGACTCCAGGGCAACCCAGGAGGGTTGGGAACCCTAGTCACGAGAGGGCTCATGTCATTGCCAGCGATCAATGCACAGTAACAAGTTACTGTTACTCTCTGGGCAATACTACTGTGCCAGATATTCGGGGGGGGTAACGTCAAACTTTGGTTCATGTGGAGTGATGGCTTGCTTTCAGGACTGGTCCTTGACATTGAGGAAGAGAAAAATTCTGGAGGTCCCAAAAATTGTAACCCTGCTGTTCCCGTTTGTGTTCTTTATACCCTCTATTCCCCAGTGTGTGCTGTCTATATCCTACTGTTCTTCTGTGCAATCCCTACACCCCACTGTTCCCAGTGTGTTTCCTCTGAATACCGGCTGTAACCCAGTGCGTACCCTCCCATGTAAATTATACGAGTGACATTGACACTGAGCGTTAATAATCTGTTACTTTTAGGCTCTGTTAGCCGTGGGCGAGATGGAAAGATGGTCGGAAGGACAAAAGAAACTCCTGCATGCTGCCCAAGGGGGAGCCTTTGATAATCCAATGGCGCTGTCTCAACTATTACCTGTCCTGTACCAAAAAACCTACCTGGATATTGGCAAAATGGACTGCAACAATGAGACTGGTAAGCAAAGGATGGGATCTTACTAGGATACCCCATTGCTCGGCTGGTAAGGAAGAAGGGTAAATCACTAGGGTGCCATGTTGCTCAGCATGTTGCCAAGATAACATGTTACTTGGACTTTAAGGAAAGCAGCTGGAGGAGTGATTCTCCCCCTTTACTCCCACAGAGTAGGGTTTGGCCTCCATGTCTCTCTTCCTAATGATGACAGAAGCAAGACCAGGAACTACCAGTGTCAGCAAAATGCCTGCAAGTCCAAATGTGACTTCTGTGTGGCACCAGTAAATAGCTTCCAATTCTATAAGACAACCTGAGTAACTGTCTGCTTCTTTTGTGTTGAACAGATGGCCTGAAGTGGTCGGGCTCAGGACGGGTGCCCATTGATCAGGGGACTGAGCCTAAGTCGAACCAACAGGCAAGCTATGTTCATCTCGCTGTGAAGTACATTAACGACACTCTCATTTACACAACTAAAGTGCCACTACGCGATCGGATGTCTCTCCTTGACGTACTGAAAGAAGCAAAAAAAAATGATCTGAATTTCAAGTAAGATTATAATTTCTTGTGTATTTCAGAATGTGGGGCGGAAGCCCTGTTACTCTGTCACTTTGGATCTTAAAGTGACTAATATAATCAGCCTAAGAACACTGGGGGATGGTAGCATATATAGAGAATACACACTAGGGAACAGCTGGGTAGGTATATATACATATATGGGGAACAGAATAATTAGACAATACACTGTTGGAAACAGTGGGGTATATAGAGGATACATATTGGGAATCAGTGGGGTATATAGAGGATACATATTGGGAATCAGTGGGGTATATAGAGGATACATATTGGGAATCAGTGGGGTATATAGAGGATACATATTGGGAATCAGTGGGGTATATAGAGGATACATATTGGGAATCAGTGGGGTATATAGAGGATACATATTGGGAATCAGTGGGGTATATAGAGGATACATATTGGGAATCAGTGGGGTATATAGAGGATACATATTGGGAATCAGTGGGGTATATAGAGGATACATATTGGGAATCAGTGGGGTATATAGAGGATACATATTGGGAAACAGTGGGATACAGCAAAGGCTATGGGCCCTGACAACATCCCAGCTGTAGTGCTGAAGACTTGTGCTCCAGAACTAGCTGCGCCTCTAGCCAAGCTGTTCCAGTACAGCTACAACACTGGCATCCACCCGACAATGTGGAAAATTGCCCAGGTATGTCCTGTCCACAAAAAGCAGGACAAATCCAATCCGGCCAATTACCGCCCCATCAGTCTACTCTCAATCATCAGCAAAGTGATGGAGGGTGTCGTCGACAGTGCTATCAAGCGGCACTTACTCACCAATAACCTGCTCACCGATGCTCAGTTTGGGTTCCGCCAGGACCACTCGGCTCCAGACCTCATTACAGCCTTGGTCCAAACATGGACAAAAGAGCTGAATTCCAGAGGTGAGGTGAGAGTGACTGCCCTTGACATCAAGGCAGCATTTGATCGAGTGTGGCACCAAGGAGCCCTAGTAAAATTGAAGTCAATGGGAATCAGGGGGAAAATTCTCCAGTGGCTGGAGTCATACCTAGCACAAAGGAAGATGGTAGTGGTTGTTGGAGGCCAATCATCTCAGCCCCAGGGCATTGCTGCAGGAGTTCCTCAGGGCAGTGTCCTAGGCCCAACCATCTTCAGCTGCTTCATCAATGACCTTCCCTCCATCATAAGGTCAGAAATGGGGATGTTCGCTGATGACTGCACAGTGTTCAGTTCCATTCGCAACCCCTCAGATAATGAAGCAGTCCAAGCCTGCATGCAGCAAGACCTGGACAACATCCAGGCTTGGGCTGATAAGTGGCAAGTAACATTCGCGCCAGATAAGTGCCAGGCAATGACCATCTCCAACAAGAGAGAGTCTAACCACCTCCCCTTGACATTCAACGGCATTACCATCGCCGAATCCCCCACCATCAACATCCTGGGGGTCACCATTGACCAGAAACTGAACTGGACCAGCCATATAAATACTGTGGCTACGAGAGCAGGTCAGAGGCTGGGTATTCTGCGGCGAGTGACTCACCTCCTGACCCCCCAAAGCCTTTCCACCATCTACAAGGCACAAGTCAGGAGTGTGATGGAATACTCTCCACTTGCCTGGATGAGTGCAGCTCCAACAACACTCAAGAAGCTCGACACCATCCAAGATAAAGCAGCCTGCTTGATTGGCACCCCATCCACCACCCTAAACATTCACTCCCTTCACCACCGGCGCACTGTGGCTGCAGTGTGCACCATCCACAGGATGCACTGCAGCAACTCGCCAAGGCTTCTTCGACAGCACCTCCCAAACCCGCGACCTCTACCACCTAGAAGGACAAGGGCAGCAGGCGCATGGGAACAACACCACCTGCACGTTCCCCTCCAAGTCACACACCATCCCGACTTGGAAATATATCGCCGTTCCTTCATTGTCGCTGGGTCAAAATCCTGGAACTCCCTTCCTAACAGCACTGTGGGAGAACCGTCACCACACGGACTGCAGCGGTTCAAGAAGGCGGCTCACCACCACCTTCTCGAGGGCAATTAGGGATGGGCAATAAATGCCGGCCTTGCCAGCGACGCCCACATCCCGTGAACGAATAAAAAAAAAAATATAGAGGATACATATTGGGAAACAGTGGGGTATATAGAGGATACATTTTGAGTAATGGGTTTAGAGAGGATACACTGGTGAACAGCTGGGTATTTAGAGGATACACACTAAGGAAGTGTGGGGTATAGAGGATACACGTTGGGAAAGAGTCCTCCTCACGAACATCTGGGGACTTGCGCCAAAATTGGGAGAGTGTTCCACAGACTAGTCAAGCAACAGCCTTACATAACCATACTCACAGAATCATACCTTTCAGCCAATGTCCCAGACTCTTCCATCACCATCCCTGGGTATGTCCTGTCCCACAAGCAGGACAGACCCACCAGAGGTGGTGGTACAGTGATATACAGTCAGGAGGGAGTGGCCCTGGGAGTCCTCAACATTGACTCTGGACCCCATGAAATCTCATGGCATCAGGTCAAACATGGGCAAGGAAACCTCTGGCTGATTACCACCTACCACCCTCCCTCAGCTGATTGAATCAGTCCTCCTCCATGTTGAGCACCACTTGGAGGAAGCACTGAGGGTAGCAAGGGCACAGAATGTACTCTGGGTGGGGACTTCAATGTCCATCACCAAGAGTGGCTCGGTAGCACCACTACTGACCAAGCTGGCCGAGTCCTGAAGGACATAGCTGCCAGACTGGGCCTACAGCAGGTGGTGAGTGAACCAACACAAGGGAAAAACCTACTTGACCTCGTCCACACCAATCTACCTGTCACAGCTGCATCTGTCCATGACAGTATTGGTAGGAGTGACCACCGCACAGTCCTTGTGGAGACGAAGTCCCGTCTTCACACTGAGGCCACCATCCAAAGTGTTGTGTAGCACTACCACTGTACTAAAAATGATAGATTCAGAACAGATCTAGCAGCTCAAAACTGGGCATCCAAGAGGCGCTGTAGGCCATCAGCAGCGGTAGAATCTGTAACCTCATGGCCCGGCATATTCCTCACTCTATCATTACCAACAAGCCAGGGGATCAACCCTGGTTCAATGAGGAGTGTAAAGGAGCATGCCAGGAGCAGTACCAGGCGTACCTAAAAATGAGGTGCCAACCGGGTGAAGCTACAATGCAGGACTACATGCATGCCAAACAGCGGAAGCAATATGCTATAGATAGAGCTAAACGATTCCACAACCAACGGATCAGGTCAAAGCACTGCAGTCGTGCCACATCCAGTCATGAATAGTGGTGGACAATTAAACAACTAATGGGAGGAGGATGCACCATGAACATCCCCATCCATGATGGCAGAGTCCAGCACACGAGTGCAAAAGTCAAGGCTGAAGCGTTTGCAACCATCTTCAGCCAGAAGAGTGGATGATCCATCTCGGCCTCCTCCCAATATCCGCACCATCACAGAAGCCAGTCTTCAGCCAATTCGATTCGCTCCACGTGATATCAAGAAATGGCTGAGTGCACTGGGTACAGCAAAGGCTATGGGCCCCGACAACATCCCGGCTGTAGTGCTGAAGACCTGTGCTCCAGAACTAGGCGCGCCTCCAGCCAAGCTGTTCCAGTACAGCTACAACACTAGCATCGACCCGACAATGTGGAAAATTGCCCAAGTATGTCCTGACAACAAAAAGCAGAACAAATCCAATCCGGCCAATTACCGCCCCATCAGTCTACTCTCAATCATCAGCAAAGTGATGGAAGGTGTCGTCGAAAGTGCTATCAAGCTGCACTTACTCACCAATAACCTGCTCACTGATGCTCAGTTTGGGTTCCGCCAGGACCACTCGGCTCCAGACCTCATTACAGCCTTGGTCTAAACATGGACAAAAGAGCTGAATTCCAGAGGTGAGGTGAAAGTTACTGCCCTTGACATCAAGGCAGCATTTGACAGAGTGTGGCACCAAGGAGCCCTAGTAAAATTGAAGTCAATGGGAATCAGGGGGAAAACTCTCCAGCGGCTGGAGTCATACCTAGCACAAAGGAAGATGGTTGTGGTTGTTGGAGGCCAATCATCTCAGCCCCAGGACATTGCTGCAGGAGTTCCTCAGGGCAGTGTCCTGGGCCCAACCATCTTCAGCTGCTTCATCAATGACCTTCCCTCCATCATAAGGTCAGAAATTGGGATGCTTGCTGATGATTGGACAGAGTTCGGTTCCATTCGCAAGCCCTCAGATAATGAAGCAGTCCATGCCCGCATGCAGCAAGACCTCGACAACATCCAGGCTCGGGCTGATAAGTGGCAAGTAACATTCGCGCCAGATAAGTGCCAGGCAATGACCATCTCCAACAAGAGAGTTTAACCACCTCCCCTTGACATTCAACGGCATTACCATCGCCGAATCCCCCACCATTAACATCCTGGGGGTCACCATTGACCAGAAACTTAACTGGACCAGCCACATAAATACTGTGGCTGCAAGAGCAGGTCAGAGGCTGGGTATTCTGCAGTGAGTGACTCACCTCCTGATTCCCCAAAGCCTTTCGACCATCTACAAGGCACAAGTCAGGAGTGTGATGGAATACTCTCCACTTGCCTGGATGAGTGCAGCTCCAACAACACTCAAGAAGCTCGACACCATCCAGGACAAAGCAACCTGCTTGATTGGTACCCCATCCACCACCCTAAACATTCACTCCCTTCACCACCAGTGCATCCTGGCTGCAGTGTGTACCATCTACAGGATGCACTGCAGCAACTCACCAAGACTTCTTCGACAGCACCTCCCAAACCCGCGACCTCAACCACCTAGAAGGACAAGGGCAGCAGGCACATGGGAACAACTCCACCTGCACGTTCCCCTCCAAGTCACACACCATCCCGACTTGGAAACCGTTCCTTCATCGTCGCTGGGTCAAAATCTTGGAACTCCCTACCTAACAGCACTGTGGGAGAACCTTCACCACATGGACTGCAGCGGTTCAAGAAGGCAGCTCACCAGCACCTTCTCAAGGGCAATTAGGGATGGGCAATAAATGCTGGCCTTGCCAGCGACGCCCACATCCCATGAACGAATTTTTAAAAAAATAGCAGGGTAGATAAACAATACACAGTGGGGAGTGGTGAACTGTGAAAGATATTGACTGAGAAATGATGGGGATAAATAGGATATACACCGGCTAACAGTGTGGTATAGAAGAGACACTGGATATACGTAAATAAGTTTGGCTAAATATGTGCATAAGACAGGAACAAAGTGAGGCAACCATCCAAGCATTGTTTTAACAGCACAGTTGCTGAACAGATGTTCTGTGGGCAGGTTACTGGTTGGAGAGGTGGGTCTTGAATTGCAAAGATATCAAGCAGACACTACAGTATATCGTCGTTATAGCTTCCATATTCATAGTACAGTTTATCCTGTTGTGCATTGGAGTTGGAAAATTTCAGTTGTCGATTGTTTTGAATAAATGTGCACTGATTTTAATCTCAAATTAATAATTAAAAAAGAAAAAGTTGCTTTTATATGGGGTCTGAACACATCACTCAGGATTGTCTCAAAGCACTTCTTGTACAGCTAGTCAATCTCCCACAGGTGTTGCACATGGGAAGTCAAGACCAAGTCTTCAGGTGAAGTGGGATTAGAAGATGGGAGATAATTAAACCAGGGTACACAGACCTAATTCAGTCCCCAGTTTAAAATCATACATTCTGTTCTTATATTTCTGATATAAATTCCTATGTCCACATTTTAATGGAAAATGTCTGTGGAAACCTGCCATGCTGTAATTAGCCCCTTTGCTGGGTTGGCAGCACAGCACCCACATTGGCAAAGGGTATCATTACAGCGTGACAAGTTTTTAGAGGCTTAAGTTTTCAAGTACAAACTTTAATAAAGACATTGAAAGACACACAAGACAATTGAATGGATAAATTTAATTGTGTTATTGTAAAATATGTATTTCTAAAAAAAAATTGGTTAAACCTTTATTTTGGACATTTGAAATTCCAGCCTTTGTTTAACCTCGAACAATGCAGCACTCCCTCAGTCTTTTCCTGAAGGCTTACTGAGGTGAACCTCCAGAAGGAGTGAACATTCTTCACGTGCACAGTGATTGTCAGCAGACTACTCAACTGTTTGAGATATCACACAGAGCCTAACCTCGGTTATAGTCACACCTACCAGCAGGAGTTACTAGCCAGTTATTAGGACCAGAAATCCCGGTCCTTTTTGTTTTGCCCTTTTCTAAACCAGGGGCACTGAATTTAATTCTAGCACCCTCACTACTGCACTGGCAGAGAACAGCTAACTTAACACAAACCTGGGCCCTTCCGGTTTGTACTGCTCCGTACCAAACCACCCGATACATTTACCCACTGGACCATGGAGAGTGTCTTAATTAAGTTCTTACTCAGGAGACTGTTCTTTGGGACTCTGTGTGGTGCTGAAGATTTCTGGGTCTTTGTTCTTACAGGAGAGGAACTGTCCATTAATGCGCTTAATCCCTCAGTGCCAGTTAAAACATTTTGCTTCCTTCCTATTGCCTGTAGCTTTGAGACCAAGACGACTCTGTGGGGGCCTTTTCTGACCTCAGTGAATCACATAATGGCACAAGACTCCATGAGTACTTATTGGCGTCTGATTACAGGACAGAAAACCACCCTTGAACAAGGTAAGAAGTTTAGACCAATGATGACTGCAGTGGGCAGAATGCTCGGCCTAGTGACAAGCTTGATAGTAACAGTAACATTAGGAACAGGAGTGGGCCATTCACCCCCTCGAGCCTGCTCCGCCATTCAATTAGATCATGGGTGATCTGTACCTCAACTCCATTTACCCGCCTTAGTTCCATTTCCCTTGATGCCCTTACCTAACAAACACCTATTGATTTCAAGTTTTGAAAGCTCCAATTGTCCCAGCATCCACAGCCTCTTGGGGGAGAGAATTCCAGTTTTCTACTACCCTTTTGTGTGAAAAGTGCTTCTTGATTTCGCTCCTGAATGGTCTAGCTCTAATTTTAATATTATGCCCCTTTGTTCTTGATTCACCCACCAGAGGAAATAGTATCTACCCTATCAAATCCTTTTAATATTATAAACACCTTGATCAGAGCAAAGGCTATGGGCCCCGACAACATCCCAGCTGTAGTGCTGAAGACTTGTGCTCCAGAACTAGCCGTGTCTCTAGCCAAACTGTTCCAGTACAGCTACAACACTGGCATCTACCCGACAATGTGGAAAATTGCCCAAGTATGTTCTGTCCACAAAAAGCAGGACAAATCCAATCCGGCCAATTACCGCCCCATCGGTCTACTCTCAATCATCAGCAAAGTGATGGAAGGTGTTGTCGACAGTGCCATCAAGTGGCAATTACTCACCAATAACCTGCTCACCGATGCTCAGTTTGGGTTCCGCCAGGACCACTCGGCTCCAGACCTCATTACAGCCTTGGTCCAAACATGGACAAAAGAGCTGAATTCCAGAGGTGAGGTGAGAGTGACTGCCCTTGACATCAAGGCAGCATTTGACTGAGTGTGGCACCAAGGAGCCCTAGTAAAATTGAAGTCATTGGGAATTAGGTGGCCCAACCATCTTCAGCTGCTTCATCAATGACCTTCCCTCCATCATAAGGTCAGAAATGGGGATGTTCGCTGATGATTGCACAGTGTTCAGTTCCATTCGCAACCCCTCAGATAATGAAGTAGTCCGTGCCAGCATGCAGCAAGACCTGGACAACATCCAGGCTTGGGCTGTTAAGTGGCAAGTAATATTCGCGCCAGACAAGTGCCACGCAATGACCCTATCCACCAAGAGAGAGTCTAACCACCTCCCCTTGACATTCAACAGCATTACCGTCGCCGAATCCCCCACCATTAACATCCTGGGGGTCACCATTGACCAGAAACGTAACTGGACCCGCCATATAAATACTGTGGCTACACGAGCAGGCCAGAGGCTGGGTATTCTGCGGCGAGTGACTCACCTCCTGACTCCCCAAAGCCTTTCCACCATCTACAAGGCACAAGTCAGGAGTGTGATGGAATACTCTCCACTTGCCTGGATGAGTGAAGCTCCAACAACACTCAAGAAGCTTGACTCCATCCAGGACAAAGCAGCCCGCTTGATTGGCACCCCATCCACCACCCTAAACATTCACTCCCTTTACCACCGGCGCACTGTGGCTGCAGTGTGTACCATCCATAGGATGCACTGCAGCAACTCACAAAGGCTTCTTCAACAGCACTTCCCAAACCTGCGGCCTCTACCACCTAGAAGGACAAGAGCAGCAGGCACATGGGAACACCACCACCTGCACATTCCCCTCCAAGCCACACACCATCCCGACTTGGAAATATATCGCCGTTCCTTCAGCGTCGCTGGGTCAAAATCCTGGAACTCCCTTCCTAACAGTACTGTGGGAGAACCTTCACCACACGGACTACAGCGGATCAAGAAGGCGGCTCACCACCACCTTCTCAAGGGCAATTAGGGATGGGCAATAAATGCTGGCCTCGCCAGCGATGCCCACATTTCATGAACGAATTAAATAAAAAATCACCCCTCAATCTCTTTATAGTCAAGGGAATACAAGCCAAGTTTATGCAATCAGTGCTCATAATTTAACACTCTAAGCTCCAGCAACATCCTGAAGTCAACCACATCTTCATTTCCAAGGGTACCAGCAGAGACTATGCAGTAGATTTTCACTGTTGGCAGTGGTGGAAACAGGCATCAGATATATACGTATGTAGGCAATGCACATGTACATACAGATTCACACAAACATGGATGTAGAAAAACATACACATACATGTGTGCGTGCAGAAATGTGCACATGCTTATACCCAAGAAGATGTGACACGTGCAAATAAACAAGTACACTCATGCACCTACATCTAAAGATATCCACAACCTGCATATACACACATACGAGCGTGTATAAGTGAGTGTACATATATGTAGCATTATTAAAGAAGCTCAGTCTGTCACTATCCTGTCAGACTGATTTGTTTTCCAATTGTCTTCCCATCTTTCCCCATCACTCCCTATGCTGGGCTATAATGGGTGATTCCCTGATCTTGCATTCCCAGCAGGAAGCTATGCTGTAAGGAGTGAAAGGGTTTGTAAAATCTCCCCGTAGTTCTTCAGGCACCGGCAAGCCTCAGGCACTTGATAATGGGAACATTACAGCCCAGTCTGATTCCCGACATTACATGTGCACCTTCCTGCAGGAGTTGCTGTTCGGCAAATGGTTTTTTTTCCCCTTTCCCAGCTGAGGCCATTTGCAGTGCTCTAACTTGCAGCCCAAGCTAAGACCAGCAAACTCAGCACAAACCAGGGATTAAACTGGGAACCATCCTATGTTATTGGCTCAATGTTGCACCAGGTGGTTCATTCCCCAGTGAGGCATTTGAGGAGCTGTACAGTGCTTGAAAGAAAGAAAGAACTTGCATTTATAAAGCACCTTTCAAGACCTCCTGATGTCCCAAAGCGCTTCACAGCCAAAGTGTAGTCACTGTTGTAGGAAACACGGGAGCCAATTTGTGCACAGCTGGGTCCCACAAACAACAATGAGATAACCTGTGTTACTGATGTTAGTTGAGTGATAAATATCGACCAAAACACTGGCGAGATCTCCCCTGCTCTTCTTCGAATGGTGCCGTGGGAACTTTTACATCCAACTGAGAGGGCAGACAGGGCCGCGGTTTAACGTCTCATCCTAAAGACGGCACCCTGAGTGCTGCACTGGGAGTGTCAGCCTAGATTTTGTGCTCAAGTCTCCAAATAAGCATGTATTTTTTAATATGTTTCTAGAGACGGACCGAGCTACAAGTACAGGAAATTGTCTTTTGTGATGTTCAGATCGCAGCTGAAATGGCTTCTGACTCCTGGACAGTTTGACCGTTGCTGGCACTCGAACAGGGGCCCTTCACCCTGTGCGCTGTATTCACTCGAACAGGGGCCCTTCACCCTGTGCGCTGTATTCACTCGAACAGGGGCCCTTCACCCTGTGCGCTGTATTCACTCGAACAGGGGCCCTGCACCCTGTGCGCTGTATTCACTCGAACAGGGGCCCTTCACCCTGTGCGCTTTATTCACTCGAACAGGGGCCCTTCACCCTGTGCGCTGTATTCACTCGAACAGGGCCCTTCACCCTGTGCGCTGTATTCACTCGAACAGGGGCCCTTCACCCTGTGCGCTGTATTCACTCGAACAGGGGCCCTTCACCCTGTGCGCTGTATTCACTCGAACAGGGGCCCTTCACCCTGTGCGCTGTATTCACTTGAACAGGGGCCCTGCACCCTGTGCGCTGTATTCACTCGAACAGGGGCCCTGCACCCTGTGCGCTGTATTCACTCGAACAGGGGCCCTTCACCCTGTGCGCTTTATTCACTCGAACAGGGGCCCTTCACCCTGTGCGCTGTATTCACTCGAACAGGGGCCCTTCACCCTGTGCGCTGTATTCACTCGAACAGGGGCCCTGCACCCTGTGCGCTGTATTCACTCGAACAGGGGCCCTTCACCCTGTGCGCTGTATTCACTCGAACAGGGGCCCTTCACCCTGTGCGCTGTATTCACTCGAACAGGGGCCCTGCACCCTGTGCGCTGTATTCACTCGAACAGGGGCCCTTCTCCCTGTGCGCTGTATTCACTCGAACAGGGGCCCTGCACCCTGTGCGCTGTATTCACTCGAACAGGGGCCCTTCACCCTGTGCGCTGTATTCACTCGAACAGGGGCCCTTCACCCTGTGCGCTGTATTCACTCGAACAGGGGCCCTTCACCCTGTGCGCTGTATTCACTCGAACAGGGGCCCTTCACCCTGTGCGCTTTATTCACTCGAACAGGGGCCCTGCACCCTGTGCGCTGTATTCACTCGAACAGGGGCCCTTCACCCTGTGCGCTGTGTATTCATGCTGTGTTCTTGCCCTTCTCTCTGCAGGGATTCGGGATTATCGCCCTGTGCCGGGAGAGCACATCCTCCTGCAGCTCGTCAGGCGATAGCAAATGCAAAATGAGCTGCTGTCCTCGTCCTTACCCACACATATGTTCCTGTGTCCGCTTTGCTCAGTGATCGATGAGTAATTCAGAGCCCTGATTGCAAGTTAAACAATAAAGAATTTTTAAAACAAAAAAACATTTAATCCTTAAGCTTTCGGGCCTCGACTTAGCAGCAGGTCCTGGATTTCGAGCAGGCAGTAACATTGACGCCCAAGAAGGAAGCTGACTGCTCGCCTCCTGCCGCAGTTGCAGGTTGGGCAAGTGTCCGATTTATTTAACCTGGCCGGCCAAGTTTGTAGCTATCGAGCGTTCAGTCTGTGCCTCGCACTATCACATCCCGTCCATGGGTCGTAATCTTCCAATTTTTAGTTCAGCTGTTGCTCCCACAGTGCGTTATTGTGGGTGAAACCTCACTCTGTGTTTCACCCACACTAAGGAGTGTGCAGTGGGCCAACCTGAACGACAGGTCCTCGTTTCTCACATGTTTTAAGTAAATTATTCCCCGCTCCCCCGCCCCAATATTCTCCCCTCCTCTTCTGAAAGTGAAGACTTGCTGGGTTACAGTTCCCTTTGTGCCTGCAGTCCTCTTTTACCTCACCCAAAAGGCCATTCTTCCTGCGTGCACCTAGATAGTGAGTGTCTGCAGGCTATTCAACTTCAGAGGGCATCAGCACCAAGCCAGACATTGTCTCGCCCATCGATTAACACGTGAATTTTACAACAGGAATTCCTGGTTAGTGAGCCAGAGTGCAGTCCCTGACATTTTTGTTGTTTCTCGTTGAGGGCAGTGTGACCAATTATAGCACTCCCACTGCTACCTCACCTCAACACAGACCAGGGCTGAACTTGAAATCCTCTGGTCTCCATGGCTCACGAGACACTCCGAAATACAGAACCCTTTCCCCACCCGACCTGAAAATCTCACCCTGACATTGAGAAACTACCAGCTGTGTCTCAATACTGATGCTTCTTGACTAATTTTTGTTTCAGCAACCAGCTGTTAGGTAAACAAGAGGTTAATGTTAGTGACTGTGTAAATAAACCTGGTTAATAGATGAACTGTTCAACTATTGACCGTGCTGATAGCACACTGGCAGGGGCGGGAGGAGGAGGCAGCTGAGAGATTGCCCCAAACCTTGCCTCGACACGGCCTGAGGCGTTGCAAACTTTTGCCAAATGCCTTTTGCACTGTTGCTAAATATTGTAATCGTGCTGTTTTGTAAAATTTAAATATTAAAAGGGTTTGTCAACTTCTGCCTTGTTTTGTTTATGTTGTTCTGTTCATGCAGATATTCCTCAGTTTATAGCACACTGCCGTCAATTTGTTCCAGATCATTACAGTGGTCAGTGTACACGCGCGGGAGGAAATAGGTGACCCTGAATTTGTTGGCCCCGCACGAGCTCCTCTCCCTCGTCTCAATTTACACCGTGTTTGGAACACCCCCCCACCCCACCAAGGGAACACCCACCCTCAGCTCGTTGTAAAGAGAGACATCAAAGCCAGCAGTACGAAAGAGTAACGAGGGAAAATATCAAAGAGGAAAAGAATCCAAAAATGCAAAATTGAAAGCCATCCCAGCAACACCAACTAATGTGTGGGCCAAAATGCAATCAAGACAACATAAAAATGCAAGAAATATATATCTTTAAAAAATTTACCTTCTCTCTTTAAGAGACCTGATTAAGCAGCAAATTCCTGAGCAGTCCACTCTGTCTAGTTTCTGTAGGTGAGGCTCGGGCTCTGGGAAATTGGGCCTGGGGACTTTATGACAGTATTCAGATATATTAATAAGGCCATGCACACTGGGAGTGCGGCCTCACCATGGCCCTGAATGGATTGTTGTAAAATTGGGTTCCCACGAATTGATGCCCTGGGTCAGGTCTCATCTCGGGGTCAGGCCTCTGGGCTCAGACGCACGGGGACAGGCCTCCTCTCAGGGTCAGGCCTCTGGGGTCAGGCCTCCTCTCAGGGTCAGGCCTCTGGGGTCAGGCCTCCTCTCAGGGTCAGGCCTCTGGGGTCAGGCCTCCTCTCAGGGTCAGGCCTCTGGGGTCAGGCCTCCTCTCAGGGTCAGGCCTCTGGGGTCAGGCCTCCTCTCAGGGTCAGGCCTCTGGCGTCAGTCCTCCTCTCAGGGTCAGGTCCCCGCTCAGTGTCAGGCCTCATCTCTGGGTCAGGCACCCGCTCAGGGTCAGGCCTGTGGCGTCAGGCCTCTGGGTCAGGCATCCGCTCAGTGTCAGGCCTGTGGCATCAGGCCTCATCTCTGGGTCAGGCACTCGCTCAGGATCAAGCCTCCTCTCAGGGTCAGGCCCCCGCTCAGTGTCAGGCCTCTGGCGTCAGGCCTCATCTGTGGATCAGGCACCCAGTCAGGGTCAAGCCTCCTATCAGGGTCAGGTCCCCGCTCAGTGTCAGGCCTCTGGCGTCAGGCCTCATCTGTGGATCAGGCACCCAGTCAGGGTCAAGCCTCCTCTCAGGGTCAGGTCCCCGCTCAGTGTCAGGCCTCTGGGTCAGGCCCTCGCTCAGTGTCAGGCCTGTGGCGTCAGGCCTCATCTGTGGATCAGGCACCCAGTCAGGGTCAAGCCTCCTCTCAGGGTCAGGCACCCACTCGGGGTCAGGTCTCCTTTTGGGGTCGGGCACCCGCTCGGGGTCAGATCTCCTCTTAGGATCAGGCCTCCTCTTAGGGTCAGGTGCCCGCTTGGGGTCAGGTGCCCACACGAGGTCAAGTCTCTTCTCGGGGTCAGGTGCCCTCTTGGGATTAGGCCTCCTCTCGGGGTCAGGTGCCCGCTTGGAGTCAGGCCTTCTCTCAGGGTCAGATGCCCACTCAGGGTCAGGCCTCTACAGGCCTCACAAATGTTATTCTGATGTTTTTATCTATACTAATACTTTAATATAATAAAAGACTTGCATTTATAGAGCATCTTTCACAACCTCAGGACATGCCAAAGCGCTTTACAGCCAATGAAATGCTTTTCAAGTGTAGTCACTGTTGTAATTTAGGAAATGCAGCAGCCAATTTGCACACAGCAAGGTCCCACAAATAGCAATGAGATAATAACCAGATAATCTGTTTTAGTGATGTTGGTTGAGGGATACACAAGGAGAACCCCCTACTCTTTGAAATAATGCTGTGGGATCTTTCATGTCCACCTGAGAGGGTAGACGGGGCCTCATTTATTGTCTAATCCAAAAGACAGCATCTCCGACAGTACAGCACTCCCTCAGTACTGCACTGGAGTGTCAGCTTAGATTTTGTCGTCAAGTTTCTGGAGTGGGACTTGAACCCACAACCTTCTGACTCAGAGATGTGAGAGCAACCACAGCTGACACCTTATATATTTTATCTATATCGATATAAAATCAGTTAACTCAGTGTTCATCATGTTGTGGGATATATGTGATGAGGAATGGAACATTTCAGGCACCAGATGTCGCCATCAGTCTCTTGAAGGTAAGGTGCAGCACGGCAGAATGCAAAGTAAAGCTCCCCTTCCTCATTGCTCTTATTGCCTATCACATCCCACAGCCTCCCTGAGACATTATAAATACCAATTAGAGCTGAATCAGAACACTTTTGTGGTTGTATAAATGCAAGTTTGTATGTCCATTCATGGACCCATGACCACTGGAAACTGGAGTGAGATTGCCGAATTCATCTTGTATGAGCTTTTAATAGACAACAGACAGAGGAGACGATCATCCCAGCTACCTGGGCTAGATTTCAACCCAGGTCCCATAGGTGAAAGGCCACTATATAGAGAGAGAGAGAGAGAGAGATATAAAGGACTTGGGGAATCATGTATCTTTGCTCAGTCTGCCTCACAAAGTCTGGCCAGCAGGATCCAAGACTAACAGCAGGTCAAACAATTAGTTTAACTGGTTTAAACCAGCGTTCTCCCTGTGCAGTGTCTGAGCTGTGCTACTTCAGTATGCTTCCTATCTTCAAGAGCCGATCAGCGCCTGTGAGAGATTTGTACTTGACTTTCCTATAAGACTCTGTGGGGATGAAATTGGTTTCCGCAGCTAGCATGAAACAGACACTAGCGAATCGGCAGCGTGTTTTACATCCCTCCCACTTTATTTTTCCATCAAAGTAATGGAAAAGAAAATCGGGCACGGTGTAAACTGGGCCTCTGATTCACTATCGCCTACGTCTGAAGAACAATTTCACACCCGATGAGTTGGATTATTATTATTAATAATAATTAACAATCGATTGATTTCCAATTCTCAGCACCTAAAATCATAGAATGGTTACAGCACAGAAAGAGGCCATTCGGCCCATCGAGCCCGTGCCGGCTCTTTGTAAGAGCAATCCACTTAGTCCCATTCCCCCGCTCTTTCCCCATAGCCCTTGCAAGTTTCTTCCCTTCAAGTATTCATCCAATTCCTTTTTGAAAGCCACGATTGAATCTGCCTCCACCACCCTTTCAGGCAGTTCATTCCAGATCATAACTACTCGCTGCGTAAAAAAGGATTTCCTCATGTCGCCTTTGTTTTTTTCCAATCACCTTAAATCTGCGTCCACTGGTTCTCGACCCTTCGACCAATGGGTACAGTTTCTCTTTATTTACTTTATCCAAACCCTTCATGATTTTGAACACCTCTATCAAATCTCCTCTTAACCTTCTCTGCTCTAAGGAGAACAACCCCAGCTTCTCCAGTCTATTCATGTAACTGAAGTCCCTCATCCCTGGAACCATTCTAGTAAATCTTTTCTGCACCCTCTCTAAGGCCTTCACATCTTTCCTAAAGTGCGGTGCCCAGAATTGGACACAATTCAACAGCTGGGTTAGATGGGAGAAAAAAGCCACAGCTCCTGCTCTTGTTTGCTATTCCGTGACTCCTGTTGGAAGGACAGGATCAGGCTTGACTGCAATGCCTCTCCTGGTTAAATAGGTAGCCAACGCTCGACATCTGAATGTTTATGAAGATTTGAATGATGTACTGGAGAGCAGCTTGTACCTGTAGAGCTACATGCTACCAGAAGTCACTGTATTCCCCCACTCCCACCACCAGTGTCAAATGGCCTGTTCACTCTCATAAGAATGTTCATGTACCAGAGTGTGTCCTGCTCCATGGGACTGAACCACCTCCCCTCCCCCCACCATGAGAGGAGAGAAAAGATAAAGGAGATCGAAGACAATGCTGAAAGTAAGAAAATAAGAACAAGAGGAAAGAAACGAGAAACGTACAATGGTATAACGTGAACAGTGAGTTGAGAGAATGAAACAGAGGAACGATTCCCAGGCCCCAGAACAAGTGATGCTCCCGGCTATAGTGTATAGCTAGTGTTCATGCTCCTTGCATTCAGCCCATCACTGCAGCTGATAATATCTGTGTGTGTGCTGGAGGGGGCTTCCTGCACACAGGAGCATCACTTGCACGTGGGTCTTAGGGATACCCACAATGATCTGTGGTAGGCCTTGCCCTGGTGGCTCATTGTAACTCAGAGGGACACCTCTCTTAATCCAGACCCAAGCACTGGGTTCCCATTGACGAGACCTTCTCTGGGAGTAAACGGGTTAGAGTCAGCCACCTCCTAACAAACTTACACACCTGCCCTGGGGAGGAGGGACCAGCTCTCGTGGCTCGAGTCAGGGCTAACTGACAATTGTCGTGTCATCCTACGAACATACAAACATAGGAATTAAGAGCAGGAGTAGGCCATTCGGCCCCTCGAGCCTGTTCTGCCATTTGATAAGATCATGGCTGATCCGATTGTGACCTCAGCCCTACTTTCCTGTCAACCTACTATAACCTTTCACTCCCTTATTAATCAGGAATCTATCTAACTCAGCCTTAAAAATATTCAATGACCCTGCCTCCACCGCTCTCTGGGGAAGGGAGTTCCACAGACTCACGACCCTCTGAGAGAAAACATTTCTCCTCATCTCCGTCTTAAATGAGAGACCCCTTATTTTTAAACTGTGGCCCCTAGTTCTAGTCTCTCCCACATCCTCTCAGCATCTACCCCTTCTAGTCCCTTCAGGATCTTATATGTTTCAATAAGATCACCTCTCATTCTTCTAAACTCCAATGTATACAGACCCAACTTGTCCAACCTTTCCTGATAAGATAACCCCCTCATCCCAGGAATCAGTCGAGTGAACCTTCTCTGAACTGCCTCTAAAGCAGTTATGTCCTTACTTAAATAAGGAGACCAAAACTGCACACAGTATTCTAGATGTGGTCTCACCAATGCCCTGTACAACTGTAGCAAAACATCTCTACTTTTATATTCCATTCCCCTTGCAATAAATGGCAACATTCCATTTGCCTTCCTAATCACTTGCTGTCCCTGCATACTAACTTTTTGTGATTCATGTACTAGGACACCCAGATCCTAGGGGTTATGGGGAGCGGGCAGGAAATTGGACATGAAGCTGAGTTCGGATCGGTCAATGCCCTGTGGGTGGCGGAGAGGGCCCAGGGGCTATGTGGCCGGGTCCTGCTCCGACTTCTTGTGTTCTTTAGATTTGTGGTTGGGATCAGATCAGCCATGATCTTATTGAATGGCGGAGCAGGCTCGAGGGGCCGATTGGCCTACTCCTGCTCCAATTTCTTATGTTCTTATGTTCTTATCCCTTTGTACCGCAGAATTCTGCAATCTCTCTCCATTTAAATAATATACTGCTTTTCTATTCCTCCTGCCAAAGTGGACAAGTTCACATTTTCCCACATTATACTCCATCTGCCAAATTTTTGCCCACTCGCTTAACCTATCTATATCCCTTTGCAGACTCCTTATGTCCTCTTCACAACTCACTTTCCTACCTACCTTTGTGTCATCAGAAAATTTAGCAACCATACATTCAGTCCTTTCATCCAAGTCAGTGATATAGATTGTAAAAGTTGAGGCCCCAGCACTGATCCCTGTGGCACTCCACTCGTTACATCTTGCCAACCTGAAAATGACCCATTTATGCCTACTTTCTGTTTCCTGTTAGCTAACCAATTCTTTATCGATGCTAATATGTTACTCCCTACACCATGAGCTCTTATTTTGTGTCATAGCCTTTGATGTGGCATCTTGTCAAATGCCTTCTGGAAATCCACAGGACCCCCTTTATCCACATTGCTTGTTACTTCCTCAAAGAACTCTTATAAATTAGTCAAACACGATTTCTCTTTCACAAAGCCGTGTTGACTCTGTCTGATTGCATTGAGATTTTCTAAGTGCCCTGCTATAACCTCCTTAATAATAGATTCTAGCATTTTCCCTATGACAGATGTTAAGCTAACTGGCCTGTAGTTTCCTGCTTTCTGTCTCCCTCCTTTCTTGAATAGAAGTTACATTCGCTATTTTCCAATCTGATGGGACCCTTCCATCTAGGAAATTTTGGAAAATTAATACCAATGCAACTACTATCTCTGCAGTCACTTCTTTTAAGGCCCTAGGATGAAGTCCGTCAGGACCTGGGGACTTGTCAGCTTTTAGTTCTAATATTTTTTTCAGAACCCTTTCCCTGGTGATTGTAAATGTTTTAAGTTCCTCCCTCCCTTTCACCTCTTGATCCACAATTATTTCTGGCATGTTATTTGTATCCTCTACAGTGAAGATGGACGCAAAATATATGTTCAATTCATCCGCCATTTCCTTATTCTCCATTATTAATTCCCCAGACTCAGTCTCTGGAGGACCAATGCTCACTTTATTTACTCTTTTCCTTTTTAAATACCTGTACAAACTCTTACTATCTGTTTTTATATTTCTAGCTACCTTTCTCTCGTACTCTAATTTCTCCCTCCTTATTGTTCTTTTAGTCATTCTTTGCTGTTTTTTATATTTTGTCCAATCTTCTGACCTGCCACTAATCTTCGCGGAGTTGAATGCTTTTTCTTTCAATTTGATACTATCTTTAACTTCCTTTGTTGGAATGTACAGATGGTATGTCCTTCCCCAGAGTCTTTCTTTCTCACTGGAATGTATCTTTGCTGAGTGTTATGAAATATCTCATTAAATGTCTGCCACTGCATTTCTACTGACCTATCCCTTAACCTAATTTCCCAGTTCACTTTAGCCAGCTCTGTCTTCATGCCCTCATAATTGCTCTTATTTAAGTTTAAAACACTAGTCTTAGACTTACTCTTCTCTCCATCGAACTGAATGCGAAATTCAATCACATTGTGATCACTGCTACCTAGAGGCTCCTTTACAATGAGGTCATTAATTAATCCTGTCTCATTACACATTACCAGATCTAGAATCCTATCAGCGAATGCACAGATTCACACGCAGGAGAAAGCTTTCGGATAAGTGTCCATGATTGATGACAGACTTTGGCTAATGGAACAAGGATTGAGAATAATTTTCATTTAATTACCCACCCTTGTGGATGCACACAACCCACAAATCCCAATTCATCTCCCTAATGACAGTGCTGGCCTTCCAACAAACTATATCTTAATTTACCGTTGCAGCAGCTCGCAATTGCTCCGAAGGAACCACAAGTACTGATTCAAGGTGAGTCCGTGTCTCCTGGCACTGTTCTCTCAAGATACTGTTATCCTTCTTCCCCTTTTCCCACAGCAGCTTTCGGGAATTCAGCACGAATATCGTGCCACCCTACCACAAAGGCAATGGAATCTGGAGCCCACTTCCTTCCAACAGGTTGGTTTATTAAGGTCTTTTATCTGCGTAGCTCCACCGGTCTTTCCCACTTCCGTGCAGGTGGATTCTTGCTACGACTCAGTGCGATGCTTTCTCCAGTGAATGCTGTCATGGATTCTCTGGAGAGTAACAGATTCACTCATTGGCATTGGCCCAAATGAACCCTTTTGATCATGATGGGTCACCCGTACACCCATCACCCCTGTGCTCGCTGACTTACATTGGCTACCAGTCCAGCAATACCTCAAATTTAAAATTCTCATCTTGTGTTCAAATCCCTCCATGGCCTCACCCCTCCCTATCTCTGTAACCTCCTCCAACCCTACAACCCTCCGAGATCTCTAATTTCTCCAATTCTGGCCTCTTATGCATCCCCAATTTCCTTCGCCCCACCATTGGCGGCCACGCCTTCAGCTGTCTAGGCTCTAAGCTCTGGAATTCCCTTCCTGCCTCTCCACCTCTCTTCCTTGAAGTCCTCCTTAAAACCTACCTCTTTGACCAAGCATTTGGTCACCTGTCCAATGTGGCTCAGTGTCAAATCTTGTCTGATAACGCACCTGTGAAGCGCCTTGGGACATTTTACTACGTTAAAGGCACTAGATAAATGCAAGTTGTTGTTGATGATTAATGACAGTGATACATTTTTGGGTTTTTACACCATATTCTTTTCAGGCTTGACTCACCCTGGCACTGCCTCTCTGGGGCTTGGGAATAAGAATCTGTTTGAGGCACATGTATCAATTGTAATTTCTATCCACAAGGGAGGAGATCCTTACGAGCCTGAAGCTTAACGAGAAACCTCACTGATATCAGTGGCTTTTAAGTTTGGTCTTTGGGTTGTCCTGGTATGTACCGCAGTTGCTTCGAAGGCTCAAAAAGCAATAGTTTGGATATCACTCTTGTGAGGAATGCATAGGGCAGGTTTAGGATTGATGAGACTGCAGATCACTGGAAGGCTTGGGGGAAAACCAGTTACATTGCTTTCAGAGATTTTTATAAGGCTTTCAATCTACTGCCCCTTGACTCTCATGAAGCAGCTGCAATCAATGGAACAACATGGCCAAATCTTGGGTTTTAATTAGAATGTGTAATCCAGCTCCAAGATTCAGGTAAGAGTTGTACACAGCACGGCCTCACGAACAGGAAGATATCAATGGGCTGGTCAGGTGGGCAGAAAAGTGGCAAATGGAATTCAATCCGGAGAAGTGTGAGGTAATGCATTTGGAGAGGCCAAACAAGGCAAGGGAATACACAATAAATAGGAGGATACTGAGGAGTGTAGAGGAAGAGAGGGACCTTAGAGTGCATGTCCACAGATCCCTGAAGATAGCAGGACAGGTAGATGAGGTGGTTAAGAAGGCATACGGGATACTTTCCTTTATTAGCCGAGGCACAGAATATAAGAGCAGGGAGATTATGCTAGAACTGTATAAAACACTAATTAGGCCACAGCTTGAGTACTGCGTACAGTTCTGGTCACCACTTTACAGCAAAGATGTGATTGCACTAGAGAAGGTACAGAGGAGATTTACAAGGATGTTGCCAGGAGTGGAGAATTTTAGCTATGAGGAAAGATTGGATAGGCTAGGGTTGTTTTCTTTGGAACAGAGGAGGCTGAGGGGTGATTTAATTGAGGTGTATAAAATTATTAGGGGCCTAGATGGAGTGGACAGGAAGGACCTATTTCTCTTAACAGAGAGGTCAATAACCAGAGGACATAAATTTAAAGTAATTGGTAGAAGGATTAGAGGGGAGCTGAGGAGAACTTTTTTCACCCAGAGGCTGGTGGGGGTCTGGAACTCACTGCCTGAAAGGGTGGTAGAGGCAGAAACCCTCAACTCATTTAAAAAGTACTTGGATGTGCACTTGAAGTGCTGTAACCTACAAGGTTACAAGAGCTGGAAAGTGCGATTAGGCTGGATAGCTCTTTTTTGGCCAGCACAGACACGCTGGGCCGAATGGCCTCCTTCTGTGCCGTAAATTTCTATGATTCTATATTGCTCCAGTTAAAGAGCTAGCACTGGGCACAGTACAATGGGCCAAATGGACTTTTTCTGTGTTGTGAGTTCTGTGATTCCATGAATCAGACCAACCCTCCCCCAACCATTCTGTGGCCCCTGATAGTAGTTGCTCTGTTGTTTGCTGTTAATTTATCATTGAAATGTTAGACAGGACACACAAGATAACATTGTGTGTTTGGGGGTGGGGGGTGTTTGCATCTACCATCGTTTTTTTAAAGGGACAGGCCATTCTGATACATTAATTAGTCCACAGAGGATTTCCACCTTGATTCGAATTCACTCCCTGCGTTGAGTGAGCAGGAATGATCGATGTTGTTTTCTTCGACCAAAACGGATGCCTGAACTCCTACAATGGTTCTGTTGGTATGTTCACTGACTAATGTCGAACCGAATCATGCTGGCCAAGAAGGAAGCAAGGCCTGGATCTCGATCCATGCAGAGTCAGCCTAATAAAAGAAATAATAAGAAATAAGAACATAAGAAATAGGAGCAGGAGTAGGCCAATCGGCCCCTCGAGCCTGCTCCGCCGTTCAATAGGATCATGGCTGATCTGATCCTAACCTCAAATCTAAATTCATGTCCAATTCCTTGATAAAGAACTTGCATTTATATAACGCCTTTCACGACGTTCCAAAGCCTTTACAGCCAATGAAGAATAGTTACTGTTGTAATGTAGGAAATGCAGCAGCCAATTTGCACACAGCAAGGTCCCACCATCAGCAATGAGGTAATGTGTTTTTAGCGATGTTGGTTGAGGGATAAATGTTGGCCAGGACACCAAGGAGAACTTGAAATAGTGCCGCAGGATCTTTTACATCCACCTGAGAGGGCAGACAGTGCCCCAATTTAACGTCTCACCTGAAAGACGGCACCTCCGACAGTGCAACTGGACTGTTGGCCTAGATTTTATTCTGAAGGCTCCGGAATGGGACTCGAACCCACAACCTTCTGACTCAGAGCCGAGAATGCTACCAACTTATCTCAGCCAGGAGGGCAGCCAGAGTGCTCCAGTTGGCCTCGACACCTCTGGGCCTGGGAGGGGGAGAATCAGTAAGGACGCACCTCTGATCACTAGCCAGTGAGTCCCGCTGGACATGCGCACAGAGACAAGCCAGCTGTGGTGCCCTTCACGGTCGAATAGGGTGCTACCGTTCACTCTTTAGGCTCAAGTGACGTACAGGACGGCGGGAAAGAAGTCAACGCCTTCAGGAGAAGGGAGGAGCTCGGATGGGGGAGAAAGCGTGTCCACTCTGGAGGTGTCTGGACAGCAGTCTCTAAGTGGCTAAAGAGCATTGAAACTAATTTTCAAGAAGTGGTTTATGAACTTGTGAGGGTGGGTGCGGGGAGGGTGGGGAGGAGGGACATGGCGCTGGTATTCGAGTCCCTCGAATTCTCAAGCGTTCAACAAGCACAGGTGAGAAAGGCTCAGAATGGACCCACATCACGAGTGATCACTTCAAGGAATGATGTGGAGATGCCGGTGATGGACTGGGGTTGACAATTGTAAACAATTTTACAACACCAAGTTATAGTCCAACGATTTTATTTTAAAATCCACAAGCTTTCGGAGGCTTCCTCCTTCCTGAGGAAGGAGGAAGCCTCCGAAAGCTTGTGGATTTTAAAATAAAATCGTTGGACTATAACTTGGTGTTGTAAAATTGTTTACAAACTTCAAGGAATGGAAGAGCCTGCATCTCCACACCATTCACCATCAGAGGGCAGTAAAGTATGTTGAAGCCCAGTCCACCAGCTGCAGTGACCTGTGCCCGAGCTCTGGGCGGAGGGGATGAGGTCCGTCTGTGTGTTTGGACAGTTGCAGGAGCTTGGTGTGTGTCCTGAGACGTTTACCCTCCCTGATGAATTTGGATATTTGTTTGCTAAAAGTCCATTAAAGTTTTGTTTGGATCCCCAAGTGGGAACCATCTGGAAAATCCCACAGCACAGGTCAACACGACCCAGTTTGATGGTATTAATTCTCTTTGCTCACACGGTATTTTCTCTTCTGCTGCCTTTCCTCGCTCCCTCATGCCACCGAGCGATGTGTGGACGAGAGGGCGGGCAACTTCACCTTGGAGTGTAGAGTCTCTCCAACTGGTTGCATGAGTCCAATATGTAACAGCAACTGGGGAGGGTGGGGGTGAGGGGGGAGCGGGTGAGGAGGGGGGGGGGGTAGTGGGTGAGGGGGGAGGGAGTGAGCAGGTGAGGGGGGAGGGGGTGAGGGGGGTGACGGGGGAGGGGGTGAGGGGGTGAGTGGGAGGGGGTGAGGGGGAGGGGGTGAGCAGGTGAGGGGGAGGAGGTGAGCGGGTGAGGGGGGAGGGGGTAAGTGGGCTAGGGGGAGGGGGTGAGCGGGTGAGTGGGTGAGGGGGGAGGGGGTGAGCGGGTGACGAGGAGGGGGTGAGTGGGTGAGGGGTGAGCAGGTGAGGGGGTGAGTGGGTGAGCGGGTGAGGGGGTGAGCGGGTGACGAGGAGGGGGTGAGTGGGTGAGGGGGTGAGCAGGTGAGGGGGAGGGGGTGAGCGGGTGAGTGGGTGTGGGGGGAGGGGGTGAGCGGGTGACGAGGAGGGGGTGAGCAGGTGAGGGGTGAGCAGGTGAGGGGTGAGGGGGGTGAGCGGGTGACGAGGAGGGGGTGAGTGGGTGAGGGGGTGAGCGGGTGAGGGGGAGGGGATGAGCGGGTGAGGGGGTGAGCGGGTGAGGGGGTGAGGGGGTGAGTGGGTGAGGGGGTGAGCGGGTGTCGAGGAGGGGGTGAGTGGGTGAGGGGGTGAGTGGGTGAGGGGGTGAGCGGGTGAGGGGGAGGGGATGAGCGGGTGAGGGGGTGAGCGGGTGAGGGGGTGAGCGGGTGAGGGGGTGAGGGGGAAGGGGTGAGCGGGTGTCGAGGAGGGGGTGAGTGGGTGAGGGGGTGAGCGGGTGAGGGGGTGAGCGGGTGAGGGGGTGAGCGGGTGAGGGGGTGAGCGGGTGAGGGGGTGAGCGGGTGAGGGGGTGAGCGGGTGAGGGGGATTCTTCCTGTGACTTTCCCTCGGTATCAAGGTGCCCAGGCCCCGCACAGCAGTACTGATAAGATCAGCATCATATGGGTCCGGCCTCAAGTCCTAACACTTGCACTTCAGTGGCCTTATGCCATTGTGCCAGCTTGCTGATCCTCATCATGAGCAGGAATGGGACCATACTATTGGGGTAAATGTTCCGTCACATTCATACCCTGCACTGAGTAACCAGTTGGGTCATTTCGTATCTATTTGACTGAAGCTGATTCTTGGTGTGAAGGAGTTTACCGCACATGATCGTATGTAGGAGCTGAACGTCAGCTGATTCACTTCACCCATCACCCTCTGTGTTCGCCGACTTACATTGGCTCCCTGTCGGGCAACGCCTCGATTTTAAAATTCTCATCCTCGTGTTAAAATCCCTCCCTGGCCTCGCCCCCTTCCCCAGTTCTAAAACCTCCTCCAGCCCTACAACCCACTGAGATCTCTGCATTCCTCCGACTCTGGCCTCTTGCGTATCCCCCACTTCCTTCACCCCACAGTTGGTGTCCGTGTCTTCAGCCGCCTAGGCTCTAAGCTTTGGAATTCCCTCCTTAAATCTCGCTGCCTCTCTACCTCTCTTTTAAGACGCTGCTTAAAACCTACCTCTTTGACCAATTGTTTGGTCACCTGTCCTAATATCTCCTCATGTGGCTCGGTGTCAAATTCTGTCTGATTTACGCTCCTGTGAAGCGCCTTGGGACGTTTGACTACGTGAAAGGTGCTATATAAATGCAAGAAGTTGTTGTTATCACTCAAGACAGCTTCACTAGTTCTCCTCCCTACGCTGTCAGGGGCTCGGTAACTTCCCACACCCAGCTCCCCGATGTGGTAAATATTTAGCTCTTGGTGGGGAACAGTCCCATGGTCACAGGCCGCCCTCTGGTACCTCACCCATCTGGCTATTCTTTACATGCCAGTGTAGACTGTGGGCCCTGCGCATGGTATTTGACTGTTGGGAGTCATCACAGCTAAGCCAGACCCTACCTTCATCCACTGGCTCAGTTGGCAGCACACTTGACTCTATGTCAGAAGGGTTGTGGGTTTAAGTACTGCCTTCAGAGACTTGAGCACAAAATGCAGGCTGACACTCACAGGGAAGTGCTGTGCTGGCTTTACTGATCAGATGACAAACCAAGGCCCTGCCTGCCCTCCCAGTTGGATGTTAAGGATCCCATGGTACTATTTTGATAGGGGAGTTCTTCCCAGTGTCCTGGCCAATATTTATCCCTAAACGAACATCACTGAAACAGATGATCTGGTCGTTATCATATTGCTGTTTGTGGGACCTTGCTTTGTGCAAATAGGCTGCTGTTTGCCTTCATTACAACAGGGATTACACTTCGAAAGGACTCGATTGGCTGTATAGCGCTTTGGGCCGTGAATTGCAAGTCTTTCTTATTTCTTTCTGGGACCTCCCTGGTTTGCAAGACCCTGAACCACAGCAGGTGATAAACTAACTGCTGGTGGAGCCTTTTACTGAACATTCTTACTCCTCCATAGAAATGCATTGCTTCTCCTGCCTGCAGTGCATTGCGAGTAAATTGATGTTACTATGGGCTGCTAGAGATCTGTAATGGTTGTGTAACACAACCTATTGAGTCACGGACAGGCAATTCAGTAATAAATGTTTTATTTGTGATCTACACAGAGTTACACGACACAATTTCAGGGCACAAGCCGCCCGCTGAAGGATTGTCTATGCCAGAGTGCCCTGCAGAAAGGAGCTGTAACAAAGACCCTCCCCCCAAGAGTGTGAAACAACAACACATTAAGAAGCGAGTTTCCCATAATACAGTTCAGGATGTTTGGTGAGTAGTTTGGTTTGTACGTTATTGAAATACTTACAATCCCCCTCTCCTGACATAAGGGGCAACGGGGGTTAAACCTGTAACAGTAATTATTGGTCGAGTCTTGTGGGCTGCCTGGTTTAAATACAATGGAATGATGACCAGTTTCAGACTGGCAATGCACTGGGCCACACACTCAGATCACTGACTCACTCACAGTGAGTTTTTCTGTGCCATGTGTGTGCCTGTATTTGGGTATGTATGAGTTTATTTGTGTATATGTGTATGTGTGTGCGTGTATATGTGTATGTATGTCTGCGTGTGTGTGTATGTGTGTATGTGTATGAATGTACTGGGTGTGTGTGGGATGTGTACTTGAGGTGTGAGTGTGAGGAGGTGTGTAGAGGGGCTGTGAGTGTGAGTGTGGAGGTGTTTGTAGGGAATTGTGTGTGCGTGTGTGTGAGAGTGTGGAGGTGAGTGTAGGGGGCTCTGTGTGTGTGTGTGTGTAGGGAGTTGTGTGTGTGTGTGTGTGAGTGTGCGGAGGTGTGTACAGGGTCTATGTGTGTGAGTGTGAGGAGGTGTGTGTAGGGGTGTGTGTGTGTGTGTGTAGAGGGGCTGAGTGTGAGTGTGAAGTGTGTGAAGGGGGCTGTGCGCGGGGAGGCTTTGTGTGAGTGTGGGTGTGTGTGGGATGTGTACTTGAGGTGTGAGTGTGAGGAGTTGTGTAGAGGGGCTGTGTGTGTGAGTGTGAGGAGGTGTGTATAGGGGTGTGTGTGAGTGTGAGGAGGTGTGTGTAGGGGTGTGTGTGAGTGTGAGGAGGTGTGTGTAGGGGGGCTGTGTGTGTGAGTGTGAGGAGGTGTGTGTAGGGGGGCTGTGTGTGTGAGTGTGAGGAGGTGTGTGGGGGGGCTGTGTGTGTGAGTGTGAGGAGGTGTGTGTAGGGGGCTGTGTGTGTGTGAGTGTGAGGAGGTGTGTGTAGGGGGCTGTGTGTGTGTGAGTGTGAGGAGGTGTGTGTAGGGGGCTGTGTGGGTGTGTGTGAGTGTGAGGAGGTGTGTGTAGGGGGCTGTGTGTGTGTGTGAGTGAGTGTGAGGAGGTGTGTGTAGGGGCTGTGTGTGTGAGTGTGAGGAGGTGTGTGTAGGGGGCTGTGTGTGTGTGTGTGAGTGTGAGGAGGTGTGTGTAGGGGGCTGTGTGTGTGTGAGTGTGTGGAGGTGTGTGTAGGGGGCTGTGTGTGTGAGTGTGAGGAGGTGTGTCTAGGGGGCTGTGTGGGTGAGTGTGAGTGTGAGGAGGTGTGTGTAGGGGGCTGTGTGTGTGAGTGTGAGGAGGTGTGTCTAGGGGGCTGTGTGGGTGAGTGTGAGTGTGAGGAGGTGTGTGGGGGGGCTGTGTGTGTGTGTGTGAGTGTGAGGAGGTGTGTGTAGGGGCTGTGTGTGTGAGTGTGCGGAGGTGTGTATAGGGGGCTGTGTGTGTGTGTGTGAGTGTGAGGAGGTGTGTGTAGGGGGCTGTGTGTGTGTGTGTGAGTGTGAGTGTGAGGAGGTGTGTGTAGGGGGCTGTGTGTGTGAGTGTGAGGAGGTGTGTGTAGGGGGCTGTGTGTGTGAGTGTGAGGAGGTGTGTGTAGGGGGGCTGTGTGTGTGAGTGTGAGGAGGTGTGTGTAGGGGGGCTGTGTGTGTGAGTGTGAGGAGGTGTGTGGGGGGGCTGTGTGTGTGAGTGTGAGGAGGTGTGTGTAGGGGGCTGTGTGTGTGTGAGTGTGAGGAGGTGTGTGTAGGGGGCTGTGTGTGTGTGAGTGTGAGGAGGTGTGTGTAGGGGGCTGTGTGGGTGTGTGTGAGTGTGAGGAGGTGTGTGTAGGGGGCTGTGTGTGTGTGTGAGTGAGTGTGAGGAGGTGTGTGTAGGGGCTGTGTGTGTGAGTGTGAGGAGGTGTGTGTAGGGGGCTGTGTGTGTGTGTGTGAGTGTGAGGAGGTGTGTGTAGGGGGCTGTGTGTGTGTGAGTGTGTGGAGGTGTGTGTAGGGGGCTGTGTGTGTGAGTGTGAGGAGGTGTGTCTAGGGGGCTGTGTGGGTGAGTGTGAGTGTGAGGAGGTGTGTGTAGGGGGCTGTGTGTGTGAGTGTGAGGAGGTGTGTCTAGGGGGCTGTGTGGGTGAGTGTGAGTGTGAGGAGGTGTGTGGGGGGGCTGTGTGTGTGTGTGTGAGTGTGAGGAGGTGTGTGTAGGGGCTGTGTGTGTGAGTGTGCGGAGGTGTGTATAGGGGGCTGTGTGTGTGTGTGTGAGTGTGAGGAGGTGTGTGTAGGGGGCTGTGTGTGTGTGTGTGAGTGTGAGTGTGAGGAGGTGTGTGTAGGGGGCTGTGTGTGTGAGTGTGAGGAGGTGTGTGTAGGGGGCTGTGTGTGTGAGTGTGAGGAGGTGTGTGTAGGGGGCTGTGTGTGTGAGTGTGAGGAGGTGTGTGTAGGGGGCTGTGTGTGTGAGTGTGCGGAGGTGTGTATAGGGGGCTGTGTGTGTGTGTGAGTGTGCGGAGGTGTGTGCAGGGGTCTGTGTGTGTGTGTGAGTGTGAGGAGGTGTGTGTAGGGGGCTGTGTGTGTGAGTGTGCGGAGGTGTGTATAGGGGGCTGTGTGTGTGTATGAGTGTGCGGAGGTGTGTGCAGGGGTCTGTGTGTGTGTGTGTGAGTGTGAGGAGGTGTGTGTAGGGGGCTGTGTGTGTGAGTGTGCGGAGGTGTGTATAGGGGGCTGTGTGTGTGTGTGAGTGTGCGGAGGTGTGTGCAGGGGTCTGTGTGTGTGTGTGTGAGTGTGCGGAGGTGTGTGTAGGGGGCTTTGTGTGTGAGTGTGAGTGTGCAGAGGTGTGTGTAGGGGGCTGTGTGGGTGAGTGTGAGTGTGCGGAGGTGTGTGTAGGGGGCTTTGTGTGTGAGTGTGCGGAGGTGTGTGTAGGGGTCTGTGTGTGTGTGAGTGTGCGGAGGTGTGTGTAGGGGTCTGTGTGTGTGTGAGTGTGTCTAACCCACACTCACGTGTATAAGTACACACACAACGTACATACACACACGAGTCTCTGGTGCCACTCTCTGGGATGAAAACAGCTATCAGCATTGGCTCCACAACAGCCCCCGTACTTCAAAGGTAACCCATTGTCTTTGAAGTACTTTGGGATGTTTCTGAGAGCTGCCACGAGATGCAGGTCTTCATTATTTATTTTCAGTCACGGGGCTGACCCATGGCCACGAGGGTGAGGTACTGGAAGGGCAGCTGGTGAAAAGAAAGACTTGCATTTATATAGCGCCTTTCACGACCTCAGGACGTCCCAAAGTGCTTCACAGCCAAAGTGTTTTTGAAGTGCAGTCACTGTTGTAATGTAGGAAACGCAGCAGCCAGTTTGCGCACAGCAAGATCCCACAGAGCAGAATTCCAACAAGCGTCAGAATGAAAAATAAGACTCTCAGGTGAAAACTAAATCGAGAACGAAACAATGTAAATACACGGCGCCTCGAAGGCCCCAGAGTGCCTGTCATTGCCCCGGCTCACGGGCAAGACGTTTAAATACACGTGTTCAAAAGGGGCCTTCCATTCACAGAGAGTTTCAAAGTAAGGGGCTGAGCTGAAGGATTGAGAGTGTGGCCCCTTTGTGAGCCTGGGAAAATGGGTGTTGTGAATGAGTGACAGTACAAAAGCTAGCACCGCACTTCAAAAAGGAAAGGCGCATTTCTTCGAGTGAACCTAACCCTTTGACCCCTGTTCTGCTTGTACAGGCCCAGCACCGGTATTTGCAATGCTCCAAATTCCTGTTCACTCGCTCGGGCTGGGAGACACTGCTCTCCATTCTCTTATAAAGAATCCACACTGAGGTATTGCAGAGTTTTAAATTACACCCTGTGCTGCCCATGCTTTTCTCTCCTTTTCTCTCTCTCTCTTCTTTTCCTTCCAGGTCCGTTCTCCCGCCACTTCTGGATGACTTGCTCCCTGACCTCGATCTCCACCCCCTCCCCCCGAAGCTGAGCAGTGCCAGGACTCTCTGCTTCTTGCCTTCACCAACACTAACCCCCCCACCCCCCCAATCCCCATTCCCCCCTCCCCACCACCACCCTCCCCATTCCCCCCCATCACCACCCTCCCATCCCCCTCCCCAACACCACCACCACCCCATCCCCCTCCCCACCACCATCCCCCTCCCCATCCCCCTCCCCACTACCATCCCCCTCCCCACCACCACCCTCCCCATTCCCCCTCCCCACCACCATCGCCCTCCCCACCCTCCCCATCCCCCTACCCACCATCACCCTCATCCCCTTCCCCACCACCACCCTCCTCATCCCCCTCCCCAACACCACCACCCTCCCCATCCCCCTCCCCAACACCACCACCACCCCCATCCCCCTCCCCACCACCATCCCCCTCCCCATCCACCTCCCCACCACCACCCTCCCCATCCCCCTCCCCAACACCACCACCCTCCCCATCCCCCTCCCCAACACCACCACCACCCCCATCCCCCTCCCCACCACCATCCCCCTCCTCATCCCCCTCCCCACCACCACCCTCCTCATCCCCCTCCCCACCACCATCCCCCTCCCCACCCCCACCATCCCCCTCCTCATCCCCCTGCCCATCCCCCTCCCCACCACCCTGCCCATCCCCCTCCCCACTGCCTGAGCCGGTTAAACTGCACCGGTGAGTCCCACTGAGCAGCCAATCCCGGTTTGTTAGCAGCGTTGATCTTAAAGTGGCACCCCCTCCCCGAGACGTTTCTTCCCCATCGCCACCCCCCCACCCTTTAATGCGCTGGCTCTACCGACAGCGGGCAGCGGTGACTAAGCTGGACTGAAGCCGGTTTTAAACCTGTCGCGGTAGCCGGTGCCCTCGGTGCTAGTGTCTGCCCTCCTCAGCCCAGCGAGCTGGCCTCCATGAACTGACCCTGGGGGAATGGGAGGTGGAGAAATACCCCAAGTCATTAAAACAACATAGGCATGGGAATGGGGTGTGTAGCGATCAGGTAACGGGCAGCCTCGGGCCCAACGGCAGGTCCTGGACAGAAGTTTTGTTGTAGAATCTGATAAGGAACATGAGGAATGTGAGGAATGTAACAATGAATGAGGAGATTAGGACCGACCCTGCAGCCCAGCCCAAGCCATCGGGATTTATCGGAGTCCACAATCCTGCTTCGTTGCCGTCAGGGTCTCAAAATGTAGCAACGAGCCACATCCAGCCAATAATATCCACACTCCGGACCAGGCAAAGAGCTGAATATCTCACCGCTCACCGGCAATGGGACTGCCACACACAACAAATCGTGGGATTTCAAGTTATGAATTGCCTCAACACCAAGACACGTGTTGGCTGAGGAGACGAGTCCTCCCATCAGTAATCCTGACTCCCTGAGAGTGCCCTTTCCAAAAGTAGGGCCTCATTATGGGGTCGTCCACCCCATCTCAGCCTCTCCTTCTCCAGAGTTCCCTCATTCATACCGGGTACAGTTCCACGATTCATACCGGGTACAGTTCCCTCATTCATTCCGGGTACAGTTCCCTCATTCACACCGGGTACAGTTCCCCCATTCATACCGGGTACAGTTCCCTCATTCATTCCGGGTACAGTTCCTTCATTCATACTGGGTACAGTTCCCTCATTCATACCGGGTACAGTTCCCCCATTCATACCGGGTACAGTTCCCTCATTCATTCCGGGTACAGTTCCCTCATTCATACCGGGTACAGTTCCCTCATTCATTCCGGGTACAGTTCCTTCATTCATACTGGGTACAGTTCCCTCATTCATTCCGGGTACAGTTCCCTCATTCATACCGGGTACAGTTCCCCCATTCATACCGGGTACAGTTCCCTCATTCATTCCGGGTACAGTTCCCTCATTCATACCGGGTACAGTTCCTTCATTCATACCGGGTACAGTTCCTTCATTCATACTGGGTACAGTTCCCTCATTCATTCCGGGTACAGTTCCCTCATTCACACCGGGTACAGTTCCTTCATTCATACCGGGTACAGTTCCCTCATTCATACCGGGTACAGTTCCCTCATTCATACCGGGTACAGTTCCTTCATTCATACTGGGTACAGTTCCCTCATTCATTCCGGGTACAGTTCCCTCATTCATACCGGGTACAGTTCCCCCATTCATACCGGGTACAGTTCCCTCATTCATTCCGGGTACAGTTCCCTCATTCATACCGGGTACAGTTCCCTCATTCATACCGGGTACAGTTCCCTCATTCATACCGGGTACAGTTCCCTCATTCATACCGGGTACAGTTCCTTCATTCATACCGGGTACAGTTCCTTCATTCATACCGGGTACAGTTCCCTCATTCATACCGGGTACAGTTCCCTCATTCATACTGGGTACAGTTCCCTCATTCATTCCGGGTACAGTTCCCTCATTCACACCGGGTACAGTTCCTTCATTCATACCGGGTACAGTTCCTTCATTCATACCGGGTACAGTTCCCTCATTCATACCGGGTACAGTTCCCCCATTCATACCGGGTACAGTTCCTTCATTCATACTGGGTACAGTTCCCTCATTCATTCCGGGTACAGTTCCTTCATTCATTCCGGGTACAGTTCCCTCATTCATACCAGGTACAGTTCCTTCATTCACACCGGGTACAGTTCACCCATTCATACCGGGTACAGTTCCCTCATTCATACCGGGTACAGTTCCCTCATTCATTCCGGGTACAGTTCCCTCATTCATACCGGGTACAGTTCCTTCATTCATTCCGGGTACAGTTCCCTCATTCATTCCGGGTACAGTTCCCTCATTCATACTGGGTACAGTTCCCTCATTCATACCGTGTACAGTTCCTTCATTCATACCGGGTACAGTTCCCTCATTCATACCGGGTACAGTTCCCTCATTCACACCGGGTACAGTTCCCTCATTCATACCGGGTACAGTTCCTTCATTCATTCCGGGTACAGTTCCCTCATTCACACCGGGTACAGTTCCCTCATTCATTCCGGGTACAGTTCCCTCATTCATACCGGGTACAGTTCCCTCATTCATACCGGGTACAGTTCCTTCATTCATACCGGGTACAGTTCCCTCATTCATACCGGGTACAGTTCCCTCATTCACACCGGGTACAGTTCCCTCATTCATACCGGGTACAGTTCCTTCATTCATTCCGGGTACAGTTCCCTCATTCACACCGGGTACAGTTCCCTCATTCATTCCGGGTACAGTTCCCTCATTCATACCGGGTACAGTTCCCTCATTCATTCCGGGTACAGTTCCCTCATTCATTCCGGGTACAGTTCCCTCATTCATACCGGGTACAGTTCCTTCATTCATACCGGGTACAGTTCCCTCATTCATTCCGGGTACTGTTCCTTCATTCATTCCGGGTACAGTTCCTTCATTCATTCCGGGTACAGTTCCTTCATTCATTCCGGGTACAGTTCCCTCATTCATTCCGGGTACAGTTCCTTCAATCATTCCGGGTACAGTTCCTTCATTCATTCCGGGTACAGTTCCTTCATTCATTCCGGGTACAGTTCCTTCATTCATTCCGGGTACAGTTCCCTCATTCATTCCGGGTACAGTTCCTTCATTCATTCCGGGTACAGTTCCTTCATTCATTCCGGGTACAGTTCCCTCATTCATTCCGGGTACAGTTCCTTCAATCATTCCGGGTACAGTTCCCTCATTCATTCCGGGTACAGTTCCTTCATTCATACCGGGTACAGTTCCTTCATTCATTCCGGGTACAGTTCCCTCATTCATTCCGGGTACAGTTCCTTCATTCATACCGGGTACAGTTCCTTCATTCATACCGGGTACAGTTCCTTCATTCATACCGGGTACAGTTCCTTCATTCATTCCGGGTACAGTTCCCTCATTCATTCCGGGTACAGTTCCTTCATTCATTCCGGGTACAGTTCCCTCATTCATTCCGGGTACAGTTCCCTCATTCATACCGGGTACAGTTCCTTCATTCATACCGGGTACAGTTCCTTCATTCATTCCGGGTACAGTTCCCTCATTCATTCCGGGTACAGTTCCCTCATTCATACCGGGTACAGTTCCTTCATTCATACCGGGTACAGTTCCCTCATTCACACCGGGGACAGTTCCCCCATTCACACCGGGTACAGTTCCCTCATTCATTCCGGGTACAGTTCCCTCATTCATACCGGGTACAGTTCCCTCATTCATACCGGGTACAGTTCCCTCATTCATTCCGGGTACAGTTCCCTCATTCATACCGGGTACAGTTCCTTCATTCATTCCGGGTACAGTTCCGTCATTCATTCCGGGTACAGTTCCCTCATTCATACCGGGTACAGTTCCTTCATTCATTCCGGGTACAGTTCCCTCATTCATTCCGGGTACAGTTCCCTCATTCATTCCGGGTACAGTTCCCTCATTCATTCCGGGTACAGTTCCCTCATTCATACCGGGTACAGTTCCCTCATTCATTCCGGGTACAGTTCCCTCATTCATTCCGGGTACAGTTCCCTCATTCATTCCGGGTACAGTTCCCTCATTCATTCCGGGTACAGTTCCCTCATTCATACCGGGTACAGTTCCCTCATTCATACCGGGTACAGTTCCTTCATTCATTCCGGGTACAGTTCCTTCATTCATTCCGAGTACAGTTCCTTCATTCATACCGGGTACAGTTCCCTCATTCATACCGGGTACAGTTCCTTCATTCATTCCGGGTACAGTTCCTTCATTCATTCCGGGTACAGTTCCTTCATTCATTCCGGGTACAGTTCCTTCATTCATTCCGGGTACAGTTCCCTCATTCATTCCGGGTACAGTTCCCTCATTCATTCCGGGTACAGTTCCCTCATTCATACCGGGTACAGTTCCTTCATTCATTCCGGGTACAGTTCCCTCATTCATACCGGGTACAGTTCCTTCATTCATACCGGGTACAGTTCCCTCATTCACACCGGGTACAGTTCCTTCATTCATACCGGGTACAGTTCCTTCATTCATACCGGGTACAGTTCCCTCATTCATACCGGGTACAGTTCCTTCATTCATACCGGGTACAGTTCCTTCATTCATACCGGGTACAGTTCCTTCATTCATACTGGGTACAGTTCCCTCATTCATTCCGGGTACAGTTCCCTCATTCATACTGGGTACAGTTCCTTCATTCATACCGGGTACAGTTCCTTCATTCACACCGGGTACAGTTCACCCATTCATACCGGGTACAGTTCCCTCATTCATACCGGGTACAGTTCCCTCATTCATTCCGGGTACAGTTCCCTCATTCATACCGGGTACAGTTCCTTCATTCATTCCGGGTACAGTTCCCTCATTCATTCCGGATACAGTTCCCTCATTCATTCCGGGTACAGTTCCCTCATTCATACCGGGTACAGTTCCTTCATTCATTCCGGGTACAGTTCCCTCATTCACACCGGGTACAGTTCCCTCATTCATACCGGGTACAGTTCCTTCATTCATACCGGGTACAGTTCCCTCATTCATACCGGGTACAGTTCCCTCATTCACACCGGGTACAGTTCCCTCATTCATACCGGGTACAGTTCCTTCATTCATTCCGGGTACAGTTCCCTCATTCACACCGGGTACAGTTCCCTCATTCATTCCGGGTACAGTTCCCTCATTCATACCGGGTACAGTTCCCTCATTCATTCCGGGTACAGTTCCCTCATTCATTCCGGGTACAGTTCCCTCATTCATACCGGGTACAGTTCCTTCATTCGTACCGGGTACAGTTCCCTCATTCATACCGTGTACAGTTCCTTCATTCATTCCGGGTACAGTTCCTTCATTCATTCCGGGTACAGTTCTCTCATTCATTCCGGGTACAGTTCCTTCAATCATTCCGGGTACAGTTCCCTCATTCATTCCGGGTACAGTTCCTTCATTCATACCGGGTACAGTTCCTTCATTCATTCCGGGTACAGTTCCCTCATTCATTCCGGGTACAGTTCCCTCATTCATACTGGGTACAGTTCCTTCATTCATACCGGGTACAGTTCCTTCATTCACACCGGGTACAGTTCACCCATTCATACCGGGTACAGTTCCCTCATTCATACCGGGTACAGTTCCCTCATTCATTCCGGGTACAGTTCCCTCATTCATACCGGGTACAGTTCCTTCATTCATTCCGGGTACAGTTCCCTCATTCATTCCGGATACAGTTCCCTCATTCATTCCGGGTACAGTTCCCTCATTCATACCGGGTACAGTTCCTTCATTCATTCCGGGTACAGTTCCCTCATTCACACCGGGTACAGTTCCCTCATTCATACCGGGTACAGTTCCTTCATTCATACCGGGTACAGTTCCCTCATTCATACCGGGTACAGTTCCCTCATTCACACCGGGTACAGTTCCCTCATTCATACCGGGTACAGTTCCTTCATTCATTCCGGGTACAGTTCCCTCATTCACACCGGGTACAGTTCCCTCATTCATTCCGGGTACAGTTCCCTCATTCATACCGGGTACAGTTCCCTCATTCATTCCGGGTACAGTTCCCTCATTCATTCCGGGTACAGTTCCCTCATTCATACCGGGTACAGTTCCTTCATTCGTACCGGGTACAGTTCCCTCATTCATACCGTGTACAGTTCCTTCATTCATTCCGGGTACAGTTCCTTCATTCATTCCGGGTACAGTTCTCTCATTCATTCCGGGTACAGTTCCTTCAATCATTCCGGGTACAGTTCCCTCATTCATTCCGGGTACAGTTCCTTCATTCATACCGGGTACAGTTCCTTCATTCATTCCGGGTACAGTTCCCTCATTCATTCCGGGTACAGTTCCCTCATTCATACCGGGTACAGTTCCTTCATTCATACCGGGTACAGTTCCCTCATTCACACCGGGGACAGTTCCCCCATTCATACCGGGTACAGTTCCCTCATTCATACCGGGTACAGTTCCCTCATTCATTCCGGGTACAGTTCCCTCATTCATACCGGGTACAGTTCCTTCATTCATTCCGGGTACAGTTCCCTCATTCATTCCGGGTACAGTTCCCTCATTCATACCGGGTACAGTTCCTTCATTCATTCCGGGTACAGTTCCCTCATTCATTCCGGGTACAGTTCCCTCATTCATTCCGGGTACAGTTCCCTCATTCATACCGGGTACAGTTCCTTCATTCATTCCGAGTACAGTTCCCTCATTCATACCAGGTACAGTTCCTTCATTCATACTGGGTACAGTTCCCCCATTCATACTGGGTACAGTTCCCTCATTCATTCCGGGTACAGTTCCCTCATTCATTCCGGGTACAGTTCCCTCATTCATACCGGGTACAGTTCCCTCATTCATACCGGGTACAGTTCCCTCATTCATACCGGGTACAGTTCCCTCATTCATACCGGGTACAGTTCCCTCATTCATTCCGGGTACAGTTCCCTCATTCATTCCGGGTACAGTTCCCTCATTCATTCCGGGTACAGTTCCTTCATTCATACCGGGTACAGTTCCCTCATTCATACCGGGTACAGTTCCTTCATTCATACCGGGTACAGTTCCTTCATTCATTCCGGGTACAGTTCCCTCATTCATACCGGGTACAGTTCCCTCATTCATTCCGGGTACAGTTCCCTCATTCATACCGGGTACAGTTCCCTCATTCATACCGGGTACAGTTCCTTCATTCATACCGGGTACAGTTCCTTCATTCATTCCGGGTACAGTTCCCTCATTCATACCGGGTACAGTTCCCTCATTCATACCGGGTACAGTTCCCTCATTCATACCGGGTACAGTTCCTTCATTCATTCCGGGTACAGTTCCTTCATTCATTCCGGGTACAGTTCCTTCATTCATTCCGGGTACAGTTCCTTCATTCATTCCGGGTACAGTTCCCTCATTCATACCGGGTACAGTTCCCTCATTCATTCCGGGTACAGTTCCCTCATTCATTCCGGGTACAGTTCCCTCATTCATACCGGGTACAGTTCCCTCATTCATACCGGGTACAGTTCCTTCATTCATTCCGGGTACAGTTCCCTCATTCATACCGGGTACAGTTCCTTCATTCATTCCGGGTACAGTTCCCTCATTCATACCGGGTACAGTTCCTTCATTCATAACGGGTACAGTTCCTTCATTCATTCCGGGTACAGTTCCTTCATTCATTCCGGGTACAGTTCCCTCATTCATACCGGGTACAGTTCCCTCATTCATTCCGGGTACAGTTCCCTCATTCATTCCGGGTACAGTTCCCTCATTCATACCGGGTACAGTTCCCTCATTCATACCGGGTACAGTTCCCTCATTCATACCGGGTACAGTTCCCTCATTCATACCGGGTACAGTTCCCTCATTCATTCCGGGTACAGTTCCCTCATTCATTCCGGGTACAGTTCCTTCATTCATTCCGGGTACAGTTCCCTCATTCATTCCGGGTACAGTTCCCTCATTCATACCGGGTACAGTTCCCTCATTCATTCCGGGTACAGTTCCCTCATTCATTCCGGGTACAGTTCCTTCATTCATACCAGGTACAGTTCCCTCATTCATTCCGGGTACAGTTCCCTCATTCATTCCGGGTACAGTTCCTTCATTCATTCCGGGTACAGTTCCTTCATTCATTCCGGGTACAGTTCCCTCATTCATTCCGGGTACAGTTCCTTCAATCATTCCGGGGACAGTTCCCTCATTCATTCCGGGTACAGTTCCTTCATTCATACCGGGTACAGTTCCCTCATTCATACCGGGTACAGTTCCCTTATTCACACCGGGTACAGTTCCTTCATTCATACGGTGTACAGTTCCCTCATTCATACCGGGTACAGTTCCCTCATTCATACTGGGTACAGTTCCTTCATTCATACCGTGTACAGTTCACTCATTCATACCGGGTACAGTTCCCTCATTCATACTGGGTACAGTTCCTTCATTCATACTGGGTACAGTTCCATGATTCATACCGGGTACAGTTCCCTCATTCATACCGTGTATAGTTCCCTCATTCATTCCGGGTACAGATCCCTCATTCATACTGGGTACAGTTCCCTCATTCATACCGGGTACAGTTCCATGATTCATACCGGGTACAGTTCCTTCATTCATACCGGGTACAGTTCCATGATTCATACCGGGTACAGTTCCCTCATTCATTCCGGGTACAGTTCCCTCATTCATACCGGGTACAGTTCCCTCATTCATACCAGGTACAGTTCCCTCATTCATTCCGGGTACAGTTCCTTCATTCATAGCAGGTATAGTTCCCTCATTCATTCCGGGTACAGTTCCATGATTCATACCGGGTACAGTTCCTTCATTCATACCGGCGACAGTTCCATGATTCATACCGGGTACAGTTCCCTCATTCATTCCGGGTACAGTTCCCTCATTCATACCGGGTACAGTTCCCTCATTCATTCCGGGTACAGTTCCCTCATTCATACCAGGTACAGTTCCCTCATTCATTCCGGGTACAGTTCCTTCATTCATACCAGGTACAGTTCCCTCATTCATACCAGGTACAGTTCCCTCATTCATTCCGGGTACAGTTCCCTCATTCATTCCGGGTACAGTTCCCTCATTCATACCAGGTACAGTTCCCTCATTCATACCGGGTACAGTTCCCTCATTCATTCCGGGTACAGTTCCCTCATTCATACCAGGTACAGTTCCCTCATTCATTCCGGGTACAGTTCCCTCATTCATACCAGGTACAGTTCCCTCATTCATTCCGGGTACAGTTCCTTCATTCATACCAGGTACAGTTCCCTCATTCATACCGGGTACAGTTCCCTCATTCACACCGGGTACAGTTCCCTCATTCATTCCGGGTACAGTTCCCTCATTCATACCGGGTACAGTTCCCTCATTCATTCCGGGTACAGTTCCCTCATTCATACCGGGTACAGTTCCCTCATTCATACCGTGTACAGTTCCTTCATTCATTCCGGGTACAGTTCCTTCATTCATTCCGGGTACAGTTCTCTCATTCATTCCGGGTACAGTTCCTTCAATCATTCCGGGTACAGTTCCCTCATTCATTCCGGGTACAGTTCCTTCATTCATACCGGGTACAGTTCCTTCATTCATTCCGGGTACAGTTCCCTCATTCATTCCGGGTACAGTTCCCTCATTCATACTGGGTACAGTTCCTTCATTCATACCGGGTACAGTTCCTTCATTCACACCGGGTACAGTTCACCCATTCATACCGGGTACAGTTCCCTCATTCATACCGGGTACAGTTCCCTCATTCATTCCGGGTACAGTTCCCTCATTCATACCGGGTACAGTTCCTTCATTCATTCCGGGTACAGTTCCCTCATTCATTCCGGATACAGTTCCCTCATTCATTCCGGGTACAGTTCCCTCATTCATACCGGGTACAGTTCCTTCATTCATTCCGGGTACAGTTCCCTCATTCACACCGGGTACAGTTCCCTCATTCATACCGGGTACAGTTCCTTCATTCATACCGGGTACAGTTCCCTCATTCATACCGGGTACAGTTCCCTCATTCACACCGGGTACAGTTCCCTCATTCATACCGGGTACAGTTCCTTCATTCATTCCGGGTACAGTTCCCTCATTCACACCGGGTACAGTTCCCTCATTCATTCCGGGTACAGTTCCCTCATTCATACCGGGTACAGTTCCCTCATTCATTCCGGGTACAGTTCCCTCATTCATTCCGGGTACAGTTCCCTCATTCATACCGGGTACAGTTCCTTCATTCGTACCGGGTACAGTTCCCTCATTCATACCGTGTACAGTTCCTTCATTCATTCCGGGTACAGTTCCTTCATTCATTCCGGGTACAGTTCTCTCATTCATTCCGGGTACAGTTCCTTCAATCATTCCGGGTACAGTTCCCTCATTCATTCCGGGTACAGTTCCTTCATTCATACCGGGTACAGTTCCTTCATTCATTCCGGGTACAGTTCCCTCATTCATTCCGGGTACAGTTCCCTCATTCATACCGGGTACAGTTCCTTCATTCATACCGGGTACAGTTCCCTCATTCACACCGGGGACAGTTCCCCCATTCATACCGGGTACAGTTCCCTCATTCATACCGGGTACAGTTCCCTCATTCATTCCGGGTACAGTTCCCTCATTCATACCGGGTACAGTTCCTTCATTCATTCCGGGTACAGTTCCCTCATTCATTCCGGGTACAGTTCCCTCATTCATACCGGGTACAGTTCCTTCATTCATTCCGGGTACAGTTCCCTCATTCATTCCGGGTACAGTTCCCTCATTCATTCCGGGTACAGTTCCCTCATTCATACCGGGTACAGTTCCTTCATTCATTCCGAGTACAGTTCCCTCATTCATACCAGGTACAGTTCCCTCATTCATACCGGGTACAGTTCCCTCATTCATACCGGGTACAGTTCCCTCATTCATACCGGGTACAGTTCCCTCATTCATACCGGGTACAGTTCCCTCATTCATTCCGGGTACAGTTCCCTCATTCATTCCGGGTACAGTTCCCTCATTCATTCCGGGTACAGTTCCCTCATTCATACCGGGTACAGTTCCCTCATTCATACCGGGTACAGTTCCTTCATTCATACCGGGTACAGTTCCTTCATTCATTCCGGGTACAGTTCCCTCATTCATACCGGGTACAGTTCCCTCATTCATTCCGGGTACAGTTCCCTCATTCATACCGGGTACAGTTCCCTCATTCATACCGGGTACAGTTCCTTCATTCATACCGGGTACAGTTCCTTCATTCATTCCGGGTACAGTTCCCTCATTCATACCGGGTACAGTTCCCTCATTCATACCGGGTACAGTTCCCTCATTCATACCGGGTACAGTTCCTTCATTCATTCCGGGTACAGTTCCTTCATTCATTCCGGGTACAGTTCCTTCATTCATTCCGGGTACAGTTCCTTCATTCATTCCGGGTACAGTTCCCTCATTCATACCGGGTACAGTTCCCTCATTCATTCCGGGTACAGTTCCCTCATTCATTCCGGGTACAGTTCCCTCATTCATACCGGGTACAGTTCCCTCATTCATACCGGGTACAGTTCCTTCATTCATTCCGGGTACAGTTCCCTCATTCATACCGGGTACAGTTCCTTCATTCATTCCGGGTACAGTTCCCTCATTCATACCGGGTACAGTTCCTTCATTCATAACGGGTACAGTTCCTTCATTCATTCCGGGTACAGTTCCTTCATTCATTCCGGGTACAGTTCCCTCATTCATACCGGGTACAGTTCCCTCATTCATTCCGGGTACAGTTCCCTCATTCATTCCGGGTACAGTTCCCTCATTCATACCGGGTACAGTTCCCTCATTCATACCGGGTACAGTTCCCTCATTCATACCGGGTACAGTTCCCTCATTCATACCGGGTACAGTTCCCTCATTCATTCCGGGTACAGTTCCCTCATTCATTCCGGGTACAGTTCCTTCATTCATTCCGGGTACAGTTCCCTCATTCATTCCGGGTACAGTTCCCTCATTCATACCGGGTACAGTTCCCTCATTCATTCCGGGTACAGTTCCCTCATTCATTCCGGGTACAGTTCCTTCATTCATACCAGGTACAGTTCCCTCATTCATTCCGGGTACAGTTCCCTCATTCATTCCGGGTACAGTTCCTTCATTCATTCCGGGTACAGTTCCTTCATTCATTCCGGGTACAGTTCCCTCATTCATTCCGGGTACAGTTCCTTCAATCATTCCGGGGACAGTTCCCTCATTCATTCCGGGTACAGTTCCTTCATTCATACCGGGTACAGTTCCCTCATTCATACCGGGTACAGTTCCCTTATTCACACCGGGTACAGTTCCTTCATTCATACGGTGTACAGTTCCCTCATTCATACCGGGTACAGTTCCCTCATTCATACTGGGTACAGTTCCTTCATTCATACCGTGTACAGTTCACTCATTCATACCGGGTACAGTTCCCTCATTCATACTGGGTACAGTTCCTTCATTCATACTGGGTACAGTTCCATGATTCATACCGGGTACAGTTCCCTCATTCATACCGTGTATAGTTCCCTCATTCATTCCGGGTACAGATCCCTCATTCATACTGGGTACAGTTCCCTCATTCATACCGGGTACAGTTCCATGATTCATACCGGGTACAGTTCCTTCATTCATACCGGGTACAGTTCCATGATTCATACCGGGTACAGTTCCCTCATTCATTCCGGGTACAGTTCCCTCATTCATACCGGGTACAGTTCCCTCATTCATACCAGGTACAGTTCCCTCATTCATTCCGGGTACAGTTCCTTCATTCATAGCAGGTATAGTTCCCTCATTCATTCCGGGTACAGTTCCATGATTCATACCGGGTACAGTTCCTTCATTCATACCGGCGACAGTTCCATGATTCATACCGGGTACAGTTCCCTCATTCATTCCGGGTACAGTTCCCTCATTCATACCGGGTACAGTTCCCTCATTCATTCCGGGTACAGTTCCCTCATTCATACCAGGTACAGTTCCCTCATTCATTCCGGGTACAGTTCCTTCATTCATACCAGGTACAGTTCCCTCATTCATACCAGGTACAGTTCCCTCATTCATTCCGGGTACAGTTCCCTCATTCATTCCGGGTACAGTTCCCTCATTCATACCAGGTACAGTTCCCTCATTCATACCGGGTACAGTTCCCTCATTCATTCCGGGTACAGTTCCCTCATTCATACCAGGTACAGTTCCCTCATTCATTCCGGGTACAGTTCCCTCATTCATACCAGGTACAGTTCCCTCATTCATTCCGGGTACAGTTCCTTCATTCATACCAGGTACAGTTCCCTCATTCATACCGGGTACAGTTCCCTCATTCATACCGGGTACAGTTCCTTCATTCATTCCGGGTACAGTTCCTTCATTCATTCCGGGTACAGTTCCCTCATTCATTCCGGGTACAGTTCCTTCATTCATACGGTGTACAGTTCCCTCATTCATACCGGGTACAGTTCCCTCATTCATACTGGGTACAGTTCCTTCATTCATTCCGGGTACAGTTCCCTCATTCATTCCGGGTACAGTTCCTTCATTCATACGGTGTACAGTTCCCTCATTCATACCGTGTACAGTTTCCTCATTCATACCGGGTACAGCTCCCTCATTCATACTGGGTACAGTTCCCTCATTCATACCGGGTACAGTTCCTTCATTCATACCGGCTACAGTTCCCTCATTCATACCGGGTACAGTTCCCTCATTCATACCGTGTACAGTTCCCTCATTCATACCGGGTACAGTTCCCTCATTCATACCGGGTACAGTTCCCTCATTCATACCGTGTACAGTTGCCTCATTCATACCGCGTACAGTTCCTTCATTCATTCCGGGTACAGTTCCCTCATTCATACCGGGTACAGTTCCCTCATTCATACCGGGTGCAGTTCCCTCATTCACACCGGGTACAGTTCCCTCATTCATACCCTGTACAGTTGCTTCATTCATACCGGGTACAGTTCCATGATTCATACCGGGTACAGTTCCCTCATTCACACCGGGTGCAGTTCCCTCATTCACACCGGGTACAGTTCCCTCATTCACACCGGGTACATTTCCCTCATTCACACCGGGTACAGTTCCCTCATTCACACCGGGTACAGTTCCCACATTCATACCAGGTACAGTTCCCTCATTCACACCGGGTACAGTTCCCACATTCATACCAGGTACAGTTCCCTCATTCATACCAGGTACAGTTCCCTCATTCACACCGGGTACAGTTCCCTCATTCACACCGGGTACAGTTCCCTCATGCATACCGGGTGCAGTTCCCTCATTCATTCCGGGTACAGTTCCCTCATTCATTCCGGGTACAGTTCCTTCATTCATACCGGCTACAGTTCCCTCATGCATACCGGGTACAGTTCCTTCATTCATTCCGGGTACAGTTCCCTCATTCATTCCGGGTACAGTTCCCTCATTCATACCGCGTACAGTTCCCTCATTCATTCCGGGTACAGTTCCCTCATTCATTCCGGGTACAGTTCCCTCATTCATTCCGGGTACAGTTCCCTCATTCATACCGCGTACAGTTCCCTCATTCATTCCGCGTACAGTTCCCTCATTCATTCCGGGTACAGTTCCCTCATTCATTCCGGGTACAGTTCCTTCATTCATACCAGGTACAGTTCCCTCATTCATTCCGGGTACAGTTCCTTCATTCATTCCGAGTACAGTTCCCTCATTCATACCAGGTACAGTTCCCCCATTCATACTGGGTACAGTTCCCTCATTCATTCCGGGTACAGTTCCCTCATTCATACCGGGTACAGTTCCCTCATTCATACTGGGTACAGTTCCCTCATTCATTCCGGGTACAGTTCCCCCATTCATACTGGGTACAGTTCCCTCATTCATTCCGGGTACAGTTCCCTCATTCATACCGGGTACAGTTCCCTCATTCATACCGGGTACAGTTCCCTCATTCATACCGGGTACAGTTCCCTCATTCATTCCGGGTACAGTTCCTTCATTCATACCGGGTACAGTTCCTTCATTCATTCCGGGTACAGTTCCCTCATTCATTCCGGGTACAGTTCCCCCATTCATACTGGGTACAGTTCCCTCATTCATACTGGGTAGAGTTCCCTCATTCATACTGGGTACAGTTCCCTCATTCACACCGGGTACAGTTCCCTCATTCACACCGGGTACAGTTCCCTCATTCATACCAGGTACAGTTCCCTCATTCACACCGGGTACAGTTCCCTCATTCACACCGGGTACAGATCCCTCATTCATACCGGGTACAGTTCCCTCATTCATACCGGGTACAGTTCCCTCATTCATACCGTGTACAGTTCCCTCATTCACACCGGGTACAGTTCCCTCATTCATACCGGGTACAGTTCCCTCATTCACACCGGGTACAGTTCCCTCATTCACACCGGGTACAGTTCCCTCATTCATACCAGGTACAGTTCCCTCATTCACACCGGGTACAGTTCCCTCATTCACACCGGGTACAGTTCCCTCATTCATACCAGGTACAGTTCCCTCATTCACACCGGGTACAGTTCCTTCATTCATTCCGGGTACAGTTCCCTCATTCACACCGGGTACAGTTCCCTCATTCATACCGGGTACAGTTCCCTTATTCATACCGGGTACAGTTCCCTTATTCATACCGGGTACAGTTCCTTCATTCATACCGGGTACAGTTCCCTCATTCACACCGGGTACAGTTCCCTCATTCATACCGGGTGCAGTTCCCTCATTCATACCGCGTACAGTTCCCTCATTCACACCGGGTACAGTTCCCTCATTCATACCGGGTACAGTTCCTTCATTCATACCGGGTACAGTTCCCTCATTCACACCGGGTACAGTTCCCTCATTCATACCGGGTGCAGTTCCCTCATTCATACCGCGTACAGTTCCCTCATTCACACCGGGTACAGTTCCTTCATTCACACCGGGTACAGTTCCTTCATTCATACCGGGTACAGTTCCCTCATTCACACCGGGTACAGTTCCCTCATTCATACCGTGTACAGTTCCTTCATTCACACCGGGTACAGTTCCCTCATTCATACCAGGTACAGTTCCCTCATTCACACCGGGTACAGTTCCCTCATTCACACCGGGTACAGTTCCCTCATTCACACCGGGTACAGTTCCCTCATTCACACCGGGTACAGTTCCTTCATTCATACCGGGTACAGTTCCCTCATTCACACCGGGTACAGTTCCCTCATTCATTCCGGGTACAGTTCCCTCATTCACACCGGGTACAGTTCCTTCATTCATACCGGGTACAGTTCCCTCATTCACACCGGGTACAGTTCCCTCATTCACACCGGGTACAGTTCCTTCATTCATACCGGGTACAGTTCCCTCATTCACACCGGGTACAGTTCCTTCATTCATACCGGGTACAGTTCCCTCATTCACACCGGGTACAGTTCCCTCATTCACACCGGGTACAGTTCCCTCATTCACACCGGGTACAGTTCCTTCATTCATACCGGGTACAGTTCCCTCATTCACACCGGGTACAGTTCCCTCATTCATTCCGGGTACAGTTCCCTCATTCATACCGTGTACAGTTCCTTCATTCATACCGGGTACAGTTCCCTCATTCATACCAGGTACAGTTCCCTCATTCACACCGGGTACAGTTCCCTCATTCATACCGGGTACAGTTCCCTCATTCACACCGGGTACAGTTCCCTCATTCACACCGGGTACAGTTCCCTCATTCATACCGGGTGCAGTTCCCTCATTCATACCGTGTACAGTTCCCTCATTCACACCGGGTACAGTTCCCTCATTCATACCGGGTACAGTTCCCTCATTCACACCGGGTACAGTTCCCTCATTCACACCGGGTACAGTTCCCTCATTCACACCGGGTGCAGTTCCCTCATTCATACCGGCTACAGTTCCCTCATTCACACCGGGTACAGTTCCCTCATTCATACCGGGTACAGTTCCTTCATTCATACCGGGTACAGTTCCCTCATTCACACCGGGTACAGTTCCCTCATTCACACCGGGTACAGTTCCCTCATTCACACCGGGTACAGTTCCTTCATTCATACCGGGTACAGTTCCCTCATTCACACCGGGTACAGTTCCCTCATTCATTCCGGGTACAGTTCCCTCATTCATACCGTGTACAGTTCCTTCATTCATACCGGGTACAGTTCCCTCATTCACACCAGGTACAGTTCCCTCATTCACACCGGGTACAGTTCCCTCATTCATACCGGGTACAGTTCCCTCATTCACACCGGGTACAGTTCCCTCATTCACACCGGGTACAGTTCCCTCATTCATACCGGGTGCAGTTCCCTCATTCATACCGTGTACAGTTCCCTCATTCACACCGGGTACAGTTCCCTCATTCATACCGGGTACAGTTCCCTCATTCACACCGGGTACAGTTCCCTCATTCACACCGGGTACAGTTCCCTCATTCACACCGGGTACAGTTCCTTCATTCATTCCGGGTACAGTTCCCTCATTCACACCGGGTACAGTTCCTTCATTCATTCCGGTTACAGTTCCTTCATTCATACCGGCTACAGTTCCCTCATTCATTCCGGGTACAGTTCCCTCATTCATACCGGGTACAGTTCCTTCATTCATACCGGCTACAGTTCCCTCATTCATACCGGGTACAGTTCCTTCATTCATTCCGGGTACAGTTCCCACATTCATACCGGGTACAGTTTCTTCATTCATTCCGGGTACAGGTCCCTCATTCATACCGGGTACAGTTCCCTCATTCATACCGGGTACAGTTCCTTCATTCATACCGGGTACAGTTACCTCATTCACACCGGGTACAGTTCCCTCATTCACACCGGGTACAGTTCCCTCATTCATACCGGGTACAGTTCCCCCATTCATTCCGGGTACAGTTCCCTCATTCATACCGGGTACAGTTCCTTCATTCATACCGCGTACAGTTCCATGATTCATCCCGGGTACAGTTCCCTCATTCATACCGGGTACAGTTCCCTCATTCATTCCGGGTACAGTTCCATGATTCATCCCGGGTACAGTTCCCTCATTCATACTGGGTACAGTTCCCTCATTCATACCGGGTACGGTTCCTTCATTCATACCGCGTACAGTTCCATGATTCATCCCGGGTACAGTTGCCTCATTCATACTGGGTACAGTTCCCTCATTCATACCGGGTACGGTTCCTTCATTCATACCGCGTACAGTTCCATGATTCATACCGGGTACAGTTCCCTCATTCATACTGGGTACAGTTCCCTCATTCATACCAGGTACAGTTCCCTCATTCACACCGGGTACAGTTCCCTCATTCACACCGGGTACAGTTCCCTCATTCATAACGGGTACAGTTCCCTCATTCATAACGGGTACAGTTCCCTCATTCATACCGGGTACAGTTCCCTTATTCATACCGGGTACAGTTCCCTTATTCATACCGGGTACAGTTCCTTCATTCATACCAGGTCCAGTTCCCTCATTCATACCGGGTACAGTTCCCTTATTCATACCGGGTACAGTTCCTTCATTCATACCGGGTACAGTTCCCTCATTCACACCGGGTACAGTTCCCTCATTCATACCGGGTGCAGTTCCCTCATTCATACCGCGTACAGTTCCCTCATTCACACCGGGTACAGTTCCCTCATTCATACCGGGTGCAGTTCCCTCATTCATACCGTGTACAGTTCCCTCATTCATTCCGGGTACAGTTCCTTCATTCATACCGGCTACAGTTCCCTCATTCATACCGGGTACAGTTCCTTCATTCATTCCGGGTACAGTTCCCACATTCATACCGGGTACAGTTTCTTCATTCATTCCGGGTACAGGTCCCTCATTCATACCGGGTACAGTTCCCTCATTCATTCCGGGTACAGTTCCCTCATTCACACCGGGTACAGTTCCCTCATTCATACCGGGTACAGTTCCTTCATTCATACCGGGTACAGTTCCCTCATTCACACCGGGTACAGTTCCCTCATTCACACCGGGTACAGTTCCCTCATTCACACCAGGTACAGTTCCCTCATTCATACCGGGTACAGTTCCCCCATTCATTCCGGGTACAGTTCCCTCATTCATACCGGGTACAGTTCCTTCATTCATTCCGGGTACAGTTCCTTCATTCATACCGCGTACAGTTCCATGATTCATCCCGGGTACAGTTCCCTCATTCATACCGGGTACAGTTCCCTCATTCATTCCGGGTACAGTTCCATGATTCATCCCGGGTACAGTTCCCTCATTCATACTGGGTACAGTTCCCTCATTCATACCGGGTACGGTTCCTTCATTCATACCGCGTACAGTTCCATGATTCATCCCGGGTACAGTTGCCTCATTCATACTGGGTACAGTTCCCTCATTCATACCGGGTACGGTTCCTTCATTCATACCGCGTACAGTTCCATGATTCATACCGGGTACAGTTCCCTCATTCATACTGGGTACAGTTCCCTCATTCATACCAGGTACAGTTCCCTCATTCACACCGGGTACAGTTCCCTCATTCACACCGGGTACAGTTCCCTCATTCATAACGGGTACAGTTCCCTCATTCATACCGGGTACAGTTCCCTCATTCATACCGGGTACAGTTCCCTCATTCATACCGTGTACAGTTCCCTCATTCACACCGGGTACAGTTCCTTCATTCATTCCGGGTACAGTTCCCTCATTCACACCGGGTACAGTTCCCTCATTCATACCGGGTACAGTTCCCTTATTCATTCCGGGTCCAGTTCCCTCATTCATACCGGGTACAGTTCCTTCATTCATACCGGGTACAGTTCCCTCATTCACACCGGGTACAGTTCCTTCATTCATACCGGGTACAGTTCCCTCATTCACACCGGGTACAGTTCCCTCATTCATACCGGGTGCAGTTCCCTCATTCATACCGCGTACAGTTCCCTCATTCACACCGGGTACAGTTCCCTCATTCATACCGTGTCCAGTTCCTTCATTCACACCGGGTACAGTTCCCTCATTCATACCAGGTACAGTTCCCTCATTCACACCGGGTACAGTTCCCTCATTCACACCGGGTACAGTTCCCTCACTCATTCCGGGTACAGTTCCCTCATTCATACCGGGTACAGTTCCCTCATTCACACCGGGTACAGTTCCCTCATTCACACCGGGTACAGTTCCCTCATTCACACCGGGTACATTTCCCTCATTCACACCGGGTACAGTTCCCTCATTCACACCGGGTACAGTTCCCTCATTCACACCGGGTACATTTCCCTCATTCACACCGGGTACAGTTCCCTCATTCACACCGGGTACAGTTCCTTCATTCATTCCGGGTACAGTTCCTTCATTCATACCAGGTACAGTTCCCTCATTCACACCGGGTGCAGTTCCCTCATTCACACCGGGTACAGTTCCCTCATTCACACCGGGTACAGTTCCCTCATTCATACCGGGTACAGTTCCCTCATTCATTCCGGGTACAGTTCCTTCATTCATACCGGCTACAGTTCCCTCATTCATACCGGGTACAGTTCCACGATTCATACCAGGTACAGTTCCCTCATTCACACCGGGTGCAGTTCCCTCATTCACACCGGGTACAGTTCCCTCATTCACACCGGGTACAGTTCCCTCATTCATACCGGGTACAGTTCCCTCATTCATACCGGGTACAGTTCCTTCATTCATTCCGAGTACAGGTCCCTCATTCATACCGGGTGCAGTTCCTTCATTCATACCTGGTACAGTTCCTTCATTCATTCCGGGTACAGTTCCCACATTCATACCGGGTACAGTTTCTTAATTCATTCCGGGTACAGGTCCCTCATTCATACCGGGTACAGTTCCCTCATTCATACCGGGTACAGTTCCTTCATTCATTCCGGGTACAGTTACCTCATTCACACCGGGTACAGTTCCCTCATTCACACCGGGTACAGTTCCCTCATTCATACCGGGTACAGTTCCCCCATTCATTCCGGGTACAGTTCCCTCATTCATACCGGGTACAGTTCCTTCATTCATTCCGGGTACAGTTCCTTCATTCATACCGCGTACAGTTCCATGATTCATCCCGGGTACAGTTCCCTCATTCATACTGGGTACAGTTCCCTCATTCATACCGGGTACGGTTCCTTCATTCATACCGCGTACAGTTCCATGATTCATACCGGGTACAGTTCCCTCATTCATACTGGGTACAGTTCCCTCATTCATACCGGGTACAGTTCCATGATTCATACCGGGTACAGTTCCCTCATTCATACCGGGTACAGTTCCCTCATTCATACCGGGTACAGTTCCCTCATTCACACCGGGTACAGTTCCCTCATTCACACCGGGTACAGTTCCCCCATTCATACCGGGTACAGTTCCCTCATTCACATCGGGTACAGTTCACTCATTCATACCGGGTACAGTTCCCTCATTCATACCGGGTACAGTTTCCTCATTCATACCGGGTACAGTTCCCTCATTCATAGAATCATAGAATCATAGAAGTTACAACATGGAAACAGGCCCTTCGGCCCAACATGTCCATGTCGCCCAGTTTATACCACTAAGCTAATCCCAATTGCGTGCACTTGGCCCATATCCCTCTATACCCATCTTACCCATGTCACTGTCCAAATACTTTTTTAAAGTCAAAATTATACCCGCCTCTACTACTGCCTCTGGCAGCTCGTTCCAGACACTCACCACCCTTTGAGTGAAAAAATTGCCCCTCTGGATCCTTTTGTATCTCTCCCCTCTCACCTTAAATCTATGTCCCCTCGTTATAGACTCCCCTACCTTTGGGAAAAGATTTTGACTATCTACCTTATCTATGCCCCTCATTATTTTATAGACTTCTACAAGATCACCCCTTAACCCCCTACTCTCCAGGGAAAAAAGTCCCAGTCTATCTAACCTCTCCCTATAAGTCAAACCATCCGGTAGCATCCTCGTAAATCTTTTCTGCACTCTTTCTAGTTTAATAATATCCTTTCTATAATAGGGTGACCAGAACTGTACACAGTATTCCAAGTGTGGCCTTACTAATGTCTTGTACAACTTCAACAAGACATCCCAACTCCTGTATTCAATGTTCTGACCAATGAAACCAAGCATGCCGAATGCCTTCTTCACCACCCTATCCACCTGTGACTCCACTTTCAAGGAGCTATGAACCTGTACTCCTGGATCTCTTTGTTCTATAACTCTCCCCAACGCCCTACCATTAACGGAGTAGGTCCTGGCCCGATTCGATCTACCAAAATGCATCACCTCACATTTATCTAAATTAAACTCCATCTGCCATTCATCGACCCACTGGCCCAATTTATCAAGATCCCGTTGCAATCCTAGATAACCTTCTTCACTGTCCACAATGCCACCAATCTTGGTGTCATCTGCAAACTTACTAACCATGCCTCCTAAATTCTCATCCAAATCATTAATATAAATAACAAATAACAGCGGACCCAGCACCGATCCCTAAGGCACACCGCTGGTCACAGGCCTCCAGTTTGAAAAACAACCCTCTACAACCACCCTCTGTCTTCTGTCGTCAAACCAATTTTGTATCCAATTGGCTACCTCACCTTGGATCCTGTGAGATTTAACCTTATGTAACAACCTACCATGCGGTACCTTGTCAAAGGCTTTGCTGAAGTCCATGTAGGCCACGTCCACTGCACAGCCCTCATCTATCTTCTTGGTTACCCCTTCAAAAAAGTCAATCAAATTCGTGAGACATGATTTTCCTCTCACAAAACCATGCTGACTGTTCCTAATCAGTCCCTGCCTCTCCAAATGCCTGTAGATCCTGTCCCTCAGAATACCCTCTAACAACTTACCCACTACAGATGTCAGGCTCACCGGTCTGTAGTTCCCAGGCTTTTCCCTGCCGCCCTTCTTAAACAAAGGCACAACATTTGCTCCCCTCCAATCTTCAGGCACCTCACCTGTAGCTGTCGATGATTCAAATATCTCTGCTAGGGGACCCGCAATTTCCTCCCTAACCTCCCATAACATCCTGGGATACATTTCATCAGGTCCCGGAGATTTATCTACCTTGATGCTCGTTAAGACTTCCAGCACCTCCCTCTCTGTAATATGTACACTCCTCAAGACATCACTATTTATTTCCCCAAGTTCCCTAACATCCATGCCTTTCTCAACCATAAATACCGATGTGAAATATTCATTCAGGATCTCACCCATCTCTTGTGGTTCCGCACATAGATGACCTTGTTGATCCTTAAGAGGCCCTACTCTCTCCCTAGTTACTCTTTTGCCCTTTATGTATTTGTAGAAGCTCTTTGGATTCTCCTTTGCCTTATCTGCCAAAGCAATCTCATGTCCCCTTTTTGCCCTCCTGATTTCTCTCTTAACTCTACTCCAGCAATCTCTATACTCTTCAAGGGATCCACTTGATCCCAGCTGCCTATGCATGTCATATGCCTCCTTCTTCTTTTTGACTAGGGCCTCAATCTCCTGAGTCATCCAAGGTTCCCTACTTCTACCAGCCTTGCCCTTCACTTTATAAGGAATGTGCTTACCCTGAACCCTGGTTAACACACTTTTGAAAGCCTCCCACTTACCAGACGTCCCTTTGCCTGCCAACAGACTCTCCCAATCAACTTCTGAAAGTTCCTGTCTAATACCATCAAAATTGGCCTTTCCCCAATTTAGAATTTTAACTTTTGGGCCAGACCTATCATTCTCCATAGCTATCTTAAAACTAATGGAATTATGATCACTGGTCCCAAAGTGATCCCTCACTAACACTTCTGTCACCTGCCCTTCCTTATTTCCCAAGAGGAGGTCAAGTTTTGCCCCCTCTCTAGTCGGGCCATCCACAAACTGAATGAAAAATTCCTCCTGAATACATTCAACAAATTTCTCTCCATCCAAGCCCCTGATGCTATGGCTGTCCCAGTCAATGTTGGGAAAGTTAAAGTCCCCTACTATTACCACCCTATTTTTCTTGCAGCTGTCTGTAATCTCCTTACATATTTGCTCCTCAATTTCCCGTTGACTATTTGGGGGTCTGTAGTACAATCCTATCAAAGTGATCTCTCCCTTCTTATTTTTCAGTTCTACCCATATGGACTCCGTGGGCGAACCCTCGGATATATCCCCTCTCACTACTGCCGTGATGTTCTCCCTAATCAAGAACGCAACTCCCCCTCCTCTCTTACCTCCTGCTCTATCTTTCCTATAGCATCTGTACCCTGGAACATTGAGCTGCCAGTCCTGCCCCTCCCTTAGCCATGTTTCAGTAATAGCTATAACATCCCAGTCCCATGTACCCATCCATGCCCTGAGTTCATACCGGATACAGTTCCTTCATTCATACTTGGTACAGTTCCTTCATTCATACCGGGTACAGTTCCTTCATTCATACCGCGTACAATTCCATGATTAATACTGGGTACACCTCCCTCATTCATACCGGGTACAGTTCCATGATTCATACCGGGAACCGTTCCATGATTTATACAGGGTACAATTCCTTCATTCATACCGGGTACAGTTCCATGATTCGTATCGGGTACAGTTCCTACATTCATGCCAGGTACAGTTCCATGATTGATACCGGGTACAGTTCCATGATTCATATCGGGTACAGTTCCATGATTTATACTGGGTACAGTTCCCTCATTCATACCGGGTACAGTTCCATGATTCATGCCAGGTACAGTTCCATGATTGATATCGGGTACAGTTCCAAGTTTCATACCGGGTACAGTTCGCTCATTCATACCGGGTACAGTTCCATGATTTATACAGGGTACAATTCCTTCATTCATACCGGGTACAGTTCCATGATTCATATCGGTTACAGTTCCATGATTTATGCTGGGTACAGTTCCATGATTCATATTGGGTACAGTTCCATGATTCATACCGGGAACCGTTCCATGATTTATACAGGGTACAGTTCCCTCATTCATACCGGGTACAGTTCCATGATTCATACCGCGTACAATTCCATGATTTATACTGGGTACAGTTCCTTCATTCATACCGGGTCTGTTGCACGATTCATACCGGGTACAGTTCCATGATTCATTCCGGGTGCAGTTCCATGATTCATACCGGGTACAGTTCCATGATTCATTCCGGGTGCAGTTCCATGATTCATACCGGGTACAGTTCCATGATTCATTCCGGGTGCAGTTCCATGATTCATACCCGGTGCAGTTCCATGATTCATATCGAGTACAGTTCCAAGTTTCATACCGGGTACAGTTCCCTCATTCCTACCAGGTACAGTTCGCTCATTAATACTGGGTACAGTTCCATGATTTATACTGGTTACAGTTCCATGATTCGTATCGGGTACAGTTCCATGATTCACACCGGGTACAGTTCCATAATTCATGCCAGGTACAGTTCCATGATTGATATCGGGTACAGTTCCATGATTTATACCGGGTACAGTTCCATGATTCATATCGGGTACAGTTCCATGATTTATACTGGGTACAGTTCCCTCATTCATACCGGGTACAGTTCCATGATTCATGCCAGGTACAGTTCCATGATTGATGTCGGGTACAGTTCCATGATTTATACCGGGTACAGTTCCAAGTTTCATACCGGGTACAGTTCGCTCATTCATACCGGGTACAGTTCCATGATTCATATCGGGTACAGTTCCATGATTCATACCAGGAACCGTTCCATGATTCATATCGGGTACAGTTCCATGATTCATACCGGGAACCGTTCCATGATTTATACCGGGTACAGTTCCCTCATTCATACCGGGTACAGTTCCATGATTCATACCGCGTACAATTCCATGATTTATACTGGGTACAGTTCCATGATCCATACCGGGTACAGTTCCATGATTCATACCAGGTACAGTTCCACGATTCGTACTGGGTGCAGTTCCATGATTTATACCGGGTACAGTTCCCTCATTCATACCGGGTACAGTTCCATGATTCATACCGCGTACAATTCCATGATTTATACTGGGTACAGTTCCATGATCCATACCGGGTACAGTTCCATGATTTATACCGGGTACAGTTCCTTCATTCATACCGGGTCTGTTGCACGATTCATACTGGGTACAGTTCCATGATTCATTCCGGGTACAGTTCCATGATTCATACCAGGTACAGTTCCACGATTCGTACTGGGTGCAGTTCCATGATTCATACCGGGTACAGTTCCATGATTCATTCCGGGTACAGTTCCATGATTCATTCCGGGTGCAGTTCCATGATTCATACCGGGTACAGTTCCATGATTCATTCCGGGTGCAGTTCCATGATTCATACCGGGTATAGTTCCATGATTCATTCCGGGTGCAGTTCCATGATTCATTCCGGGTGCAGTTCCATGATTCATACCGGGTACAGTTCCATGATTTATACTGGGTACAGTTCCATGATTCATACCGGGTACAGTTCCATGATTCATACCGGGTACAGTTCCATGATTCATACCAGGTACAGTTTCATGATTTATACTGGGTACAGTTCCATGATTCGTTCTGGGTAGCATTCCATGATTCTTACATGGGTACAATTCCAAGATTCGTACCGGTACAGTTCGCTTCTTCATACAGGGTACAGTTCCCTCATTCATACTTGGGTACAGTTCCTTCATTGATACCAGGTACAGTTACCTTATTCATACCAGGTAATGTTCCAAGTTTCACATCGTGTACAGTTCCATGATTCATACCAGGTATGGTTCCCTCATCCATACTGGGTACAGTTCCATGATTCGTATCGGGTAGAGTTCCATGAATCATACCAGTTATATTTCTGTCCTTCATACCGTATATAGTTCCATGATTCATACCATGTATAGTTCCATCATTCATACTAGGTACAGTTCCATGATTCATACCGGGGTCCAGTTCCATAATTTATACCGTGGTCCAGTTCCGTATTTCATCACGGATACAGTTCCCTCATTCATACTGGGTACAGTTCCGTGATTCATACCGCATTCAGTTCCTTTATTCATACCGGGTACAGTTCCCTCATTCATACCGTGTACAGTTCCCTCATTCACACCGGATACAGTTCCATGATTCATGCCGGGTACAGTTCCCTCATTCACACCGGATACAGTTCCATGATTCATGCCGGGTACAGTTCCCTGATTCATACCGGGGTCCACTTCCATGATTCTGCACGGATACAGTTACCTCATTCATACCGGGGTACAGTTCCATGATTCACACCGGGTACAGTTCCATGATTGATATCGGGTACAGTTCCATGATTTATACCGGGTACAGTTCCATGATTCATATCGGGTACAATTCCAAGTTTCATACCGGGTACAGTTTGCTCATTCATACTGGGTACAGTTCCCTCATTCATACCGGGTACAGTTCCATGATTCATATCGGGTACAGTTCCATGATTTATACTGGTTACAGTTCCATGATTCATACCGGGAACCGTTCCATGATTTATACCGGGTACAGTTCCCTCATTCATACCGGGTACAGTTCCATGATTCATACCGGGAACCGTTCCATGATTTATACAGGGTACAGTTCCCTCATTCATACCGGGTACAGTTCCATGATTCATACCGCGTACAATTCCATGATTTATACTGGGTACAGTTCCTTCATTCATACCGGGTCTGTTGCACGATTCATACCGGGTACAGTTCCATGATTCATTCCGGGTGCAGTTCCATGATTCATACCGGGTACAGTTCCATGATTCATTCCGGGTGCAGTTCCATGATTCATACCGGGTACAGTTCCATGATTCATTCCGGGTGCAGTTCCATGATTCATACCAGGTGCAGTTCCATGATTCATATCGAGTACAGTTCCAAGTTTCATACCGGGTACAGTTCCCTCATTCCTACCAGGTACAGTTCGCTCATTAATACTGGGTACAGTTCCATGATTTATACTGGTTACAGTTCCATGATTCGTATCGGGTACAGTTCCATGATTCACACCGGGTACAGTTCCATAATTCATGCCAGGTACAGTTCCATGATTGATATCGGGTACAGTTCCATGATTTATACCGGGTACAGTTCCATGATTCATATCGGGTACAGTTCCATGATTTATACTGGGTACAGTTCCCTCATTCATACCGGGTACAGTTCCATGATTCATGCCAGGTACAGTTCCATGATTGATGTCGGGTACAGTTCCATGATTTATACCGGGTACAGTTCCAAGTTTCATACCGGGTACAGTTCGCTCATTCATACCGGGTACAGTTCCATGATTCATACCGGGTACAGTTCCATGATTCATACCAGGAACCGTTCCATGATTCATATCGGGTACAGTTCCATGATTCATACCGGGAACCGTTCCATGATTTATACCGGGTACAGTTCCCTCATTCATACCGGGTACAGTTCCATGATTCATACCGCGTACAATTCCATGATTTATACTGGGTACAGTTCCATGATCCATACCGGGTACAGTTCCATGATTCATACCAGGTACAGTTCCACGATTCGTACTGGGTGCAGTTCCATGATTTATACCGGGTACAGTTCCCTCATTCATACCGGGTACAGTTCCATGATTCATACCGCGTACAATTCCATGATTTATACTGGGTACAGTTCCATGATCCATACCGGGTACAGTTCCATGATTTATACCGGGTACAGTTCCTTCATTCATACCGGGTCTGTTGCACGATTCATACTGGGTACAGTTCCATGATTCATTCCGGGTACAGTTCCATGATTCATACCAGGTACAGTTCCACGATTCGTACTGGGTGCAGTTCCATGATTCATACCGGGTACAGTTCCATGATTCATTCCGGGTACAGTTCCATGATTCATTCCGGGTGCAGTTCCATGATTCATACCGGGTACAGTTCCATGATTCATTCCGGGTGCAGTTCCATGATTCATACCGGGTATAGTTCCATGATTCATTCCGGGTGCAGTTCCATGATTCATTCCGGGTGCAGTTCCATGATTCATACCGGGTACAGTTCCATGATTTATACTGGGTACAGTTCCATGATTCATACCGGGTACAGTTCCATGATTCATACCGGGTACAGTTCCATGATTCATACCAGGTACAGTTTCATGATTTATACTGGGTACAGTTCCATGATTCGTTCTGGGTAGCATTCCATGATTCTTACATGGGTACAATTCCAAGATTCGTACCGGTACAGTTCTCTTCTTCATACAGGGTACAGTTCCCTCATTCATACTTGGGTACAGTTCCTTCATTGATACCAGGTACAGTTACCTTATTCATACCAGGTAATGTTCCAAGTTTCACATCGTGTACAGTTCCATGATTCATACCAGGTATGGTTCCCTCATCCATACTGGGTACAGTTCCATGATTCGTATCGGGTAGAGTTCCATGAATCATACCAGTTATATTTCTGTCCTTCATACCGTATATAGTTCCATGATTCATACCATGTATAGTTCCATCATTCATACTAGGTACAGTTCCATGATTCATACCGGGGTCCAGTTCCATAATTTATACCGTGGTCCAGTTCCGTATTTCATCACGGATACAGTTCCCTCATTCATACTGGGTACAGTTCCGTGATTCATACCGCATTCAGTTCCTTTATTCATACCGGGTACAGTTCCCTCATTCATACCGTGTACAGTTCCCTCATTCACACCGGATACAGTTCCATGATTCATGCCGGGTACAGTTCCCTCATTCACACCGGATACAGTTCCATGATTCATGCCGGGTACAGTTTCCTGATTCATACCGGGGTCCACTTCCATGATTCTGCACGGATACAGTTACCTCATTCATACCGGGGTACAGTTCCATGATTCACACCGGGTACAGTTCCATGATTGATATCGGGTACAGTTCCATGATTTATACCGGGTACAGTTCCATGATTCATATCGGGTACAGTTCCAAGTTTCATACCGGGTACAGTTTGCTCATTCATACTGGGTACAGTTCCTTCATTCATACCGGGTACAGTTCCATGATTCATATCGGGTACAGTTCCATGATTTATACTGGTTACAGTTCCATGATTCATACCGGGAACCGTTCCATGATTTATACCGGGTACAGTTCCCTCATTCATACCGGGTACAGTTCCATGATTCATACCGCGTACAATTCCATGATTTATACTGGGTACAGTTCCATGATCCATACCGCGTACAGTTCCATGATTCATTCCGGGTACAGTTCCATGATTCATACCAGGTACAGTTCCACGATTCGTACTGGGTGCAGTTCCATGATTCATACCGGGTACAGTTCCATGATTCATTCCGGGTACAGTTCCATGATTCATTCCGGGTGCAGTTCCATGATTCATACCGGGTACAGTTCCATGATTCATTCCGGGTGCAGTTCCATGATTCATACCGGGTACAGTTCCATGATTCATTCCGGGTGCAGTTCCATGATTCATTCTGGGTGCAGTTCCATGATTCATACCGGGTACAGTTCCATGATTTATACCGGGTACAGTTCCATGATTCATACCGGGTACAGTTCCATGATTCATACCGGGTACAGTTCCATGATTCATACCAGGTACAGTTTCATGATTTATACTGGGTACAGTTCCATGATTCGTTCTGGGTAGCATTCCATGATTCTTACATGGGTACAATTCCAAGATTCGTACCGGTACAGTTCGCTTCTTCATACAGGGTACAGTTCCCTCATTCATACTTGGGTACAGTTCCTTCATTGATACCAGGTACAGTTACCTTATTCATACCAGGTAATGTTCCAAGTTTCACATCATGTACAGTTCCATGATTCATACCAGGTATGGTTCCCTCATCCATACTGGGTACAGTTCCATGATTCGTATCGGGTAGAGTTCCATGAATCATACCAGTTATATTTCTGTCCTTCATACCGTATATAGTTCCATGATTCATACCATGTATAGTTCCATCATTCATACTAGGTACAGTTCCATGATTCATACCGGGGTCCAGTTCCATAATTTATACCGTGGTCCAGTTCCGTATTTCATCACGGATACAGTTCCCTCATTCATACTGGGTACAGTTCCGTGATTCATACCACATTCAGTTCCTTTATTCATACCGGGTACAGTTCCCTCATTCATACCGTGTACAGTTCCCTCATTCACACCGGATACAGTTCCATGATTCATGCCGGGTACAGTTCCCTCATTCACACCGGATACAGTTCCCTGATTCATACCGGGGTACAGTTCCATGATTGATATCGGGTACAGTTCCATGATTCACACCGGGTACAGTTCCATGATTTATACCGGGTACAGTTCCAAGTTTCATACCGGGTACAGTTCCATGATTCATATCGGGTACAGTTCCATGATTTATACTGGGTACAGTTCCATGATTCATACCGGGAACCGTTCTATGATTTATACCGGGTACAGTTCCCTCATTCATACCGGGTACAGTTCCATGATTCATACCGCGTACAATTCCATGATTTATACTGGGTACAGTTCCATGATCCATACCGGGTACAGTTCCATGATTTATACCGGGTACAGTTCCTTCATTCATACCGGGTCTGTTGCACGATTCATACTGGGTACAGTTCCATGATTCATTCCGGGTACAGTTCCATGATTCATACCAGGTACAGTTCCACGATTCGTACTGGGTGCAGTTCCATGATTCATACCGGGTACAGTTCCATGATTCATTCTGGGTAAAGTTCCATGATTCATTCCGGGTGCAGTTCCATGATTCATTCCGGGTACAGTTCCATGATTCATACCGGGTACAGTTCCATGATTCATTCCGGGTACAGTTCCATGATTCATTCCGGGTGCAGTTCCATGATTTATACTGGGTGCAGTTCCATGATTTATACTGGGTACAGTTCCATGATTCATACCGGGTACAGTTCCATGATGCATACCAGGTACAGTTCCATGATTTATACTGGGTACAGTTCCATGATTTATACTGGGTACAGTTCCATGATTCGTTCTGGGTAACGTTCCATGATTCTTACATGGGTACAATTCCAAGATTTGTACCAGTACAGTTCGCTCCTTCATACAGGGTACAGTTCCCTCATTCATACTTGAGTACAGTTCCTTGATTGATACCAGGTACAGTTACCTTATTCATACCAGGTAATGTTCCAAGTTTCACATCATGTACAGTTCCATGATTCATACCAGGTATGGTTCCCTCATCCATACTGGGTACAGTTCCATGATTCGTATCGGGTAGAGTTCCATGAATCATACCAGTTATATTTCTGTCCTTCATACCGTATATAGTTCCATGATTCATACCATGTATAGTTCCATCATTCATACTAGGTACAGTTCCATGATTCATACCGGGGTCCAGTTCCATAATTTATACCGTGGTCCAGTTCCGTATTTCATCACGGATACAGTTCCCTCATTCATACTGGGTACAGTTCCGTGATTCATACCACATTCAGTTCCTTTATTCATACCGGGTACAGTTCCCTCATTCATACCGTGTACAGTTCCCTCATTCACACCGGATACAGTTCCCTGATTCATACCGGGGTACAGTTCCATGATTGATATCGGGTACAGTTCCATGATTCACACCGGGTACAGTTCCATGATTTATACCGGGTACAGTTCCAAGTTTCATACCGGGTACAGTTCCATGATTCATATCGGGTACAGTTCCATGATTTATACTGGGTACAGTTCCATGATTCATACCGGGAACCGTTCTATGATTTATACCGGGTACAGTTCCCTCATTCATACCGGGTACAGTTCCATGATTCATACCGCGTACAATTCCATGATTTATACTGGGTACAGTTCCATGATCCATACCGGGTACAGTTCCATGATTTATACCGGGTACAGTTCCTTCATTCATACCGGGTCTGTTGCACGATTCATACTGGGTACAGTTCCATGATTCATTCCGGGTACAGTTCCATGATTCATACCAGGTACAGTTCCACGATTCGTACTGGGTGCAGTTCCATGATTCATACCGGGTAAAGTTCCATGATTCATTCCGGGTGCAGTTCCATGATTCATTCCGGGTACAGTTCCATGATTCATACCGGGTACAGTTCCATGATTCATTCCGGGTACAGTTCCATGATTCATTCCGGGTGCAGTTCCATGATTTATACTGGGTGCAGTTCCATGATTTATACTGGGTACAGTTCCATGATTCATACCGGGTACAGTTCCATGATGCATACCAGGTACAGTTCCATGATTTATACTGGGTACAGTTCCATGATTTATACTGGGTACAGTTCCATGATTCGTTCTGGGTAACGTTCCATGATTCTTACATGGGTACAATTCCAAGATTTGTACCAGTACAGTTCGCTCCTTCATACAGGGTACAGTTCCCTCATTCATACTTGAGTACAGTTCCTTGATTGATACCAGGTACAGTTACCTTATTCATACCAGGTAAAGTTCCAAGTTTCATATCGTGTACAGTTCCATGATTCATAGCAGGTATGGTTCCCTCATCCATACTGGGTACAGTTCCATGATTCGTATCGGGTAGAGTTCCATGATTCGTTCCATGATTCGTACCGGGTACTGTTCCATGATTCATACCGGGTACAGTTCCATGATTCATACCGGGTACAGTTCCATGATTCATACCGGGTACAGTTCCATGATTCATACCGGGTACAGTTCCATGATTCATACCGGGTACAGTTCCATGATTCATACCGGGTACAGTTCCATGATTCATACCGGGTACAGTTCCATGATTCATACCGGGTACAGTTCCATGATTCATACCGGGTACTGTTCCATGATTCATACCGGGTACAGTTCCATGATTCATACCGGGTACAGTTCCATGATTCATACCGGGTACTGTTCCATGATTCATACCGGGTACTGTTCCATGATTCATACCGGGTACTGTTCCATGATTCATACCGGGTACTGTTCCATGATTCATACTGGGTACAGTTCCATGATTCGTACCGGGTACAGTTCCATGATTCATACCGGGGAAGCTCAAGGAGTAGTTGAGGTAAATAGCATAGATGCATTTAAGGGGGTGATGGATAAACACATGAGAGAGAGTGGAATGGAAGGCTATGCTGATGGGGTTAGAAACATAGGAACACAGGAACAGGAGTAGGCCATTCTGCCTCTTGAATCTCCGCCATTCAATTTGATCATGGATGATCTCTATCTTAATTCCATCTACCCACCATGGTTCTGTAACCCTTAATACCCTTGCCTAACAAAAATCCATCAACTCAGTTTTGAAATTTTCAATTGACCCCCAACCTCAACAGCTTTTTGGGGGAGAGAGTTCCAGATTTCCACTACCCTTTGTGTGAAGAAGTGCTTCCTGACATCACCCCTGAACGGCCTAGCTCTAATTTTAAGGTTTTATCCCCTTGTTCTGGACTCCCCCACCAGAGGAAATAGTTTTGCTCTATCTACCCTATTAAATCCTCCAACAGGTGAAGCAGAGAGGGAGGAGGCTCATGTGGAGCATAACACCGGCACAGACCAGTTGGGCCGAATGGCCTGTCACTGTGCTGTTAATTCAGTGTAATTCTATCCCTGAGATCAACTGCTTCAGCTTAGGCCAGAAATTAAACGTGGGATCTTCTGGTCTGTTTGGGATTCGTACGACTGGTGCTTTTATCGACTAGGCCTTTGGGGGAGTGGAAACTCTCATGTTCAGTCCCTGGTCTGTGCGGGTCTCAGCTGGGCTAGCAGTAAGGAGGTGCTACAAATAAACATGGGTAGGCGTCAGGTGAGGACAGGGAAAAAAAACTGGGAAATTCCTCCCCGACCCCCCTCTCGGACCCCTGCAGCTAATATTCAACATGAGGAAAAACTTTTTAATGCAGCGAGTAGTTATGATCAATAGCAGCACGGATACAGAATTGGCCAAGTAACAGAAAACAGAGAGCAGTGTGAACGGTTATTTTTCGGACTGGAGGGAGGTGTACAGTGGTGTTCCCCAGGGGTCGGTACCAGGACCACTGCTTTTCTTGATATATATTAATGACTTGCACTTGGGTGCACAGTGCACAATTTCCAAATTTCCAGATGACACAAAACTTGGAAGTGTAGTGAACAGTGAGAAGGATAGTGATAGACTTCAAGAGGATATGGACAGGCTGGTGGAATGGGCGGACACGTGGCAGATGAAATTTAACGCAGAAAAATGTGAGGTGATAAATTTCAGTAGGAAGAACGAGGGGAGGCAATATAAACTAGAGGGTACAATTCTAAAGGGGGTACAGGAAAAGAGAGATCTGGGGGTATATGTGCACAAATCGTTGAAGGTGACAGGGCAGGTTGAGAAAGTGGTTAATAAAGCATACAGGATCCTGGGCTTTATAAATAGAGGCACAGAGTACAAAAGTAAGGAGGTGATGATGAACAATTATAAAATATTGGTTCGGCCACAACTGGAGTATTGTGTCCAGTTCTGGGCACCGCACTTTAGGAAGGATGTGAAGGCCTTAGAGAGAGTGCAGAAAAGATTTACTAGAATGATTCCAGGGATGAGGGACCTTAGATAGACTGGAGAAGCTGGGGTTGTTCTCCTTGGAACAGAGAAGGTTGAGAGGAGATTTGATAGAGGTATTTACAATCATGAAGGGTCTAAACAGAGGAGATAGAGAGAAACTGTTCCTATTGGCGGAAGGGTCAAGAACCAGAGGACACAGATTTAAGGTGATTGGCAAAAGAACTAAAGGTGACACGAGGAAAAATTTTTTTACACAGCGAGTGGTTAGGATCTGGAATGCACTGCCCGAGGGGGTGGTGGAGGCAGATTCAATCATGGCTTTCAAAAGGGAACTGGATAAGTACTTGAAAGGAAAAGATTTGCAGGGCTACGGGGATAGGGTGGGGGAGTGGGACTAGCTGGATTGCTCTTGCATAGAGCCGGCACAGAATCGATGGGACGAATGGCCTCCTTCCATGCTATAACCTTTCTATGACTCTATGATCTGGAATGAGCTGCCTGAAAGAGTGGTGGAAGCAGATTCAATCGTGGCTTTCAAAAAGGAATTGGATAAATACTTGAAGGGCTATGGAGAAAGAGCAAGGGAATGGGTTGCCCTTACAAAGAGCCGGCACAGGCTCGATGGGCTGAATGGCCTCCTTCTACGCTGTAACCATTTTTCTATTCTATCCATAGGTGATCGAAACCATTCCAGGAGATCACTCTGACCTTGAATTCTATACATTATATTTCCTACCTGTTGTAAGAGGTCCAGCTCTCACTTGAATGAATTCAGCGAGTCGGCGTCCACCGCACGAGCCAGCAGCCTGTTCCAGAGGGCCACTATCCTCTGGGAGAAGAACCAGCTCCTGATATCTAACCTCGATCTGGCTTGAGATTGTGACTCCTGGTCCTCCCTAACCTATTCAGTTGAAACAAACTGGGGTAGATCTTGACTTTGTGCAGGGTGTGATAGCGAGTCGGCAGCCCGTTCTAAAACTTTCCCCATTTTTATTTCCATTGACTAGTTATCACCCGTTTTACACTATCGCACAAAGTCAAGGTCTATCCCACCGTGTACACAAACACAGTCTATTCCCTTCGTCACTTTACAAAGCTCGATTGAATCTGTGATGCCTTCTGTTGTGGAACAGCCTGTCAAAAGTCACTGTTGAACCCCACGAGATGAATGGCTATTTGGCTAAGAGATGCTGCTGGTGCCCATGGAATCATGAGGTGATGCGTTCCAGAAATGAGTGAGATAAAGGGAGGAAGGAGAAGGGGTGATGGGGAGGGAGGGAGGAAGCGAGGGAGAAAGGGAGGGAGAGAGGGAGAAAGGGAGGGAGAGAGGGAAGAGGGAGGGAGAGAGGGAGAAAGGGAGGGAGAGAGAGAAGAGGGAGGGAGGGGGAAGGAGGGAGGAAGGGAGATACAGCGAGGGAGGGAGGAGGGAGGGAGAGAGGGAGAAAGGGAGGGAGAGACGGAGGGAGGGAGGGAGAAAGGGAGGGAGAGAGGGAGAGAGGGAAAAGGGAGGGAGGGGAAGGAGGGAGGGCGGGGACGTACAGTGCGAGGGAGGGAGAGAGGGAGGGAGCGAGGGAAGGAGGGATAGAACGAGGGAGGGAGGGAGAGTGCGAGGGAGGGATGGAGTGCGTGAGGGAGGGAAAGAGAGGGGGAGGGAGGAGGGAGGATGGGGTGTATGGAGAGGGGGAGGGAGGGAGAGGGGGAGAGAGGGAGAGAGGGAGAAAGGGAGAGAGGGAGAGAGGGAGGGAGGAGAGAGGGAGTGAGTGAGGGAGGGAGGGAGGGAGAGAGAGTGAGGGAGGGAGTGAGGGAGAGAGCGAGGGAGAGAGGGAGGGAGAGAGCTGATTAATCTTCACCGCTCCCCTTTATGGTGTCATGGGTGGGAGGGGAATTCTAAACAAGATGGCTGCCTCGGCTCACGACTGAGAGATACCAATGAGAATCAGGCATTTCCCTTCTAACATTGATGTGGTGGAATAATTTGGAGGAGCCTTTTCTTCTCGAATTTCTGCCTCCCTGGTGGTCGCTGCAGCTGCTTTGTTTTTACACACGGTGACAAGGATCTAAATCCAGCAGGAAGTGGGAGCTGGGGAGGTAAAATGGGGTTTGTTACTGTTTCTGGGTATGAGGGGACTGGGTGATATCACCGTGGTGATGTTAGACAGTGCCCGCTGATTATTGCACGGTGTGCTCAGAAACGAAGGGAAACAAAATGACCCAACTTTTTTTTTCAGAAAAGGCAGTGGCCCCTTTAAGTATCTTGCAAGACACGTGTAACCTGATTATAGGGAGTGAGCACACAGCATCGTAACGTGTCGCCAGGTCACAGCCTTGTAGGTGTAAGTAGTGTGGAGTGAAGTTGTGGGGGGAGAGTGGGACAGACTTGTGAAAAGGAGCAAACCCACCATGTAAAGCATCCCGTCTAAACCAGCTGAGCTAACAGGTGCGTTGGTAAATTTGTAAAGTCATTGGGGGAACTTTTATCTTTGGGGGATAGTGTAAAACGGGTGATATCAAATTAGCCGCCCAATATATGCCTCGCCCGGTTTTCCACTCACATGGAAAGGTGTATAACGGGCGAGGTTTATAATTGGGTGAAATTTTTAATGGGTGAGCTGAATAATTGGGTGAGGCGTACAATCTGGTGAGGCGTATAATAGTGCGAGGTGTATAATGGAGTGAAGTGTATAACGGGGCAAGGTGTATAATGGGGTGACGTGTATAATCGGTGAGGTTTATAATGGGACGAGGTGTATAATTGGGCGATCTTTAAAATCAGTGAGGTGTATAATGGGTGTGGTGTATAATGGGTGAGGTGTATAATGGGGTGAGGTGTATAATGGGCGAGGTGTATAATGGGTGAGGTGTATAATGGGTGAGGTGTATAATGGGTGAGGTGTATAATGGGTGTGGTGTATAATGGGTGTGGTGTATAATGGGTGTGGTGTATAATGGGCGAGGTGTATAATGGGGTGAGGTGTATAATGGGTGAGGTTTATAATGGGGCGAGGTGTATAATGGGCGAGGTGTATAATGGGCGAGGTGTATAATGGGCGAGGTGTATAATGGGTGAGGTGTATAATGGGCGAGGTGTATAATGGGTGAGGTTTATAATGGGGCGAGGTGTATAATGGGCGAGGTTTATAATGGGCGAGGTGTATAATGGGTGAGGTTTATAATGGGGCGAGGTGCATAATTGGGCGATCTTTAGAATCGGTGAGGTTTATAATGGGGGAGTTGTATTATTGGGCGAGGTGTATAATGGGGCGAGGTGTGTAATGGGGCGAGGTGTATAATGGGTGAGGTGTATAATGGGGCGAGGTGTATAATGGGCGAGGTGTATAATGGGTGAGGTGTATAATGGGCGAGGTGTATAATGGGCGAGGTGTATAATGGGTGAGGTGTATAATGGGCGAGGTGTATAATGGGGCGAGGTGTATAATGGGTGAGGTGTATAATGGGTGAGGTGTATAATGGGTGAGGTGTATAATGGGCGAGGTGTATAATGGGGTGAGGTGTATAACGGGCGAGGTGTATAACGGGTGTGGTGTATAACGGGCGAGGTGTATAATGGGGCGAGGTTTAAAAAGGTGTGAGGTGTATAACAGGCTGTACACGTTCGCTGATGACTGCACAGTGTTCAGTTCCATTCGCAACCCCTCAAATAATGAAGCAGTTCGGAGCCCGCATGCAGCAAGACCTGGACAACATCTCGGCTTGGGCTGAAAAGTGGCAAGTAACATTCGGGCCAGACAAGTGCCAGGCAATGACCATCTCCAACAAGAGAGTCTAACCACCTCCCCTTGACATTCAATGGCATTACCATCGTCGAATCCCCTACCATCAACATCCTGGGGGTCACCATTGACCAGAAACTTAACTGGACCAGCTATATAAATACTGTGGCTACAAGAGCAGGTCAGAGGCTGGGTATTCTGCGGCGAGTGACTCACCTCCTGACTCCCCAAAGCCTTTCCACCATCTACAAGGCACAAGTCAGGAGTGTGATGGAATACTCTCCACTTGCCTGGATGAATGCAGCTCCAACAACAATCAAGAAGCTTGACACCATCCAGGACAAAGCAGCCGGCTTGATTGGCACCCCATCCACCACCCTAAACATTCACTCCCTTCACCACCGGCGCACAGTGGCTGCAGTGTGTACCATCCACAGGATGCACTGCAGCAACTCGCCAAGGCTTCCTCGACAGCACCTCCCAAACCCACGACCTCTACCACATAGAAGGACAAGAGCAGCAGGCTCATGGGAACAACACCACCTGCATGTTCCCCTCCAAGTCACACACCATCCCGACTTGGAAATATATCGCCGTTCCTTCATCGTCGCTGGGTCAAAATCCTGGAACTCCCTTCCTAACAGCACTGTGGGAGAACCTTCACCACACGGACTGCAGTGGTTCACGAAGGCGGCTCACCACCACCTTCTCAAGGGCAATTAGGGATGGGCAATAAATGCTGGCTATGCCAGCGATGCCCACATCCCATGAACGAATAAAAAAAAAAGGCGAGGTGTATAATGGGGTGAGGTGTAAAACGGGGCGAGGTGTATAATGGGTGAGGTGTATAATGGGGCGAGGCGTATAATGGGTGAGGTGTATAATGGGGCGAGGTGTATAATGGGGTGAGGTGTATAATGGGGTGAGGTGTATAATGGGTGAGGTGTATAATGGGTGAGGTGTATAATGGGTGAGGTGTATAATGGGGTGTGGTGTATAATGGGGTGAGGTGTATAATGGGGTGAGGTGTATAATGGGTGAGGTGTATATTGGGTGAGGTGTATAATGAGTGAGGTGTATAATAGGCGAGGTGTATAATGGGGCGAGGTTTATAATGGGGTGAGGTGTATAATGGGCGAGGTGTATAATGGGGCGAGGTGTATAATGGGGCGAGGTGTATAATAGGCGAGGTGTATAATGGGCGAGGTGTATAATAGGCGAGGTGTATAATGGGGCGAGGTGTATAATGGGGCTAGGTGTATAATGGGGCGAGGTGTATAATTGGGTGAAATTTTTAATGGGTGAGGTGTATAATGGGTGAGGTGTATAATGGGTGAGGTGTATAATGGGTGAGGTGTATAATAGGCGAGGTGTATAATGGGCGAGGTGTATAATAGGCGAGGTGTATAATAGGCGAGGTGTATAATGGGCGAGGTGTATAATAGGCGAGGTGTATAATGGGGTGAGGTGTATAATGAGTGAGGTGTATAATGGAGTGAAGTGTATAACGGGGCAAGGTGTATCATGGGGTGACGTGTATAATCGGTGAGGTTTATAATGGGACGAGGTGTATAATTGGGCGATCTTTAAAATCAGTGAGGTTTATAATGGGGGAGTTGTATAATGGGGTGAGGTGTATAATGGGTGAGGTGTATAATGGGTGAGGTGTATAATGGGTGAGGTGTATAATGGGGTGAGGTGTATAATGGGCAAGGTGTATAATGGGCGAGGTGTATAATGGGGTGAGGTGTATAATGGGGGAGTTGTATTATTGGGTGAGGTGTATAATGGGGTGAGGTGTATAATGGGTGAGGTGTATAATGGGGTGAGGTGTATAATGGGCGAGGTGTATAATGGGCGAGGTGTATAATGGGGTGAGCTGTTTAATGGGCGAGGTGTATAATGGGCGAGGTGTATAATGGGGTGAGGTGTATAATGGGGCGAGGTGTATAATGGGGTGAGCTGTTTAATGGGCGAGGTGTATAATGGGCGAGGTGTATAATGGGCGAGGTGTATAATGGGCGAGGTGTATAATGGGCGAGGTGTATAATGGGGTGAGGTGTATAATGGGGTGAGGTGTATAATGGGCGAGGTGTATAATGGGCGAGGTGTATAATGGGCGAGGTGTATAATGGGTGAGGTGTATAATGGGGTGAGGTGTATAATGGGCGAGGTGTATAATGGGCGAGGTGTATAATGGGCGAGGTGTATAATGGGCGAGCTGTATAATGGGGTGAGGTGTATAATGGGGTGAGGTGTATAATGGGGCGAGGTGTATAATGGGGTGAGCTGTTTAATGGGTGAGGTGTATAATGGGCGAGGTGTATAATGGGGTGAGGTGTATAATGGGGCGAGGTGTATAATGGGGCGAGCTGTTTAATGGGCGAGGTGTATAATGGGCGAGGTGTATAACGGGCGAGGTGTATAATGGGGCGAGGTGTATAATGGGGCGAGGTGTATAATGGGGCGAGTTGTATAATGGGGCGAGTTGTATAATGGGGTGAGGTGTATAATTGGGTGAAATTTTTAATGGGTGAGGTGTATAATGGGGTGAGGTGTATAATGGGTGAGGTGTATAATTGGGTGAAATTTTTAATGGGTGAGGTGTATAATGGGGTGAGGTGTATAATGGGGTGAGGTGTATAATTGGGTGAAATTTTTTATGGGTGAGGTGTATAATGGGGTGAGGTGTTTTAAGGGTGAGGTGTATAATGGGGCGAGTTGTATAATGGGGCAAGTTGTATAATGGGGCGAGTTGTATAATGGGGTGAGGTGTATAATTGGGTGAAATTTTTAATGGGTGAGGTGTATAATGGGGTGAGGTGTTTTAAGGGTGAGGTGTATAATGGGGCGAGGTGTATAATGGGGCGAGTTGTATAATGGGGCGAGTTGTATAATGGGGTGAGGTGTATAATTGGGTGAAATTTTTAATGGGTGAGGTGTATAATGGGGTGAGGTGTATAATTGGGTGAAATTTTTAATGGGTGAGGTGTATAATGGGGTGAGGTGTATAATTGGGTGAAATTTTTAATGGGTGAGGTGTATAATTGGGTGAAATTTTTAATGGGTGAGGTGTATAATGGGGTGAGGTGTATAATGGGGTGAGGTGTATAATGGGCGAGGTGTATAATGGGTGAGGTGTATAATGGGTGAGGTGTATAATGGGTGAGGTGTATAATGGGTGTGGTGTATAATGGGTGTGGTGTATAATGGGTGTGGTGTATAATGGGTGTGGTGTATAATGGGTGTGGTGTATAATGGGTGTGGTGTATAATGGGCGAGGTGTATAATGGGGTGAGGTGTATAATGGGTGAGGTTTATAATGGGGCGAGGTGTATAATGGGCGAGGTGTATAATGGGCGAGGTGTATAATGGGCGAGGTGTATAATGGGTGAGGTGTATAATGGGCGAGGTGTATAATGGGTGAGGTTTATAATGGGGCGAGGTGTATAATGGGCGAGGTTTATAATGGGCGAGGTGTATAATGGGTGAGGTTTATAATGGGGCGAGGTGCATAATTGGGCGATCTTTAGAATCGGTGAGGTTTATAATGGGGGAGTTGTATTATTGGGCGAGGTGTATAATGGGGCGAGGTGTGTAATGGGGCGAGGTGTATAATGGGTGAGGTGTATAATGGGGCGAGGTGTATAATGGGCGAGGTGTATAATGGGCGAGGTGTATAATGGGTGAGGTGTATAATGGGCGAGGTGTATAATGGGGCGAGGTGTATAATGGGTGAGGTGTATAATGGGTGAGGTGTATAATGGGTGAGGTGTATAATGGGCGAGGTGTATAATGGGGTGAGGTGTATAACGGGCGAGGTGTATAACGGGTGTGGTGTATAACGGGCGAGGTGTATAATGGGGCGAGGTTTAAAAAGGTGTGAGGTGTATAACAGGCTGTACACGTTCGCTGATGACTGCACAGTGTTCAGTTCCATTCGCAACCCCTCAAATAATGAAGCAGTTCGGAGCCCGCATGCAGCAAGACCTGGACAACATCTCGGCTTGGGCTGAAAAGTGGCAAGTAACATTCGGGCCAGACAAGTGCCAGGCAATGACCATCTCCAACAAGAGAGTCTAACCACCTCCCCTTGACATTCAATGGCATTACCATCGTCGAATCCCCTACCATCAACATCCTGGGGGTCACCATTGACCAGAAACTTAACTGGACCAGCTATATAAATACTGTGGCTACAAGAGCAGGTCAGAGGCTGGGTATTCTGCGGCGAGTGACTCACCTCCTGACTCCCCAAAGCCTTTCCACCATCTACAAGGCACAAGTCAGGAGTGTGATGGAATACTCTCCACTTGCCTGGATGAATGCAGCTCCAACAACAATCAAGAAGCTTGACACCATCCAGGACAAAGCAGCCGGCTTGATTGGCACCCCATCCACCACCCTAAACATTCACTCCCTTCACCACCGGCGCACAGTGGCTGCAGTGTGTACCATCCACAGGATGCACTGCAGCAACTCGCCAAGGCTTCCTCGACAGCACCTCCCAAACCCACGACCTCTACCACATAGAAGGACAAGAGCAGCAGGCTCATGGGAACAACACCACCTGCATGTTCCCCTCCAAGTCACACACCATCCCGACTTGGAAATATATCGCCGTTCCTTCATCGTCGCTGGGTCAAAATCCTGGAACTCCCTTCCTAACAGCACTGTGGGAGAACCTTCACCACACGGACTGCAGTGGTTCACGAAGGCGGCTCACCACCACCTTCTCAAGGGCAATTAGGGATGGGCAATAAATGCTGGCTATGCCAGCGATGCCCACATCCCATGAACGAATAAAAAAAAAAGGCGAGGTGTATAATGGGGTGAGGTGTAAAACGGGGCGAGGTGTATAATGGGTGAGGTGTATAATGGGGCGAGGTGTATAATGGGTGAGGTGTATAATGGGGCGAGGTGTATAATGGGGTGAGGTGTATAATGGGGTGAGGTGTATAATGGGTGAGGTGTATAATGGGTGAGGTGTATAATGGGTGAGGTGTATAATGGGGTGTGGTGTATAATGGGGTGAGGTGTATAATGGGGTGAGGTGTATAATGGGTGAGGTGTATATTGGGTGAGGTGTATAATGAGTGAGGTGTATAATAGGCGAGGTGTATAATGGGGCGAGGTTTATAATGGGGTGAGGTGTATAATGGGCGAGGTGTATAATGGGGCGAGGTGTATAATGGGGCGAGGTGTATAATAGGCGAGGTGTATAATGGGCGAGGTGTATAATAGGCGAGGTGTATAATGGGGCGAGGTGTATAATGGGGCGAGGTGTATAATGGGGCGAGGTGTATAATTGGGTGAAATTTTTAATGGGTGAGGTGTATAATGGGTGAGGTGTATAATGGGTGAGGTGTATAATAGGCGAGGTGTATAATGGGCGAGGTGTATAATAGGCGAGGTGTATAATAGGCGAGGTGTATAATGGGCGAGGTGTATAATAGGCGAGGTGTATAATGGGGTGAGGTGTATAATGAGTGAGGTGTATAATGGAGTGAAGTGTATAACGGGGCAAGGTGTATCATGGGGTGACGTGTATAATCGGTGAGGTTTATAATGGGACGAGGTGTATAATTGGGCGATCTTTAAAATCAGTGAGGTTTATAATGGGGGAGTTGTATAATGGGGTGAGGTGTATAATGGGTGAGGTGTATAATGGGTGAGGTGTATAATGGGTGAGGTGTATAATGGGGTGAGGTGTATAATGGGCAAGGTGTATAATGGGCGAGGTGTATAATGGGGTGAGGTGTATAATGGGGGAGTTGTATTATTGGGTGAGGTGTATAATGGGGTGAGGTGTATAATGGGTGAGGTGTATAATGGGGTGAGGTGTATAATGGGCGAGGTGTATAATGGGCGAGGTGTATAATGGGGTGAGCTGTTTAATGGGCGAGGTGTATAATGGGCGAGGTGTATAATGGGGTGAGGTGTATAATGGGGCGAGGTGTATAATGGGCGAGGTGTATAATGGGGTGAGGTGTATAATGGGGTGAGGTGTATAATGGGCGAGGTGTATAATGGGCGAGGTGTATAATGGGCGAGGTGTATATTGGGTGAGGTGTATAATGGGGTGAGGTGTATAATGGGCGAGGTGTATAATGGGCGAGGTGTATAATGGGCGAGGTGTATAATGGGCGAGGTGTATAATGGGCGAGCTGTATAATGGGGTGAGGTGTATAATGGGGTGAGGTGTATAATGGGGCGAGGTGTATAATGGGGTGAGCTGTTTAATGGGTGAGGTGTATAATGGGCGAGGTGTATAATGGGGTGAGGTGTATAATGGGGCGAGGTGTATAATGGGGCGAGCTGTTTAATGGGCGAGGTGTATAATGGGCGAGGTGTATAACGGGCGAGGTGTATAATGGGGCGAGGTGTATAATGGGGCGAGGTGTATAATGGGGCGAGTTGTATAATGGGGCGAGTTGTATAATGGGGTGAGGTGTATAATTGGGTGAAATTTTTAATGGGTGAGGTGTATAATGGGGTGAGGTGTATAATGGGTGAGGTGTATAATTGGGTGAAATTTTTAATGGGTGAGGTGTATAATGGGGTGAGGTGTATAATGGGGTGAGGTGTATAATTGGGTGAAATTTTTTATGGGTGAGGTGTATAATGGGGTGAGGTGTTTTAAGGGTGAGGTGTATAATGGGGCGAGTTGTATAATGGGGCAAGTTGTATAATGGGGCGAGTTGTATAATGGGGTGAGGTGTATAATTGGGTGAAATTTTTAATGGGTGAGGTGTATAATGGGGTGAGGTGTTTTAAGGGTGAGGTGTATAATGGGGCGAGGTGTATAATGGGGCGAGTTGTATAATGGGGCGAGTTGTATAATGGGGTGAGGTGTATAATTGGGTGAAATTTTTAATGGGCGAGGTGTATAATGGGGTGAGGTGTATAATGGGGCGAGGTGTATAATGGGGCGAGCTGTTTAATGGGCGAGGTGTATAATGGGCGAGGTGTATAATGGGTGAGGTGTATAATGGGCGAGGTGTATAATGGGTGAGGTTTATAATGGGGCGAGGTGTATAATGGGCGAGGTTTATAATGGGCGAGGTGTATAATGGGTGAGGTTTATAATGGGGCGAGGTGCATAATTGGGCGATCTTTAGAATCGGTGAGGTTTATAATGGGGGAGTTGTATTATTGGGCGAGGTGTATAATGGGGCGAGGTGTGTAATGGGGCGAGGTGTATAATGGGTGAGGTGTATAATGGGGCGAGGTGTATAATGGGCGAGGTGTATAATGGGCGAGGTGTATAATGGGTGAGGTGTATAATGGGCGAGGTGTATAATGGGGCGAGGTGTATAATGGGTGAGGTGTATAATGGGTGAGGTGTATAATGGGTGAGGTGTATAATGGGCGAGGTGTATAATGGGGTGAGGTGTATAACGGGCGAGGTGTATAACGGGTGTGGTGTATAACGGGCGAGGTGTATAATGGGGCGAGGTTTAAAAAGGTGTGAGGTGTATAACAGGCTGTACACGTTCGCTGATGACTGCACAGTGTTCAGTTCCATTCGCAACCCCTCAAATAATGAAGCAGTTCGGAGCCCGCATGCAGCAAGACCTGGACAACATCTCGGCTTGGGCTGAAAAGTGGCAAGTAACATTCGGGCCAGACAAGTGCCAGGCAATGACCATCTCCAACAAGAGAGTCTAACCACCTCCCCTTGACATTCAATGGCATTACCATCGTCGAATCCCCTACCATCAACATCCTGGGGGTCACCATTGACCAGAAACTTAACTGGACCAGCTATATAAATACTGTGGCTACAAGAGCAGGTCAGAGGCTGGGTATTCTGCGGCGAGTGACTCACCTCCTGACTCCCCAAAGCCTTTCCACCATCTACAAGGCACAAGTCAGGAGTGTGATGGAATACTCTCCACTTGCCTGGATGAATGCAGCTCCAACAACAATCAAGAAGCTTGACACCATCCAGGACAAAGCAGCCGGCTTGATTGGCACCCCATCCACCACCCTAAACATTCACTCCCTTCACCACCGGCGCACAGTGGCTGCAGTGTGTACCATCCACAGGATGCACTGCAGCAACTCGCCAAGGCTTCCTCGACAGCACCTCCCAAACCCACGACCTCTACCACATAGAAGGACAAGAGCAGCAGGCTCATGGGAACAACACCACCTGCATGTTCCCCTCCAAGTCACACACCATCCCGACTTGGAAATATATCGCCGTTCCTTCATCGTCGCTGGGTCAAAATCCTGGAACTCCCTTCCTAACAGCACTGTGGGAGAACCTTCACCACACGGACTGCAGTGGTTCACGAAGGCGGCTCACCACCACCTTCTCAAGGGCAATTAGGGATGGGCAATAAATGCTGGCTATGCCAGCGATGCCCACATCCCATGAACGAATAAAAAAAAAAGGCGAGGTGTATAATGGGGTGAGGTGTAAAACGGGGCGAGGTGTATAATGGGTGAGGTGTATAATGGGGCGAGGTGTATAATGGGTGAGGTGTATAATGGGGCGAGGTGTATAATGGGGTGAGGTGTATAATGGGGTGAGGTGTATAATGGGTGAGGTGTATAATGGGTGAGGTGTATAATGGGTGAGGTGTATAATGGGGTGTGGTGTATAATGGGGTGAGGTGTATAATGGGGTGAGGTGTATAATGGGTGAGGTGTATATTGGGTGAGGTGTATAATGAGTGAGGTGTATAATAGGCGAGGTGTATAATGGGGCGAGGTTTATAATGGGGTGAGGTGTATAATGGGCGAGGTGTATAATGGGGCGAGGTGTATAATGGGGCGAGGTGTATAATAGGCGAGGTGTATAATGGGCGAGGTGTATAATAGGCGAGGTGTATAATGGGGCGAGGTGTATAATAGGCGAGGTGTATAATAGGCGAGGTGTATAATGGGCGAGGTGTATAATAGGCGAGGTGTATAATGGGGTGAGGTGTATAATGAGTGAGGTGTATAATGGAGTGAAGTGTATAACGGGGCAAGGTGTATCATGGGGTGACGTGTATAATCGGTGAGGTTTATAATGGGACGAGGTGTATAATTGGGCGATCTTTAAAATCAGTGAGGTTTATAATGGGGGAGTTGTATAATGGGGTGAGGTGTATAATGGGTGAGGTGTATAATGGGTGAGGTGTATAATGGGTGAGGTGTATAATGGGGTGAGGTGTATAATGGGCAAGGTGTATAATGGGCGAGGTGTATAATGGGGTGAGGTGTATAATGGGGGAGTTGTATTATTGGGTGAGGTGTATAATGGGGTGAGGTGTATAATGGGTGAGGTGTATAATGGGGTGAGGTGTATAATGGGCGAGGTGTATAATGGGCGAGGTGTATAATGGGGTGAGCTGTTTAATGGGCGAGGTGTATAATGGGCGAGGTGTATAATGGGGTGAGGTGTATAATGGGGCGAGGTGTATAATGGGCGAGGTGTATAATGGGGTGAGGTGTATAATGGGGTGAGGTGTATAATGGGCGAGGTGTATAATGGGCGAGGTGTATAATGGGCGAGGTGTATATTGGGTGAGGTGTATAATGGGGTGAGGTGTATAATGGGCGAGGTGTATAATGGGCGAGGTGTATAATGGGCGAGGTGTATAATGGGCGAGGTGTATAATGGGCGAGCTGTATAATGGGGTGAGGTGTATAATGGGGTGAGGTGTATAATGGGGCGAGGTGTATAATGGGGTGAGCTGTTTAATGGGTGAGGTGTATAATGGGCGAGGTGTATAATGGGGTGAGGTGTATAATGGGGCGAGGTGTATAATGGGGCGAGCTGTTTAATGGGCGAGGTGTATAATGGGCGAGGTGTATAACGGGCGAGGTGTATAATGGGGCGAGGTGTATAATGGGGCGAGGTGTATAATGGGGCGAGTTGTATAATGGGGCGAGTTGTATAATGGGGTGAGGTGTATAATTGGGTGAAATTTTTAATGGGTGAGGTGTATAATGGGGTGAGGTGTATAATGGGTGAGGTGTATAATTGGGTGAAATTTTTAATGGGTGAGGTGTATAATGGGGTGAGGTGTATAATGGGGTGAGGTGTATAATTGGGTGAAATTTTTTATGGGTGAGGTGTATAATGGGGTGAGGTGTTTTAAGGGTGAGGTGTATAATGGGGCGAGTTGTATAATGGGGCAAGTTGTATAATGGGGCGAGTTGTATAATGGGGTGAGGTGTATAATTGGGTGAAATTTTTAATGGGTGAGGTGTATAATGGGGTGAGGTGTTTTAAGGGTGAGGTGTATAATGGGGCGAGGTGTATAATGGGGCGAGTTGTATAATGGGGCGAGTTGTATAATGGGGTGAGGTGTATAATTGGGTGAAATTTTTAATGGGTGAGGTGTATAATGGGGTGAGGTGTATAATTGGGTGAAATTTTTAATGGGTGAGGTGTATAATGGGGTGAGGTGTATAATTGGGTGAAATTTTTAATGGGTGAGGTGTATAATTGGGTGAAATTTTTAATGGGTGAGGTGTATAATGGGGTGAGGTGTATAATGGGGTGAGGTGTATAATTGGTCGAGGTGTATAATTGGTCGAGGTGTATAACGGGCGAGGTGTATAATTGGTCGAGGTGTATAACGGGCGAGGTGTATAACGGGCGAGGTGTATAACGGGGCGAGGTTTAAAAAGGTGTGAGGTGTATAACAGGCTGTACACGTTCGCTGATGATTGTACAGTGTTCAGTTCCATTCGCAACCCCTCAAATAATGAAGCAGTTCGGAGCCCGCATGCAGCAAGACCTGGACAACATCTCGGCTTGGGCTGAAAAGTGGCAAGTAACATTCGGGCCAGACAAGTGCCAGGCAATGACCATCTCCAACAAGAGAGTCTAACCACCTCCCCTTGACATTCAATGGCATTACCATCGTCGAATCCCCTACCATCAACATCCTGGGGGTCACCATTGACCAGAAACTTAACTGGACCAGCTATATAAATACTGTGGATGCAAGAGCAGGTCAGAGGCTGGGTATTCAACGGCGAGTGAGTCACCTCCTGACTCCCCAAAGCCTTTCCACCATCTGCAAGGCACAAGTCAGGAGTGTGATGGAATACTCTCCACTTGCCTGGATGAATGCAGCTCCAACAACAATCAAGAAGCTTGACACCAACCAGGACAAAGCAGCCCGCTTGATTGGCACCCCATCCACCACCCTAAACATTCACTCCCTTCACCACCGTCGCACAGTGGCTGCAGTGTGCACCATCCACAGGATGCACTGCAGCAACTCGCCAAGGCTTCTTCGACAGCACCTCCCAAACCCACGATCTCTACCACATAGAAGGACAAGAGCAGCAGGCTCATGGGAACAACACCACCTGCATGTTCCCCTCCCAGTCACACACCATCCCGACTTGGAAATATATCGCAGTTCCTTCATCGTCGCTGGGTCAAAATCCTGGAACTCCCTTCCTAACAGCACTGTGGGAGAACCTTCACCACACGGACTGCAGTGGTTCAAGAAGGCGGCTCACCACCACCTTCTCAAGGGCAATTAGGGATGGGCAATAAATGCTGGCTATGCCAGCGATGCCCACATCCCATGAACGAATAAAAAAAAAAGGCGAGGTGTATAATGGGGTGAGGTGTAAAACGGGTGAGGTGTACAATGGGTGAGGTGTACAATGGGTGAGGTGTATAATGGGTGAGGTGTATAATGGGGCGAGGCGTATAATGGGGTGAAGTGTTTAATGGGGTGAAGTGTTTAATGGGTGAGGTGTAAAACGGGTGAGGTGTAAAACGGGTGAGTTGTACAATGGGTGAGGTGTACAATGGGTGAGGTGTATAATGGGGCGAGGCGTATAATGGGGTGAAGTGTTTAATGGGGTGAAGTGTATAATGGGTGAGGTGTATAATGGGTGAGGTGAATAATTGGGTGAAGTGTTTAATGGGTGAGGTGTATAATGGAGTGAAGTGTATAACGGGGCAAGGTGTATAATCGGTGAGGTTTATAATGGGACGAGGTGCATAATTGGGCGATCTTTAGAATCGGTGAGGTTTATAATGGGGCGAGGTGTATAATGGGGCGAGGTGTATAATGGGGCGAGGTGTATAATGGGGCGAGGTGTGTAATGGGGGAGGTGTGTAAGAGGGCGAGGTGTGTAAGGGGGCGAGGTGTGTAAGGGGGCGAGGTGTGTAAGGGGGCGAGGTGTATAAGGGGGCGAGGTTTAAAAAGGTGTGAGGTGTATAACAGGCTGTACACGTTCGCTGTTGATTGTACAGTGTTCAGTTCCATTCGCAACCCCTCAAATAATGAAGCAGTTCGGAGCCCGCATGCAGCAAGACCTGGACAACATCTCGGCTTGGGCTGAAAAGTGGCAAGTAACATTCGCGCCAGATAAGTGCCAGGCAATGACCATCTCCATCAAGAGAGAGTCTAACCACCTCCCCTTGACATTCAACGGCATTACCATCGCCGAATCTCCCACCATCAACATCCTGGGGGTCACCATTGACCAGAAACTTAACTGGACCAGCTACATAAATACTGTGGCTACGAGAGCAGGTCAGAGGCTGGGTATTCTGCGGCGAGTGACTCACCTCCTGACTCCCCACAGCCTTTCCACCATCTACAAGGCACAAGTCAGGAGTGTGATGGAATACTCTCCACTTGCCTGGATGAATGCAGCTCCAACAACAATCAAGAAGCTTGACACCATCCAGGACAAAGCAGCCGGCTTGATTGGCACCCCATCCACCACCCTAAACATTCACTCCCTTCACCACCGGCGCACTGTGGCTGCAGTGTGTACCATCCACAGGATGCACTGCAGCAACTCGCCAAGGCTTCTTCGACAGCACCTCCCAAACCCACGACCTCTACCACATAGAAGGACAAGAGCAGCAGGCTCATGGGAACAACACCACCTGCATGTTCCCCTCCAAGTCACACACCATCCCGACTTGGAAATATATCGCCGTTCCTTCATCGTCGCTGGGTCAAAATCCTGGAACTCCCTTCCTAACAGCACTGTGGGAGAACCTTCACCACACGGACTGCAGTGGTTCACGAAGGCGGCTCACCACCACCTTCTCAAGGGCAATTAGGGATGGGCAATAAATGCTGGCTATGCCAGCGATGCCCACATCCCATGAACGAATAAAAAAAAAAGGCGAGGTGTATAATGGGGTGAGGTGTAAAACGGGGCGAGGTGTATAATGGGTGAGGTGTATAATGGGTGAGGTGTATAATGGGTGAGGTGTATAATGGGTGAGGTGTATAATGGGTGAGGTGTAAAATGGGGCGAGGTGTATAATGGGGCGAGGTGTATAATGGGTGAGGTGTATAATGGGCGAGGTGTATAATGGGCGAGGTGTATAATGGGTGAGGTGTATAATGGGGCGAGGCGTATAATGGTGCGAGGTTTATAATGGGGTGAGGTGTTTTAAGGGTGAGGTGTATAATGGGCGAGGTGTATAATGGGTGAGGTGTATAATGGGTGAGGTGTATAATGGGTGAGGTGTATAATGGGTGAGGTGTATAATGGGCGAGGTGTATAATGGGGCGAGGTGTATAATGGGGCGAGGTTTATAATGGGGTGAGGTGTATAACGGGCGAGGTGTATAATGGGGTGAGGTGTATAATGGGCGAGGTGTATAATGGGCGAGGTGTATAATGGGCGAGGTGTATAATGGGCGAGGTGTATAATGGGGTGAGGTGTACAATGGGTGAGGTGTATAATGGGGTGAGGTGTATAATGGGGCGAGGTGTATAACGGGCGAGGTGTATAATGGGGCGAGGTTTATAATTGGGTGAAATTTTTAATGGGTGAGGTGTATAATAGGCGAGGTGTATAATGGAGTGAGGTTTATAATGGGGTGAGGTGTTTTAAGGGTGAGGTGTATAATGGTGCGAGGTGTATAATGGAGTGAAGTGTTTAACGGGGCAAGGTGTATCATGGGGTGACGTGTATAATCGGTGAGGTTTATAATGGGACGAGGTGTATAATTGGGCGATCTTTAAAATCAGTGAGGTTTATAATGGGGGAGTTGTATAATGGGGTGAGGTGTATAATGGGTGAGGTGTATAATGGGTGAGGTGTATAATGGGTGAGGTGTATAATGGGGTGAGGTGTATAATGGGCGAGGTGTATAATGGGCGAGGTGTATAATGGGGTGAGGTGTATAATGGGGGAGTTGTATTATTGGGTGAGGTGTATAATGGGGTGAGGTGTATAATGGGTGAGGTGTATAATGGGGTGAGCTGTTTAATGGGCGAGGTGTATAATGGGCGAGGTGTATAATGGGGTGAGGTGTATAATGGGGTCAGGTGTATAATGGGGCGAGGTGTATAATGGGGTGAGCTGTTTAATGGGCGAGGTGTATAATGGGCGAGGTGTATAATGGGCGAGGTGTATAATGGGGTGAGGTGTATAATGGGGTGAGGTGTATAATGGGCGAGGTGTATAATGGGCGAGGTGTATAATGGGCGAGGTGTATAATGGGCGAGGTGTATAATGGGTGAGGTGTATAATGGGTGAGGTGTATAATGGGGTGAGGTGTATAATGGGTGAGGTATACAATGGTGTGAGGCGTACAATGGAGTGAAGTGTATAATGGGGTGAGGTGTATAATCGGTGAGGTTTATAATGGGACGAGGTGCATAATTGGGCGATCTTTAGAATCGGTGAGGTGTATAATGGGGGAGTTGTATTATTGGGCGAGGTGTATAATCAGTGAGGTGTATAATGGGGTGAGGTTTATAATGGGGTGAGGTTTATAATGGGGTGAGGTGTATAATGGGGTGAGGTGTATAATGGAGTGAGGTGTATAATGGGGTGAGGTGTATAATGGGGCGAGGTGTATAACGGGCGAGGTGTATAACGGGCGAGGTGTATAACGGGGCGAGGTTTAAAAAGGTGTGAGGTGTATAACAGGCTGTACACGTTCGCTGATGATTGTACAGTGTTCAGTTCCATTCGCAACCCCTCAAATAATGAAGCAGTTCGGAGCCCGCATGCAGCAAGACCTGGACAACATCTCGGCTTGGGCTGAAAAGTGGCAAGTAACATTCGGGCCAGACAAGTGCCAGGCAATGACCATCTCCAACAAGAGAGTCTAACCACCTCCCCTTGACATTCAATGGCATTACCATCGTCGAATCCCCTACCATCAACATCCTGGGGGTCACCATTGACCAGAAACTTAACTGGACCAGCTATATAAATACTGTGGCTACAAGAGCAGGTCAGAGGCTGGGTATTCAACGGCGAGTGACTCACCTCCTGACTCCCCAAAGCCTTTCCACCATCTGCAAGGCACAAGTCAGGAGTGTGATGGAATACTCTCCACTTGCCTGGATGAATGCAGCTCCAACAACAATCAAGAAGCTTGACACCAACCAGGACAAAGCAGCCCGCTTGATTGGCACCCCATCCACCACCCTAAACATTCACTCCCTTCACCACCGGCGCACAGTGGCTGCAGTGTGTACCATCCACAGGATGCACTGCAGCAACTCGCCAAGGCTTCTTCGACAGCACCTCCCAAACCCACGATCTCTACCACATAGAAGGACAAGAGCAGCAGGCTCATGGGAACAACACCACCTGCATGTTCCCCTCCCAGTCACACACCATCCCGACTTGGAAATATATCGCAGTTCCTTCATCGTCGCTGGGTCAAAATCCTGGAACTCCCTTCCTAACAGCACTGTGGGAGAACCTTCACCACACGGACTGCAGTGGTTCAAGAAGGCGGCTCACCACCACCTTCTCAAGGGCAATTAGGGATGGGCAATAAATGCTGGCTATGCCAGCGATGCCCACATCCCATGAACGAATAAAAAAAAAAGGCGAGGTGTATAATGGGGTGAGGTGTAAAACGGGGCGAGGTGTATAATGGGGCGAGGTGTATAATGGGGCGAGGTGTATAATGGGTGAGGCGTACAATGGGGTGAGGTGTATAATGGAGTGAAGTGTATAACGGGGCAAGGTGTATAATCGGTGAGGTTTATAATGGGACGAGGTGCATAATTGGGCGATCTTTAGAATCGGTGAGGTTTATAATGGGGGAGTTGTATAATGGGGCGAGGTGTATAAGGGGGCGAGGTGTATAAGGGGGCGAGGTTTAAAAAGGTGTGAGGTGTATAACAGGCTGTACACGTTCGCTGTTGATTGTACAGTGTTCAGTTCCATTCGCAACCCCTCAAATAATGAAGCAGTTCGGAGCCCGCATGCAGCAAGACCTGGACAACATCTCGGCTTGGGCTGAAAAGTGGCAAGTAACATTCGCGCCAGATAAGTGCCAGGCAATGACCATCTCCATCAAGAGAGAGTCTAACCACCTCCCCTTGACATTCAACGGCATTACCATCGCCGAATCTCCCACCATCAACATCCTGGGGGTCACCATTGACCAGAAACTTAACTGGACCAGCTACATAAATACTGTGGCTACGAGAGCAGGTCAGAGGCTGGGTATTCTGCGGCGAGTGACTCACCTCCTGACTCCCCACAGCCTTTCCACCATCTACAAGGCACAAGTCAGGAGTGTGATGGAATACTCTCCACTTGCCTGGATGAATGCAGCTCCAACAACAATCAAGAAGCTTGACATCATCCAGGACAAAGCAGCCCGCTTGATTGGCACCCCATCCACCACCCTAAACATTCACTCCCTTCACCACCGGCGCACAGTGGCTGCAGTGTGTACCATCCACAGGATGCACTGCAGCAACTCGCCAAGGCTTCTTCGACAGCACCTCCCAAACCCACGACCTCTACCACATAGAAGGACAAGAGTAGCAGGCTCATGGGAACAACACCACCTGCATGTTCCCCTCCAAGTCACACACCATCCCGACTTGGAAATATATCGCCGTTCCTTCATCGTCGCTGGGTCAAAATCCTGGAACTCCCTTCCTAACAGCACTGTGGGAGAACCTTCACCACACGGACTGCAGTGGTTCACGAAGGCGGCTCACCACCACCTTCTCAAGGGCAATTAGGGATGGGCAATAAATGCTGGCTATGCCAGCGATGCCCACATCCCATGAACGAATAAAAAAAAAAGGCGAGGTGTATAATGGGTGAGGTGTAAAACGGGGCGAGGTGTACAATGGGTGAGGTGTATAATGGGGTGAGGTGTATAATGGGGTGAGGTGTATAATGGGCGAGGTGTATAATGGGGCGAGGTGTATAATGGGCGAGGTGTATAATGGGTGAGGTGTATAATGGGCGAGGTGTATAATGGGGCGAGGTGTATAATGGGGCGAGGTGTATAATGGGGTGAGGTGTATAATTGGGCGGCCGAGCTGATATTTCCCGTTTTACACAATCGCCTAAAATTCAAATTACCCCCATTGAGTGGCACTATTCTCTAAACCTTCCCAGCCTCCTTTACACTATTCTCTAACCCTTACTAAACATCCCTGACACTATTCTCTATTCCTTCCTAACCTCCCTGACACTATTCTCAAACCCCTCACTAACCTCCCTGACACTATTCTCCAACCACTCACTAACATCCATGACACTATTCCCCAAACACTCACTAACCTCTCTGACGCTATTTTCTAACACTTCCTAACCGCCCTGACACTATTCTCTAACCCCTTTCTAACCACCCTGACACTATTCACTAATCCCTCACAAGCCTCCCTGACACTATTCTCTAACCTTTCACTAATCTCCCTGGCATCATTGCCTAACCCATCCTAACCTCCCTGACACGATTCTCTACCCCTTCCTAACCTCCATGTCACCATTCTCTAAAACTTCCTAACCTCCTGACACTCTTCTCTAGCCCCTCACTAACGTCCTTGACACTATACTGTAACCCTTTCTAAACTCCCTGACACTATTCTCTAATCCATCCTAACATCTCCGACACTATTCTCTAACCTTTCCTAACCTCCCTGAAACCATTCTCTAACCTTTCACTGACCTCCCTGACAGCATTCGCTAACCTTTCACCAAACTCCCTCACAGTATTCTCTGACCCTCACTAACCTCCCAGGCACTATTCTCAAACCCCTCACTAACCTCCCCGACACTATTCTCTAACCTGTCCTAACATTCCTGACACAATCTGTAACCCCTCACTAACCTCTGTGACACTATTCTCTAACCCTTCCGAACCTCCCTGACACGATTCTCTAACCTTTCACTAACATCCCTGACACCATTCTGTAACCTTTCACTAACCTCCCTTACACCATTCTCTAACCCTACCTAACCTAGCTCACACTGTTCTCTAACCCTTCCCTTACCTCCCTGACACCATTCTCTAACCTTTTCCAATCCTCCCTGACACCATTCTCTTAAATTTCACCACCCTCCCTGACACCATTATCTAATCCTTCCTAACCTCCCTGACACCATTCTCAAAACTTTCCTAGCCTCCCTGACACCATTCTCTAACCTTTCACAAAACTCCCTGACACCATTCTCCAACTCTTCCCAACATCCCTGACACTATTCAATAGACCCTCACTAATCACCCCGATACTATTCTCTGACCCTTCCTAACATCCCTGACACTATTCTCGAAACATTCCTAACCTCCCTGAAACTGTTCACTCGCCCCTCATTAATCTCCCTGACACTATTCTCTAATCCTTCCTAACCTCCCTGATACTATTCTCTAAAACTTCCCAAGGCTCCTGGCACTATTCTCAAACCCATCCTAACCCCATGACACCATTCTTTATTCCTTCCTAACCTCCCTGACACTATTATCTAACCCCTCACTAAGCTTCCTGACACTATTCTCTAACGCTTCCTAACCTCCCTGACACTATTTTCTAACCCTTCCTAACTTCCCTGACACCATTCTCTAACCACTCCCTAACCTCCCTGACACTTTTCTCTAACCCTTCAAAACCTCTGTGACACCTTTCTCTAACCCCTCACTAATCTCCCTGACACTAATCTCTAACCCTTCCCTAAACTCCCTGACACTATTCCCTAAGCTGTCCTAACCTCCCTGAAGTCATTTTCTAACCTTTCACTAACCTCTCTGACACCATTCTCTAACCTTTCCTAACGTCCCTGACACGATTCACTAACTTTAACTAACCTCCCAGACAACATTCTCTTACCCCTCACTCGCCTCCCTGACACCCCTCTCTAACTTCCCTGACATTATACTCCATCCCTTCCTAACCTCCCTGATACTATTCTCTAGCACCTCACTAGCCTCCCTGACACTACTCTCTAACCTTTCCTAACCTCCATGACACTATTCTCCAACCCCTCACTAACTTCCCTGACATTATTCCCTAACCCTTCCTAACCTCCCTGACACTATTCTCTAACCCTTGCTAAACTGCCTGACACTATTCCCTAACCTTTTACTAACCTCCCTGACACCAATTTCTAATGCGTCCTGACCTCCATGACACCACTCTCTAACTCCTTATTAACCTCCCTGACACTATTCTCTCATCCATCCTAACATCTCCGACACCATTCTCTAACCCTTCCTAACCTCCCTGACACCATTCTCTAACCCTTCCTAACCTCCCTGACACTATTCTCTAACTCTTCCTAACCTCCCTGACACCATTCTCTAAACCTTCCTAAACTCCCTGACACTATTCTCTAACTCTTCCTAACCTCCCTGACACCATTCTCTAACTCTTTCTAACCTCCCTGACACCATTCTATAACCTTTAACTAACCTCCCTGACAATCTTCTCGAAATCTTCCTAACCTCCCTGACACTAATCTCTAACTCCTCACTAACCTCCCTGAAACTATTCTCTATCCCCTTACGAACCACCCTGACATCATTCACTAACCCCTCACTAGCCTCCCTGACACTATTCACTAACTCCTCACTATCATCCTTGACATTATTCTCTAGTCCTTCCTAACCTCCCTGACACTATTCTAGGAACATAGGAACAGGAGTAGGCCATTCAGCCCCTCGTGCCTGCTCCACCATTTGATAAGATCATGGCTGATCTGTGATCTAACTCCATATACCTGCCTTTGGCCCATATCCCTTAATACCTTTGGTTGCCAAAAAGCTATCTATCTCGCATTTAAATTTAGCAATTGAGCTAGTATCAATTGCTGTTTGCGGTAGAGAGTTCCAAACTTCTACTACCCTTTGTGTGTAGAAATGTTTTCTAATCTCGCTCCTGAAAGGTCTGGCTCTAATTTTTAGACTGTGCCCCCTACTCCTAAAATCCCCAACCAGCGGAAATAGTTTCTCTCTATCCACCCTATCTGTTCCCCTTAATATCTTATAAACTTCGATCAGATCACCCCTTAACCTTCGAAACTCGAGAGAATACAACCCCAATTTGTGTAATCTCTCCTCGTAACTTAACCCTTGAAGTCCGGGTATCATTCTAGTAAACCTACGCTGCACTCCCTCCAAGGCCAATATGTCCTTCCGAAGGTGCGGTGCCCAGAACTGCTCACAGTACTCCAGGTGCGGTCTAGCCAGGGTTTTGTATAGCTGCAGCATAACTTCTGCCCCCTTGTACTCCAGTCCTCTAGATATAAAGGCCAGCATTCCATTTGCCTTCTTGATTATTTTCTGCACCTGTTCATGACACTTCAATGATCTATGTACCTGAACCCCGAAGTCCCTTTGGACATCCACTGTTTTTAACTTTTTACCATTTAGAAAGTACCCTGTTCTATCCTTTTTTGATCCAAAGTGGATGACCTCACATTTGTTGACATTGAATTCCATTTGCCACAGTTTTGCCCATTCACCTAATCTATCAATTTCGCTTTTTAATTTTATGTTTTCATCTACACTGCTTACAATGCCACCAATCTTTGTGTCATCGGCAAACTTAGATATGAGACTTTCTATGCCTTCATCTAAGACGTTAATAAATATTGTGAATAATTGAGGCCCCAAGACAGATCCCTGCGGGACTCCACTAGTCACATCCTGCCAATGTGAGTACCTTCCCATTATCCCTACTCTCCGTCGCCTTTCGCTCAGCCAACTTCCTAACCAAGTCCATACTTTTCCCTCTATTCCATGGGCTTCTATCTTAGCTAACAGTCTCTTATGTGGGACCTTATCAAATGCCTTCTGGAAGTCCATATAAATAACATCCACTGACATTCCCCTGTCCACTACTTTAGTCATCTCTTCAAAAAATTCAATCAGGTTTGTCAGGCACAACCTACCTTTCACAAATTCATGCTGGCTCTCTCTGATTAACTGAAAATTCTCGAGGTGTTCAGTCACCCTATCCTTAATTATAGACTCCAGCATTTTCCCCACAACAGATGTTAGGCTAACTGGTCTATAATTCCCCGGTTTCCCTCTCTCTCCTTTCTTAAAAAGCGGAGTGACATGTGCAATTTTCCAATCTAGAGGGACAGTTCCTGAATCTAGAGAACTTTGAAAGATTATAGTTAGGGCATCCGCAATGTGCTCACCTACTTCCTTTAAAACCCTGGGATGGAAACCATCTGGTCCTGGGGATTTGTCACTCTTTAGTGCTATTATTTTCTTCATTACTGTTGCTTTACTTATGTTAATTTTATCGAGTCCCTGTCCCCGATTCAATATTAGTTTTCTTGGGATTTCCGGCATGCTATCTTCTTTTTCGACTGTAAATACTGACGCAAAGTAATTGTTCAACATGTCCGCCATTTCCCCATTGTCAATGACAATATCCCCACTTTCAGTTTTTAAGGGGCCAACACTGCTCCTGACCACCCTCTTTTTCCTAATATAACTATAAAAGTTCTTCGTATTGGTTTTGATATCCCTTGCGAGTTTCTTTTCATACTCTCTTTTTGTAGCTCGCTAACCTCCCTGACACTATTGTCTAACTCCTCACTAATCTCCCTAATATTATTCTCTAAGGCTTCCTAACCTCCCTGAGGCTATTCTCTAACCTTACACTAACCTCCCTGACAACATTCTCTAACCCGTCCTAACTTCCATGAAACTATTCTCTAAACCCTCACTAACCTCCCTGATACTATTCTTGAACGCTTCCTTACCTCCCTGACACTATCCTCTAACCCTTCCTAACCCCCATGACACTATTCAATAATCCCTCACTAGCCTACCTGACACTATTTTCTAACACTTCCTAACCTCCTTGACACCATTTTGTAACCTTTCACTAACCTCCCTGACACTATTCCCTTATGCCTCACTAACTTCCCTGGCACTATTGTCTAACTCCTCACTAACATCCCTGCCACTATTCTCAAACCTCTCTCTAACCTCCCTGACACTATTCAATATCCCCTCACTAACCTCCCTGACACTATTCCCTTACGCCTCACTAACTTCCCTGGCACTATTGTCTAACTCCTCACTAACATCCCTGCCACTATTCTCAAACCTCTCACTAACCTCCCTGACACTATTCAATATCCTCTCACTAACCTCCCTGAAACTATTCTCTAACACTTCCTAACCTCCCTGACACCATTTTGTAACTTTTCACTAACCTCCTGTACACCATTCTCTAACCCTTCCTAACCTCCCTGACACTATTCTCTAACCTTTAACTAACCTCCCTGACAATCTTCTCAAAATCTTCCTAACTTCCCTGACACTAATCTCTAACCCCTCAGTGACCACCTGACACCATTCTATAACCCTTCCTAACCTCTATGAAATTATTCTCGAACTCCTCACTAACCTCATTGAAACTATTCTCTAACCCCTTATGACCCACCCTGACACCATTCACTAACCCCTCGCTAGCCTCCCTGACACCATTCACTAACCCCTCACTAGCCTCCCTGACACTATTCACTAACTCCTCACTATCATCCCTGACATTATTCTCTAACCCGTCCTAACCTTCCTGATGTGATTCTCTAAACCCTCACTAACCTCCCTGACACTATTCTCTTACGCCTCACCAACTTCCCTGGCACTATTGTCTAACTCCTCACTAACCTCCCTGCCACTATTCTCTAACCTCTGACTAACCTCCCTGACACTATTCAAATATCCCCTCACTAACCTCCCTGGCACTGTTCTCTAACCCTTCCTAACGTCCCTGACACCATTCTCTATCCCTTGCTAACCTCCCTGACACTATTTTCTAAACCCCTCACTAATCTCCCTAACATTATTCTCTAAACCTTCCTAATCTCCCTGACACTATTCTCTAACTTTACACTAACCTCCCTGACAACATTCTCTAACCCGTCCTAACTTCCATGAAACTATTCTCTAAACCCTCACTAACCTCCCTGATACTATTCTCGAACGCTTCCTAACCTCCCTGACACTATTCTCTAACCTATCTCTAACCTGCCTGACCCTATTCGCTACCCCTTCCTTACCACCCTGACACTAACCTCTAACCCTTCCTAACCTCCATGACACTATTCAATAATCCCTCACTAACCTACCTGACACTATTTTCTAACCCTTCCTAACCTACCAGAAACTATTCTCTAACCCTTCCTTACCTCCCTGACACTATTCTCAAACCCCTCACTAACCTCCCTGAAACACTTTTCTAACCCCTTACTAACCACCCTGACACCATTCACTAACCCCTCACTATTGTCCCTGACATAATTCTCTAACCTTTCCTAACCTCCCTTACACCATTCTCTATTCCTTCCTATCCTCACTAATACTATTCTCTAACCCCTCACTAACCTTCCTGACACTATTCTCTAAACCTTCCTAACCTCCCTGATGTAATTCTCTAACCTTTCATTAGCCTCTCTGACACCATTCTCTAACCTTTCATAAACCTCCCTGACACCATTCACTAACCTTTCACTAACCTCCCTGACACTATTCTCTAATCCGTCCTAACCTCCCTGACACCATTCTCTAACCCTTCCTAACCACCCTGACACCATTCTATAACTTTTCACTAACCTCCCTGACAATCTTCTCAAAATCTTCCGTACCTACCTGACACTATTCTCTAACCCTTCCTAACCACGTAGGCAGTATTCTGTAACCTTTCATGAACCTCTCTGACGCTATTCTGTAACCCTTCCTAATATCTCCGACACCATTCTCCAACACTTCCCTTACCTCCCTGACACTATTCTCTAACCCTTCCTAACCTCCCTGACACTATTCTCTAACGCCAAACTAACCTCCTTGACACTATGCTCAAACCACTCACTAACCTCTCTGACACTATTGTCTAACCCCTCACTAATCTCCCTGACACTATTCTCTAAGCCTTCCTAATCTCCCTGACACCATTCTCTTACCGCTCACGATCCTCCCTCACACTTTTCTCTAACCCTTCCAAACCTCTGTGACAGCTTTCTCTAATCCCTCACCAACCTCCCTGACATTATTCTCTATCCCTTGCTAATCTCCCTGATACTATTCTCTATCCCCTCACCAACATCTCTGACACTATACTCTAACCTTTCCTAACCTCCCAGACACTATTCTCCAACCCTTCCTTACCATCCTGACACTATTCTCTAACACTTCCTAGCCTCCTGACACTCTTCTCTAGCCCCTCATTAACGTACCTGACACCATTGTCCAACCCTTCCCTAACCACCCTGACACTATTCTCTAGCCCCTCATTAACCTCCCTGAAACTATTCTTGAATCCTTCCTAACAGCCCAGACACTATTGTCCGACACTTCCTAAGCTCCCTGACACGATTCTCTGACCCTTCCTAACCTCCGTGACACCTTTCTCTAACCCCTTACTAACCTCCCTGACACTATTCTCTAACCCTTGCTAACCACCCTGATACTATTCTCCATCCCCTCACCAACATGTCTGTCAGTATACTCTAACCTTTCCTAACCTCCCTGACACCATTCTCTAACCTTTCACTAACCTCCCTGACACCATTCTCTAACCTTTCACTAACCTCCCTGACACCATTTTCTAACCCTTCCTAACCTCCATGAAACTATTCTCTAACGCCTCAATAACCTCCCGGACACTATTCTCTAACCCTTCCTTACCACGCTGACACTATTCACTAACACTTCCTAACCTCCTGACACTCTTCTCTACCCCCTCACTAATGTACCTGACACCATTGTCCAACCCTTCCCTAACCACCCTGACACTATTCTCTAGCCCCTCACCAACCTCCCTGAAACTATTCTCAAATCCTTCCTAACAGCCCAGACACTATTCTCTGGTACTTCCTAACCTCCCTGTCACCATTCTCAATCCTTTCCTAACCAGCCCGATACCATTCTCTAACATTTCACAAACTTCCCTGACACCATTCTCTAACCGTTCACTAATCTTCCTGACACCATTCCCTAATGCTTCCTATCCTCTCAGACACCATTCTCTAACCCTTCCTAACCTCCCTGTCACCATTCTCTAACCTTTCAGAAACCTCCCTGACACTATTCTCTAACCTTTCACTAACCTCCCTGACCCCATTCTCTAAACCCTCACTGAACTCCCTCACACTATTATCTAACCCCTCACTAACCTCCCTGACCTTATTCTCTAATCTTTCACTAACCTCCCTGACACCATTCTATAACAATTCATATCCTCCCTCATACCATTCTCTAACCCTTCCTAACTTCCCTGACACAATTCTATAATTTTTCACTAACCTCCCTGACAATCTTCTCAAAATCTTCCGAACCTCCCTGACACTAAGCTCTAACCCCTCAGTAACCAACCTGACACTATTCTCTAACCTTTCACGAACCTCCCTGATGCTATTCTGTAACCCTTCCTAACATCTCCGACACCATTCTCCAACCCTTCCCTTACCTCCCTGACACTATTTTCTAACCCTTCCTAACCTCCCTGACACCATTCTCTAACCCCAAACTAACCTCCCTGATACTATGTTCAAACCACTCACTAACCTCTCTGACACTATTGTCTAACCCCTCACTAATCTCCCTGACACTATTCTCTAAGCCTTCCTAACCTCTCTGACACCATTCTCTTACCGCTCACAATCCTCCCTCACACTTTTCTCCAACCCTTCCAAACCTCTGTGACTCCTTTCTCTAACCCCTTACTAACCTCCCTGACACTAATCTCTAACCCTTCCCCAACCTCCCTGACACTATTCTCTATCCCTTGCTAACCACCCTAACACTATTTTCTATCCCCTCACCAACATCTCTGACACTATACTCTAACCTTTCCTAACCTCCCTGACACCATTCTCTAACCTTTCACTAACCTCCCTGACACCATTCTCTAACCCTTCCTAACCTCCATGAAACTATTCTCTAACCTCTCACTAATCTGCCGGACACTATTCTCTAACACTTCCTTACCACGCTGACACTATTCTCCAACACTTCCTAACCTCCTGACACTCTTCTCTAGCCCCTCACTAATGTTCCTGACACCATTGTCCAACCCTTCCCTAACCACCCTGACACTATTCTCTAGCCCCTCACTAGCCTCCCTGAAACTATTCTCGAATCCTTCCTAACAGCCCAGACACTATTCTCTGACACTTCCTAAGCTCCCTGTCACCATTCTCAATCCTTTCCTAACCAGCCCGATACCATTCTCTAATTCCCTGACACCATTCTCTAACCGTTCACTAATCTCAATGACACCATTCCCTAATGCTTCATAACCTCTCTGACACCATTCTCTAACCCTTTCTAATCTCCCTGTCACCATTCTCTAACCTTTCACTAACCTCCCTGACACAAATCTCTAACCCTTCCTGTTCACCCAGACACTATTCTCTAACCCTTCCTAACCTCTCTGACACCTTTGTCTAACCCCTCACTAACCTCACTGACATCATTCTCTAACCCCTCACAAAACTCCCTGATAACATTCTCTTACCCTTCCTAACCTCCATGAAACTATTCTCTAGCCCTTTACTAATGCCCCGACACTATTCTCTAAACCATCCTAATCGCACAGACACTATTATCTAACCCCTCACTAACCTCCCTGACCCTATTCTCTAATCTTTCACTAACCTCCCTGACACCATTCTCTAACCCTTCCTAACCTCCCTGTCACCAGCCTCTAACCTACCTTTCATTAACCTCCCTGACACTATTCTCTAACCTTCCTTACCTCTCTGATGCCATTCTCTAAACTTTCACTAACATCCTCGGAACCATTCTTAACTTTCACTAACCTCCCTGACACTATTCTCTAACCCCTCTCTGACACTGTTCTCTAACCCCTCAGTAACCTCCCAGACACTATTCTCTGACCCTTCCATAACATCTGTGACACGTTTCTCCAACCTTTCACTAACTTCCCTGACACCATTCTCTAGCCTTTCACTAATCTCCCTGACACCATTCCCTAACTTTTCACAATCTACCCTGACACTATGATCTAATGCTTCCTAACCTCCCTGACACCATTCTCTAACCTATTACTAACCTCCCTGACACCATTCTCTAACCTATCACTAACCACCCTGACACCAGGCTCAATCCTTTCCCAACCTCCCCAACACCATTCTCTAACATTTCACAAACTACCCTGACAGCATTTTCCACCTTTTCACTAATGTCCCTGACACCATTCTCTAGCCCCTCATTAATCTCCCAGACACTATTCTCTAACCCGTCCTAACCTCCCTGGCACCATTCTCTATCCTTTCACCAACCTCCCTGACACTATTCTCTAACCCGTCCTAACCTCCCTGACACCATTCTCTATCCTTTCACCAACCTCCCTAACACTATTCTCTAACCATTCCTATCCACCCTGTCACTATGTTCTAATCCTTCCAAACCTCCCTGGCACTATTCTCCAAACCTCTCACTAACCTCCCTAACATCATTCTTGAACCTATCACGAACCTCCCAGACAACATTCTCTAACCTTTCACTAACCTCCCTGACCCATTGTCTTATCCTTCCTAACCTCCATGAAACTATTCTCTAACCCCTCACTAACCTCCCTGACTCTATTTTCTGGTCCTTCCTAACCTCCCTGACCACCATTCTCTAACGCTTCCTAACTTCCCTGACACCATTCACTAACACTTCTCTAAACTCCCTGACACAATTCTCTAACCCTTCCTAACCTCCATGACACTATGGAATAACCCCTCACTAACCAATCTGAAACTATTCTTCAACTCCTCAGCAACTTCCCAGACATTATTCCCTAACCCTTCCTAACCTCCCTAACACTATTCTCTAACTCTTCCTAACCTCCCTAACACCATTCTCTAACCCCTCACTAACCTCCCTGACGCTATTCTCTAACCACTCACTAATTCCCTGACATAATTCTCTAACCCTTCCTAACCTACCTAACACTATTCTCTATCCCTTGCTAACCTCCCTGAAACTATTGTCTAACCCCTCACTAACCTCCCTGACACTATTCTCTAACACTTCTTAGCCTCCTGACACTCTTCTGTAGCCCCTCACTAATGTACCTGACACCATTGTCCAACCCTTCCCTAACCACCCTGACACTAATCTCTAGCCCCTCACTAACCTCCCTGAAACTATTCTCTAATCCTTCCTAACCGGCCAGACACTATTCTCTGACACTTCCTAAGCTCCCTGACACGATTCTCTAACCCTTCCTAACCTCCCTGTCACCATTCTCAATCCTTTCCTAACCTCCCGACACTATTCTCTAACATTTCACAAACTTCCCTGACACCATTCTCTAACCTTTCACTAAACTCCCTGACACCATTCCCTAACTTTTCACAATCTACCATGATCTAATGCTTCCTAACCTCTCTGACACCATTCGATAACCTTTCAGAAACCTCCCTGACAATATTCTCTAACCTTTCACTATCCTCCCTGACCCCATTCTCTAACCCCTCACTAAACTCCCTGACACAAATCTCTAACCCTTCCTGTTCACCCAGACACTATTCTCTAACCCTTCCTAACCTCTCTGACACCTTTGTCTAACCCCTCACTAACCTCCCTGACAACATTCTCTAACCTTTCACAAACCTCCCTGATAACATTCTCTTACCCTTCCTAACCTCCATGAAACTATTTTCTAGCCCTTCACTACTGAGCCTGACACTATTCTCTAACCTTCCTAATCTCACAGACACTATTATCTAACCCCTCACTAACCTCCCTGACCCTATTCTCCAATCTTTCACTAACCTCACTGACACTATTCTCTAACCCTTCCTTACCTCTCTGACGCCATTCTCTAACCTTTCACTAACGTCCCTGGCACCATTCTTAATCTTTCACTAACCTCCCTGACACTATTCTCTAACCCCTCACTGACCACCCTGATACTGTTCTATAACCCCTCACGAACCTCCCAGACACTATTCTTTGACCCTTCCGTAATGTTTGTGACACGTTTCTCTAGCCTTTCACTAACTTCCCTGACACCATTCTCTAACATTTCACTAATCTCTCTGACACCATTCTCTAGCCCCGCACTAATCTTCCTGACATTATTCTCTAACCCTTCCTAACCGCACTGATACTATTCTCTAGCCCCTCACTAACCTCCCTGAAACTATTCTCTAATCCATCCGAACCGCCCAGACACTATTCTCTGACACTTCCTAAGCTCCCTGACACTAATCTCTAACCCTTGCTATCCACCCTGTCACTATTTTCTAACCCTTCTAAACCTCCCTGGTACTATTCTCCAAACCCCTTACTAACCTCCCTGTTATCATTCTCGAACCTGTAACTAACCTCCTTGACACCATTCTCTAACCTTTCACTAACCACCCTGACACCATTGTCTTACCCTTCCTAACCTCCATGAAACTATTCATTAACCACTCACTAACCTCCCTGACCACTATTCTCTAACGCTTCCTAACCTCCCTGACACCATTCACTAACCCTTCTCTAAACTCCCTGACACTATCCTCTAACCCTTCCTAACCTCCATGACACTATTGAATAACCCCTCACTAACATATATGACACTATTTACTAACCCTTTCTATCCTCCCTGACATCATTATTTAATTCTTCCTAACCTCCCTGACACTATTCTCTATCCTTTGCTAACCTCCCTGATACTATTCGCTATCCCCTCACCAACATCTCTGACACTATACTCTAACCTTTCCTAACCTCCCTGACACCATTCTCTAACCCTTCCTAACATCCATGAAATTATTCCCCAACCCCACACTAATCTCCCGGACTCTATTCTCTACCCTTCAATAACCTCCCTGACACTATTCTCTAACCCTTCCTAACCTCCCTGACACTATTCTCTAACCCTTCCTAACCTCCCTGACACTATTCTCTAACCCTTCCTAACATATCTGACACCATTCTCTAACCCCTCACTAACCTCCCTGACACTATTTTCTAACCCTTCCTAACATATCTGACACCATTCTCTAACCGTTCACTAACGTCCCTGACACTATTCTCTAATCCTTCCTAACCACGTAGACAGTATTCTCTAACCTTTCATGAACCTCCCTAACACCATTCTCTAACCTATCACTAACCTCCCTGACACTATTCTCTAACCTATCACTAACCTCCCTGACATTATTTTCTAACCCTTCCTAACCTCCCGATCACCATTTTCTAACCCCTCACTATCCTCCTGGACACTATTCTCTACCCCTTCCTTACCACCCTGACACTATTCTCTAACACTTCCTAGCCTCCTGACACTCTTCTCTAGCCCCTCACTAACCTCCCTGACACCATTCTCTAACCCTTCCTAACCACCCAGACACCATTCTATAACTTTTCACTAACCTCCTGACAATCTTCTCGAAATCTTCCTAACCACCCTGACACTATTCTCTAACCCTACCTAACCTCCCTGACATCATTCTCTCTCCCTTCCAAATCTCACAGACACGATTATCCAACCCCTCACTAACCTCCCTGACCCTATTCTCTAATCTTTCACTAATCTCCCTGACACCATTCTCTAACCCTTCCTAACCTCCCTGTCGCCATTCTCTAACTTTTCACTAACCTCCTGACAATCTTCTCGAAATCTTCCGAACCTCCCTGACACTAATCTCTAACCCCTCACTAACCTCCCCGACACTATTCTTTAACCCTTCCTAACATCTCTGACACCATTCTGTAACCATTCACTAACATCCTTGATACTATTCTCTAACCCTTCCTAACCTCTATTACACCATTCTCAATCCTTTCCTGACCTCCCCGACACCATTCTCTAATATTTCACAAACTTCCCTGACACCATGATCTATTGCTTCCTAACCTGTCTAACACCATTCTCTAACTCTTACAAACCTCCCTGTCACCATTCTCCAACCTTTCAGAAACCTCCCTGACACTATTCTCTAACCTTTCGCTAATCTTCCTGACACCATTCTCTAACCCCTCACTAAACTCCCTGACACTATTTTCTAACCCTTCCTAACCTCTCTGACACTATTTTCTAACCCTTCCTAACCTCTCTGACACCTTTGTCTAACCCCTCACTAACTCCCTGACATCATTCTCTAACCTTTCACCAACCTCCCTCATAACATTCTCTTACCCTTCCTAACCTCCATGAAACTATTCTCTAGCCCTTCACTAATGTCCCTGACACGATTCTCTCTCCCTTCCAAATCTCACAGACACTATTATCCAGCCCCTCACTAACCTCCCTGTCACCATTCTCTAACCTTTCACTAACCTCCCTGACACTATTCTCTAACCCCTCACTGACCTCCCTGACACTGTTATCTAACCCTTCCTAACATCTCTGACACCATTCTCTAACCGTTCACTAACGTCACTGACACTATTCTCTAACCCGAACCACGTGGACAGTATTCTCTAACCTATCACTAACCTCCCTGACACTATTCCCTAATCCGTCCAAAACTCTATTACAACATTCTCAATCCTTTCCTAAGCTCCCCGACACCATTCTCTAACATTTCACAAACTTCCCTGACACCATGATTTAATGCTTCCTAAACTCCCTGTCACCATTCTCCAACCTTTCAGAAACCTCCCTGACACTATTCTCTAACCCCTCACTAAACTCCCTGTCACAAATATCTAACCCTTCCTAACCTCCCTGACCCTAATCTCTAATCCTTACTAACCTCCCTAACACTATTCTCCAACTCTTCCTAACCTCTTTAACACCATTATCTAGCCTTTCAATACCCTCCCTGAAAACATTCGCTAATCCTTCTTAACCACCCTGACATCATTCTCTAACCCCACACTAACCTCCTTGACACTATTCGCTAAACCCTCACTAACCTCCCTGACACAAATCTCTAACCCTTCCTATCCACCCTATCACTATTCTCAAACCCTTCCTAACCTCCCTCGCCACCATTCTCTAACACTTCCTAAACTCCCTGACACTATTCTCTAACCCTGCCTAAGATCCCTGACACTATTCTCAAATTCTTCCTAACCTCTTTAACACCATTAATAGTCTTTCAATACCCTCCCTGACAACATTCGCTAATCCTTCTTAACCACCCTGACATCATTCTCTAACCCCTCACTAACCTCCCTGACACTATTCTCTAACCCTTTCTAACCTCCCTGACACTATTCACTAAACCCTCACTAACCCTTCCTATCCACCTTGTCACTATTCTCAAACCCTTCCGAACCTCCCTGACACTATTCTCCAAACCCCTCACCAACCTCCCTGACACTTTACTCTAACCCTTCCGAACCTCTCTGACACCTTTCTCTAACCCCTCACTAAACTCCCTGACACCATTCTCTAACCTTTCACAAACCTCCCTGACACTGTTGTCTTATTCTTCTTAACCTCTATTCTCCTTAACTATTCTCTAACCCCTCACTAACATCCCTGAAACTATTCTCTAACCCTTCCTAATCTCACAGACACTATTATCTAATCCCTCACTAACCTCCCTGACACCAATATCTAAACCTTCCGAACCTCCCTGATCCTATTCTCGGTCTTTCCTAACCTCCCTGACACCATTCTCTAACCTATCACTAAACACCCTGACACTATTCTCAATCCTTTCCCAACCTCCCCAACACCGTTCTCTAACATTTCACAAACTATGCCGACCACCATTCTCTAACCTTTCACTAATCTCCCTGACACTATTCTCTAACCCTTCCTAACCACACTGACACTATTCTTTAGCCCCTCACTAACCTCCCTGAAACTATTCTCTAATCCTTCCGAACCACCCAGACACTATTCTCTGACACTTCCTGAGTTCCCTGACACTATTCTCTGACCCCTCACTAACTGCCCTGACATTATTCTCTAACCCGTCCTAACCTCCCTGACACCATTCTCTAACCTTTCACCAACCTCCCAGACAATATTCTCTAGCCTTTCACTAACCTCCCTGACACCAATGTCTTACCCTTCCTAACCTCCATGAAACTAATCTCTAACCCCTCACTAACCTCGCTGACACTATTCTCTAATCTTTCACTAACCTCCCTCACACCATTCTCTAATCCTTCCTAACCTCCCTGTCGCCATTCTCTAACCTTTCACTAACCTCCCTCACACTATTCTCTAACCCTTCACTGACCTCCCTGACACTATTCTCTAACCCCTCACTAACATCCCAGACACTATTCTCTAACTCTTCCGTAACGTCTGTGACACGTTTCTCTAACCTTTCACTAAATTCCCTGACACCATTCTCTAACCATTCACTAATCTCCCTGACACCATTCCATAATTTTTCACAATCTACTGACACTATGACCTAATGTTTCCTAACCTCCCTGACACCAGTCTCTAACCTATCACTAACCATCCTGACACCATTCTCAATCCCTCCCCAACACCATTCTCTAACATTTCACAAACTACCCTGACACCATTCTCTAACCTTTCACTAATCTCCCTGACACTATTCTCTAACCCTTCCTAACCACACTGACACTATTCTCTAGCGTCTCACTAACCTCCCTGAAACTATTCTCTAATCCTTCTGAACCGCCCAGACACTATTCTCTGACACTTCCTGAGCTTCCTGACACTATTCTCTGACCCCTCACTAACTGCCCTGACATTATTCTCCATCCCGTCCTAACCTCCCTGCCGCCATTCTCTAACCTTTCACAAACCTCCCTGACACCATTGTCTTACCCTTCCTAACCTCCATGAAACTATTCTCTAACCCCTCACTAACCTCCCTGACACTATTCTCTCACCTTTTCTAACCTCCCTGACACTATTCACTAAACCCTCACTAACCCTTCCTATCCACCCTGTCACTATTCCCAAACCCTTCCGAACCTCCCTGACACTATTCTCCAAACCCCTCACTAACCTCCCTGACACTATTCTCTAACCATTTTGAACCTCCCTGACACCTTTCTCTAATCCCTCACTAAACTCCCTGACATCATTCTCTAACCTGTCACTAACCTCCCTGACACCATTGTCTTACTCTTCCTAACCTCTATTCTCCCTAACTATTCTCCAACCCCTCACTGACGTCCCTGAAACTATTCTCTGACCCTTCCTAATCTCACAGACACTATTATCTAACCCCTCACTAACCTCCCTGACACCAATATCTAAACCTTCTGAACCTCCCTGATCCTATTCTCGGTCTTTCCTAACCTCCCTGACGACCATCCTCTAACCTTTCACTAACCACCCTGACACTATTCTCAATCCTTTCCCAACCTCCCCAACACCATTCTCTAACATTTCACAAACTATGCTGACCACCATTCCCTAATCTTTCACTAATCACCTTGACACCATTCTCTAGCCCCTCATTAATCTCCCTGACACTATTCTCTAACCCTTCCTAACCACACTGACACTATTCTCTAGCCCCTCACTAACCTCCCTGACACCAATGTCTTACCCTTCCGAACCTCCCTGAAACTATTCTCTAACCCCTCGCTAATCTCCCTGACCCTAATCTCTAATCCTTACTAACCTCCCTAACACTATTCTCCAACTCTTCCTAACCTCTTTAACATCATTAATAGTCTTTCAATACCCTCCCTGACAACATTCGCTAATCCTTCTTAACCACCCTGACATCATTCTCTAACCCCTCACAAACCTCCCTGACACTATTCTCTAACCCTTTCTAACCTCCCTGACACTATTCACTAAACCCTCACTAACCCTTCCTATCCACCTTGTCACTATTCTCAAACCATTCCGAACCTCCCTGACACTATCCTCCAAACCTCTCACCAACCTCCCTGACACTTTACTCTAACCCTTCCTAACCTCTCTGTCAACATTCTCTAACCTTTCACTAAAGTCCCAGACACCATTCTCTAAACTTTCACCAACCTCCCTGACACTATTCTCGAGCCCCTCACTAATCTCCATGATACCATTCTCTAACCCTAACCTCCCTGAATCTTTTCTCTCACCCATCCTAACTTCTCTGACACTATTCTCCAACCCCACCCCAGCATCCCTGACACTAATTTCCAACCTTTCCTAACCTTTTTTTTCATTCGTTCATGGGATGTGGGCGTCGCTGGCGAGGCTGGCATTTATTGCTCATCCCTAATTGCCCTTGAGAAGGTGGTGGTGAGCCACCTTCTTGAACCGCTGCAGTCCATGTGGTGACGGTTCTCCCACAGTGCTGCTAGGAAGGGAGTTCCAGGATTTTGACCCAGTGACGATGAAGGAACGGCGATATATTTCCAAGTCGGGATGGTGTGTGACTTGGAGGGGAACGTGCAGGTTGTGTTGTTCCCATGTGCCTGCTGCTCTTGTCCTTCTAGGTGGTAGAGGTTTTGGGTTTGGGAGGTGCTGTCGAAGAAGCCTTGGCGAGTTGCTGCAGTGCATCCTGTGGATGGTACACACTGCAGCCACTGTGCGCCGGTGGTGAAGGGAGTGAATGTTTAGGGTGGTGGATGGGATGCCAGTCAAGCAGGCTGCTTTGTCCTGGATGGTGTCGAGCTTCTTGAGTGTTGTTGGAGCTGCATTCATCCAAGCAAGTGGAGAGTATTCCATCACACTCCTGACTTGAAGATGGTGGAAAGGCTTTAGGGAGTCAGGAGGTGAGTCACTCGCCGCAGAATACCCGGCCTCTGACCTGCTCTCGTAGCCACAGTATTTTTATAGCTGGTCCAGTTAAGTTTCTGGTCAATGGTGACCCCAGGATGTTGATGGTGGGGGATTCGGCGATGGTAATGCCGTTGAATGTCAAGAGGAGGTGGTTAGACTCTCTCTTGTTGGAGATGGTCATTGCCTGGCACTTATCTGGCGCGAATGTTACTTGCCACTTATCAGCCCAAGCCTGGATGTTGTCCAGGTCTTGCTGCATGCGGGCTTGGACTGCTTCATTATTTGAGGGGTTGCGAATGCAACTGAACACTGTGCAATCATCAGCGAACATCCCCATTTCTGACCTTATGATGGAGGGAAGGTCATTGATGAAGCAGCTGAAGATGGTTGGGCCTAGGACACTGCCCTGAGGAACTCCTGCAGCAATGCCCTGGGGCTGAGATGATTGGCCTCCAACAACCACTACCATCTTCCTTTGTGCTAGGTATGACTCCAGCCACTGGAGAATTTTCCCCCTGATTCCCATTGACTTCATTTTTACTAGGGCTTCTTGGTGCCACACTCGGTCAAATGCTGCCTTAATGTCAAGGGCAGTCACTCTCACCTCACCTCTGAAATTCAGCTCTTTTGTCCATGTTTGGACCAAGGCTGTAATAAGGTCTAGAGCCGAGTGGTCCTGGCGGAACCCAAACTGAGCATCGGTGAGCAGGTTACTGGTGAGTAAGTGCTGCTTGATAGCACTGTCGACGACACCTTCCATCACTTTGCTGATGATTGAGAGTAGACTGATGGGGCAGTAATTGGCCAGATTGGATTTGTCCTGCTTTTTGTGGACAGGACATACCTGGGCAATTTTCCACATTGTCGGGTAGATGCCAGTGTTGTAGCTGTGCTGGAACAGCTTGGCTAGAGGCGCAGCTAGTTCTGGAGCACAAGTCTTCAGCACTACAGCCGGGATGTTGTTGGGGCCCATAGCCTTTGCTGTATCCAGTGCACTCAGCCGTTTCTAGATATCACGTGGAGTGAATCGAATTGGCTGAAGACTGGCTTCTGTAATGGTGGGGATATTGGGAGGAGGCCGAGATGGATCATCCTAACCCTACATGGGAACAACACCACCTGCACATTCCTAAGCTTCCTGAAACCAATCTCAAACCACCTTCACACTATTCTCTAAACTTACACTAACCTCCCTGACACTATTCTCTAACACTTCCTAACCTCCCTGACACTATTCTCCAACCACTCACTCACCTCCATGATGCTATTCACTAACCCCTCACTAAGCTCCCTGACATTATTTTTTAAGCCTTGCTAACCTCCCTGACTCTATGCTCTAACCCCTCACGAACCCCTACGCTTTCCTAGCCTCCCTGACACTATTCTCTAAACCCTCACTAAGTTCCCTGACAACATTCTCTAACTCTTCCTAACATCCCTGACACTATTTTCTAACCCCTCACTAACCACGCAGACACCGTTCTCTAACCCTTCCGTAACCGCCCTGACACCATTCTCTAATCCTTCACTAAACTCGTTGACATCATTCTCTAACCATTCACTAACCTTCCTGACAACATTCACTAACACTTCCTGACAACATTCACTAACACTTCCTAACCTCCTTAACACTATTCTCTAACACCTCACTAACCTCACTGACACTATTCTCTAACCCCTCACTATCCTACCTGACACCATTCCTTACACCTTCCTAACTTCCCTGACGCTATTCTCTAACCCTTCTTAAACTCCCTGATATTATTATCTAAACCTTCACTAACCTCCCAGACACCATTCTCGAACCACTCACTAACCACTCTGACACTATTCCCTAACCCTTCCAAACCACTCTGACAATATTCTCTAACCTCTCACTAATCTCCATGTCACTATTCTCTAATCCCTCACTATTCTCCCTGACACCATTCTCTAGCCATTCACAAACCTCCCTGACACCATTCTCTAACCCCCAACTAATGTCCCTGACATTATTCGCTAACCCCTCTCTAAACTCCCTGACACTATTCTCTACCCATTCCTAGCCTCCCTGACACTATTCTCTAAACCCTTACTAACCTCCCTGACACCATTTTCTAACCCGTCCTATCCACCCTGACACAATTCTCAAACCCTTTCTAACCTTCCTGACACTATTCTCTAACCATTTCTAACCTTCCTGACACTATTCTCTTACCCCTCACTAACCTCCATGACACTATTCTCTAACCCCTCACAAACCTCCCTGACACTATTCACTATCCCTTCACTATCCTCCCTGACACTTTTGTCTCACCATTCCTAACCTACCAGAAACTATTCTCTAACCTCCCCCCGCCACTAACCAACTTGATACTATTCTTTCCTCCTTCCTAACCTACCTGACACTATTATCTAACCCATCCCTAACCTCCTTGACACTATTCTCTAACCCATCCAAACCTTCCTGACTCCATTCTCTAACCTCCCTGAAACCATTCTCTAACCATTCACTAACCTCACTGACACCATTCTCTGACCATTCACAAACCTCCCTGACACCATTCTCTAACCTTTCACTAACCTCCCTGAAATTATTCTCTAACCCCTCACTAACCTTCCTGACACTATTCTCTAACCCCTAACTAATGTCCATGACATTATTCGCTAACCCCCCTCTAACCTCCCTGACACTATTCTCTACCCATTCTTAGCCTCCCTGACACTATTCTCTAAACCCTCACTAACCTCCCTGACACCATACTCTAACTGTTCCTAGCCTCCCTGACACTATTCTCTAACCCCCACTAACCTACCTGACACTATTCTTTCACCCTTCCTAACATCCCTGACACTATTCTCTAACCCTTCCCCAACCTCCCTGACACCATTCTCTATCCCTTCACTAAGTTCCCGGACAACATTCTCTACCCCTTCCTAACATCCCTGACACTATTCTCTAACCCCTCACTAAGATTCCTGACACTATTCTCGAATCTGTCACTAACCTCCCTGACACTATTCTCTAACCCCTCACTAACCGCCCCGGCTCTATTTTCTAACCCCTCACTAGCCTCCCTGACACTATTCTCTAACCCTTCCTATCTTCCCTGACACAATGCTCTAACCCCTCACTAACCTCCCTAACACTATTCTCTGAACCCTCACTAACCTCCCTAACACTATTCTCTAACCCCTCACTAAACTCCCTGATACTATTCTCTATCCCTTTACTAAGCTCCCTGACAACATTCTCTAACCCTTCCTAACATCCCTGACACTATTCTCTAACCCCTCACTAACCTTCCTGACACTATTCTCGAACCTGTCACTAACCTCCCTGACACTATTCTCTAACCCCTCACTAACCGCCCTGGTACTGTGCTCTAGCCCTTCCTATCCTACCTGACACTATTGTCTAATCCTTCCTAACATACCAGAAACGATTCTCTAACCGCTCACTAACCTCCCAGACAATATTCTCTAGCCCTTCCTAACCTTCCTGACACGATTTTCTAGCCCCTCAATAACCTCACTCACACTATTCTCCAACCCTTCCTAACCTCCCTGACACTATTCTCTAACCCTTCCTAACCTCCCTGACACTATTCCTTAAGCCTTCTTAACCTCCCTGACACTATTCTCAAACCTTTCCTGTCCTACTTGGCACTATTCTCCAACCCCTCACAAACCTCCCTGACACTATTCCCTAACCCTTTCTAACCTCCCGGATATAATTGTTTAACATCTCACTAACATCCCTGACACTATTCTGTAACCCTTCCTAACCTCCCTGACACCATTCTCCAACCCCACACTAACCTCCCTCACACTATTCTCGAACCTCTCCTAACCTCCCTGTCACTATTCTCTAATGTGTTACGAACATTCCTGACAGCATTCTCTAACCCTTCCTAACCTCCCTGACACTATTGTCTAATCCTTCCTAACCTCCCTGACACTATTCTCTAAACCCTAACTAACCTCCCTGACACTATTCTCTAACTCTTTACTAACCACCTGACACTATTCTCTAATCCTTCATAACCCCCCTAACACTATTTTCTAACCCTTCCTATCCAGCCTGTCACTATTTACTAAACCATCCAAACCTCGCTGACACTATTCTCCAAACCCCTCACTAACCTTCCTGACATTATTCTCTAACCTGTCACTAACCTCCCTGACACTATTCTCTAACCCCTCACTAACCTTCCTGACACCATTCTCTACCCCTTCCCTAACCTCCCTGACACTTTTCTCTAACTCTTCCTAACCGCCCTGACACCATTCTCTAATCCTTCACTAAACTCGCTGACACCATTCTCCAGCCTTTCCTAACCTCCCTGACATCATTCTCTAAGCATTCACAAACCTCCCTTAGACCATTCTGTAACCTTTCACTAATCTCCCTGATACCATTCCCTAACTTTTCACAATCTACCCTGACACTATGATCTAATGCTTCCTAACCTCCCTGACACCATTCTCTAACCTATCACTAACCACCCTGACACCATTCTCAATCCTTTCCCATCCTCCCCAACACCATTCTCTAACATTTCACAAACTACCCTAACACCATTCTCTGACCTTCCATTAATCTCCCTGACACCATTCTCTATCTCCTCACTAATCCCCCTGACACTATTCTCTAGCCCTTCCTAACCACATTGACACTATTCTCTAGCCCCTCACAAACCTCCCTGAAACTATTCTCTAATCCTTCTGAACCGCCCAGACACTATTCTCTGACACTTCCTAAGCTCCCTGACGCTATTCTCTGACCCCTCACTAACTGCCCTTCACTATTCTCTAACCCGTCCTAACCTCCCTGACACCATTCTCTAACCTTTCACCAACCTCCCTGATACCATTCTCTAACCCTTCCTAACCTCCCTGTCGCCAATCTCTAACCTTTCACTAACCTCCCTGACACCATTCTCTGACCCCTCATTAACCTTCCTGACACTATTTTCTAACCCTTCCTATCCACCCTAACACTATTTTCTAACCCTTCCAAACCTCCCTGACACTATTCTCCAAACCCCTCATTAACCTCCCTAACATCATTCTCTAACCTTTCACTAACCTCCCAGACACCATTGTCTTTCCCTTCCTAACCTCCATGAAACTATTTTCTAACCCCTCACTAACCTCCCTGACCCTATTCTCTGTCCTTCCTAACATTCCTGACCACTATTCTCTAATGCTTCCTAACCTCACTGACACCATTCACTAACCCCTCTCTAAACTCCCTCACTCTATTCTCTAACCCTTCCTAACCTCTCTGACACCATTATCTAGCCTTTCAATATCCTCTCTGACAACATTCGAAAATCCTTCTTAACCACCTTGACACCATTCTCTAACCCCTCACTAACCACCCTGACACTATTCACTAAACCCTCACTAACCTCCCTGACACAAATCTCTAACCCTTCCTATCCACCCTGTCACTATTCTCTAACCCTTTTGAACCTCGCTGACACTATTCTCCAAACCCCTCACTAACCTCCCTGACTCTTTTCTCTAACCCTTCCTAACCTCTCTGTCAACATTCTCTAACCTTTCACTAAAGTCCCAGACACCATTCTCTAAACTTTCACTAACCTCCCTGACACTATTCTATATCCCCCCACTAATCTCCCTGACACTATTCTCTAAACCTGCACTAACGTCCCTGACACTATTGTCCAACCCATCCTAACCTACCAGAAACTATTCTGTAAACCCTCACAAACATCCCTGACACAATTCTCTAACCCTTCTCAACATCCCTAACACTATTATCTAACCCTTCCTAACCTCCCTGATACTATTGTCAAACCTTTCACTAACCTCCCTGACACCATTCTCTGAGCCTTCCGAACCACCCTGACACTATTCTCTCACCCCTCACTAACCTCCTTGACACTATTCTCTAGCCCTTCACTAATCTCCATGACACCATTCTCTAACCCTTCCTAACTTCCCTGACATGATTCTCTAAAGCTTCCTAGCCTCCCCGATACTATTCTAAATGTCTCACTAACCTCCCTGACACTATTCTCTAGCCCCTCACTAATCTCCATGACACTATTCTCTAACCCTAACCTCCCTGAATCTTTTCTCTTACCCATCCTAACCTCTCTGACACTATTCTCCAACCCCACCCTAGCATCCCTGACACTAATCTCCAACCTTTCCTAACCTCCCTGAAACCAATCTCTAACCACCTTCACACTATTCTCTAAACTTACACTAACCTCCCTGACACCATTCTCTAACACTTCCTAACCTCCCTGACACCATTCTCCAACCACTCACTAACCTCCATGATGCTATTCACTAACCCCTCACTAAGCTCTCTGACATTATTCTTTAAGCCTTGCTAACCACCATGACTCTATGCTCTAACCCCTCACGAACCTCCCTGACACTATTCTCCAACCCTTCCTAAACTCCCTGACACTATTCTTCAACCCTTCCTAACTTCCATGACACAATTCTCGAACCGCGCACTAACCTCCCTGACACGGTTCTCTAACTCTTCACGAACCTCCCAGACACTATTCTCTAACCCATCCTAACCTGCCTGACATCATTCTCTAAACCTTCCAAATCTCCATGACACTATTCTATAACCCTTCACTAATCTCCCTGACACTATTCTCTTTCCCCGCACAACCTACCTGACACTTTTCACTACGCTTTCCTAGCCTCACTGACACTATTCACTAAACCCTCACTAAGTTCCCTGACAACATTCTCTAACTCTTCCTAACATCCCTGACACTATTTTCTAACCCCTCACTAACCTCCCTGACACTGTTCTCTACCCTCACTAACCACCCAGACACCATTCTCTAATCCTTCACTAAACTCGCTGACACCATTCTCTAGCCTTTCCTAACCTCCCTGACATCATTCTCTAACCATTCACTAACCTCCCTGACAACATTCACTAACACTTCCTAACCTCCTTAACACTATTCTCTAACACCTCACTAACCTCACTGACACTATTCTCTAACCCCTCACTATCCTACCTGACACCAATCCCTACAACTTCCTAACCTCTCTGACACCATTCCCTACACCTTCCTAACTTCCCTGACACTATTCTCAAATCCTTCCTAAACTCTCTGATATTATTATCTAAACCTTCACTAACCCCCCAGACACCGTTCTCGAACCACTCACTAACCACCCTGACACTATTCCCTAACCCTTCCAAACCACTCTGACAATATTCTCTTACCTCTCACTAATTTCCATGTCACTATTCTCTAATCCCTCACTATCCTCCCTGACACCATTCTCTAACCATTCACAAACCTCCGACACCATTTTCTAATCCCTAACTAATGTCCCTGACATTATTCGCCAACCCCTCTCCAACCTCCCTGACACTATTCTCTATCCCCACAATAACCTCCCTGACACTATTCTCTATCCCCGCAATAACCTCCCTGACACTATTCTCTAAACCCTCACTAACCTCCCTGACACCATTTTCTAACCCGTCCCATCCTCCCTGACACAATTCTCAAACCCTTTCTAACCTCCCTGACACTATTCTCTTACCCCTCACTAACCTCCATGACACTATTCTCTAACCTCCCTGGCAACAAGCACCTCGCAGCCCTCCACCCATTTGAGAATTCACTAATCCCGTGTCAGTTCCGCCGAGCCTCTGAAGCCTACCCTGTCCCAGTAGATTGTGGGCACACCAACCACACCATCATGGGTATAGTAGTGAGGATGCCGGTCATGGGTGGGACAGCCCGACCTGCACCGATATATAGGGTGGAGAACATTGGAGTCATTCAAGGGGGTGCACACGTCCGTTTCGCAGCGGTTCCACCTTACGTCATAAATGGGAGCATATGATGACAGGTACAGACCTCTCTGGGAGCCGGAGCCGGGGTGCGCACGTAGTACTGTGTCCTCAATACTTGAACGCCTATTCCAGACCACAGTGCGGGTTTAAAACTGCTGGTGCATGACCTATAAACTGTACCATGGAGGTAATGGTACAAGGCCATGTTCCCCCACAGGTAGCATATATAGGGGGTGGGACATATTGTGTCACCACAAGTGCGCCCCACTACCAGCTTGGACAGCACATCTGGTGTCCGGTAAGTGACAGCAGTTTTTGTTTTAAACCCGAGGCAGAAGTTCAAGTGGCCCAGGAATGGATTGCCCCATTCCTGAACCCTCCACTGTTCACCTCACTGTTAGGGAAAACATTACCAACCTGCAGAGCTATGTCACACATTTCGGTTACGAAATTCCCCCTCTACCAGAACATCTTACTAAACTACTAAAAGCTGTAGAGTTATCACAAAAGCATTTCTATACTTTGGAACAGAAAACACACGAGATAGAGGGAGAGATTCAAGGTATCACAGTCCCGCCCTGGTGGGACATTTTCAAAAACATAGAGGTCCCTTCATGGGTCAGAATGGCTTCCCACATCCTCGTGGTTTGCCAGCTGGGAATAGTGCTGGACCTGTTGTGCTCTCAGTGCAAGGGAAAAGGCAAAATCCTCGAGTTCCAAAACGAAAGGCCCTGGAAGAAGCATTATGCTAAGGTGGAGAGAGATGCACCTGCTTGAACCTTTCATATTTTTTTTGTGTCCCTGAATAAAGATTGTTGTTTTTTTTGTGTTCGGTTATTTTTAAGAAAGACTTTTACGTGTTGTTTTCTTTTAATAAAGATGTATGTGCACCAAGTGGGGTGTTGGACCCCCTCCATGTTTGGATGTATGTAAATAACTGTATTTTGCCTCTGCATGCTTACGTACACCACATTTTTAAAGAGTGGGGAATGTATGTGTCATGAGATCTTAGATAGGTAATTACAGGGGAAGATTGACAATGGAGGGTCGGGAATTTTGCTCACCTTTTACCAGTATGATACTTGAAGCAAGGTTTAAGTATCACAGGGGGGACTGAAGGGTTCTCAAAATTCCCACATTTCTTATATCATCAACAAGGATATGACTTTTGGACTTTTATGGCAGAGAACCCAACTGCTGGGTTAAGTGCAGAACCCTGCAGACAGGAGGTTCGGTCCATGAGGGCCTGGGACTTGACATGCCCGGGCTTGTTGGGTGCAGTGTGGATTGTTGCCTGAAACCAGACAACAAGAGGAGACAGAATATGCATTCTTCCCTTTAAAACAATCAACCCAGAGAAAGACTTCATCTTACATGAAACTAAAGCCCATCAAAACCTTGCATAAATAATCACTACTAGCTACTAAGGCAGGAAGGCAACAATGGAGCAATTATGCAAGTCATCAAGACTTCACATATACAATGGCTTTCAGTTCAAGACTAGGGTTGACAATTGTAAACAATTTTACAACACCAAGTTATAGTCCAGCAATTTTATTTTAAATTCACAAGCTTTCGGAGGCTACCTCCTTCCTCAGGTGAACGATGTGTTTTTTTCCACATCGTTCACCTGAGGAAGGAGGTAGCCTCCGAAAGCTTGTGAATTTAAAATAAAATTGCTGGACTATAACTTGGTGTTGTAAAATTGTTTACAAAAGTTCAAGACTAGTTAGGGGGGCAGGAAGGCAATGATAAACATTATGCAAGCCCATTAAAAACAACGAGAGAACCGCCCCAAAACCAGTTAAGGTGAAAAACTATAATCACCTGAAGAAGCCCACCTAAATCAGACAAAGAACTAACCTCGATTTGGCGCTCAGATAAGAAATTCGAAAAACAGTATAACTGGGCCATCAGTTACGAAGGGGTCAGTTTAAGCAGTGGAAGCAGGTTTTTTGAGCGGTTGAAGCAGAGTTTAAGCAGGGAGAGATGGCTGAGCCAAGCGGAGGAAGGAGATCCGGAGGTTCGCAGGCCCGCAGGCAACATCACGGCGAGGGGCACGGTGTGGCAGGCTCAACCGAAGACAAGGCCGCAACCGTAGCCCTCCACGAAGATCGACCGCCCACAACCGTGCCTTACCGCATCAGCGAACTCCACCCAACTGAAGAACCTTCGCAGATTCCACAGGCCAGGATCACGTGAGGATGGCAGGCCCCAAAGGACACAAAGAGCGTACCCCAAAACTGCAACCGGCTTACCTGGCTGGATTTCGAACTGTCAAGGAGCCCTGGTTGGTGAGCATGATTCCTGACCTCTCCTAGTTCAATTTAGTTAGGTTTTGGGGGTGGGACAAAGGTAAGGGGATTAGTAGCGTGATTTTCCCTCGTTATGCCATGTGTTCCCCATTCTTAACTAAGTGTACTTTTGTAAATCTGTATAATCTCAGTGTAATCCTAATGTTATAAGTTCATTTGTGACTTCAATAAACCCAGTTTCTTTTCTTGCATCAAAACCAGTTTGTCTGCTGCATTTTTTGTCACAACCCCCAAATAAGTCCAAGGTCTAGAACCCAGGGAGTGGGAGCGATTCGAACCGCTCAGAAGTCAGAGGTGAAGCTGACACACACCACCACCCCTTACAATTCCCTACACCTTTCTAACTTCCCTCATACTAACCTCCCTGACATTAATCTCCTACCCTTCCATACCTCCATGACACTATTCTCGAACCACTCACTAACCACCCTGACACTATTCCCTAACCCTTCCAAACCTCCCTGACAATATTCTCTAACCTCTCACTAATCTCCATGTCACTATTCTCTAATCCCTCACTATTCTCCCTGACACCATTTTCTAACCATTCACAAACCTCACTGACACCTTTCTCTAACCCCTAACGAATGTCCGTGACATTATTCGCTAACCCCTCTCTAGCCTCCCTGACACTATTTTCTATCCCCATAATAACCTCCCTGACACTATTCTCCAACCCTTCTTAACCTCCCTGACACTATTCTCTAAACCCTCACTAACCTCCCTGGCATCATTTTCTAACCCATCCTATCCTCCCTGACACAATTCTCAAACACTTTCTAACCTTCCTGACACTATTCTCTAGCCATTTCTAACCTCCCTGACACTATTATCTTACCCCTCACTAACCTCCATGACACTATTCACTATCCCTTCACTATCCTCCCTGACACTATTGTCTAACCATTCCTAACCTACCAGAAACTGTTCTCTAACCGCCCCCCCCGACTAACCTATTTAACACTATTCTTTCATTCTTTCAAACTTCACTGATACTATTCTCTAACCCATCCGAACCTTCCTGAAACCATTCTCTAATAATTCACTGACCTCACTGACACCATTCTCTAACCTTTCACAAACCCCCCTGACACCATTCTCTAACCTTTCACTAACCTCGCTGAAACTATTCCCTAACCCCTAACTAACCCTCCTGACACTATTCTCTAACTCCTAACTAATGTTCCTGACATTATTCGCTAACCCCCCTCTAACCTCCCTGACACTATTCTCTATACCCGCAATAACCTCCCTGACACTATTCTCTATCCGTTCCTAGCCTCCCTGACACTATTCTCTAAACCCTCACTAACCTCCCTGACACCATTCTCTAACAGTTCCTAGCCTCCCTGACACTATTCTCTAACCCCCCACTAACCTCCCTGACACCATTCTCCATCCCTTCATTAAGTTCCCTGACAACATTCTCTAATCCTTCCGAACATCCCTGACACGATTCTCTAACCCCTCACTAACCTCCCTGGCAACATTCTCTCACCCTTCCGTAACCTCCCTGACACCATTCTCTACCCGTTCCCTAACCTCCCTGACAATTTTCTCTAACTCTTCCTAACCGCCCTGACACCATTCTCTAATCCTTCACTAAACTTGCTGACACCATTCTCTAGCCTTTCCTAACCTCCCTGACATCATTCTCTAACCATTCACAAACCTCCCTTACAGCATTCTGTAACCTTTCACTAAGCACCCTGACACCATTCTCCAATCTGTCACAAAGCTCCCTGACACCATGCACTAACCCTTCCCTAAATTCCCCAATACTATTTTCTAAAGCTTCCTCACCTCCCTGACACCATTCCTAACCCCTCACTAACCTCCCTGACACCATTCTCTAACCCCTCACTAACCTCTCTGACACCATTCTCTAACCCCTCACTAACCTCTCTGACACCATTCTCTAACCCCTCACTAACCTCTCTGACACCATTCTCTAACCCCTCACTAACCTCTCTGACACCATTCTCTAACCCCTCACTAACCTCTCTGACACCATTCTCTAACCCCTCACTAACCTCTCTGACACCATTCTCTAACCCCTCACTAACCTCCCTGACACCATTCCTAACCACTCACTAACCTCCCTGACACCATTCTCTAACCCCTCACTAACCTCCATGACACCATTCTCTAACCCCTCACTAACCTCCCTGTCACTATTCTCTAAACCCTCACTAACCTCCCCAACACTATTCTCTAACCATTTCTAACTTACCTGACTCTATTCTCTAACGCCTCATTGACATTATTCTCTAACCCTTCCGAGCCTCCCTGACAATATTGTCTAACTCTTCACTAACCTCCCTGACACCATTCTCTAACCTTTCACTAAACTCCTTAACACCATTTTCTAGCCCATCCTAACTTCCCTGACAGCTTTCTCTATCCCTTCAGTAACCTCCCTGACACTATTCTCTAACCCTTCCTAGCCTCCCTGACACTATTCTCTAACCTTTCCTGTCCTCCTTGGCACTATTCTCTAACTCCTCACAAACCTCCCTGACACTATTCCCTAACACTTAGTAACCTCCCTGACACAATTGATTAATATCTCACTAACATCCCTGACACTATTCTGTAACCCTTCCTTACCTCCCTGGCGCCATTCTCTAACCCCACACTAATCTCCCTCACACTATTCTCTAACCCCTCACTAACCTTCCTGACACTATTCTCTAATGTGTTACTAACATTCCTGACAGCATTCTCTAACCCTTCCTAACCTCCCGGACACTATTCTCTAACCTGTCACTAACCTCCCGGACACTATTCTCTAATCCCTCACTAACCGCCCTGGCACTGTGCTCTAACCCTTCCTATCCTACCTGACACTATTGTCTAACCCTTCCAAACATACCAGAAACGATTCTCTAACCGCTCACTAACCTCCCTGACAATATTCTCTAGCCCTTCCTAACCTCCCTGACACTATTTTCTAGCCTCTCAATAACCTCCCTCACACTATTCTTTAACTCTTCCTAACCTCCCTGACACTATTCTCTAACCCTTCCTAACCTCCCTGACACTATTCCTTAATCCTTCTCAACCTCCCTGACACGATTCTCTAACCTTTCCTGTCCTACTTGGCACTATTCTCTAACCCCTCACAAACCTCCCTGACACTATTCCCTAACCCTTCCTAACCTCCCTGACACAATTGTTTAACATCTCACTAACATCCCTGACACTATTCTGTAACCCTTCCTTACCTCCCTGACACAATTCTCTAACCCCACACTAACCTCCCTCACACTATTCTCGATCCCCTCCTAACCTCCCTGTCACTATTCGCTAATGTGTTACTAAAATTCCTGACAGCATTCTCTAACCCTTCCTAACCTCCCTGACACTATTCTCTAAACCCTCACTAACCTCCCTGACACTATTCTCTAACTTTTTACTAACCACCTAACACTATTCTCTAACCCTTCCTAACCTCCCTGACACTATTCTCTAATCCTTCATAACCTCCCTGACACTATTCTCTAAACCCTCACTAACCTCCCTGACATTATTCTCTAACTCTTTACTAACCACATGACGCTATTCTGTAATCTCTCACTAACCTCCCTGACACCATTCTCCATCCATTTCCTAAACCTCCCGAACACCATTATCCAAACATTCCGTAAACTCCCTGACACTATTCTCTAATCCTTCGTAACCTCCTTGATACTATTCCCAAACCCCTCACTAACCTCCCTGACACTATTCTCTAACCCCTCACTAACTTCGCTAACACTATTCTTTAACCACTCACTAACCCACCTGACACCATTCTCTAACCCTTCCTAACCTCCCCGACACTATTCTCTAACACCTCACTAACCTCCCAGACACCATTCCCAAACCCTTCCATAACCTCTCTGATACTACTTTCTAACACCTCGTAACCTCTCTGACCCCATTCTCTAACCTTTCACTAAACTCCCTGACACCATTTTTTAGCCCATCCTAATTTCCCTGACAGCTTTCTCTTGCCCCACACTAACCTCCCTGACACTATTCTTTTTTTGGTTGTTTGTATATTCGGTGGCCCTGTGGGTAACACCTCTTTGTCTGCACACTGTGATTGCCTTGGCAACGGGCAGTTGGAAAGACTATCTGTAATCACCAGGTATTGTTCTGTGATTTATAAATGCGAAAGGTTCGAGGATTTCATTTCCACAATCACCTGAGGAAGGAGGAAGCCTCCGAAAACTTGTGAATTTCAAATAAAATTGTTGGACTATAACTTGGTGTTGTAAAATTGTTTACAATTGTCAACCCCAGTCCATCACTGGCATCTCCACATTATTCCTAACCTGCCAGACACTATTCCCTAAACCCGCACTAACCTCCCTGACACTATTCTCTAACCCTTATGAACCTCCCTTACACCATTCTCTAATCCTTCCTCACCTCCCTGACACTATTCTCTAACAGTTCCAAACCTCCCTGACATTATTCTCTAACCCTTCCCAACCTCCATCACTCCATTCTCTACCCCCTCACTAATCTCCCTGACACCATGCACTAACCCTTCCCTAACCTCCCAATACTATTTTCTAACGCTTCCTCACCTCCCTAACACTATTCTCTAGCCCCTCACTAACCTGCCTGACACTATTCTCTAGCCCCTCACTAACCTGCCTGACATTATTCTCTAACCCCTCACTAACTCCTGGACTCTAGTGTCTAACCCTCCCTTACAACCAGAAAAGATTCTATAACCCCTCACTAACATACTCTAACCCTTTCTAACCTCCCTGAAACTATTCCCTAACCCTTCTGAACCTCCCTGACACCATTCTCTAACCCCTCACTAACCTCCATGACACCATTCTCTAACCCGTCACTAACCTCCCTGTCACTATTCTCTAAACCCTCACTAACCTCCCCAACACTATTCTCTAACCATTTCTAACTTACCTGACTCTATTCTCTAACGCCTCATTGACATTATTCTCTAACCCTTCCGAGCCTCCCTGACAATATTGTCTAACTCTTCACTAACCTCCCTGACACCATTCTCTAACCTTTCACTAAACTCCTTAACACCATTTTCTAGCCCATCCTAACTTCCCTGACAGCTTCCTCTATCCCTTCAGTAACCTTCCTGACACTATTCTTGAACCTGTCACTAACCTCCATGACACTATTCTCTAACGCCTCACTAACCTTCCTGACACTATTCTCTAACCTGTCACTAACCTCCCTGACACTATTCTCTAACCCCTCACTAACTGCCCTGGCACTGTGCTCTCACCCTTCCTATCCTACCGGACACTATTGTCTAACCCTTCCTAACATACCAGAAACGGTTCTCTAACCGCTCACTAACCTCCCTGACAATATTCTGTAATCCTTCCTTACCTCCCTAACACAATTCTCTAACCCCACACTAACCTCCCTCACACTATTCTCGATCCCCTCCTAACCTCCCTGTCACTATTCGCTAATGTGTTACTAACATTCCTGACAGCATTCTCTAACCCTTCCTAACCTCCCGGACACTATTCTCTAATCCTTCATAACCTCCCTGACACTATTCTCTAAACCCTCACTAACCTCCCTGACACTATTCTCTAACTCTTTACTAACCACATGACACTATTCTCTAACCCTTCCCAACCTCCCTGACCCCATTCGTTAACCCCTCGATAACGTCCCTCACACTATTCTCGATCCCCTCCTAACCTCCCTAACACTATTCTGTAATCTCTCACTAACCTCCCTGACACCATTCTCCATCCCTTTCCTAAACCTCCCTAACACTATTCTCCAAACATTCCGTAAACTCCCTGACACTATTCTCTAACCCTTCCTAACCTCCTTGACACTATTCCCAAACCCCTCGCCAACCTCCCTGACACTATTCTCTATCCCCTCACTAACCTCCCTGACACTATTCTCTATCCCCTCACTAACCTCCCTGACACTATTCCCAAACCCCTCGCCAACCTCCCTGACACTATTCTCTATCCCCTCACTAACCTCCCTGACACTATTCTCTAACCACTCACTAACTTCGCTAACACTATTCTTTAACCACTCACTAACCCACCTGACACCATTCTCTAACCCTTCCTAACCTCCCCGACACCATTCTCTAACACCTCACTAACCTCCCAGACACCATTCCCAAACCCTTCCATAACCTCTCTGATACTACTTTCTAACACTTCCTAACCTCTCTGACCCCATTCTCTAACCTTTCAGTAATCTCCCTGACACCATTTTTAGCCCGTCCTAATTTCCCTGACAGCTTTCTCTAGCCCCACACTAACCTCCCTTACACTATTCTCTAACTATTCCTAACCTGCCAGACACTATTCCCTAAACCCACACTAACCTCCCTGACACTATTCTCTAACCCTTATGAACCTCCCTTACACCATTCTCTAATCCTTCCTCACCTCCCTGACACTATTCTCTAACAGTTCCAAACCTCCCTGACATTATTCTCTAACCCTTCCCAACCTCCATCACTCCATTCTCTACCCCCTCACTAATCTCCCTGACACCATTCTCCAAACCTTCCCTAAATTCCTGACAATATTATGTAACCCTTACTAAACTTCCTGAAACCATTCTCTAGCCTTTCACTAACCTCCCTGACACCATGCACTAACCCTTCCCTAACCTCCCCAATACTATTTTCTAACGCATCCTCACCTCCCTGACACCATTCCTAACCCTTCCTCACCTCCCTAACACTATTCTCTAGCCCCTCACTAACCTGCCTGACACTATTCTCTAATCCCTCACTATCCTCCCTGACACTATTCTCTAATCCCTCACTAACTCCTGGAATCTAGTGTCTAACCCTCCCTTACCAACCAGAAAAGATTCTATAACCCCTCACTAACATACTCTAACCTTTTCTAACCTCCCTGAAACTATTCCCTAACTCTTCTGAACTTCCCTGACACCATTCTCTAACCCCTCACTAACCTCCCTTACACCATTCTCTAACCCGTCACTAACCTCCCTGTCACTATTCTCTAAACCCTCACTAACCTCCCCAACACTATTCTCTAACCATTTCTAACTTACCTGACTCTATTCTCTAACGCCTCATTGACATTATTCTCTAACCCTTCCTAGCCTCCCTGACAATATTGTCTAACTCTTCACTAACCTCCCTGACACCATTCTCTAACCTTTCACTAAACTCCTTAACACCATTTTCTAGCCCATCCTAACTTCCCTGACAGCTTCCTCTATCCCTTCAGTAACCTCCCTGACACTATTCTCGAACCTGTCACTAACCTCCCTGACACTATTCTCTAACCATTCCTAATCTATCTGACACAATTCTCTAACCCCTCACAAACCTCCCTGACACTATTCACTAACTCCTAATGAATGTCCCTGACACTATTCTCTAACCCCTCACTAACCTCCCCGACTCTATTGTCTAAGCCTTCCTAACCAACCAGAAACGATTCTATAAACCCTCACTAACCTCCCTGGCACCATTCTCTAATTCTTTCTAACCTCCCTGACACTATTCTCTAGTCCCTCACTAACCCCCCTCACACTAGTCTATAACCTTTCCTAACATCCCTGACACTATTCTCTAAACCTTTCTAGCCTCCGTAACAATATTCTCTATGGCCTCACTGACCTCCCTGACACCATTCTCTAACCCTTCCTAACCTCCCTCTCACCATCCCCGAACCCCTCATGAACATCCCTGACACTATTCTGTAACCCTTCCTAACCTTCCTGACACCAATCTCTAATGCCTCACTAATCTCCGTCACACGATTCTCGAACCCTTCCTAACCTTTCTTTATCCCCTCACTAACCTCCCTGACACCATTCTCCATCCCTTTCCTAACCTCCCTGACACCATTCCTAACCTCCTTGACACTATTCTCTAACCCCTCACTAACCTCCCTGACACTATTCTCTATCTCTTCCTAACCTACCTGATACTATTGTCTAACCACTCACTAACCACCCTCGCACTATTCTATAACCCTTCCTAACCTCCCTGACACTTTTCTCAAAACCTTCCTAGCCTCCCTGACAATATTGTCTAACCCCTCACTAACCTCCCTGACACTATATTCTAACCCTTCCTAACCTCTCTGACACTATTCTCAGATCGCTCAGTTACTTCCCTGACACTATTCTCTAACATTTCCTCAACCCCTGACATTGTTCTAACCTTTCACTATCCACCATGACACCATATTCTAACCTTCCTGACACTATTCTCTAACCCCTCACTAACCTCCCTGACACTATTCTCTAACCCTCATTAGCCTCCCTGATACTATTCTCTATCCCCTCAAAAACCTGCAAGACTATTCACTATCCCTTCCTAACCTCCCTGACACTATTCTCTAACCGCTCACTAACCTCGCTGACACTATTTCCTAAATCTTCCCAACATCTCTGACACCATTCTCTAACCTTTCACTAACATCCCTGATACCATTCTCTAAGTTTTCACACTCGTCCATGACACCATTCTCTAACCTTTCACTACCCTCCCTGACACCATTCTATAGCCCCTCACTAACCTCTCTGACACCATTCCCTAACATTTCAACAACCTCCCTGACACTATTCTCTCACCCCTCACTAACCTCCTTGACAGTATTCTCTATCCCTTCCCTAACCACCATGATACCATTCTCTAACCCCTCACCAACCTCCGACACTATTCTCTAACCCTTCCTAACCTCCCTGAACACTATTGTCTAATCCTCACCAACCTCCCTGACACCATTCTCTATCCTTTCACTAACCTCCCTGACTCTATTCTCTAACCTCTCACTAATCTCCCTGACACCATTCTCTAACCTCTCACTAACCTCCCTGATACTATTCTCTAACCCTTCCTTATGTCCCTGACATGATTCTTTAACCCCTCACTAACCCTCCTGACACTATTCTCTAACTGTTCACTAACCTCTCTGACACTATTCTCTAACTGTTCACTAACCTCCCTGACACCATTCTGAATCCTTTCCTAACTATCCCGATACCATTCTCTAACATTTAACAAACTTCCCTGATACCATTCTCTATCCTTTCACTAACCTCCCTGACACCATTCTCTATCCTTTCACTAACCTCCCTGACACCATTCTCTATCCTTTCACTAACCTCCCTGACACCATTCTCTATCCTTTCACTAACCTCCCTGACACCATTCTCTATCCTTTCACTAACCTCCCTGACACCATTCTCTATCCTTTCACTAACCTCCCTGACACCATTCTCTATCCTTTCACTAACCTCCCTGACACCATTCTCTATCCTTTCACTAACCTCCCTGACACCATTCTCTATCCTTTCACTAACCTCCCTGACACCATTCTCTATCCTTTCACTAACCTCCCTGACACCATTCTCTATCCTTTCACTAACCTCCCTGACACCATTCTCTATCCTTTCACTAACCTCCCTGACACCATTCTCTATCCTTTCACTAACCTCCCTGACACCATTCTCTATCCTTTCACTAACCTCCCTGACACCATTCTCTATCCTTTCACTAACCTCCCTGACACCATTCTCTATCCTTTCACTAACCTCCCTGACACCATTCTCTATCCTTTCACTAACCTCCCTGACACCATTCTCTATCCTTTCACTAACCTCCCTGACACCATTCTCTATCCTTTCACTAACCTCCCTGACACCATTCTCTATCCTTTCACTAACCTCCCTGACACCATTCTCTATCCTTTCACTAACCTCCCTGACACCATTCTCTATCCTTTCACTAACCTCCCTGACACCATTCTCTATCCTTTCACTAACCTCCCTGACACCATTCTCTATCCTTTCACTAACCTCCCTGACACCATTCTCTATCCTTTCACTAACCTCCCTGACACCATTCTCTATCCTTTCACTAACCTCCCTGACACCATTCTCTATCCTTTCACTAACCTCCCTGACACTATTCTCCAACCCTTCCTAACCTCCCTCACATCACCTTATAACACCTTGTACTTTCCTCCAATGCTTCGCAAACTAATTTCACACCATCCCCTCCCTTCCCTCGTACCATCCTCAAGCATCCCTTGCAGCAAACTATGACCCAACTCTAACCTTTCTCACACCCTCTCTAATCTCCCATCCCCAACCCAGTTCTATCGAACCCTTCACTCACCTCTAACCCTTTCCTAATCTAGCTCACAGTCTCTCCAACCATCCTTAATCTCCCTTGCACCCTATAGGGCTGGGTGTAAAAATGCTTTATTCTCACTTGCAAGATCAAATTCCTGCCCCTCTCTTTTTAAAACATTAATACAGATTGAGAAAAGGCCAATCATCCCATAAAACACAAATACAAAATGCTGAATTTCTGATTTCCAGTATCCGCAGTGTTTTGCTTTAATTCCGCGTTTAATTCTCTGCCACCTCTCCTCCAGTAATGCCCCACCTTGAAGAAATTAGAATTATAGAATCATAGAAGTTACAACATGGAAACAGGCCCTTCGGCCCAACATGTCCATGTTGCCCAGTTTATACCACTAAGCTAGTCCCAATTGCCTGCAATAGAATCTGCACTTCTCTCCGACAGGAATCCCGTTTGTCTCTTTTACCTTGTTCACCTTTGTTGCTTTCTGTTTCCCTTCTCGTGTTTGTTCAGGTTTCTTCTAAAACTCACTTTCACAGCCACATCTCCTTCCTCATTAGGTCATAATCATTGCTCCCATTTTATCATGATGTGGAGATGTTGGTGATGGACTGGGGTGGACAAACGTAAGGAGTCTTATAACACCAGGTTATAGTCCAACAGCTTTATTTAAAATCACTAGCTTTCGGAGGCTTCCTCCTTCGTCAGGTGAGTCACTCACCTGACGAAGGAGGAAGCCTCCGAAAGCTTGTGATTTTAAATAAACCCATTTTATCAGACAGCAGGTGCTGGTAATGGCTCTGCTGTAACCATTAGTCCTCCTCTGGACCCATCTTTTGTTTCTTTACTTGTCCCATTCCCACCCTCCTTGCCTTGCACCATCCTCCCTTTTGTCATTCAATCACTTCTGTCCTCCGCCCTATTACAAACCCTCCCTTTTGTTCTTTCCTCCCCTCCCCCCAACCCCCCCCCCCCCGTTTCTGTACTTGCTTATAAACTGTTAAATCTCTAACTTCTTCCAGCTTTGATGAAAGCTCATCGACCCGAAACGTTAACTGTTTCTCTCTCCACAGATGCTGCCTGACCTGATGAGTGTTTCCAGCATTTTCTGTTTTCATCCCATAAAACACACTCCTTCCAACTGGACATGTGCAATTTGTGCTGTCGTTCTCCCCAATTTATTTAATCTTCTGAGGAGAATGGTAATCACAAGCAAATATTCCTCATGAGAAAGGCCTCAACCCCCAAAGGTAATCCAGTGAAACAAGAGGATAGTAATTTAACACCACTGAATCCTGCCCAATTTAATTCCACGTGTGACGTCCCAGCACCAGAGGAACTATCAAGTTCCATGGAGAAAGAAAGAAAGAAAGAAAGACTTGCAGGTACATAGCACCTTATTACAGCTCTCAGAAATGGCACAAATTACCTTAAAGTGAGGTGACTGTTGCTATGCAGCAAGCCACATTGCGCACAGCAAGATCCCACAAACAGCAATAAGATGAATGACCAATTTTGGTAGTGTTGGTTGAGGGAGGAATGTTGAGGGAACAAAAGTGGGCCTTGCACTGAGCCCTGGGGTACACCTCTTCCAGCTCCTCTCCAACCTGAGCAATGCCCTTTAACCCTAACCGTAGACCTTTGTTTCCTGTCCAGCAGCCAACCTTCTGTGCAAGCTGCTATGTTTCCTGATAGCATAGGGTAGACCTTGGTCTTGGATGCTATTGCATTGGCCGCTGGTTATACGTTCCGCTTGATATCCATTGCAGGTAACAGAATTGAATATCGGGCAGGGAGTATATCGGGCGGGGAGTATATCGGGCGGGGAGTATATCAGGCGGGGAGTATATCGGGTGGGGAGTATATGGGCGGGGAGTATATGGGCGGGGAGTATATCGGGCGGGGAGTATATGGGCGGGGAGTATATCGGGCGGGGAGTATATGGGCGGGGAGTATATCGGGCGGGGAGTATATCGGGCGGGGAGTATATGGGCGGGGAGTATATCGGGCGGGGAGTATATGGGCGGGGAGTATATCGGGCGGGGAGTATATGGGCGGGGAGTATATCGGACGGGGAGTATATCGGGCGGGGAGTATATGGGCGGGGAATATATCGGGCGGGGAGTATATCGGGTGGGGAGTATATGGGCGGGGAGTGTATCGGGTGGGGAGTATATGGGTGGGGAGTATATCGGGCGGGGAGTATATGGGCGGGGAGTATATCGGGCGGGGAGTATATCGGGTGGGGAGTATATGGGCGGGGAGTATATGGGCGGGGAGTATATCGGGCGGGGAGTATATCGGGTGGGGAGTATATCGGGCGGGGAATATATCGGGTGGGGAGTATATGGGTGGGGAGTATATGGGCGGGGAGTATATCGGGTGGGGAGTATATCGGGTGGGGAGTATATGGGCAGGGAGTATATCGGACGGGGAGTATATCGGGTGGGGAGTATATGGGCGGGGAGTATATCGGGTGGGGAGTATATGGGCGGGGAGTATATCGGGCGGGGAGTATATCGGGCGGGGAGTATATGGGCGGGGAATATATCGGACTGGGAGTATATCGGGTGGGGAGTATATGGGCGGGGAGTATATCGGACTGGGAGTATATCGGGCGGGGAGTATATGGGCGGGGAGTATATCGGACTGGGAGTATATCGGGCAGGGAGTATATCGAGCGGGGAGTATATCGGGCGGGGAATATATCAGGCGGGGAGTATATCGGACTGGGAGTATATCGGGCGGGGAGTATATGGGCGGGGAGTATATCGGACTGGGAGTATATCGGGCGGGGAGTATATCGGGCGGGGAATATAACCATCGTCCAAGATGGATTTCTACCCCCATGTGCCTGAATTTTTCTAATAAACTTCCTGTGAGACACCTCATCGAATGCCATCTGAAAATCTATACACACTGCATCGACTACATCGACTTTATCTGTCCAGTCAGTGCTTCAAAAGACGCTGTTAAATTTGCCAAATACAACTTACCTTTAACAAATACATATGGTCCTCACCGCAATTCAGGAATTGTCCCTTTATATTGGAAAATTGAAAATGTAAGTCCATTATTTAAGAAAGGTTAGTCTAACATCCATTGTGGGGAAGTTATTGGAATCTATAATTAAGGACAAAGTTACTGAGCACTTAGAGAAATTTGAGCCGATTGGTGAGAGCCAACATGGATATATAAAGGGCAGGTCATGTCTGATGAGCCTAACTAAATTTATTGAGGAAGTAACTAAAGTAGTAGACAGGGGAATGTCTATGGATGCAGTTTATATGGACTTCCAGAAGGCATTCAATAAGAGACTGTTAGATAAAATTAAAGCTCATGGAATTGAAGGCAAATTATTGACCTGGTTAGGAGATTGGTTAGGCGGTAGAGACAGAGAGTAGGGATAACGGGTATGTACTCGAATTGGAAGGAAGTGACTAGTGGTGTCCACAAGGATATATGCTGTGGCCTCAACTATTCACTATATTTATAAATGACCTGGATAACACAATAGAGAGCCATATATCCAAGTGTGCTGATGACACAAAGTTTGGGGGCATAGTAAGTAGTGCAGACAGGAGCATAAAATTACAAAGAGATTTAGGGTCCATGTACACCGATCACTAAAATGTAGTAGTTAGGTACAAAAAAATTGTTTTTAAATCATCAAAAAGGCTAATGGAATGTTAGCCTTTATATCTAGAGGGCTAGAATACAAAGGGGAGGGAGTTTTGTTACAGCTATACAAAGCCCTGGTTAGACCACATCTGGGGTACTGTGTACAGTTCTGGGCACCGCACCTTAGAAAGGATATATTGGCCTTGGAAGGAGTGCAGTGCAGATTCACCAGAATGTTACAGTACTCCAAGGGTTAAATTATGAGGCGAGATTACATAAACTAGGTTTGTATTCCCTGGAATATAGAAGGTTAAGGGGTGATTTGATTGAGGCTTTTAGGATTAAAATCAGAGCCAGGCCGTTCAGGAGAGAAGTTAGGAAACACTTCTTCACGCAAAGGGTGGTAGAAGTGTGGAATCTCTCCCATAATTGCAGTAGATGCTAACTCAATTAATAATTTTTAAATCTGAGATCAATAGATTTTTGCTAACCAAGGGTACTAAGGGATATGGAGTCAAGGCAGGTAAATGGAGTTAGGATACAGATCAGCCATGATCTCATTGAATGGCGGAACAGGCTCGAGGGGCTGAATGGCCTACTCCTGTTCCTATGTTCCTATAGTTTGCACACTTAAAAGTTTTTCTTTTACAAGCACCACTGAGGTGACTGAATTCTCCATATTTTCTGCAAAGCTTTGGCCTGAGCAGCGCGATGCAAACTGTCTGTCTTTAATGATATCAGTGTAATTAGGGAGATGGATTAGGCAGTCGGGTCGTGCAGCATTCTTACCTCAAACTTCCACCTGCCATTCCAGAACCGTATTGTATTACCTTTCTCTCCTCTATCCAACACAAAGGGAACCAAACCACATTTTTGGATGTTCCCTGACCTGCTGCATGATTCCAGCATTTTCTGGTTTTATTTCACATTTTAGAATCATTCTCCATCACTTCATCCTCATTGAAAGTCATGGGTTCAAATCCCACTCCAGAGACTTGAGCACAAAAATCTAGACTGAGGGAGTGCTGCACTGTCGGAGGTGCCGCCTTTCAGATGAGACGTTAAACTGAGGCCCCGTCTGTCCTTTCATGTGCATATAAAATTCCCATGGCAATATTTCAAAGAAGAGCAGGAGAGTTCTCCCAAGTTTCCTGGCCAATATTTATCCCTCAAACTAACACCTAAAAACAGATTATCTGGTTATTATCACATTGCTGTTTGTGGGATCTTGCTGTGCGTAAATTGGCTGCTGCATTTCCTACACTACAACAATGACTACACTTCAAAAGCACTTAATTGGCTGTAAAACACTTTGTGACGTCCTGAGGTCATGAAAGGTGCTCTATAAATACAAGTTTTCCTTTTTATTTCATTTGAATCATTAAATTTCCTAATTGTGGAGCTCATCTGGTGACTCTGGATACATACACTGCACAGTACAGTACTGAGCCAATTAGCTCTTGTCTGAGTTAATCTCAGCTACAACAGCGGTGTGGGCCATACAATTAGCATCAGCACCTCCCAGGCTAAGGATAAGACAAAGAAAGTCAGTCAGGGTTCCTGCTCCTGGTCACTACCTCGTGACTACTGCTGAGAATGAGTGGACAATAGGATTGGGCTGATCTGTGCTGTAACCTGTGCTCGAATCACCTGTTGACGTTCATTATCTCGGCTCACACACAGAGGACAATCACTTGGCTGAGGTACTAGAGGTTTCCAACCCTCGTGGAGTTAATCCCCAGTCCAAGTCATTGCCTTCGCGAACGTCACACTTGGAAATGTAACACATGCGAAGTGCCACACAAAGCAAGAAAGAAACATAGAATTTGCATTTATATAGCGCCTTTCACGACCTCAGGACGTCCCAAAGCACTTTACAGCCAATGAAGTACTTTTGAGGTGTAGTCACTGTTGTAATGTAGGGAATTCCAGCACCTGACTGGCTCAAATCTCAGATTAACAAATCACAACTGAATAACCTTGTTAAAAAAAACACAGGTACTATAAAACAAAAGAGAAAGATTCTTCCAAAGGGAAGGAGCAGGGGAGTTAAAAGCAGTGGTTACTCTACATCATGAGGATGCCAATGAGCCTGAGTTTCAGGAAGAGGGATGCACTGATGCTTCAGTTGTTTTTACAGCAGGCAAACATCCCTGCTGGACATCAAATCTACTCCTTGCCCCTAATCTTCAAAGGAAACCTCCCACTACCTTGATTGCCGTCTGAAGCCATCAACTCATTAACCAGTGCAACACGAATTCCGGGTGTAACTCAACCAAATCCAATGTCTCACCATTTTCCAAACCAAAATCCAGATCCGTTTCAGATCATAAACTTACACCAGCATTTGTACTTGCTTCTCTTTCAATCAAGGCCAAAGCCAATATCAGCCTCCAGCTGTCCCTTTAAGGGCCGTTGGTTTGACTGCTAAGTGCCTGAGGATACTGCATGGTGAATACTGCGGTCAGTCGTTAACGAATTTTGGAAAGGGAGCTTCCAAAATGTGTGAGGCCCCCTATTTGCATATGCCTGTTTCAGGTGTGGGCCCTGGACTCTTATACGGAAGCCTTGATCAATATGGCGGGCATCTGCGCTTACATGCATTGGGTGCCCGTGTTACGCCTTTATGGTCCTTAACTTAGAAGATTTTATGGCCAAATTACCTGGGAAACTCCATGGCTAAAAGCCTGAGTGATAGTTTGAACTAGCTGAGAACTTGTGTTAACTAAAAGCTTTTTCCCAGCATTCAGTTCAACAGCTGAACTCCATTTTGTGCATTCAGCTTTCAAGCTAAACTGCCATTTTAGGGCATTTCCTCACAAACCTCAAAGGCAGCCTTCAGGCAATTTATTGGGCACTATTCCTGCAAAATTAAAGGATCATAATTTATGCTGTCAAAGTGATTTCATTCAGACCCTCCGTATCTATAATATGCAAAATTATGTAAATGATCTCGCTCCATTAAAGATGTACCCTATAAATCAAAAGATAAAATGCAAACACTCATTAGAACACAGGTTACGTGATATATGTAAAACTATAAGATAGAACATAACTGAAAAGGGACGTAAACGTGAAACATTAAAAAAAATCTCAATGTAAATAGACTCCAGAAAGAAATGAAAATAGAGAATACAAAATGTTATTCTTAATAATTTCAGCATCCAAGCAACACCAAGAATGGACACAAGACAGTCTGACAAACACACACATATACACACAGACACAGACACCCAGACACACACACACACACACACACACACTATGTATGGAGAAGTATAGTAAGAGTGAGTAGAATGGCATTAATGCAGAGAAGGGACGTGATGAGGAAATGGAAATAAAAATAGAGATGAGAATGAGAATGGAGATATTGTGGTGAATGGAGAAGATATTGAGAACAAAAATGATGTCAAGAATGGAAATTGAGAACATTGACAGCAATAAAAAGAGAGAAAGTTTTGGAATCGAAATGCAACTGAGAATAGAGATGGAACTGGGAATAGAGATGGGACTGAGAATAGAGATGGGACTGAGAATAGAGATGGGACTGAGAATAGAGATGGTGCTGAGAATGGAGATGGGACTGAGAATAGAGATGGGACTGAGAATGGAGATGGGACTGAGAATGGAGATGGGACTGAGAATAGAGATGGTGCTGAGAATGGAGATGGTGCTGAGAATAGAGATGGTGCTGAGAATAGAGATGGTGCTGAGAATAGAGATGGTGCTGAGAATAGAGATGGGACTGAGAATAGAGATGGGACTGAGAATGGAGATGGGACTGAGAATAGAGATGGGACTGAGAATAGAGATGGGACTGAGAATAGAGATGGGACTGAGAATGGAGATGGTGCTGAGAATGGAGATGGTGCTGAGAATAGAGATGGTGCTGAGAATAGAGATGGTGCTGAGAATAGAGATGGGACTGAGAATGGAGATGGTGCTGAGAATAGAGATGGTGCTGAGAATAGAGATGGTGCTGAGAATGGAGATGGTGCTGAGAATAGAGATGGGACTGAGAATAGAGATGGGACTGAGAATAGAGATGGGACTGAGAATAGAGATGGTGCTGAGAATAGAGATGGTGCTGAGAATAGAGATGGGACTGAGAATGGAGATGGGACTGAGAATAGAGATGGTGCTGAGAATAGAGATGGAACTGAGAATAGAGATGGTGCTGAGAATTGAGATGGTGCTGAGAATAGAGATGGTGCTGAGAATAGAGATGGTGCTGAGAATAGAGATGGGGCTGAGAATAGAGATGGTGCTGAGAATAGAGATGGGACTGAGAATAGAGATGGTGCTGAGAATAGACATGGGACTGAGAATAGAGATGGTGCTGAGAATAGAGATGGTGCTGAGAATAGAGATGGTGCTGAGAATAGAGATGGTGCTGAGAATAGAGATGGGGCTGTGAATAGAGATGGTGCTGAGAATAGAGATGGTGCTGAGAATAGAGATGGTGCTGAGAATAGAGATGGTGCTGAGAATAGAGATGGTGCTGAGAATAGAGATGGGACTGAGAATAGAGATGGGACTGAGAATAGAGATGGTGCTGAGAATGGAGATGGTGCTGAGAATAGAGATGGGACTGTGAATAGAAATGGGACTGAGAATAGAGATGGTGCTGAGAATGGAGATGGGACTGAGAATAGAGATAGTGCTGACAATAGAGATGGGACTGAGAATAGAGATGGTGCTGAGAATAGACATGGGACTGAGAATAGAGATGGTGCTGAGAATAGAGATGGTGCTGAGAATAGAGATGGTGCTGAGAATAGAGATGGTGCTGAGAATAGAGATGTGACTGAGAATAGAGATGGTGCTGAGAATAGAGATGGTGCTGAGAATAGAGATGGGGCTGTGAATAGAGATGGTGCTGAGAATAGAGATGGTGCTGAGAATAGAGATGGTGCTGAGAATAGAGATGGTGCTGAGAATAGAGATGGTGCTGAGAATAGAGATGGTGCTGAGAATAGAGATGGGACTGAGAATAGAGATGGGACTGAGAATAGAGATGGTGCTGAGAATAGAGATGGTGCTGAGAATGGAGATGGTGCTGAGAATAGAGATGGGACTGTGAATAGAGATGGGACTGAGAATAGAGATGGTGCTGAGAATGGAGATGGGACTGAGAATAGAGATAGTGCTGAGAATAGAGATGGTGCTGAGAATGGAGATGGGACTGAGAATAGAGATGGGACTGAGAATAGAGATGGTGCTGAGAATGGAGATGGGACTGAGAATAGAGATAGTGCTGAGAATAGAGATGGTGCTGAGAATGGAGATGGGACTGAGAATAGAGATGGTGCTGAGAATAGAGATGGGACTGAGAATAGAAATGGGACTGAGAATGGAGATGGTGCTGAGAATAGAGATGGGACTGAGAATAGAGATAGTGCTGAGAATAGAGATGGTGCTGAGAATAGAGATGGCGCTGAGAATAGAGATGGTACTGAGAATAGAGATGGGACTGAGAATAGAGATGGGACTGAGAATAGAGATGGTGCTGAGAATAGAGATGGGACTGAGAATAGAGATGGTGCTGAGAATAGAGATGGTGCTGAGAATAGAGATGGTGCTGAGAATGGAGATGGTGCTGAGAATAGAGATGGTGCTGAGAATAGAGATGGCGCTGAGAATAGAGATGGTGCTGAGAATAGAGATGGCGCTGAGAATAGAGATGGGACTGAGAATAGAGATGGTGCTGAGAATAGAGATGGTGCCGAGAATAGAGATGGTGCTGAGAATAGAGATGGGACTGAGAATGGAGATGGGACTGAGACTAGAGATAGTGCTGAGAATAGAGATGGTGCTGAGAATAGAGATGGTGCTGAGAATAGAGATGGGACTGAGAATAGCGATGGGACTGAGAATAGAGATGGGACTGAGAATGGAGATGGTGCTGAGAATAGAGATGGGACTGAGAATAGAGATGGGACTGAGAATGGAGATGGTGCTGAGAATGGAGATGGGACTGAGAATAGAGATGGTGCTGAGAATAGAGATGGTGCTGAGAATGGAGATGGGACTGAGAATAGAGATGGTGCTGAGAATGGAGATGGGACTGAGAATAGAGATAGTGCTGAGAATAGAGATGGTGCTGAGAATGGAGATGGGACTGAGAATAGAGATGGTGCTGAGAATGGAGATGGGACTGAGAATAGAGATAGTGCTGAGAATAGAGATAGTGCTGAGAATAGAGATGGGACTGTGAATAGAGATGGTGCTGAGAATAGAGATGGGACTGAGAATAGAGATGGTGCTGAGAATAGAGATGGTACTGAGAATAGAGATGGTGCTGAGAATAGAGATGGGACTGAGAATAGAGATGGGACTGAGAATAGAGATGGGACTGAGAATAGAGATAGTGCTGAGAATAGAGATGGTGCTGAGAATGGAGATGGGACTGAGAATAGAGATGGGACTGAGAATAGAGATGGCACTGTGACTAGAGATGGTGCTGAGAATGGAGATGGGACTGAGAATAGAGATGGTGCTGAGAATAGAGATGGGACTGAGAATAGAGATAGTGCTGAGAATAGAGATGGTGCTGAGAATAGAGATGGGACTGAGAATAGAGATGGGACTGAGAATAGAGATGGTGCTGAGAATAGAGATGGTGCTGAGAATAGAGATGGGACTGAGAATAGAGATGGTGCTGAGAATAGAGATGGGACTGAGAATAGAGATGGGACTGAGAATAGAGATGGGACTGAGAATAGAGATGGGACTGAGAATGGAGATGGGACTGAGAATAGAGATGGGACTGAGAATAGAGATGGTGCTGAGAATAGAGATGGGACTGAGAATAGAGATGGTGCTGAGAATAGACATGGGACTGAGAATAGAGATGGTGCTGAGAATAGAGATGGTGCTGAGAATAGAGATGGTGCTGAGAATAGAGATGGTGCTGAGAATAGAGATGGGGCTGTGAATAGAGATGGTGCTGAGAATAGAGATGGTGCTGAGAATAGAGATGGTGCTGAGAATAGAGATGGTGCTGAGAATAGAGATGGTGCTGAGAATAGAGATGGGACTGAGAATAGAGATGGGACTGAGAATAGAGATGGTGCTGAGAATGGAGATGGTGCTGAGAATAGAGATGGGACTGTGAATAGAAATGGGACTGAGAATAGAGATGGTGCTGAGAATGGAGATGGGACTGAGAATAGAGATAGTGCTGACAATAGAGATGGGACTGAGAATAGAGATGGTGCTGAGAATAGACATGGGACTGAGAATAGAGATGGTGCTGAGAATAGAGATGGTGCTGAGAATAGAGATGGTGCTGAGAATAGAGATGGTGCTGAGAATAGAGATGTGACTGAGAATAGAGATGGTGCTGAGAATAGAGATGGTGCTGAGAATAGAGATGGGGCTGTGAATAGAGATGGTGCTGAGAATAGAGATGGTGCTGAGAATAGAGATGGTGCTGAGAATAGAGATGGTGCTGAGAATAGAGATGGTGCTGAGAATAGAGATGGTGCTGAGAATAGAGATGGGACTGAGAATAGAGATGGGACTGAGAATAGAGATGGTGCTGAGAATAGAGATGGTGCTGAGAATGGAGATGGTGCTGAGAATAGAGATGGGACTGTGAATAGAGATGGGACTGAGAATAGAGATGGTGCTGAGAATGGAGATGGGACTGAGAATAGAGATAGTGCTGAGAATAGAGATGGTGCTGAGAATGGAGATGGGACTGAGAATAGAGATGGGACTGAGAATAGAGATGGTGCTGAGAATGGAGATGGGACTGAGAATAGAGATAGTGCTGAGAATAGAGATGGTGCTGAGAATGGAGATGGGACTGAGAATAGAGATGGTGCTGAGAATAGAGATGGGACTGAGAATAGAAATGGGACTGAGAATGGAGATGGTGCTGAGAATAGAGATGGGACTGAGAATAGAGATAGTGCTGAGAATAGAGATGGTGCTGAGAATAGAGATGGCGCTGAGAATAGAGATGGTACTGAGAATAGAGATGGGACTGAGAATAGAGATGGGACTGAGAATAGAGATGGTGCTGAGAATAGAGATGGGACTGAGAATAGAGATGGTGCTGAGAATAGAGATGGTGCTGAGAATAGAGATGGTGCTGAGAATGGAGATGGTGCTGAGAATAGAGATGGTGCTGAGAATAGAGATGGCGCTGAGAATAGAGATGGTGCTGAGAATAGAGATGGCGCTGAGAATAGAGATGGGACTGAGAATAGAGATGGTGCTGAGAATAGAGATGGTGCCGAGAATAGAGATGGTGCTGAGAATAGAGATGGGACTGAGAATGGAGATGGGACTGAGACTAGAGATAGTGCTGAGAATAGAGATGGTGCTGAGAATAGAGATGGTGCTGAGAATAGAGATGGGACTGAGAATAGCGATGGGACTGAGAATAGAGATGGGACTGAGAATGGAGATGGTGCTGAGAATAGAGATGGGACTGAGAATAGAGATGGGACTGAGAATGGAGATGGTGCTGAGAATGGAGATGGGACTGAGAATAGAGATGGTGCTGAGAATAGAGATGGTGCTGAGAATGGAGATGGGACTGAGAATAGAGATGGTGCTGAGAATGGAGATGGGACTGAGAATAGAGATAGTGCTGAGAATAGAGATGGTGCTGAGAATGGAGATGGGACTGAGAATAGAGATGGTGCTGAGAATGGAGATGGGACTGAGAATAGAGATAGTGCTGAGAATAGAGATAGTGCTGAGAATAGAGATGGGACTGTGAATAGAGATGGTGCTGAGAATAGAGATGGGACTGAGAATAGAGATGGTGCTGAGAATAGAGATGGTACTGAGAATAGAGATGGTGCTGAGAATAGAGATGGGACTGAGAATAGAGATGGGACTGAGAATAGAGATGGGACTGAGAATAGAGATAGTGCTGAGAATAGAGATGGTGCTGAGAATGGAGATGGGACTGAGAATAGAGATGGGACTGAGAATAGAGATGGCACTGTGACTAGAGATGGTGCTGAGAATGGAGATGGGACTGAGAATAGAGATGGTGCTGAGAATAGAGATGGGACTGAGAATAGAGATAGTGCTGAGAATAGAGATGGTGCTGAGAATAGAGATGGGACTGAGAATAGAGATGGGACTGAGAATAGAGATGGTGCTGAGAATAGAGATGGTGCTGAGAATAGAGATGGGACTGAGAATAGAGATGGTGCTGAGAATAGAGATGGGACTGAGAATAGAGATGGGACTGAGAATAGAGATGGGACTGAGAATAGAGATGGGACTGAGAATGGAGATGGGACTGAGAATAGAGATGGGACTGAGAATAGAGATGGTGCTGAGAATAGTGATAGTGCTGAGAATAGAGATGGGACTGAGAATAGAGATGGGACTGAGAATAGAGATGGGACTGAGAATAGAGATGGTGCTGAGAATAGAGATGGGACTGAGAATAGAGATGGGACTGAGAATAGAGATGGTGCTGAGAATAGAGATGGGACTGAGAATCAGGAAGGTGTTTGGAATGGAGATGCTACTTTAACTGGGGAAGATTTCACAAGTGAAGAAGGTACTGAGAATGGAGTTGTCGTGAGAATTAACATATACCGAGATTTACTATGAGTATAAAGAATGTTAATGATTGTGTCGAAGTGGTGCTCTTCTGTGTAACATTGCTTTGAAAACCACTCCCGACTGCTTGATCCATTCATACAATGGCGGCTCCAATGTATAAGAGGTATAATTTCCATCTCTTATTCTAAAGGATCAAGAAGGTCCCAGGTTCGATACCCAGCTTGAGATTTCAACTGAAGCAGTAGTAGAGGCACTACAAATAGCGGGAGTGTCCTGGGATGGAGAGGGGAAATCGGCCAGGCTTCCTGTTGATGATTGCTATACGGTAAACCTTACTGGAAATGTGTACGAGTGAATTGTGAAGTACTCCTCAGTTGAATAGCCTGCTGGCACTTACTGCCAATAAGGCTATTTGGGTGAGATACCAAAAGGGGACCACCACTCGTGGAACAGTACACCAATGTGGGAGTCAATGCTCAAAGGAGAGGGTGGCAACAATGGAACAATAAACCCCAGTCCACATATATGTCCCATTGATAGTCAATGTTCATTGCATCGTCAAGACCCAGATTTAATCTGCTTCTCTGTTGTTCCTCCCCCCCACCCCAGTACACCTCACTCTGTCCAAGAGAACAGACTGCCCGCTTGTTCCCCGTCCCCTAGAAATGTTACCTCTGACCTGGCCACGAGGAGGTCCACAGAAATGCATCCATATGTTAAAGTCGCTGGTTCTCACTCGTCACCCCCCTCGCCTGCCCCCACCCTGCACCACCCCACCCTGGCTCTCCACTCCCAACATCGGGAAATCACCATGAGATGGGAGTTGTAAATAATCAGCTGCACCCTGCCACCTCACGGGTCAGCGCACTGCATCAGAAATGTGCAACTGTACGGCTCAGCTCCCATATGGATCTACTCAACACACATTTCTGCAGTTGGTGTAGTTGTGATATTCGGCCACTGGGTGTGTCTGTTTCGTTAACGTAATGTACAGAAGAGCACAGAGGGCTTTCGAAACACCTGGAGAGAAATGAACAACTGGACTGACTTTCAACCGTACACCCTTTCTCCAGTTTACTCCCTCTGTGTCCCCTCCTCTCTCTTGCTGGGGTACGGTTCCAAGAGCCCCAGCCACCATCACATACCTTGCCCAAGTGGATGTTCTCAATGTGTGAACCTGAGGAGTAGGCTATTCAACCATGGACGGCATCGCAGTTGAGCCTTACCCTGTTCACCTGATGCAGAGCTTCCAACAGGATAGCAATCAGGAGCAGGAGGAACTTTTTATCCTTTCCCCAAGCCCAGGGGCCTGAGGCCAAATTGTAGCCCTCACCCCACCCTACCCACGACACACACGCTTAACTGGTACAGATCAGCTAATTCGACACAAACCAGATTTGAACTAGGACCTTCCGTGAGGCTTGGTAATACACCAGGTGGTGCCTCTTATCTCAGCTAAGGAGTAGACATTGAGAGATTGAACAAAGGAGTTTGAGAAGATCATAGGTTGAACAGGAATACAAGAGCAACACAAGGAAGCCCTGCATAATGAGGGTCCTGGATCATATCTTTCATTTTCCTACCAATCGTTTCCTGTAGCTCATACTGAGTGAAGTGAACAAGCTTGAAAAATCCAGCGACCCTACGTATGAATTCATTAATGCTCTGGCTGACCTGGGAGGGATGGAGCTGTCACTGGATGCAATAAGGGAAACTGCTCCATTCCTCAGGAATGCTATCCCTCCCCCCACCCCCTCCCGCACACACACACACACACACACACTCACACTCACTCACACTACAGATCCATTCTCATGTGAGGTTTTATGATACACTACACATCTGTATTAGATGTGACACTCGGAACGACTGGCAGTTCCCTGAGCCTCGCTGGCTAAGTCCTGAGTGAAATGAAGTTTAAATAAAAAAGGCATGTTTTCACTCCAAACGTTTTGCTCGAAGACTTTTTTAGCGAACAGAATGCTCATTGTGGTCGGCAGGTTTTACTGTTGATCTAAGTGAGGTTTAATTGCTCACATCTAGTTTCTAACCTGTGGCACATGTATCTCAGGAATGGGACTCTCTTTGAGAGGACAAAGGGTGCAGGAAGAAAACAATTAATGAGGAAATTGGGCTTGTGAGTGTAATTGACTCCAATTCACAAGCCCAGAGAAATAGGCCCTATTGAGCTGGGAGAGGCTGATGGGAGGCCCTTTTGTTCCAGTTCTTTTCTTCCCGATAGTGCAGAGTTTTAAGCCTTCACAGTACCTGATCAAATGGAGTCAAAGGGCAAAGGAGTTGTTGATGAATGAGAAACTTCCTCTGACATGACCTTTGGTAACCAGGGAACGCCAAACAATGGCTCTTCTTATTCAAATTCCTTTCTATTATGCGAGCGGGCTGAGTGAGAATGTTTCGGAATCTTTTGGATTGCTCAGAAGGATGGGAAACGATGCTGTTCTGACACTCTCAGCTGTCTCTCTCTCTCTCTCTGTACGAGGGCACACTCCCATTCCCCTGATGTGTGCGTGAGTAGATTGGCGGGAAGAGTTGGGATATAATGAGAGAGTAGGGATAGGCGTACAAGGCTTTGCCACCAGGGTTGCCAACCCTCCAGGATTGTCCTGGAGTCTCCAGGAATTAAAGATTAATCTCCCACACACTGCTGCGAGCAAACCCAGGAGGAAAATCATAGGGACATTTCAAAAAATGGTGGGTTTTTTTTTCATTTTCTTTGAATACTTTTGTTTGTTAGTGTTAAAAATATTGGAGTTGGGACAAAGACTGTTTGGGGCGATGGGAGGTCATGTGATGAAACCTCCAGGAATACGCCCATCCAGAGTTGGCAACCCTATTTGCCACGTTGATTGTTTTGGCACAGGGTTGGGGGAGTGAGGCTTTGTGTTGAGCTAATCACCGACTGGTTTTAAAACCCCACCCAATAAGGAATTCAGAGAAACGTCTTTAGCCAGAGAGTGGTTAGAATGTGGTTAGAGTTCTGAGCACAGTTCTGGTCTTCATATTACAAAAAGGATATAGAGGCACTGGAGAAGGTGCAATCAAGATTTACAAGGATGATACCAGAACTGAGAGGATATAACTACCAGGAAAGACTGATCAGGCTGGGACCCTTTCCTCCAGAAAAGAGAAGGCTGAGGGGTGACCTGATAGAGGTCTTTAAAATTATGAAAGGGTTTGATAGGGTAGACGTAGAGAAAATGTTTCCAACACTCGTCATGATAAATATAAGACAGTTACTAATAAATCCAATAGGCAATTCAGGAGAAACCTCTTTAAGCAGAGAGTGGTGAGAATGTGGAACTCACTACCACAAGGAATAGTTGAGGCGAATAATATAGATGCATTTAAGGGGAAGCTAGATAAACACATGAGGGAGAAAGGAATAGAAGGATATGTTGATGGGGTTAGATGAAGTAGGGAGGAAGGAGGCTCATGTGGAGCATAAACACTGGCACAGACCTGTTGGGCCGAATGGCCTGTTTCTGTGCTGTCCATTCAATGTGATTCTATGAAGCCTGATTACCATTAGACCCACAGCCCCAACCACACACTGTCAGTGACAGTCAATCACCAAGTGAAAATTTAACACACACAGATCAGTGACTTTCTCTTAATTCTTTTGTCAAATTCTGTTTTTTTAAAGTTGCCCAAATTTCTCACTCACTCCACCCTTTGCTCCTCTAGACTCTTGAAGATGTAAAATCTTCCTGGGGTAATGTTGCATGGGTCCCTGATAGCTCTCCGGTACATCAGTGGTTCACTGGGTCACAAACAAGACCCCCCCCCCATGCCCTCACCTTCTGTCGTTTATGCACACATTATCCAACTGGAATCACTGGATGGCATCAGGGCAGGAACCTGTGGTGTTTTTTTAATCCCCTCCTTAGCCTAAGGGCACTGAGGCCGATTATATTGCCCCCACCCCCCTCACCCACACCGTCAGAGATCAGCCAACTCAGCACAGACCAGGGCTCAAAGCTGGCACCTCCTGGTCCTTCCAGTTCCCTTTCATGCCACACAGTGTGATTACCCATGGGGAGGCGGAAGCTGTTAAATGGTTTTCAAGCTGAGGATGTTCCCAATGTCTGGGGAGTCCAGAACCAGGGGTCACAGTCTCAGGATACGGGGTATGCCATTTAGAACCGAGAGGAGGAGAAATTTCTTCACTCAGAGGGCGCTGAACCTGTGGAATTCTCGACCACAGAAGGCAGTGGAAGCCAAGTCATTAGATGTATTCAAGAAGGAGATAGATATATTTCTTAATGCTAAAGGGATCAGGGGATATGGGGAAAAAGCGGGAACAGGGTACTGAGTTAGACGATCAGCCATGATCATTTTGAATGGCGGAGCAGGCCCAAAGGGCCGAATGGCCAACTCCTGCTCCTATTTTCTATGTTTCTATGTTTCTATGAGCATTGAATAATGGTCACAGCGGCAGTGGGATTGTTTTTGCAGTGCTGTACAATGGATGGGAGTAGGATTACGAGAGTAGATTTCGTGTTGGGATATCTACGGCTGACATAGATTTCACACAATCTAACAAGCAACAATATAGAAATATTTCAATGCCAATTTTTCTGAATTTGCGAGGGTCCACAACCATTGTACTGTGACCTCCAATGTGGAGTACAGAGGAACCTCAATTAAGTTGCCCGTTAACTATTTTAGATCAAATGTGAAGATCAAATAAGTCCGTCCACTATCCGCATACAGAAGGAGCTGTGGTGACACTGGTGCGTTGGTAGATCATTTAGCAACACCCATTCCAACAATAATAATTAGGCTTTATATCACACCTTTAATATAGTAACAGGTTCCCAAGGTGCTTCACAGGAGCTCCCTACCTTAATTTCACTGCAGGCTCTGTCTCAGTGCTTGTCAGATCTTCTTGTCAAATCCCCAAAGTGGATGGTTTTGTACTGTGCTCCCAATCACCCACCTTCTTCTTTCAATTCATTCTCCAGATGGCCTTTATTGCCCATCCTGAGTTTCCCTGGACAGATTTGATGTTATCTGAACAGCTTGCTAGGCCACTTCAGAGGACAGTTAAGAGTCAACCACATTGGTGTGGGACTGGAGTCACATATAGGCCAGACCGGGTAAGAAAGTCAGGTTTCCTTCCCTAAAAGACATTAGTGAACCAGATGGGTTTTTACGACAATCCGACAGCTTAATGGTCACTTTTTTATTTCCAGATTTTTAAAACTGAATTCAAATTCTTAATCTTCTATGGTGGGATTTGAACTCTCATTCTCTGGATTATTAGCCTGGGCCTATTGGTTTACTGTACTAGAAACAGAACCATGAAACCACCGTACCCACTCAGTCAACTCTTACTCTCTAGCCGGGGTTCCTGCTTCTGCTCGCTACCCACTGACGCCCAGCTGGATATACAGATATCAGACAAGAACAGGACCGGATTCAGCTGTGTGCCCTCCACAGTTGAATAGCGTGCCACCGTCTCGGCTCGAACATGAAGAATGACCACTGGGGCAAGTGGGGTGGGGGAGGGGGTGGCTTAAGAAGGGCTGTTGGAGCAGAGGACCCCCAGATGTCTGTTTCCCCAGCAGGGATCAATAGGGAGTGATCAGGAATGGGAACCGAGGCTCTTTCTTGTAACCACTCACCTTTCCCAGGGTGCTAAGGCCAAATGTAGCACCCCCTGACGCCACCCTCGCTGAGGTGAAGCGACTCAGCACAGGCCGGGGATTGAGCCGAGGGCCTTCCCGGATTCACGAGCCTCGGGGCCATGGCAGGCATCGCGGGCGTGAAACGGGGCAGCGCGTGACGGGCTCACGGCGAATTCAGCGCCTGATTGACCTCAAGAAAACCGTCCGCGGTGTGACACGGGCTGCCGATTCGCGGTGAGAGCTGGCCCTGCGCTCATGACACAGGCCAGTATCACCCCCTGCATGAACCCACCCAGTCATCAGCGGCACTCAGTGTATGGGGTTACAGTGAAGTCAGGTGGAGCGACCGAAAAAAATGCAACTCTCCAATTAAACTCAGCACGTGTTGCTTGGACAGTCGCTCCTGTTACAGTGAAATTATTGCCCACTTATAATGAAAATTGGAAGTGCTAATCCTGCCGTGCTTATATTATAAAGGGGTAGCGAAACAAGCCTCGCAGATCAATAGGACGGGCGCCTTCAGTCAGAAAGCACTCACTCTCTGTGTAAACGACTGAATCTCTTCATCACTCCTTTGAAAAGGAGCTGTTGACGTTCAGTGACAGGAAACTGCCTCGGGATCGCATTCCTTTCTCCAAACTATGCAGCCAGTCCCAGGTCAGCCTGGCAATCAGGAGGGGGCAGGGGATTCACCACCTACTTTGGGGTCAGAGGGTCAGATCTTGACTTTGCGCGACAGTGTGAAACGGGCGAGTCGGCAGCACGTTTTACATCTCTCCCGATCTGAAGTCAATGGGGAGGGTGTAAAACGAGCTGCTGCCTCACTATCACCCACTTTACACTATCGCACAAAGTCAAAGTCCACGCCACGGTCTCTGAATCACTTTGAACAAATTTCTAAAATTGCACCAAGTTCGAGCGGAGTTCAGTGTTCTCTCTTTCTCTATCTCTCTTTCTCTCTCTTTTTCTATCTCTCTATCTCTCTCTTTTTCTCTCTGTCTCTATCTCTCTATCTCTTTCTCTTTCTCTCTATCTCTTTCTCTCTCTATCTCTCTCTCTCTTTCTCTCTCTATCTCTTTCTCTATCTCTATCTCTTTCTCTATCTCTCTATCTCTCTCTCTTGCTCTCTCTCTTTCTCTATCTCTCTCTATCACTCTATCTCTCTCTCTCTCTCTCTCTTTCTCTCTATCTCTCTCTCTCTTTCTCTCTCTATCTCTTTCTCTATCTCTATCTCTCTATCTCTCTATCTATCTCTCTTTCTCTTTCTCTATCTCTCTCTCTTTCTCTATCTCTCTTTCTCTATCTCTCTCTATCACTCTATCTCTCTCTATCTCTCTCTCTCTATCTCTCTCTTTCTCTCTATCTCTCTCTCTCTTTCTCTCTCTATCTCTTTCTCTATCTCTCTTTCTCTCTATCTCTCTATCTATCTCTCTTTCTCTTTCTCTATCTCTCTCTATCACTCTATCTCTCTTGCTCTCTCTCTCTTTCTCTATCTCTCTCTATCACTCTATCTCTCTCTCTCTTTCTCTCTCTATCTCTATCTCTCTCTCTCTTTCTCTCTCTCTCTCTATCTCTTTCTCTCTCTCTCTCTATCTCTCTCTCTATCTCTATCTCTCTTTCTCTCTCTCTCTCTGTCTTTTTGTTCAATTTCCCCATTTCTTCAATCCCTACTTTTCTCCCCCTTTCCTGAAAGTAGCAGCCCTTGAAGGGCTGCCATTTCCTCGGAAGCCAGCCATGCTCTGGCTCCTCGCCGCCCTCCGTGTGCGAGCTTAAACGATGGTCGGTTTGCCAGCTATTCTACTATGAAGGGCAGCGCGGTCATCCCCTCGTCTCAGGCTTTCCAGTGAGAGTCGGTGGAACACCAGGCAGGAATGGGAGCCCTTGCTGAGTTTTCCCCTTCCTCGCGTCCAAGGATGTTGAGGCCGATTGTACCATCTCTCCCGTTCCTCCCCGCCCCCCCGGCCGAGATCAGCTAAATCAGGATGGAGCAGGGTCCAAACCTGGCCGGTAAGGTACCAGAACAGACATCTGTACCAGACATCTGTCAGTCTTGTAACCGTAAGTTAGCGAAATAAAAAGGAAACAACAGCAAATGATGGAAATCTGAAGTACGCAGCTGGTCAGTGAGCCCGTGTAAAGAGAAAAGAACAGGCTATGACACATCGAGTATGGGCCCTTCACCAGAAGCGATGAAAGGTCACACCTCTACAGGTGATGACTGGCCTGCTGTGTACTTCCAGCCTTTGCTGTTTTTACTTCCCAATATAGTTAAAAAAGGGAAGACTTGAATTTATATTGCGCCTTTCAAAATCTCAGGACGTCCCAAAGCACATTGCCACCAAGGAAGTACTTTTTTGAAGTGTAGTCACTATTGTGATGTAGGAAATGCTGCAGCCAATTTACGCCCAGCAAGGTCCCACAATCAGCAATGTGAAATTATTTTTTAATTTCAAAAATATACTTTATTCATAATATTTGTAAAGGTACACAGTACAGTGCAACTTTCACAATTCAAACAATACAATTACAGGTCATACATGATAAACACAGTTCATGACACTCTAGGGTGCCTCATTGCACTTGCAATCAGTACAGATTACGGTTACATTACATCAATTACAGTCATTACACATTCATTACTAGGAGTTTTTTTTGGGTTCCAGCCCCTCGATGTACGATGGAGGGAGCGTCCTAAACTGTGGCCTTTTCCCTATCGAGCCTTTATGGCGGCCGCACCAGGCTTCAGCGCGTCCTTCAGCACAACGAGGCCTGAACAAAGGTACGCTATTATTAATATGCTAAACAATCAGCAACTTGTTGCTAAGACATTCTTAGCGCTGATTGCTTGGATTAGAGCCGCAGTGTTACCACATTACATTGGGAGAATACATTATTTCTATATTTAGTTGCAAACCAGGGGACTGCGGGCACAATCAGCAATGTGAAATGACCAGTTAATCTGTTTCAGTGATGTTGGCTGAGGGATAAATATTGGCCAGGACACTGGGGAGAGACAGTGCCATGAGATCTTTCATGTCCACCTGAGAGGACTGACGGGGCCTCAGTTTTTCATCTCATCCAAATGTTGGCACCTATGACAGTGCAGCATTCCCTCAGTGCTGCAGTGGAGTGTCAGGAATCGGTTAAGATAACGGTGTTTTGATGGTGAGGAAGCATTTTTAACATGTTAATGCATGCAGTTTTAGCCAAAGGGTGATTGTGCCTGTGTTTGAACACAGTCTGATGGGAAGGCTGAAAGGGTCACCAATGCTGTTCGCCTCAATCCCACTTCCAAGGTGTAACAACAACCTATGAAATGAATAAAAAAACATTGAATAATAATCATGGGAGATTTCAACTACACCCAAATAAACTGGCAAGATGTAGGGAAAGGGGAGAGGGGAATTAAGTTTTTAGAGTGCGTACAGGACTCCTTTCTTTCCCAATATGTGAGAAGCTCCACAAGAGAGGAATCACTGCTGGATCTAGTAATGGGAAAGGAACCACAGCAGATAAGAGAAGTAAACGTAGGGGAACATCTAGGCAATAGCGATCATAACATAGTAAGGTTTAAAATAATGATTGAGAAAGACATTAGTAAGACAAAGACCGAAGTAATAGATTGGAAAAAAGCTAATTTAGAGGGGATGAGAATGGAACTAGGGAAGGTAAACTGGGAATTTTTTTTGACAGTCAAAGAGATGGAACAGCAGAGGGGAATATTTAAAATGGTGTTCAATAGAGTTCAGGAGAAATATATTCCACTAAAAAACAATAACAAACTAGCCAAGAATGAAACACCGTGGATGAATAAAGAGATAAAGGTGAGAAATTGAATCTAAAGAAAAAGGCATACACTAAGTACACAGACAATAAAGGAGAGGATGACAAAAGGGAAAATGAAGAGATTAGGAATGAAGTAAAAAAAAAATTAGAAAAGCAAAGAGGAACTACAAAATTATTCCTTATCAAGGAATGTAAAAATAAATAGTAAAGTTTTCTACTGACACATAGATAACAAAAGCTAAATCAGGCTAGGGTAGGGCCACTAAGGGATGCACAAGATAAACTCACAGGCAATGTCAGCGAAATGGCAGAGTAGTTACTTTGCTTCACTAATTACCAGGGAGATTAATAAGGTGGGCAGGACATGAGAAGAAGAGATCAAAAAAGATATAAAGACATTTAAGATAGAAAGGGGGGAAATAATTGATAAACTAATCAAACTTAGAGAGGATAAACCCCTGGTCTGGATGGATTGTATCCACGCATATTAAAAGAAGTTAGGAAAGAGATTGCAGAGGCACTATTACATATATATAAAAATTCATTAGAAAAGGGAATAGTGCCAGAGGACTGGCGGGCAGCTAATATGATTCCTGTATTTAAAAAAGGAGACAGAACAAGTCCAGGGAACTATAGATCAGTTAACTTAACATCGGTGGTAGGAAAGATAATGGAATCTTTACTCAAAGATGTAATAGAAAAACATCTAGAGAATGAAAATATAATAAAGAATAGTCAGCGGGATTTCAGAAGGGAAAGTCATGCTCGACCAACCTTATTGAATTCTTTGAAGAAGTAACAGAAAGAGTAGACAAGGATAATGTGGTAGATGTAATATATTTGGATTTTCAAAAGGCCTTCAATAAGGTATCGCATTGTAGACTCATGACTAAGGTCAGAGCATGTGGAGTCAGGGGACAGGGAGCAGAATGGATAGCAAGCTGGCTACGATATAGAAAACAGAGAGTAGGGGTTAAGGATAGGTACTCAGACTGGCAAAAGGTGGGAAGTGGTGTTCCACAGGGATCGTGCTGGGACCACAGTTGTTCACAATTTACATTAACGATTTGGACTCAGGAATTGGAAGTACAATTTCAAAATTTGCAAATGACACCAAATTGGGGGGTGTAGTTTCAAAGTGCATGAAGACATTAATAAACTTGCAGAATGGGTGTGTAATTAGCAAATAAATTTCAATTTGATAAGTGTGTGGTATTACATTTTGGTAGGAAGAATAAGGAGGCCACATACTGCTTGGATAATAAGGGTCTAAATGGAGTGGAGGAGCAAAGGGATCTGGGGGTACAAATACACAAATCACTAAAAGCAGCAACGCAGGTTAATAAGGCCATAGAAAAGGGCAAATAAAGCACTGGGGTTCATTTCTAGAGGGATAGAATTGAAAAGCAGAGAAGTTATGTTAAACTTGTGTAGAACTGTGGTTAGACCACAATTGGAGTACTGTGAACAGTTCTGATCTCCATATTATAAAAAGGATATAGAGACATTGGAGAAGGTGCAATAAAGATTCACAAGGATGATACCGGAACTGAGAGGATGTCCTTATCAGGAAATACTGAACAGGCTGGGGCTTTTCTCTAGAAAAGAGAAGGCTGAGGGGTGACCCGATAGAGGGCATTAAAATAATGAAAGGGTTTGATAGGGGAGACGTAGAGAAATTGTGGGAAAGTCCAAAACTAGTCGTCATAAATATAAAATAGTCGCTAATAAATCCAATAGGGAATTCAGGAGAAACGTCTTTACCCAAAGAGTGGTAAGAATGTGGAACTCGCTACCACAAGGTGTAGTTGAGGTAAATAGCACAGATGCATTTAAATGGAAGCTAGATAAACACATGAAGGAAAAAGGAATAGAAGGTCATGCTGATAGGATTAGATGAAGTAGGGAGGGAGGAGGCTAGTGTGGACCTGTTGGGTGGATTGGCCTGTTTCTGTGCTGTAGACTCAATGTAACAACTGTTAAAACTCGGTGTGTTTGATTGCTTATCCTGAGAGGAACCCTTCGATTGTGAACTGCCCACTGAGGGAAGAGAAGGATCAGCTGCTTTGCCGAACGAACTGTTGCGTTCCAACAAAATGCAGGTTTCTGAAAAGAGCACATTACTTACTCCTTGTGGACTGATCTCAGTTCTCATACATAACTATCGACTGTTTAACATTTTTCCTGTGTCTTTTTACTGCTGCGCATCACTTTATTTGTCAATAAATCTGAAAGAGTGGTTTAACTCATAAAATGGTCTAACCATGTGATATTTTCCATTGCCTCGATTGACATGAGGGGATACATTTTTCTGATTGGGCATTAAAGGCCCAATACAAGGAACGATGGGTAAATTTAAAGGAATGCAGCCACTTAAATGAAGATAAAAATGTTGGTTTGCAATTACAAAGGCTATTATTATTATCCTTTATGTATAGGTCAGCCGATGCTAAGGTTGTTTGGGTAACACAAATGTTGGTCAAACCCAATGGCAGGACCGATAAATGTGGAGGCAGGAGACAGAGTCTGTGGCCAAGTGACGGAGCTTGTATCTCGTGTTTGATAACTGGTGAGGCGGAGGTGGTGCAGAATGAAGTGATAGCGAGGAGGGAGGCCTTGCATGTAACTCCAGGGCACAGCACATAGCACAGCATTGCTTGGAAAGAGCTGGGACTTGAGGGTGTAGCTGACCGTTACTGTCACTATTAGTACAAGCCCCCTGGTGCATGTTAGCTACAGGTACCCTTGCAGTAGATGGCACAACTCTGCCTCTGGCTGTCTGCTGGTCATTGCCAGGTAGATGTGGGTGGAAGGGTACGGGCGGAGGCAAGATCTCAGAGAGCATCACTAGGAGCTGTGAATACCTGGCTAACCGTTATGCTGGAAGGTTCTTCAGAATCACCCCGATCACAGCATGTCAGGCTTTGCATGATACTGCGTGAAAGAGGGGAGAACATCTTCCCAAACTCTGCTGCCCGTACCCTAACTCGTACCGAGTCCCCTTCACCCATCACCTCTGTGCTCACTGCCCTACAATGGCTCCCGGTTTGGCAATGCCTTGATTTTAAAATTCTCATCCTTGTTTTAAATCCCTCCATGGCCTCACCCCTCCCTATCTCTGTAACCTCCTCCAGCCCTCCAACCCTCCAAGATCTCTGCGCTACTCCAATCTTTGCCTCTAGCGCATCCCCGATTTTAATCAACCCACCATTGGAGGCCGTGCCTTCAGCTGCCTAGGCCTCAGCTCTGGAATTCCCTCCCTAAACCTCTCCGCCTCTCTACCTCTCTCTGCTCCTTTAAGACGCTCCTTAAAACCTACCTCTTTGACCAAGCTTTTGGTTACCTGTCCTAATATGTCTTTATGTGCATCGGTGTCAAATTTTGTTTGATAATCGCTCCCGTGAAGCGCCTTGGAACGCTTTTTTACTTAAAAGGCGCTATATGACTATTCCGAAAGATGGCACCTCAGACAGTGCAGCACTCCCTCAGAACTCCCACTCCAACAGTTCAGCACTCCCTCAGAACTCCCGCCCCGACAGTTCAGCACTCCCTCAGTATTACCTCTCAGACAGTGCACCAACCCCTCAGTATTGCCCCTCCAGCAGTGCAGCACTCCCTCAGTACTGCCCCTCAGACAGTGCAGCACTCCCTCAGTATTGGCCCTCAGACAGTGCAGCACACCCTCAGTACTGGCCCTCAGACAGTGCAGCACTCCCTCAATGCTGCCCCTCAAAGGGTGCAGCACTCCCTCAGTACTGACCCTCTGACAGTGCAGCATTCCCTCAGTACTGACCCTCTGACAGGGCAGCACTCCCTCAGTACTGACCCTCCGACAGTGCAGCACTCCCTCAGTTCTGCCCCTCCGACAGTGCAGCGCTCCCCTAGTAAAGCCCCTCTGACAGTACAGCACTCCCTCATTACTGCCGCTCTGACTGTTCAGCACTCCCTCAGTACTGACCCTCCGACAGTGCAGCACTCCCTCAATACTGACCCTCAGACAGGGCAGCACTCCCTCAGTACTGACCCTCAGACAGTGCAGCACTCCCTCAGTACTGCCCCTCTGGCAGTTCAGCACTCCCTCAGTACTGACCCTCTGACACTGCAGCACTCTCTCGGTACTGCCCCTCTGACAGTCCAGCACTCCCTCAGTACTGCCCCTCAGATAGTGCAGCACTCCCTCAGTACTGCCCCTCTGACAGGGTAGCACTCCCTCAGTACTGCCCCTCTGACAGGGCAGCACTCCCTCAATACTGCCCCTCTGACAGTGCAGCACTCCCTCAGTACTGCCCCTCTGACAGGGTAGCATTCCCTCAGTACTGCCCCTCTGACAGGGTAGCATTCCCTCAGTACTGCCCCTCTGATAGTGCAGCGCTCCCTCAGTACTGACCCTCTGACAGTACAGCATTCCCTCAGTACTGCCCCTCTGATAGTGCAGCACTCCCTCAGTACTGACCCTCTGACAGTGCAGCACTCCCTCAGTACTGCCCCTCTGACAGTACAGCACTCCCTCAGTACTGCCCCTCTGACAGTACAGCACTCCCTCAGTACTGCCCCTCTGACAGTACAGCGCTCCCTCAGTACTGACCCTCTGACAGTGCAGCGCTCCCTCAGTACTGACCCTCTGACAGTGCAGCACTCCCTCAGTACTGACCCTCTGACAGTGCAGCATTCCCTCAGTACTGACCCTCTGACAGGGCAGCACTCCCTCAGTACTGACCCTCCGACAGTGCAGCACTCCCTCAGTTCTGCCCCTCCGACAGTGCAGCGCTCCCCTAGTAAAGCCCCTCTGACAGTACAGCACTCCCTCATTACTGCCGCTCTGACTGTTCAGCACTCCCTCAGTACTGACCCTCCGACAGTGCAGCACTCCCTCAATACTGACCCTCAGACAGGGCAGCACTCCCTCAGTACTGACCCTCAGACAGGGCAGCACTCCCTCAGTACTGCCCCTCAGACAGTGCAGCACTCCCTCAGTACTGCCCCTCTGACAGTACAGCGCTCCCTCAGTACTGACCCTCTGACAGTGCAGCACTCCCTCAGTACTGACCCTCTGACAGTGCAGCACTCCCTCAGTACTGACCCTCTGACAGTGCAGCGCTCCCTCAGTACTGACCCTCTGACAGTGCAGCACTCCCTCAGTAATGCCCCTCTGACAGTACAGCGCTCCCTCAGTACTGACCCTCTGACAGTGCAGCGCTCCCTCAGTACTGACCCTCTGGCAGTACAGCACTCCCTCAGTACTGACCCTCTGACAGTACAGCGCTCCCTCAGTACTGACCCTCTGGCAGTACAGCACTCCCTCAGTACTGACCCTCTGACAGTACAGCACTCCCTCAGTACTGACCCTCTGACAGTGCAGCGCTCCCTCAGTACTGACCCTCTGGCAGTACAGCACTCCCTCAGTACTGACCCTCTGACAGTACAGCACTCCCTCAGTACTGACCCTCTGACAGTGCAGCACTCCCTCAGTACTGACCCTCTGACAGTACAGCACTCCCTCAGTACTGACCCTCTGACAGTACAGCACTCCCTCAGTACTGACCCTCTGACAGTACAGCACTCCCTCAGTACTGACCCTCTGACAGTGCAGCACTCCCTCAGTACTGACCCTCTGACAGTACAGCACTCCCTCAGTACTGACCCTCTGACAGTACAGCACTCCCTCAGTACTGACCCTCTGACAGTGCAGCACTCCCTCAGTACTGACCCTCTGACAGTACAGCACTCCCTCAGTACTGACCCTCTGACAGTACAGCACTCCCTCAGTACTGACCCTCTGACAGTACAGCACTCCCTCAGTACTGACTCTCTGACAGTACAGCACTCCCTCAGTACTGACCCTCTGACAGTACAGCACTCCCTCAGTACTGACTCTCTGACAGTACAGCACTCCCTCAGTACTCCACTGGCGTGTCGGCCTCAGTGGGTAATTCATTTGTTGCGTTTTGCTCTGGCTAAATATACTCAGCTCAGTGATACCGCTGCATTCACAGATTGTGTTAAGAAACTGTTTGCATTTATATATTATGGGTTGTTTGGTTTCTTATCAAACTAGTTGAGTTTCAGGTAAACTGTAATAATCTGTTAAAATATTAATTTAGTGAAGTATTTTTTTAAATGACTACTTGAACAAATATTTCAAAGCAGCAGCTGTTTCAGTCTCCAGCCTGGCGTTGACCAGCCCTGAATGTTGCATTAAATTGGCCTTAGAACTTGGGAAGGGTTTGGATAAGATCAGTGCTACTGAGATTATTCACACAGACCCCGAAATCCCACAGGGGTTCTCCCAGTCTCTTCCTGCAGGAGACCAGTGGAACCTCTGGAGAATCAGCATAAATGGCCATTTTCAACTGTCTACGTCTGGTCTCCCAGCGAAGTTATAGCAGGCACATGAGCACACACAAACTGACAGACTGATACACACACACACACACACACACACACAAACTGACAGACTGATACACACACACACACACACAAACTGACAGACTGATACACACACACACACACAAACTGACAGACTGATACACACACACACACATAAACTGACAGACTGATACACACACACACATGCAAACTGACAGACTGATACACACACACACACAAACTGACAGACTGATACACACACACACACAAACTGACAGACTGATACACACACACACACAAACTGACAGACTTATACACACACACACAAACTGACAGACTGATACACACACACACAGATACAAGCACACAGACTGATACACACACACACACAAACTGACAGACTGATACACACACACATACACAGAATAACAGACACAGACACACAGAAGCACACACAGACACACATACACACAGAAACACACAGACACACATGCACATGCACATATACACACACAGACACACACAAACACACAGGCACACAAATGCACACACAGACATATACACAGACACACAAGCACCAACACATACACACACACACATAAACACTTACAGGCACACACACATGCACACAAACGAACATGCAATCATACATACAACCACACAACACACACAAATAAATAGTCACAAACACATACAAAAAAGTCACACAGATACACATACTATGAACACATACATAGAGATGTGCATGTGAGTACACACTCGATGCACATACAAAGCCAGATGTCCACATATACATTTACTCACCTGAGTGAGTTCACCTCCTGGAGTAATGCTGAGCCATGGAACCCAGGAAGGTCCCATGTTTGATCTCTGTCTGTGCTGAGTTAGCTGATCTCATTCAGGGCAGCAGTGGTGCCTCACAGTTTGCTTTGGCATCCCTGCATCAGGGACTAGAATAATCAACCAGGTTTACCACTCCTGGGGCAAATTAACACAGGGGCCTATGAGGCCGTGCCCAGAAGCCCTGTGCAAATATGGTCCCCCGGTAAAACTCACCATAACAGCGAAAAACTGCATATAAACCACTGGAACAAAATACTGTCAGAAGGGGGCAAGGCACAATCACCAGATTTGTTTCATAAATACTGACCCGTGCAAATGCTTTAATAGATCTTGGGAGGGGGGAGAGGAACGTGTGCAGGGGGTGCGGAGGGGCCCTGAATATCTCTGGTGCCCAGGGCATGTGGGTGACTCTGAATCTGCCTCCAAGAAGCTTGGTTCTGTCTTTCATGCCACTTTTTTCCCTCTCAATAACTTTTAACTCTCTATAAAACCCAAGTCTGTAAAAGACTTGAATACTGGATATATATATGGGCAGGTTTTACGATCGCCTGCACACGACACAGAGAAATGCTTGTGTAATATCCAATCCTCACTTTCACCTTTAGCTTCCAACATCTCTTTCTCCATTGCAATCTTTCACTTCTCTCTTATTTTCAATGTTATCCTTGCTCCTTTGGATGCTCTTCTCTTGAGCTGAGCTCTTATATGCCCTTCCTCCTCTCTGCATCCTTGTTTTTTTTGGAATCAAGAATTATTGCACTGTTTCCTATTCTAATTAATCCCCTTTCGGGACTTCAAAATTATGAAACCACTTATCTTCCTCAGCCTTCCCTCTTCCAATTACCTGATTGTCTGTTGCTCTGCCTCTCTTGCTATCTTTCGGTCCCGCTCTCTGGTTCCCCGTCTCTACTTTCCCCTCTCATCTTGTGTGTGTGTCTCTTCCTCGCTCAGTATCTCTCTCTGTATCAATCCCACTTTTTGTATCTCTGTCTGCTTCTACCTCTGTGTCCCTCTCTATCATTCCTCACGCAACCAATTTTAACAGGAGAGAACGGGGAGAGCTCAGGGCAGACGTCCTATTTACACCCCATTCGAATTCCGGATCCAATGGAGCTGCAAAATCAGGCAGGGTGTAAATTGAAGGTCTGACCCGAACATGCCCCATTAGGTTAAAACCAGGGCTTCTGTCTCTTTGTCTGTCCCTGTGTCATTCCTTTTCTCTTTTCTCTTCTTTCTCTGCACTGTGTCCGTATCTCTGTCTATTCCTCTGTCTTTCTGTATCTGTTTCCCAATATGTATTTTTCTGTTGTATTCTCTGTTTCCAATCTCCCTCCCTCTCTGTATCTCGCTCTATCTAACTCCCTGGGGGTGATTTTAAACCCCAAGAACGGGTGGGTTGGGGGCGGGCGTGAGTTGAAAATAGTTGGTTTTTTGGGTCGCAACCGCAAAATCTTCGGACTTTGCATTCCCAGTAGGAAGCCTGTGCTTCTCCGCGCCGACATTAAACCCAGAAATAAAGCCGGGTTACGGTCGCGACCCAAAAAATAACTATTTTCAACTCCCACCTGCCCCCAACCCACCCGTTCTTGGGGTTTAAAATCACCCCCTCTGTAACTATATCCCCATGTCGCTCGATTTCTCTATGTGTGCGTGGGTGTGTCCTCCTCCTGTCTCTGTATTGCTCTTTACTTGTGGGGACTAAATGGTTTCCCTGGGAATGGAATGACCCTGTTAGTCCACAGTCAGTAACTGCTTTCTTCAAAATCAATTTTTTCCGGAAATCAGGATTTAATCCCAATCCCAACTGGGAAAGGTAGGAAAACACAACAGAACAACAGGAATGAAAGACAAATTTCAATTTAACACCAAGAGAATCTAATTCCAGGCCTGTATTAAAGGCCTAACCGTTTCTCCGTTATATCTCTGCTGGATTTAGTTGTGCCATGTTGTTTTTTTAACTTTATAACAGTGTTTGTGCTTTGGGTTCTTTTCTCTTTTTCGTTCTGCACATGAAAGGATTTTTTCATATATATAAGTGGTGTCTGTGAAAACAAGGCCAGTAAAAGCCCTACCACCCACTCTCAAAGAATGCCACGCATGCAATTAGGAGCTAGCTCACAGCCAGGGGTTAGAATTCAAAGGGAAGCCTAAGACTCCCCCTCCCCGCCTCTGACAAACACAAACCCATTTACAGCCGCCAAAGTCATCAATACTTATCAATAGCAAACTGCCCGAATCAATGGAAAGCCTGAGGGGAGGTGGGGGGAGGGGAGCTCTCAGGAATCTGGCCCATCCCAGAGGTGGCAGCCTCATCCATTCAGACATGGGGGGTGGGGTGGGGGTCGCTGGGAAGGTGAATCACTCACATGTGCACACAATGACCTCCCAAATCTACACTGTTGAATATATAGGACTTAACCTCCCCCACCCAGCTCCTCTCAAAAAAGAAGTTTGTCAGTCCCGGGGGAAAGAGATGATGTGAGAGTGGAGGGAAAGGGCTGCAATTCATTCACAAAAAGGCTTGGACAGAGGCCTGAGCTGGGCTGGGGCATTCAAACAGCCTCAACAGAGAAAATAAGATGTCAACATAAACTCTTTGTAAGAACAAAATTTACCAAGGACCGCCCCCCCTCCCCTGCACCTCCCCCCCCCCAAACACATAATCAACAAATACAAGACTGAACGGGCCAGAGAAACAATCAAATACTCATTTATTAGATGCTTCATGGAATTTACGGTCGCCAACCCTCCAGGATTGTCCTGGAGTCTCCAGGAATTAAGGATTAATCTCCTGGACACTGCTGTGAACAACCCAGGAGATAAATCAAAAGGGGCATAACAGAAATTGTGTGCTTTTTAAATTTTCTTTGAAAGAAAGACTTGCATTTATACAGTGCCTTTCACGATCTCAGGATGTCCCAAAGCGCTTTACAGTCAATTAATCACTTTTTTTGGAAGTGTGGTCACTGTTGTAATGTAGGAAATGCGGCAGCCAATTTTCGCACAGCAAGGTCCCACAAACAGCGATGTTTTATTGTTTATAAACTTTTGTTTATTAGTTGTAATAATATTGGAGATGGGGGAAGAAAGGCTGTTTGACTGGGCTGGGCGGTTTGAGGAGAGAGGTCATGTGATGAAATCTCCAAGAATACATCAACCGGAGTTGGCGATCCTAATGGAGGCCCTGTGTACAATACATAAAAGGGAGAATTCACTTCAACAGAGAGTGAACAAAGGTCAGTCTCCAAATAACGGTGCAATATGGAGTGTTCACAACAGAGAGTGAGAAGGAACCACTCAATGTAAAACTGCAGAATATAGAATGAATATTCACCATTACAGAGAGTGAACAAGGATCAGACTCCAAATAATAATATTCACAACAGAGTGTATAATGGATGATCAGTCTTTCTACAGTACAGAACAACATGTGTTTATAAAGTGCCTTTAACACAGAAAAACATCCCAAAGTGCTTCACATAGGAGAAAAGGAGAAGACAACAACATTAACTTGCATTTATACAGCGCCCTTAATGAAGTAAAATATCTCAAGGCACTCCACAGGAGTGTCATCAGACAAATACTGACACCGAGCCAAAGAAGGAGATATTAGGACAGGTGACTGAAAGCTTGGTCAAAGAGGTAGGCTTTAAGGAGAGTATTAAAGGAGGAGAAAGAGGTAGAGAGGTTTAGGGAGGAAATTCCAGAACTTAGGGCCTAGGCGGTTGAAGGCATGGCCGCTAATGATGGGGTGAAGGAAGTGGGGGATGCGCAAGAGGCCCAAATTTGAGGAGTGCAGAGATCTCGGAATGTTGTAGGGATGGAGCAGGTTACAGAGATAGGGAAGGGTGAGTTCATGGAGTGAGTACATGAATCACAGAAAGTTAACATGCAGGTACAGCAAGCAATTAGGAAGGCAAATAGTGTGTTAAGCTTTATTGCAAGAGGGTTGGAGTATTAGAGTAAGGAAGCATTGCTGCAATTATATAGGGCTCTGGTGAGACCACACCTGGAGTACTTTATACAGTTTTAATCTCCTTACCTAAGGAAGGATATACTTGCCTTAGAGGGGGTGAAACAAAGGTTCACTAGATTGATTCCTAGGATGAGAGGGTTTGTCCTATGAGGAGATATTATGTAGAATGGGCCTATATTCTCTGGAGTTTAGAAGTTTGAGAGGTGATCTCATTGAAACACGCGGAGCGCCACGGGAGAGGCTGAGGAGAAGATTTAGAGAGCGGTGGCAGCAGAATGGTCTCCCTATAAAAGGGTGAAATCAAAACCTAAAAACAAACAAAAAATAATCAAGGCCGTGCCGTCACAGGACAGCGGGTAGGTGATTGGTTGGTGAGTATTACCGTTTTATTTTTGCTCTCTAAGTGAGGGTAGCGGTTTAAACTAAGAGCTGGGAAACTATAACTATTACTTTATTAAATTAATTACTTAAACTAGATAAACTAATTAGTTAATAAAATTAAAAATATCGAGTGAATAAAAACTTTAACTAATTAAATATATAAAACAAGGTTTGATAGGGATGGCAGAGCAGGTGGTGTGTCGTAACTGCAGCATGTGGGAGTGGGTGGAGACCAATGAGATCTCGAGCAACCACACCTGCAGTAAAGTGTCTGCAGCTCGAGGAACTTCGGCTCAGAGTTGTTGAGCTGCAGACATTGCGATGCATCAGGGAGGGGGGAGAGTTATCTGGACACTTTGATCCAGGAGGTAGTCACACCCTTAGGTTAAGTCGTAGTTTAGAGTTGGTCAGTGGTCAGGGACAGGAGGATGTGACTGCGAGTCAGGCAGATATGGGGACCCAGGATGCAGTGATGGAGGATCCTCAGCCTTTGACCTTGTCCGACAGGTATGAGGTACTTGCTACCTGTGTGGATGAGAACAAAGACTGCAGGGAGGATGGGCAAACTGACCACAGCACCATGGTACAGGAGGCCATTCAAGTGGGGGGAGTAAATTGGAATGTGGTAGTATTAGGGGATAGTATAATCAGGGGGATAGACACTGTTCTCTGCAGCCATGACGAGGAGTCCCGGAGGCTGTGTTGCCTGTTCGGTGCCAGGGTTAAGGATATTTCTTCGCGGCTGGAGAAGAGCTTGGAGCATGAGGGGGAGGATCCAGTTGTCCTGGTCCACATAGGAACCAACAACATAGGTGGAACTAGGAACGAGGTTCCGCTGAGGGAGTTTGAGGAATTAATAAGCAGAACCTCAAAAGTAATAATCTCTGGATTACTACCTGACCCACATGCAAATTGGCATAGGGACAAACTGATCAGAGAGTTAAATGCGAGACTCAAAGACTGGTGTGGGAGACAGGGGTTTCGATTCATGGGACATTGGCACCAGTACTGGGAAAAAAGGGAGGTGTTCCGTTGGGACGTTCCACTTAAACTGGGCTGGGACCAGCGAATCGAATAACTAGGGCAGTAGATAGGGCTTTACACTAAAAAGCTGGGGAGAGGGTTCAGATAAGGTAAATTTATAAATCTAAAGAGAAAAGTCAAGGCCGTAGAACAGTGTAGGGATTTGGGTAAAGATAAGCAGAGTGTGTCAGGAAGGGACTGAGAGTTTAACAGTAATAGTGCATCAGTGAATATGGTCAAATTAAAGACGCTTTATCTCAATGCACGAAGCATTCATAACAAGATAGATGAATTAATGGCTCAAATGGAGATAAATGGGTTTGATCTAGCACCCATTTCTGAGATGTGGTTGCAAGGTGACCAAGGTTGGGGACTAAATATTCCAGGCTACTTGACCTTTCGAAAAGACAAACAAAATGGAAAAGGAGTGGGGAGGGGGTAGCCCTGATAATAAAGGATGACATAAAGACAGCAGTGAGAAAGGATCTTGGCTCGGAAGATCAGGAAACAGTATCAGTGTAAGTGGAAATAAGAAATAACAAGGGGCAGAAAACACTGGTGGAAGTAGTTTATAGGCCTCCTAACAGCAGTTACACTATTGGACACAGTATTAATCAAGAAATAAGAGGAGCTTGTAACAAAGGTAATACAATAATAATTATTACAATACAATGTAATAAACTTCGTATAGACTGGGCAAATCAAATTGGCAAAAGTAGTTTGGAGGACAAGTTTATGGAATGCATTCGTGACAGTTTCCTAGAATAATACTTTATGGAACCAACCAGGGACCAGGCCATTTTAGATCTTGTTTTGTGTAATAAGACAGGGTTAATTAGTAATCGCATGGTAAGGGATCCTCTGGGAAAGAGTGATCATAATATGATAGAATTTCATATTGAGTTTGAGAGTGACGTACTTAAGTCCAAAACTAGAGTCTTAAACTTAAACAATGCCAATTACATAGGTATGAGGAGCAAGATAGCTAAGGTTGATTGGGAAATTAGATTAAAAGATAAGATGGTAGATAAGCAATGGCAAACATTTAAAGAAATATTTCATAAATCTCAACGAATATACATTCCATTGAGAAATAAAACCCCATGGGAAAAGAGATCCATCAGTGGCTAACTAAAGAAGTTAAGGATAGTATTAGATTAAAAGAAGAGACTTGTAATGTTGCCAGGAAGAGTAGCAAGCCTGAAGATTGGGAGAATTTTAGAAACCAGCAAAGGATGACCAAAAATTGATAAAGAGGGAGAAAATAGAATGAGAGTAAACTAGCAAGAAATATAGAAACAGATTGTAAGAGCTTCTACAAGTATATAAAAAGGAAGAGAGTAGCGAAAGTAAACATGGGTCCCTTAGAGGATGAGACAGGAGAAATTATAATGGGGAATAAGGAAATGGCAGAGTCGTTAAACAAATATTTTGTATCTGTTGAAGACACAAAAAGATACCAGAAATAGTGGGGAACCAAGGGTTTAATGGGAATGAGGAACTTAAAGTAATTAATATTAGTAAAGATAAAGTATTGGAGAAATTAACGGGACTAAAAGCCGACAAATCCCCTGGACCAGATGGCTTACATCCTAGGGTTGTAAAAGAGGTGGTGCAGAGATAGTGGATGCATTGGTTGTGATCTTCCAAAATTCCTTAGATTCTAGAATGGTCCCAGTGGATTGGAAGGTAGCAAATGTAACACCGCTATTCAAGAAAGGAGGGCGAGAGAAAACAGGGAACTACAGGCCAGTTAGCCTGACATCAGTCGTCAGGAAAATGCCGGAATCTATTATTAAGGACGTGGTAACAGGATATTTAGGAAATCATGATATGATCAGGCAGAGTCAACATGGTTTTATGAAAGGGAAATCGTGTTTGACAAATCTACTGGAGTTTTTTTGAGGATTTAACTAGCAGGTTAGATAAAGGGGAACTAGTGGATGTAGTATATTTGGATTTTCAAAAGGCATTCGATAAGGTGCCACATAAAAGGACTATAACTTGGTGTTGTAAAATTGTTTACAATTGTCAACCCCAGTCCATCACCGGCATCTCCACAACATAAAAGGTTGTTACACAAGATAAGGGCTCATGGGGTTGGGGGTAATATATTAGCATGGATTGAGGATTGGTTAATGGACAGAAAACAGAGAGTAGGAATAAACGGGTCATTCTCAGGTTGGCAGGCTGTAACCAGTGGGGTGCCACAAGGATCAGTGCTGGGGCCTCAGCTATTTACAATCTATATCAATGACTTAGATGAAGGGACCGAGTCTAATGTATCCAAGTTTGCTGACGGTACAAAGCTAGGTGGCAAAGTAAGCTGTGAGGAGGGCACAACGAGTCTGCAAAGAGATATAGACAGGTTAAGTGAGTGGGCAAGAAGCTGGCAGATGGAGTATAATGTGGGGAAATGTGAGGTTATTCACTTTGGAAGGGAGAATAGAAAAATAGAATATTTTTTAAATGATGAGAAACTATTAAATGTTGCTGTTCAGAGAGATTTGGGTGTCCGTGTACACGAAACACAGAAAGTTGACATGCAGGTACAGCAAGCAATTAGGAAGGCAATTGGTATGTTGGCCTTTATTGCAAAGGGGTTGGAGTATAAAAGTAAGGAAGTCTTGCTGCAATTGTACAGCGCTTTGGTGAGACCACATCTGGAGTACTGTGTACAGTTTTGATCTCCTTACCTAAGGAAGGATATATTTGCCTTAGAGGCGGTGCAACAAAGGTTCACTAGATTGATTAGTGGGATGAGAGGGTTGTCCTGTGAGGAGAGATTGAGTAGAATGGGCCTATACTCTCTGGAATTTAGAAGAATGAGAGGTGATCTCATTGAAACATATAAGATTCTGAGAGGGCTTGACAGGGCAGATGCTGAGAGGTTGTTTCCCCTGGCTGGAGAGTCTAGAACTAGGGGGCGTATTCCCAGGATAAGGGGTCAGCCATTTAAGACTGAGATGAGGAGAAATTTCTTCACTCAGAGGGTTATGAATCCTTGCAATTCTCTACCCCAGAGGGCTGTGGATGCTCAGTCATTGAGTATATTGAAGGCTCTGATCGATAGATTTTTGGACTCTAAGGGAATCAAGGGATATGGGGATCAGGCGGGAAAGTGGAGTTGAAGTCAAAGATCAGCCATGATCTTATGAATGGCGGAGCAGGCTCGAGGGGCCATGTGGCCTACTCCTGCTCCTATTTCATATGTTCTTATGTTCTAATTCAACCTCCTTTTCAGTCATTATCTAAAGCAGACCAGGCCTGATTCCCAGAGGGGCGCACAGCTTTTTTGTTTAGGGCTGTACCATGCGCGGAATCTGACTCGATATTGAGGCATTCGTGGTACTCCATGTGAATAGAATTTGGTAATTGGGGTTCGCGTGCCAGCAGTGTGGGCAGCTTTCAATAATGAACATCAAGCGTGCTGCAGGTGTGGTGTGCAAGCTTTGAAGACCGATTTCCCAACCTGCCCAAACCTGTGCTTTTGGCAGGGCCTGAAAAAACTGGGGCTGAAACAGCAAGGAAGAGTTAATTGTTCACTACACATGAATGAGAGGGGATCACTCTCTATATAAGCGTACAAAACAGAACAAAATGTTCACTATAACAGAGTTAGAGGGGATCACTCTCTCTAAAACTGTACAATACAGAATGAAATGTTCACTATACAAGTGTGTGAGGGGTCACTCTCCAAATAACTGTGCAATACAGAGTGAAATGTTCACAATAACAGAGTGAGAGAGATTGTTCTCTATATAACTGTGCAATACGGAATGAAATGTTCACTATACAAGAGTGTGAGGTGATCACTCTCTGTATAACTGTACAATACAGAGTGAAATCTTCACCATAACAGAGGGAGATGGGATCACACTCTATAAAACCGTATAATGCAAAGTGAAATGTTCACCATAAAAGAGTGCGAGGGGATGACACTCTATATAACTGTACTATATAAATGTTCACTACAATAGAGTGAGAGGGGATCACTCTCTATATAACTGTACAATGCAGAGTGAAATGTTCACTATACAAGTGTATGAGGGGATTACTCTCTACAAAACTGTACAATGCAGTGTGAAATTTTCTCTATACAAGAGTGAGAGGGGATCACTCTCTATATAACTGTACAAATCAGAGTGAAATGTTCACCATAATAGTGTGTGAGGTGATCATTCTCTATGTAACTGTACAATACAGAATGAAAGGTGCACCGTAATAGAGTGAGAGAGCATACTTTCTACACAGCTGTACAATACAGAGTGAAATGTTCTCTATACAAGTGTGTGAGGGGATCACTCTCTATATAACGGTACAAAAAAAGGTGAAACATTCACTAATAACAGAGCGAGAGGGGATCACTCTCTATAACTGTACAAAAAAAAGTGAAACGTTCACTAATAACAGAGCAAGAGGGGATGACTCTCTATATAACTACAATAAAGAGTGAAATGCCCACTATAACACAGTGAGAGGGGATCACTCTCTATATAACAGTACAATACAGAGTGAAATGTTCACCATTACACAATGAGAGAGGATCACTCTCTACATAACAGTACGATACAGAGTGAAATGTTCGCTATGCAAGTGTGTGAAGGGATCACTCTCTATATAACTGTACAAAACAGAGTGAAATGTTCACTAATAACAGAGCAAGAAGGGATCACTCTCTATATAATGGTAGAATACAGAGTGAAATGATCACTATACAAGAGTGAGAGGGGATCCCTCTCTATATAACTGTAAAATACAGAGTGAAATATTCACCATAACAGAGTGAGAGGAGATCACTCTCTATACATGTGTACAAAACAGAGTGAAATGTTCACTAATAACAGAGCAAGAAGGGATCACTCTCTATATAATGGTAGAATACAGAGTGAAATGATCACTATACAAGAGTGAGAGGGGATCCCTCTCTATATAACTGTAAAATACAGAGTGAAATATTCACCATAACAGAGTGAGAGGAGATCACTCTCTATACATGTGTACAAAACAGAGTGAAATGTTCATTATAGCAGAGTGAGAAGGAATCATTCTCCATTTAATTGCACAATATAGACTGAAATATTCACCATAACAGAGAGAAAGTGGGTCACTCGCTATATAACTGTGCAATACAGAGTGGAATATTCATAACAGAGTGAGAGGGGATCAATCTCTATAAAACTGTACAATACAGAGTGAAATGTTCTCTATCCAAGAGTGAGAGGGGATCACTCTCTACATAACTGTAGAATACAGAGTGAAATTTTCTCTATACAAGAGTGAGAGGGGATCACTCTCTAAATAGCTGTACAATACAGAGTGAAATGTTCACTATAAGAGTGAGAGGGGATCTCTCTCCATATAAGTGTACAAAACAGAGTGAAATTTTCACTATAACAGAGTGAGAAGGGATCATTCTCTATATAATTGCACTATTTAGAGTGAAATGTTCACCATAACAGAGAGAAAGGGGATCACTCTCTATATAACTGTACAATACAAAGTGACATGTTCACTATAATAGAGTGAGAGGGGATATGTTCACTATACAAAGGAGTGATGGGATTATTCTCTATATAACTGTACAATACAGAGTGAAATGTTCAGTTATAACAGAGTGAGAGGGGATCAATCTCTACATAACGATACAATACAGTGTGAAATGCTCACTATAACAGAGTGAGAGGGGATCAATCTCTACATAACGATACAATGCAGAGTGAAATGCTCACTATAACAGAGTGAGAGGGGATCGATCTCTACATAACGATACAATGCAGAGTGAAATGCTCACTATAACAGAGTGAGAGGGGATCGATCTCTATATAACTGTACATTGCAGAATGTAATGTTCACCATAACAGAATGAAAGGGGGTCACTTTCTACATAGCTGTATAATACAGAGTGAACTGTTCACTATACAAGTAAGTGATCACTCTCTAAATTACTGTAAAATACAGAGTAGTATGTTCACCATAAGAGAGTGAGAGGTGATCATTATAGACAGAGTGAAATGTTCATTATACAACTGTGTGATGGGATCATTCTCTATATAACTGTACAATGCAGAATGAAGTGTTCACCATAACAGAGAGAAGGGGATCATTCTCTATATATGTGTACAAAACAATCAATCGCTATATAACGGTACAATACAGAGTTAAATGTTCACTAATGACAGAGTGAGAGGGGATCAATCGCTATATAACGGAACAGTACAGAGTGAAATGTTCACTATACAAGTGTGTGTGGTGATCATTCTCTATGTAACTACAATGCAGAGTGAAATGCTTACTGTTCAAGTGTGTTTTGGGATCACTATCTATATAACTGTACAATACAGAGAGAAATGTTCACTATAACTGAGTAAGATATCAATCTTTATATAAGTGTACAAAACAGAGTGAAATGTTCACCATAACAGACTGAGAGAGGATAAGTATCAATATAACTGCACAATATAGTGTTAAATGTTCGCCATAACAGGGAGAAAGGGGATCACACTCTATACAATTGTAAAATACAGAGTGAAATGTTCACCATAGCAGAGTGAGAGGGGATCACTCTCCATAAACTATACGATAAAGAGTGAAATGTTCACCATAGCAGAGTGGGAGGGGATCACACTCTATATAACTGTAAAATAAAGAGTGAAATGTTCACCATAACAGAGTTACAGGTGATCACTCTCCATAAACTATACGATAAAGAGTGAAATGTTCACCATAACAGAGTTACAGGTGATCACTCTCCATAAACTATACGATAAAGAGTGAAATGTTCACCATAACAGAGTTACAGGTGATCACTCTCTATATAAGTGAACAAAACTGAGTGAAATGTTCACCATAACAGAGTGAGAGGGGATCTCTTTCTATATAACTATATAATGCAAAGTGAAAGGTTCGGTATACAAGTGTGTGAGGGGAGCATACTCTATATAATGGTACAATACAGAGTGAAATGTTCACTATAACAGAGTGACAGGTGATCACTCTGAATAGAAGTGAATGAAACTGAGTGAAATGTTCACCAGAACAGAGTGGGAGCAGATCACACTATATATAAATGTACAATACGGAGTGAATTGTTCACTGTAACACGGTGTGAGGTGATCATTCTCTAAGTAACTGTACAATACACAGTGATATGTTCACCATAACAGAGTAAAAGGGATATCTCTCCATGCAATGTTCACCATAAGAGTGAGTGGGGATCACTCTCTTTATAACTATACAATACAGAATGAAATGTTCACTATACAAGAGTGAGAGGGCATCGCTCTCTATATAACTGTACAAAATAGAGTGAAATGTTCACCATAAAAGCGTGAGAAGGGATCACACTCCATATAACGATATAATACGGAGTGAAATGGTCACCATAGCAGAGTGAGAGGGGATCACCCTCCATTTAACAGAACAATAGAGTGGAATTGTCACTATAACAGAGTTAGAGGGGATCCCTCTCTATGTAACTCGGCAATACAGAGTGAAATGTTCACCATAACAGAGAGAAGGGGGAATCACTCTCTATATAACTGTACAATAGAGGGGAGTGTTCACTATACAAGAGCGAGAGAGGATCACCCTCTATGTAACTGTGCAATACAGAGTGAAATGTTCACCATAAAAGCATGATAGAGGGTCACACTCTATATAATGGTACAAGACAGTGTGAAATGTTCACCATAGCAGAGTGAAAGGGGTCACTCACCATATAAGAACATAAGAACACAAGAAATAGGAGCAGGAGTAGGCCAATCGGCCCCTCGATCCTGCTCCGCCATTCAATAAGATTATGGCTGATCTGATCCTAACCTCAAATCTAAATTCATGTCCAATTTCCTGCCCGCTCCCCATAACCCCTAATTCCCTTTACTTCTAGGAAACTGTCCATTTTTGTTTTAAATTTATTTAATGATGTAGCTTCCACAGCTTCCTGGGGCAGCAAATTCCACAGACCTACTACCCTCTGAGTGAAGAAGTTTCTCCTCATCTCAGTTTTGAAAGAGCAGCCCCTTATTCTAAGATTATGCCCCCTAGTTCTAGTTTCACCCATCCTTGGGAACATCCTTACCGCATCCACCCGATCAAGCCCCTTCACAATCTTATATGTTTCAATAAGATCGCCTCTCATTCTTCTGAACTCCAATGAGTAGAGTCCCAATCTACTCAACCTCTCCTCATATGTCCACCCCCTCATCCCCGGGATTAACCGAGTGAACCTTCTTTGTACTGCCTCGAGAGCAAGTATGTCTTTTCTTAAGTATGGAGATCAAAACTGTATGCAGTATTCCAGGTGCGGTCTCACCAATACCCTATATAACTGCAGCAATACCTCCCTGTTTTTATATTCTATCCCCCTAGCAATAAAAGCCAACATTCCGTTGGCCTTCTTGATCACCTGCTGCACCTGCAAACTAACTTTTTGATTTTCTTGCACAAGGACCCCCAGATCCCTTTGTACTGCAGTACTTTCCAGTTGCTCGCCATTAAGATAATAACTTGCTCTCCGATTTTTCCTGCCAAAGTGCATAACCTCACATTTTCCAATATTGTATTGCATCTGCCAAATCTCCGCCCACTCACCCAGCCTGTCTATATCCCCTTGTAGGTTTTTTATGTCCTCCTCACTCTCTACTTTCCCTCCCATCTTTGTATCATCTGCAAACTTCGATATGTTACACTCGGTCCCCTCCTCCAAATCGTTAATATAGATTGTAAAGAGTTGGGGACCCAGCACCGACCCCTGCGGAACACCACTGGCTACAGGTTGCCAGTCCGAGAATGTACCATTTATCCCAACTCTCTGCTTCCTGTTAGATAACCAATCCTCCACCCATGCCAGAATATTACCCCCAATCCAGTGATTCTTTATCTTGAGCAATAATCTTTTATGTGGCACCTTGTCGAATGCCTTCTGGAAGTCCAAATACACTACGTCTACTGGTTCCCCTTTATCCACCCTGTACGTTATGTCCTCAAAGAACTCAAGCAAATTTGTCAGACATGACTTCCCCTTCGTAAAGCCATGCTGACTTTGTCCTATTAAATTATGTTTATCCAAATGTTCTGCTACTGTCTCCTTAATAATAGACTCCAAAATTTTACCCACCACCGATGTTAAGCTAACTGGTCTATAATTTCCAGCCTTCTGCCTACTACCCTTTTTAAATAAGGGTGTTACATTGTCAGTTTTCCAATCTGCCGGGACCTTTGCCGAGTCCAGAGAATTTTGGAAAATTATTACCAAAGCATCCACAATCCCTACTGCCACTTCCCTCAAGACCCTAGGATGTAAGCCATCAGGTCCAGGGGATTTATCCGCCTTGAGTCCCATTAATTTACTGAGTACCAATTCCTTAGTGATTTTAATTGTATTTAGCTCCTCCCCCCCTAGAGCCCCCTATTTGTCCAGTGTTGGGATATTCTTAGTGTCCTCTACCGTAAAGACTGAAACAAAATATTTGTTCAGCATTTTTGCCATCTCCATGTTTCCCACCATTAATTTCCCAGTCTCATCCTCTAAAGGACCTATGTGTGCCTTAGCCACCCTTTTTCTTTTTATATAACTGTAGAAACTCTTGCTATCTGTTTTTATATTTTTTGCTAATTTATTTTCATAATCTATCTTCCCTTTCTTAATCAATCCTTTAGTTACTTTTTGCTGTTTTTTGAAGACTTCCCAATCTTCTATCCTCCCACTAAGTTTGGCTACCTTATATGTCCTTGTTTTTAGTCGGATACTATTCTTAATTTCTTTACTTAGCCACGGATGGCTGTCATTCCTTTTACACCCTTTTTTCCTCAGTGGTATATATATTTTTTGAAAGTTGTAAAATAACTCCTTAAATGTACACCACTGCTCATGTACAGTCTTACCCTTTAATCTATTTTCCCAGTCCACTTTAATCAATTCCGCTCTCATACCATCATAGTCTCCTTTATTCAAGCTCAGTACGCTTGTTTGAGAACCAACCTTCTCACCCTCTAATTGGATATGGAATGTAACTATGTTATGGTCACTCATTCCAAGGGGATCCTTAACTAGGACATTATTAATTAATCCTGGCTCATTACACAGGACCAGGTCCAAGGTTGTAACTGTACTATTCAGGGTGAAATGTTCACCATAAAAGCATGAGAGGGGATCACATGATTAGGCAGAGTCAACATGATTTTATGCAAGGGAAATTGTGTTTGACAAATTTATTTGAGTTTTTTAAGGATGTAATTAGCAGGGTAGATAAAGAGGAATCAGTGGATGTAGTATATTTGGATTTTCAAAAGGTATTTGATAAGGTGCACAGAAAAGGTTGTTACACAAGATGAGGGTTCATGGGTTGGGGGCAATATATTAGCATGGATAGAGGATTAGTTAACAAATAGAAACAGAGAGTAGGAATAAACGGGTCATTTTCAGGTTGGCAGGTTGTAACTAGCGGGTTACTGCACGGATCAGTGCTGGGGCCTCAGCTATTTACAATCTAAATTAATGGCTCTGATGAAGGGACCGAGTGTAATGTATCCAAGTTTACTGACAATACAAAACTAGGTGGGAAAGTAAGCTGTGAGGAGGACACAAAGAGTCTGCAAAAGGATATAGACAGGTTAAGTGAGTGGGCAAGAAGATGGCAGATGGAGTATAATGTGGGGAAATGTGAGATTATTCATTTTGGTAGGAAGAATAGAAAAACAGAATATTTTTTAAATGGTGAGAAACTATTAAATGTTGGTGTTCAGAGAGATTTGGGTGTACTTGTCCGCAAAACAAAGAAAGTTAACATGCAGGTAGAGCAAGCAATTAGGAAGGCAAACGGTATGTTGGCCTTTATTGCAAGGGGGTTGGAGTACAAGAGTAAGGAAGTCTTGCTACCATTAGACAGGGCTTTGGTGAAACCACACCTGGAGTACTGTGCACAGTTTTGGTCTCCTTACCTGAGGAAGGATATACTTGCCTGAGTGGCGGTGCAACAAAGGTTCACTAGATTGATTCCTGGGATGACAGGGTTGTCCTATGAGGAGAGATTGAGAAGAATGGGCCTATATTCTCTGAAGTTTAGAAGAATGGGAGGTGATCTCATTGAAATGTATAAAATTCTCAGAGGGCTTGACAGGGTAGATGCAGAGAGGCTGTTTCCCCTGGCTGGAGAGTCTAGAAGTAGGGGGCATAGTTTCGGGATAAGGGGTGGGCAATTTAGGACTGAGATGTGGAGGAATTTCTTCACTCAGAGGGTGGTAAATATTTGAAATCCTCTACCCCAGAGGGCTGTGGATGCTCAACCATTGAGTATATTCATGACTGGGATTGATAGATTTTTGGACTTTAAGGGAATCAAGGGATATGGGGATAGGGCGGGAAAGTGGAGTTGAGGGCGGAGATCAGCCATGATCTTATTAATTGGCAGAGCAGGCTCGAGGGGGCGTATGGCCTACTCCTGCTCCTATTTCTTATGTTCTTATAACTGTACAATACAGACTGTAATATTCACCATAACAGAATGAGAGGGGATCACTCTATATATAACTGTACAATTTAGCGTGAAATGTTCACCATTTCACAGAGAGACTGGATCACTCTCTATATATCTGTACAATACAGAGTGTATTGTTCACTATTAGAGAGTGAGAGGGGATCACTCTCCTTATATAACTGTGCAACATAGAGTGAAATGCTCACCATAACAACATGAGAGGGGAAGACTCCCTATGTAATTGTGTAACACAGAGTGAAATGTTCACCATAATAGAGCGACAGGTGTAACTCTCTATAAAACTTTACAATAAATAGTGAAATGGTCACCATAAGAGTGAGAGGCAATCACTCGTTATATAAATGCACAATACAGGGTGATATGTTCACCATAACAGAGTGAGAGGTGATCACTCTCTATGTAACTGTACAATGCAGTGTGAAATGTTCACAATAAGGGAGTGAGAGGGGATCACTCTCTATATAACTGTACAATACAGTGTGAAATGTTCACAATAAGGGAGTGAGGGGATCACTCTCTATTTAACTGTACAATAGTGTGAAATGTTCACAATAAGGGAGTGAGAAGGGATCACTCGCTATATAACTGTACAATACAGTGTGAAATGTTCACAATAAGGGAGTGAGGGGATCACTCTCTATATAACTGTACAATAGTGTGAAATGTTCACAATAAGGGAGTGAGAAGGGATCACTCGCTATATAACTGTACAATACAGTGTGAAATGTTCACAATAAGAGATGATGTGGAGATGCCGGGGATGGACTGGGGTTGACAATTGTAAACAATTTTACAACACCAAGTTATAGTCCAACAAATTTATTTTAAATTCCACAAGCTTTCGGAGGCTTCCTCCTTCCTCAGGTGGTGTGGAAATGATATTTTCGAATCCTTCGCATTTTAAAATCACAGAACAATGCCTGGTGATTACTGCCCGTTGCCAAGGCAATCACAGTGAGCAGACAGAAAGGTGTCACCTAAAAAGGCCACCGAATATACAAACCCCCAAAAAAAAGAGAGAGAGAGAGAGAGAAGGAAGACAGTCAATGACCCGTTATATTAAAAACAGATAACATTTGTTTGCTGGTGGGGTTACGTGTAGTGTGACATGAACCCAAGATCCCGGTTGAGGCCGTCCTCATGGGTGCGGAACTTGGCTATCAATTTCTGCTCGACGATTTTGCGTTGTCGTGTGTCACGATGACGGCATCGCTGCGACAGTATCAATACTCAACACCAACAACAGCCAATCTCCAGACGCCATCCTACAACTCATCCGCTTCATCCTGGATCACAATGTCTTCACCTTCAATAACCAGTTCTTTACCCAAACACACGGAACAGCCATGGGGACCAAATTCGCACCCCAATACACCAACATTTTCATGCACAAGTTCGAGCAGGACTTCTTCACTGCACAGGACCTCCAACCAATACTATACACCAGATACATCGACGACATTTTCTTTCTATGGACCCACGGTGAGGAATCACTAAAGAGACTACACGATAACATCAACAAGTTCCATCCCACCATCAAGCTCACCATGGACTACTCCTCAGAATCAGTTTCTTTCTTGGACACACGAATCTCCATCAAAGACGGGCACCTCAGCACCTCACTCTACCGCAAGCCCACGGACAACCTCACGATGCTCCACTTTTCCAGCTTCCACCCTAACCACGTCAAAGAGGCCATCCCCTATGGACAGGCCCTGCGAATACACAGGGTCTGCTCAGACGAGGAGGAACGCGATGGACACCTACAGATGCTGAAAGACGCCCTAGTAAGAACGGGATATGATGCTCGACTCATCGATCGACAGTTCCGACGGGCCACAGCGAAAAATCGCGTAGACCTCCTCAGAAGACTAACACGGGACGCAACCAACAGAGTACCCTTCGTCGTCCAGTACTTCCCCGGAGCGGAGAAACTACGCCATGTTCTCCGCAGCCTTCAACGTGTCATCAATGATGACGAACACCTCGCTATGGCCATCCCCACAGCTCCACTACTCGCCTTTAAACAGCCACCCAACCTCAAACAAACCATCGTTCGCAGCAAATTACCCAGCTTTCAGGAGAACAGCGTCCACGACACCACACAACCCTGCCACGGTAACCTCTGCAAGACATGCCAGATCATCGACACAGATACCACCATCACACGAGAGGACACCACCCACCAGGTGCACGGTTCATACTCCTGTGACTCGGCCAACGTTGTCTACCTCATACGTTGCAGGAAAGGATGCCCCAGAGCATGGTACATTGGCGAGACCATGCAGACGCTGCGACAACGGATGAACGGACACCGCGCAACAATCGCCAAACAGGAGGGTTCTCTCCCTGTCGGGGAACACTTCAGCAGTCATGGACATTCAGCCACCGATCTTCGGGTAAGCATACTCCAAGGCGGCCTTCGAGACACACGACAACGCAAAATCGTCGAGCAGAAATTGATAGCCAAGTACCGCACCCATGAGGATGGCCTCAACCGGGATCTTGGGTTCATGTCACACTACACGTAACCCCACCAGCGAACAAATGTTATCTGTTTTTAATATAACGGGTCATTGACTGTCTTCCTTCTCTCTCTCTCTCTCTTTTTTTGGGGGGGTTTGTATATTCGGTGGCCTTTTTAGGTGACACCTTTCTGTCTGCTCACTGTGATTGCCTTGGCAACGGGCAGTAATCACCAGGCATTGTTCTGTGATTTTAAAATGCGAAGGATTCGAAAATGTCATTTCCACACCACCTGAGGAAGGAGGAAGCCTCCGAAAGCTTGTGGAATTAAAAATAAAATTGTTGGACTATAACTTGGTGTTGTAAAATTGTTCACAATAAGAGAGTGAGAGGGGATCACTCTCTATTGTAGCAGAGTAACTGAGGGCCCTGATCCCCGAATACAGGTATGGCCCTTTTAAGAGTCCTCACCTTTAAGAAATAATTCAGGCTGGGCTGGGTGTGTCAGGTGTGAATAAAAGGCAGAGGCCAAGAGAAGTAAAGGTTCATGCCTGAACATAGCCCCTGCAGAGGAAGGTGGAAAGGCAGTGACCTGGCTAGAAGCTGATGAGCTGAAAGGCAGCTGCAAACAGCTGAAAGAGCCTGGGAATGGGAAAGGCGATGCTAAAGATACTGTAGTGTGACTTCATGTGGAGTGAATTAAAAAACAAGTGTTTTGAAGTACGAATTGGTTAAGGACTATCATTTGTCGTATGAAGAAGGTTAGGAGGTGGTTGGACTCAGATGCTATTTAAATGTACACTACAGAGTGAAATCTTCACTATACAATAGTGAGAGGGGATCACTCTCTATATATCTGTACAATACAGAGTGAAAGGATCATCAAATGAGGCCATATGGGTTGAGCTAAAGGACAAAAAGGGCAGACACACTGCTGGGAGTGTACTACAGACCCCCAAACAGTCAGAGGGAGAGAGAAGAACAAATATGTAGGCACATTTCTGAGAAGTGCAAAAACAATAGGGCAGTAATAGTAGGGGATTTCAACTACCCTAATATTAACTGGGATACAATCAGTGTAAAAGGTATAGAGGGTGCAGAATTCATAAATTGCATTCAGGAGAACTTTTTTTAGCCAATACGTAACAAGCTCAACAAGAATGGGGGAAGTTCTGGATGTAGTTGTAGGGAATGAACCTGGGCCAGTGGAAGGAGTATCAGTGGGAGAGCATTTTGGTGGTAGTGATCATAAGTCAGTTAGATTTAGCATAGTTCTGGAAAAGGACAAAGATAGAACAGGAGTAAAAGTTCTAAATTGGGGAATGGCCAATTTTACTAAGCTGAGAAGTGATTTAGCAAAAGTGGACTGGAAACAACTACTAGAAGGTAAATCAGTGTCAGAGCAGTGGGAGGCATTCAAAGGGGAGATTCAAGGGGCTCAGAGCAAACACGTTCCCACAAAGATAAAGGGTGGGACTGCCAAATCCAGAGCCCCCTGGATGACAAGGAGCATACAGGGTAAGATAAGGCAAAAAAGGGAAGCTTATGTCAGACACCAAGAGCTCAATACTGCGGAAAGCCTAGAGGAGTATAGAAAGTGCAAGGGTGAAGTTAAAAAGGAAATTAGGAAAACAAAGAGAGGGCATGAAAAAATACTGACAAATAAAATTAAGGAAAACCCAAAATGTTTTATAAATACATAAAGAGCAAGAGGATAACTAAGGAAAGAGTAGGGCCTATTAGAGACCAAAAAGGTAACCTATGTGTTGAGGCAGAAGATGTGGGTATGGTTCTTAATGGATACTTTGTCTGTTTTTATAAAAGAGGGGGACGTGCAAAGATTGTAGTTGAGGAGGAGTGTGAAATATTGGATGGGCTAAACATAGTGAGAGGGGAAGCATCTTTGAAAGTAGATAAATCGCCAGGCCCAGAGAAAATGTATCCCAGGGTAATAAGAAAAGCAAGGGAGGAAATAGCGGAGGCTCTGACCATCATTTTCCGATCCTCCCTGGCGACAGGCATGGTGCCAGAGGATTGGAGGACTGCTAGCATTGTACCATTGTTTAAAAAGGGAGAAAGAGATAGACCAAGTAATTACAGGCCAGTCAGTCTAACCTCGGTGGTGGGCAAATTACTGGAATCAATTCTGAGAGACAGTATAAACCATCATTTAGAAAGGCACAGATTAATCAAGGACAGTCAGCATGGATTTGTTAAGGGAAAGTCGTGTCTGACTAACTTGATTGAATTTTTTGAGGTGGTAACAGGGAGGGTCGATGAGGGTAATGCGTTTGATGTAGTGTAAATGGATTTTAGCAAGGCTTTTGACAAGGTCCAACATGGCAGACTGGTCAAAAAAGTACAATCCCATGGGATCCAAGCAAAAATGGGTAGTTGGATCCAAAATTGGCTGAGTGGCAGGAAGCAAAGGATAATGGTCAACAGGTATTTTTGCAACTGGAAGGTTTTTTCCAGTGGGGTTCTGCGAGGCTCAGTACTAGGTCCCTCGCTTTTTGTGGTATATATTAATGATTTGGACTTGAATGTGGGAGGCTTGATCAAGAAGTTTGCAGATGATAGAAAAATTGGCCGTGTGGTTGATAGTGAGGAGGAAAGCTGTAGACTGCAGGAAGATATCAATGGCCTGGTCAGGTGGGCAGAAAAGCAGCAAATGGAATTCAATCCAGAGAAGTGTGAGGTAATGCATTTGGGGAGGGAAACAAGGCAAGGGAGTACACAATAAATGGGAGGATACTGAGAGGTGTAGAGGAAGAGAGGGACCTTGGAGTGCATGTCCACAGATCCCCAGGACAGGTGGATATGGTGGTTAAAAAGGCATATGGAATACTTTCCTTTATTAGCCAAGGCATAGAATATAAGAGCAGGGAGGTTATGCTAGAACTGTATAAAACATTGGTTAGGCCACAGCTTGAGTAACGCATACAGTTCTGGTCACCACATTACAGGAAAGATGTGATTGCACTAGAGAGAGTACAGAGGAGATTTACGAGGATGTTGCCAGGGCTGGAGAACCTTAGTTATGACAAAAGATTGGATAGGCTTGGGTTGTTTTCTTTGGAACAAAGGAAGCTGAGGGGAGATTGAATTGAGGTGTGTAAAATTATGATGGGTCTAAATAGAGTGGATATGGAGGACCTATTTCCCTTAGTGTCAGTGACCAGGGGTCATAGATTCAAATTATTTGGTAGAAGGATTTGAGGGGAGCTGAGGAGAAATTTTTCCACCCAGAGCGTGGTGGGGGTCTGAAACTCACTGTCTGAAAGGGTGGTAGTGGCAGAAACCCTCAACTCATTTAAAAAGTACTTTGATGTGCACTTGAAGTCCCGTAACCTGCAGTGCTGGAATGTGGGATTAAACTGGATAACTCTTTATCGGCCGGCATGGACACGATGGGCCGAATGGCCTTCTTCTGTGCCATAACTTTCTACGATTCCATGATTCTATGAATTGTTCACCACAAGAGAGTGAGGGAATCACTCTCAATATAACTGAACAATATTGAGTGAAATGTTTACCATAACAGAGTGAGAGGGGATCATTCTCTCTCTATATAAATCTGTATAATACAGAGTGAAATGATCACCATAAGAGAATGACAAGCTGTACAAAAGGGGACAGATGATGGATCTTTCTGAAGTTGAGAGATCAGAGTCGCATGACCCGGGGTTCCTTGTGACTGCAGTCGCCATAGAAAAGCAAGTTATTGCAGAGACTGTAGCCTCTGTGGAGACAGAGATTCCAGAGTTAAGTACTGTAGATCGGGTTCTACAACCCGCTGAGCTTGATGCAAGGGTTGTACAAGGACTGGAGATAGAAACTACAGCTGCCATTATAGAGGCTGTAGTAGAAGCAACGGCTGGCTGCTTGTCAGACACTCGTGGTGTGGTCCATGAAAACTCTTGATGTGCAAGAGCTTCAGAGCAAACCAACTTGAAGGTGGTTTGGCTGAATGCAAAATCAAAGAAACTGGGGAACAGAAATTAGAGGCTTTTTGGGAATAGGTGCTGAACTTGTTGACCCAAGAGTGCAAACCATGGAAACCATCCTAACTGAAATGGGAAAGAAGGTGGTAACTGAAATAATTGGGACCATTTGTGATGACAAACTGGAAGTCCTGCAATCAGCACAGCTGGAAGGAATCACAGTGGAAAGCCAAATGGATCTCAGACAAGAAACAGATAGGGTGGGACCAATATCGCAGGACCAATATCGCGGGACCGACATCGCGGGACCGATAGGGCGGGACCCATATCGCAGGACCGATATCGCGGGACCGACATCGCGGGACCGATAGGGTGGGACCTCAACAGTGTAAAGACCCGAAAAAGCACCAAAAGAGGATAAAATGGAGATAGCCAATGGAGCAACCGATAATCCTGTAATCAGGTTGGAGTCTCCTGGAGGTTGGGCCTCCATTAAATCAATTGAAGGGTGCTAAGTAGAATCAGCACCCCAGAGGTCAAATAAGGACCAGGGGAAGAGGGTTTCCTCTGGGGGGAAGGGGAAAACCCGCAGGAGGGTCAGAAAGGTCAAATCGACGGGCAGGCGGAAATCACAGGAATTAACTGAAGTGAGGGACGGTTGCTTCAAAATGGAGGACGAAGCCAACCATTCACAATCGGGAAAAGCGACACAGTCACTCATTATCCTGCGAAGTGTGGCCGAGGAGCAGCGGCTGGAGTTGGGGAGGTTAAGGAGAAACCCCGAGAAACAAGTTCCAATCTCTGAGAAACCCAAGGAATGGGATCCTTAGCCAGCACTGGGGTTTGTTTGCGATCTTATGGGATTGGGTGGCAATGTGGGCAGTGAAGAGTTCCACATCTACAGAGCTTGATATTGAAGGGAGTATATGGGGAAAAGATTTGTGGAAAAAGTCCAAAGGTATAACAGCGTCAGAGGTTGTTAAGCAGTGGAAAGAGAAAAAGAAGTCTGCTCCAGACCAGGAAGCAGTTCAATTGGATATTCCTTCCCTCGGGCCTATCTTTGGTGGTCCATTGGATGAGCCTGCTGAGAGGACTATGTTGTATGAGGGGATATGACTGCCAGTAGTCTTTCAAAAGTGCATTGGAAAAGAAGACCAAATGGAGAGAGCCAGAATGAAGAAGAGCCCTTTACTGAGAAGGCGGCTGGAAAGGTGAAAGTATTGGATGGTCCGATCGTACCCGATCGCAAAAAGGTGGAGACACCAGAAATACAAGTCAATGGACATGAACGGGAAATTTCCACGAGGAAAATCCGGCATGAGGACTCCTGTGAAAGGGAGATGCTGGAGTTCGCACAAACGGGAAAGGCGGGACACTCGGACGCTGCGTCAATGGCCTTTGAAATAGCCGAAGGGACAGTCCATGGGGCATGTGAACACGGGCGGCGAGAACTTGGTGAAATGATTGCCAAAGCAATTATTGGGCATGGAGCTGGGTCGGTTCAGGGGAATACTATATGCCCTATCCAGGGCATACTGCCTCGCGGTGCAGACCGCTAGAGCCAATGGCTCTATGCTGGGGGGGGGGGGGGGGAGGATAAGTAGCAGGGTAACTCAGGGCCCTGATACCCGAATAAGGGTATAGCCCTTTTAAGGGGACTTCCTCTTTAAGAAGTAATTAAGGCTGGAGAGGGTGGAGACATTCCCCAGTCAGGTGAGAATAAAAGGGAGAGGTTGAGCGATGTAGAGGTCCACCGCTGAGGAAGATGCCGGAAGGCAGCCCAGCTGTTGAGGGCAGTTGTGGACAGTTGAATGGGCCTGGGCCTGGGCCTGGGCCTGGGCCTGGGCCTGGGCCTGGGCCTGGGCCTCTGTGTAATGTGACTGTGTGTGGAGTGAATTAAAAGACAATTGTTTTGAAGTACAAATTGGTCAAGGATCATTGTGTGTTGTATGAAGAAGGTTACGAGACGGTAGGACTCAGATGCTATATAACTTCACAATACAGTGAAATGTTTAGCAGAATGTGATGTGGAGATGCCGGTGATGGACTGGGGTGGACAAATGTAAGGAATCTTATAACACCAGGTTATAGTCTAACAGTTTTATTTGAAAATCACAAGCTTTTGGAGGCTTTCTCCTTTGTCCGGTGAGTGTGGAATTCCTTGAAGGTTACCACATATATAGTCAGAACAATGCCTGGTGATTACAGATAATCTTTCCAATGGCCCGTTGTCAAGGCAATCAGAGACACCACACACAGGACCACCGAATACACAAACGGTCAGAACCCAGAGAGAGAGAATATCGGTTTCTTTCTTGGACACACGGATCTCCATCAAAGACGGGCACCTCAGCACTTCACTCTACCGCAAACCCACGGACAACCTCACGATGCTCCACTTGTCCAGCTTCCACCCTAACCACGTCAAAGAGGCCATCCCCTATGGACAGGCCCTGCGAATACACAGGATCTGCTCAGACGTGGAGGAACGTGATGGACACCTACAAACGCTGAAAGACGCCCTCGTAAGAATGGGATATGACGCTCGACTCATCGATCGACAGTTCCGACGGGCCACAGTGAAAAATCGCATAGACTTCCTCAGAAGACAAACACGGGACGCAACCAACAAAGTACCCTTTGTCGTCCAGTACTTCCCCGGAGCAGAGAAACTACGCCATGTTCTCCGCAGCCTTCAAAATGTCATCGATGACGACTGGCACCTCGCTAAGGCCATCCCCACACCTCCACTACTCGCCTTTAAACAGCCACCCAACCTCAAACAGACCATCGTTCGCAGCAAATTACCTAGCTTTCAGGAGAACAGCGTCCACGACACCACACAACCCTGCCACGGCAACCTCTGCAAGACATGCCAGATCATCGACACAGATACCACCATCACACGAGAGGACACCACCCACCAGGTACATGGTTCATACTCCTGTGACTCGGCCAACGTTGCCTACCTCATACGTTACAGGAAAGGATGCCCCAGAGCATGGTACATTGGCGAGACCATGCAGACACTGCGACAACGGATGAACGGACACCATGCAACAATCGCCAGACCGGAGGGTTCCCTCCCAGTCGGGGAACACTTCAGCAGTCAAGGACATTCAGCCACCGATCTTCGGGTAAGCGTTCTCCAAGGCGGCCTTCGAGACACACGACAACGCAAAATTATCGAGCAGAAATTGATAGCCAAGTTCCGCACCCATGAGGACAGCCTCAACCGGGATCTTGGGTTCATGTCACACTACATGTAACCCCACCAGCGAAATCTCTCGCTCTCACTCTGTTCTGACTGTTTGTGTATTCGGTGGTCCTGTGTGTGGTGTCTCTGATTGCCTTGACAACGGGCCGTTGGAAAGATTATCTGTAATCACCAGGCATTGTTCTGACTATATATGCGGTAACCTTCAAGGAATTCCACACTCACCTGACGAAGGAGAAAGCCTCTGAAAGCTTGTGATTTTCAAATAAAACTGTTGGACTATAACCTGGTGTTGTAAGATTCCTTATGTTTAGCAGAACAAAGAGGAGATCATTCAATATTACTGTACAATAGAGTGAAATGTTCACCATAGCACTGAGGGGATCACTCTCTATATAACTGTATAATAGTGAAATGTTCACTATAACATCATCTCTTACTCACATTGCACTTGGTATTGTACAGTTATGCAGAGAGTGATCCCTGCTCACTCTTATAATGAACATTTCACTCTATTGTACAGTTCTATAGCAAGTGATCCCCTCTCACTCTGTTAGTGAACATTATACTTGATATTGTACAGTTAGAAAGTGATTCCCTCTTTCTCTTTTTATAGTGAACATTACACTCTGTATTGTATAGTTATATATGGAATGATTCCCTCCAGTTATATATGGTATTGTGAGGCTATAACCAAGAGGTAATCAGGCAGTGGAGACTTTATGGGTAAAGTTAAGAAATATAAAAGGTTTTAAGACTGTAGTAGGAGTTGTGCATAGGCAGCCTGGTAGCAGCTGTATAAATGCAGAGATTAGACAAGTGTGTAGGAAAGGCAGAGTGGTTTTAATGGGGGATTTTAACTTCCATATAGATTGGGATAAGCAGATGAGCTCATGTCAGAAAGGAAACTAATTTCTTGAGTGTTCAGGACAGCTTTCTGCAATAATATGTCCTGGAACCAACAAGGAGGCAAGCCATATTAGGTTTAATGAGTAATGAGCCATATTTAGTTAACAACTTAATGGTGCATGAACATTTATCTAAAATTGATCATATGATTGAGTTCAATGTTGTATTTGAAAGGGAGAAACCCTTTAGCTACTAAGATTGTAACTTTAGGTATGGCCGACTTCAACGGGTGAGAGAATCTGTCCACAGTGAACTGTTAATGGATAAAATGAAGGATCAGTGGGAGGTGTTCAAAAAAGATTTCAACATGATCCAGAACCAGTTTATACCCCAGCTTATAGGGGCAAGAGCTCTACTTGCCAAAAAAAATCCATGGGTGACACAAGAGGTAAGGGACAACACAAAACTAAAAGAAAAACATACAAAAATGTAAAAAATAGCACAGATCTTGGTGACTGGAGAGATACAAATAACAGCAACTGGTAACAAAATAGACAGTAAAAGCTACAAAAAGAGAGTAAGAAAAGAAACTTGCAAGGGATATCAAAATCAACACCAATTTTTTATAATATTAGGAAGAAAAGGGTGGTCAAGAGCAATGTGGGCCCCTTAAAAACTGATAATGGTGATATTGTAAATGAAAATAAGGAAATGGTTGACATGTTAAATAATTACTTTGCATCAGTATTTGCAGTAGAGGAAGAGGATAGCATGCCGGACACCCCAAGGATTCTGATTTTGAATCAAGGATGGGGACTTGCCATAATTAATGTAAGCAAATTAACACTAATGATGAAAATAATGGTACTAAAGGATGACAAATCCCCAGGACCTGATGGTTTCCATCTCAGGATTTTAAAGGCAGTAGGTGAGAACATTGCAGGTGCCCTAACTATAATCTTCCAAAGTTCTTTCCATTCAGGAAAGGTTCCATTAGTTTGGAAAATTGCACATGTCACTGCTATTTAAGAAAGGTGAGTGAAGGAAACCAGGAAATTATAGAGCAGTTAGTTTAACACCTGCTGTTGGGAAATTGCTAGAGTCTATAATTAAGGATAGTGACTGGACACTTTTCTGCTGATCAGAGAGAGCCAGCATAGATCTATAAAGGGTAGGTCATGCCTGATGAACCTGATCTAATTTTTTGAAGCAGTGACTAAAGTAATGGACAGGGGAATGTTTATGGATGTTGTTTATATGGACTCCCAGAAGGCATTTGATAAAGTCCCTCATAAGAGACTGTTAGCTAAAGTTGAAGCTCATGGAATTGAGGGCAAATTATTGACCTGGTTAGAAATTAGCTGAGTGGCAGGAAACAGAGTGTAAGGATAATGGGCAGGTACTCATATTGGCAGGATGTGACTAGTGGTGTCCCACAGGGATCTATGTTGGGGCCTCTAGTATTTGCTGTATTTATTAATGACTTAGGTGACTGGATAGAGAACCACATTTCCAAATTTGCCGATGACACAAAGATAGGCAGCATTGTAAGAAGTGTAGATGGAAGCACAAGAGATATTAGTAGATGAAGTGAATGGGCAAAACTGTGACAAATGGATTTCAATGTATGCAAGTGTGAGGTCATCCACTTTGGACCTAAAAAGGATAGATCTTTCTAAATGGTGAAAAGCTCGAAACAGTGGAGGTCCAAAGAGACTCAGGGGTCCATGTACATAGATCATTAAAATGTCATGGACAGTACAGAAAATAATCAAAAAGGCTAATGGAATGCTGGCCTTCTATCTAGAGGACTAGAATACAAGGGGGTAGAAGTTATGCTACAGCTATACAAAGCCCTGGTTAGCCAGACCTGGAGTACTGTGTTCAGTTCTGGACACCGCTGCTTAGGAAGGATATATTGGCCTTGGAGGGAGTGCAGTGTAGATTTACTAGAATGATACCTGGACTCCAAGGGTTAAATTACGAGGAGAGATTACACAAACTAGGGTTGTATTCCCTGGAATTTAGAAGATAAAGGGGTGATTTGATCAAAGTTTTCAAGGTATTATGGGGAACTGATAGGGTAGATAGAGAGAAACTATTTCCACTGGTTGGGGAGTCTAGGACTAGGGGACATAGCCTAAAAATTGGAGCCAGGACTTTCAGCAGTGAAATTAGGAAATACTTCTACACACAAAGGGTGGTAGAAGTTTGGAACTCTCTTCCAGAAACAGCAGTTGATGCTAGCTCAATTGTTAATTTTAAATCTTTTGTTAACCAAAGATATTAAGGGATATGGGGCTAAGGAGAGTGTGTGGAGATAGGTCACAGATCAGCCGTGATCTCGTGGAATGGCGGAACAGGCTTGAGGGGCTAAATGGCCTACTCCTGTTTCTATGTTCCTTTAATTCTGTTAGCGAAAGCATCACTCTGCAATGTATAGTGGTAGAGTATGATCCCCTTTTATTCTGTTACAATGAAAACATCACTCTGCATTGTGCAGTAATGCAGAGTGATCCCCTTTCATTCTTACAACGAAAATTTCACTCACTTTGTACAGTGATAGAAAGTGATCCCTTTTAATTCTGAGTGAAAACATCACTCTGCAATATATAGTGATAGACTGCGATCCACATTCATTCTGTTAATGTGAAAACATTACTCCGCATTGTACTGCGATAGAGGTCGATCTGCTTTCATTCTGTTACAATGAAAACAAGATTCTGCATTGTACAGTGAAAGTAACAATGAGAGGTGATCACTCTATGAAAACTTCACTCTGCATTGTACAGTGATCCCCTTCCATTCCACTACAATGAAATCACTCTGCATTGTACAGTGATAGAGATCTTTCATTCTATTACAATGAAATCTTCACTCGGCATTGTTTAGGAATAGTGATCCCCTTTCATTATTAAAATGAAAATATCTCTCTGCATTGTACAGGAATAGTGATCTCATTTCATATTGGTGCCATGAAAACATCATTCAGCAATATGTAGTGGATAGAGTGTAATCCCATTTCATTCTGTTACAATGAAAACATCACTCTGCATTGTACAGTGATAGTGATCCTCCTTCATTCTGGTACATTGGCAACATCACTCTGCATTGTACAGTGATAGGGAGTGATTCCCTTTCATTCTTAGGAACATAGGAACAGGAGTAGGCCATTTAGCCCCTCGAGCCTGTTCTGCCATTCAATGAGATCATGGCTGATTTGTGATTTTAACTCCATATACCCACTTTAGCCTCATATCCCTTAATACCTTTGGTTAACAAAAATCTATCAATAGAATCCTAGAAAGGTTACAGCATGGAAGGAGGCTATTCGGCCCATTGAGTCCATGCCAGCTAGTCCCACTCCCCCGCCCTATCCCTGTAGCCCTGCCAATTTTTTCTTTTCAAGTATTTATCCAATTCCCTTTTTGAAAGCCATGATTGAATCTGCCTCTGGCAGTGCATTCCACATCCTAACTACTCGCTGAGTAAAAAGGTTTTTCTTCATGTCACCTTTTGGTTCTTTTGCCAATCACCTTAAATCTATGTCCTCTGGTTCTTGACCCTTCCACCAATGGGAACAGTTTCTCTCTATCTACTGTGTAGACCCTTCATGATTTTGAATACCTCTATCTAATCTCCTCTCAACCTTTTCTGTACCATGGAGAACAACCCCAGCATCTCCAGTCTGTCCAAGGAACTAAAGTCCTTCATCCCTGGAATCATTCTAGAAAATATCTTCTGCACCCTCTCTAAGGCCTTCACATCTTTCCTAAAGTACAGTGCCCAGAACTGAACACAATACTCCAGTTGTGGCCAAACCAGTATTTTATAAAGGTTCATCATGACGTCCTTGCTTTTGTACTCTATGCCTCTATTTATAAAGCCCAAGATCCCGTATGCTTTTTTAACCACTTTCTCAACCTGCTCTGCCACCTTCAACGATTCGTGCACATATAACCCCAGGTCTCTCTGTTCCTGTACCCCTTTTAGAATTGTGCCCTCTAGTTTATATTGCCTCTCCTCGTTCTTCCTGCTGAAATGTATCACTTCACATTTTTCTGCGTTTAAATTTCATTTGCCACGTGTCCGCCCATTCCACCAGCCTGTTTATGTCCTTTTTGAAGTCTATTACTATCCTCCTCACTGTTCGCTACATTGCCAAGTTTTGTGTCATCTGCAAATTTGGAAATTGTGCCCTGTACACCCAAGTGCAAGTCATTAATATATATCAAAAAAAGCAGTGGTCCTAATACTGACCCCTGGGGAAGACCACTGTATACCTTCCTCCAGCCCGAAAAACAACCGTTCACCACTACTCTGTTTCCTGTCACTTAGCCAATTTTGTATCCATGCCGCTACTGCCTCTTTTATTCCATGGGCTTCAATCTTGATGACAAGCCTATTATGCGGCACTTTATCAAACGTCTTTTGAAAGTCCATATACACCACATCAACCACATTGTCCTCATCGACCCTCTCTGTTGCCTCATCAAAAAACTCTACCAAGTTAGTTAAACACGATTTGCCTTTAACAAATCCGTACTGGCTTTCTCTAATCAATCCACACTAGTCCAAGTGACTGCTAATTCTGTCCCAGATTATCATTTCTAGAAGTTTCCCCACCACGGAGGTTAAACTGACTGGTCTGTAGTTGCTGGGTTTATCCTTACACCCTTGTTCAAAAAAGGGTGTAACATTTGCAATTCTCCAGTCCTCTGGTACCACCCCCGTACCTAAGGATGTTTGGAAGACTATGGCCAGTTCCCCCGCAATTTCCACCCTTACTTCCCTCAGCAACCTAGGCTGCATCTCATCCGGACTGGGTGACTTATCTACTTTAAGTACAGCTAGCCTTTTTAACACCTCCTCTATCAATTTTTAGCCCATCCAGTATCTCAACTATATCTTCCTTTACTGAGACTCTGGCAGCATCTTCTTCCTTGGTAAAGACATGTAAGGTAGTCATTTAGTACCTTGGCCATGCCCTCAGCCTCCATGAGTAGATCTCCTTTTTGGTCCCTACTCAGCCCCAGCCCTCCTATTACTACCCGTTTACAGTTTACATGTCTATAGAAGACATTTGGATTCCCTTTTATGTTAGCCGCCAGTCTATTCTCATACTCTCTCTTTGCCCTCATTTCCTTTTTCACTTCTGCTCTGAACTTTCTATATTCAGCCTGGTTCTCACTTGTGTTATCAAGCTTAATCTTATTCTCTATCTCTTTTGTCATCCAGGAAAATCTAGCTTTAGTTGCCCTACCTTTCTCCCTCATGGGAATGTACCTAGACTGTACCTGAACCATCTCCTCCTTAAAGGCCACCCACTGTTCAATTACAGTTTTGCCTGCCAATCTTTGATTCCAATTTACCCAGGCCGGATCTGTTCTCATCCCACTGTAATTGGCCCTCCTCCAATTGAGTATTTTTACTTTAGAGTGGTCCATGTCCTTTTCCATGGCTATTCTAAACCTTATGATATTATGATCGCTGTTCCCTAAATGTTCCCCCACCGACACTTGCTCCACTTGGCCTGTCTCATTCCCCAGAACCAAGTCCAACTATGCCTCCTTCCTCGTTGGGCTGGAAACGTACTGGTCAAGGACGTTCTCCTGAACACACTTCAAAAATTCCTCCCCCTCTTTGCCCATTATATTATTACTATCCCAGTCTATATTAGGATAGTTGAAGTCCCCCGTTATCACTACTCTATGGCTTTTGCACTTCTCTGTAATTTCCCTGCAAATTTGCTCCTCTATCCATCCCACTAGTTGGTGGCCCAAAGAATATGTCCAGTAATGTAATGGCACCTCTATTGTTTCTTAACTCTAATCAAATGGACTCTGTCCTTGACCCTTCAGGACATCCTCTCTCTCCAGCATTGCAATATTCTCCTTAATCAACCCTCCCTCATTACTCAGATTTAAAGTTAACAATTGAGCTAGCATCAACTGCCATTTCTGGAAGAGAGTTCCAAACTTCGACCACCCTTTGCGTGTAGAAGTGTTTCCTAACTCCACTCCTGAAAGTTCTGGTTCTAATCTCTAGGCTATGTCCCCTAGTCCTAGACTCCCCAATCAGCATAAATAGTTTCTCACTATCTACCCTATCAGTTCCCCTTAATATTTTGAAAACCTTGATTAAATCACCCCTTAATCTTCTAAACTCCAGAGAATACAACCCTAGTTTGTGTAATCTCTCCTCGTAATTTAACCCTTGGAGTCCAGGTTTCATGCTAGTAAATCTACGTTGCACTCCCTCCAAGGCCAATATATCCTTCCTAAGGTGCGGTGCCCAGAACTGAACACAATACTCCAGGTGTGGCCTAACCAGGGCTTTGTATAGCTGTAGCATAACTTCCACCCCCTTTATTCTAGTCCTATAGATATAAAAGCCAGCATTCCATTAGCCTTTTTGATTATTTTCTATACCTGTTTATGATATTTTAATGATATATATACATGGACCCCTAATTGTAAACAATTTTACAACACCAAGTTATAGTCCAACGATTTTTTGGACTATAACTTGGTGTAAAATTGTTTACAATTGTCAACCCCAGTCCATCACCGGCATCTCCACATCATGGACCCCTAAGTCTCTTTGGACCTCCACTGTTTCAAGCTTTTCACCATTTAGAAAGTACTCTGATCTATCCTTTTTAGGTCCAAAGTGGATAACCTCATACTTGCATATGCTGAAATCTATTTGCTGCAGTTTTGCCCATTCACTTCATCTATTAATATCTCTCTGTAATTTTATGCTTCCATCTATACTGCTTACAATGCTGCCTATCTTTCTGTCATCAGCAAACTTGGATATGTGGCTCTCTATCCCATCATCTAAGTTGTTAATAAATAGTGAATAGTTAAGGTTCCAACACAGATCCCTGTGGGACACCACTGGTCACATCCTTCCAATTTGGGTACCTGCCCATTATCCCAACTCTCGGGCTCCTGAAGTGCATCCAATTTCTAACCAGGTCAATAATTTGCCCTCAATTCCACGAGCTTCATCTTTAGCTAACAGTCTCTCATGAGGGACTTTATCGAATGCCTTCTGGAAGACCATATAAACATCAGCTGAGTGATGTTTTCATTGTAACACAATGAAAGGGGATCATTCTGTGTCACTGTACAATCCAGAGTGATGTTCTCATTGCAACAGAGTGAAAGGCCATTACTCTCTATAACTGTGATGTGGAGATGCCGGTGATGGACTGGGGTTGACAATTGTAAACAATTTTACAACACCAAGTTATAGTCCAGCAATTTTATTTTAAATTCACAAGCTTTCGGAGGCTTCCACCTTCCTCAGGTGAACGTTGTTGGAAATGAAATCCTCGAAATGAAATCTCATTTATAAATCACAGAACAATGCTTGGTGATTACAGACAGTTTTTTCAACTGCCCGTTGCCAAGGCAATCAGTGTGCAGACAGACAGGTGTTACCTGCAAGGTCTCTGAATATACAAATCACCAAAAAAAAACAAAAAAAAACAGAGATAGAGAGGTAGAAACATAGAAAAGACAGCAACTGTTATATTAAAAACAGATAACATTTGTTCGCTGGTGGGGTAACGTGTAGCGTGACATGAACCCAAATCCGCACCCATGAGGACGGCCTCAACCGGGATCTTGGGTTCATGTCACGCTACACGTTACCCCACCAGCGAACAAATGTTATCTGTTTTTAATATAACGGGTCAGTTGCTGTCTTTTCTATGTTTCTACCTCTCTATCTCTTTTTTTTTTTTGGTGATTTGTATATTCGGAGACCTTGCAGGTAACACCTGTCTGTCTGCACACTGATTGCCTTGGCAACGGGCAGTTGAAAAAACTGTCTGTAATCACCAAGCATTGTTCTGTGATTTATAAATGCGATTTCATTTCGAGGATTTCATTTCCAACATCGTTCACCTGAGGAAGGAGGAAGCCTCCGAAAGCTTGTGAATTTAAAATAAAATTGCTGGACTATAACTTGGTGTTGTAAAATTGTTTACAATTCTCTATAACTGAACAATGCAGAGTGATGCTTTCTTGTAACAATATGAAAGGGGATCATTCTGTATCACTGTACAAAGCAGAGTGATGTTTTCATTGTAATGGAATGAAAAGGGATTACTCTTTAGCACTGTGCAATGCAGAGTGATGTTTTCATTGTAAGAAGGAAAGGTGATCATTCTTAATTATGAAATGATACAGCACAGAAGTAAGGCCATTTGACCCATCGTGTCTGTGCCATCTCTTTAAAGAGCTATCCCTCTCCCCTGTTATTTCCCCACAGCCCTGCAAATTTTTCCCCTCCAATATTTGTCCTATTCTGTTTTGAAAGCTATTATTGAATCTGCTTCCACCACCCTTTTGAGGCAGTTCATTCCACATCACAACTCGCAGTGTAATTTTTTTCTTCCTCTTGTCGCCTCTGGTTCTTTTGCCAATTACCTTGAATCTGTGTCCTCTGGTTAATGACCCTTCTACCACTGGAAACATTTTCTCCTTATTTACTCTATCAAAACTGTTCATGATTTTGAAAACCTACATCAAATCTCCCCTTGACCTTATCTGCTCTAAGGAAAACAATCCCAGTTTCTCTAGTCTCTCCACATAACTGGAGGCCAAACATCTCAGCCCCAGGACATCACTGCAGGAGTTCCTCAGGGCAGTGTCCTGGGCCCAACCATCTTCAGCTGCTTCATCAATGACCTTCCCTCCATCATAAGGTAAGAAGTAAGGATGTTCGCTGATGATTGCACAGTGTTCAGTTCCATTCGCAACCCCTCAGATAATGTCCGTGCCTGCATGCAGCAAGACCTGGACAACAGCCAGGCTTGGGCTGATAAGTAGCAAGTAACATTCGCGCCAGATAAGTGCCAGGCAATGACCATCTCCAACAAGAGAGTCTAAACACTTCCCCTTGACATTCAACGGCATTACCATCGCCGAATCCCCCACAATCAACATCCTGGGGGTCACCATTGACCAGAAACTTAACTGGACTAGCCACATAAATACTGTGGCTACAAGAGCAGGTCAGAGGCAGGGTATTCTGCAGCAAGTGACTCACCACCTGACTCCCCAAAGCCTTTCCACCATCCACAAGGCACAAGTCAGGAGTGTGATGGAATACTCTCCATTTGCCTGGATGAGTGCAGCTCCAACAACACTCAAGAAGCTCGACACCACCCAGGACAAAGCAGCCCACTTGATTGGCACCCCATCCACTACCCTAAACATTCACTCCCTTCATCACCGGCGCACTGCAGCCACAGTGCGCATCTACAAGATGCACTGCAGCAATTCGCCAAGGCTTCTTCGACAGCACCTCCCAAACCTGCGACCTCTACCACCTAGAAGGACAAGGATAGCAGGCGCATGGGAACACCACCACCTGCACATTCCCCTCCAAGTCACACACCATCCTGACTTGGAAATATATCACCGTTCCTTCAACGTCGCTGGGTCAAAATCCTGGAATTCCCTACCTAACAGCACTGTGGGAGAACCTTCACCACACGGACTGCAGCGGTTCAAGAAGGAGGCTCACCACCACCTTCTCAAGGGCAATTAGGGATGGGCAATAAATGCTGGCCTTGCCAATGATGCCCACATCCCATGAATTAATTTTAAAAAACTGAAGCCTTTCATCCCTGGTCCCATTCTAGTAAATCTCCTCCACAGCCTCTCTAAAACCTTGGCATCCTTTGTAAAGTATAGTGCCCAGAATTGGCCACAATTCTCCAGCTGGGGCCTAACTAGTGTTTTATAAAGGTTTAGCCTAACTTCCTTGTTTTTGTAGTCTCTGCCTCTATTTATAACAGCAAGAATCCCGTATGCCTTTTTCACAGCCTTCTCAACTTGTTCTGTTATCTTCAAAGTGTACCTATACCCCCAGGACTCACTGTTCCTGCATCCCCTTTAGAATTGTACCATTTAGTTTATATTGTCTCTCCTCATTCTTCCTACCAAAATGTATCATTTCACACTTCTGAGTAAAACTTCATCTGCCATGTGTCTGCCCATTTCACCAGTCTGTCTATGTGCTGTCATCCTAAAGCCTGTTACTATCCTCCTCACTGTTTACTACATTGCTGTGTTTCATGTCATCTGCAAACTTTGAAATTATGCCCTATATATTCAAGTCCAGGTCATTAATATATATCAAAAAGAGCAGTGGTCGCAACACTGACCCCTGGGGGACACCACTGCACCCGTCTGGAAAAACAACCGTTCACCACTACTCTCTGCTTTCTGTCCTTTAGCCAATTTCATATACACACAGCCACTGCCCCTTTAATCCCATGGACTTCAATTTTGCTAACAAGTCTGATTTGTGGTACTTTACCAAATGCCTTTTGATAGTCCAAATGCATATCAACCGTACTCACCTCATCAATCCTCTCTGGTACTTCATCAAAGAACTCAAATCAAGTTAGTCAAACACTATTTGCTTTTAACAAATCCATGCTGGCTTTCATTTATTAACCCATATTTTTCCAAATACCAATTAATTTTGTCCCGGATTAATGCCCTCTAAAAGTTTCTCCACCACCGATGTTAGGCTGACTGGCCTGTAGTTGTCAGGATTATCCCTCTCCCCGATTTTGAACAGGGGTAAAACATTTCCAATCCTCCAGTCCACTGGCACCATGTCCACATCTAGTGAGAATTGGAAGATTGTGGCCAGAGCCTCCTCAATTTCCACCCTTACTTCCCTCAGCAACCTAGGATGCATCCCATCTGGATCAAGTGACTTTTGTACTTTGAGCGCTGCCAACCTTTTAAGTACCTGCTCTTCATCTATTTTTATCCTATCCAATTTCTCCACTAGCTCCTTCTTTACTGTGACATCACCAGCATTCTCTTCTTTAGTGAAGACAGAAGCAAAGCATTCATTTATTACCTCAGCCATGCCCCCTGCCACCACAATAAGATCTCCTTTTGGTCTCTAATTGGCCCCACCCTTCCTTTGATTACAATTTTACTATTTATATATTTATAAAAGACTTTTGGGTTCCCTTTTATGTTACTTGCTAATCTATTCTCATACACTCTCTTTGCCCCTTTTATTCCCTTTCTCAGTTCTCCCCTGTACTTTTTGTATTCAGCTTGGTTTTCTACTGAATTATGAACCCGACATTTATCATAAGCCTCTGTTTCCTGTTTCTTTTTAATCTCTGTATCATTAGTCATCCAGGGAGCTCTAGCTTTGGATGCCCTTCCTTTCCTCCTCGTGTAAACATGTCTAGGCTGTACTTGAACTATCTCTTCCTTGAAGGCCTCAGATCACTCATTTACTGTTTTACCTGCCAATCTTTGATTCCCATCCATCTGGGCCAGATTCTTTTTCAACTCACTGAAATTAGCCCTCCTTCAGTTGAGTATTCTCACATTTGATTTTTCCTAGTCCTTTTCCATAACCACAAACCTAAATGATATTGTGATCAATGTTTCCCAAATGGTCCCACAATGAAACTTCCCAAAATTCATTCCCCACTTCACTGTACAATGCATGGTGATGTGTTCATTAACAGAATGAAAGGGAATAACTCTTTACCAATGTGCAATGCAGACTGATGTTTTCATTGTAACAGTCTGAAAGCGGATCATTCTCTATCACAGTACACTGCACAGTGGTGTTGTAATTGTAACAGAATAAACCGCAGGGTAAATTGTTCACAGTAGCAGGGAATCACTGTCCACATACTGTACAATGTAGGGTGAAATGTTCATTATAACAGGGAATCACTGTCTACATAATGTACAATGCAGGGTGAAATGTTTACTATAACAGGAAGTCACTGTCTACATACTGTACAATGCAGGGTGAAATGGTTACTATAACGGAGTCATTATCCACATACTGTACAATGCAGGGTGAAATGGTTACTAACTATGTCAATTACTACATATTGTGCAATGCAGAGTGATATGTTCATGATAACAGGGAGTCATACCCTACATAATGTAAAATGCAGAGTGAGATGTTCACTGTGACAGGGAGTTACTTTCTGTATACTGTACAATGTAAGAGAGAAATGTTCACTAAAAGAGTCACTTTCTACATACTGTACAATACAGGGTGAAATGATCACTATAACAGAAGCCATTTTCTACTTACTGTTCAATGCACATTAAAGTTCACTACACTAGGGAGTCACTTTCTACATGCAGGGTGATATGTTCACTATGACATGGAGAAATTCTCTACAGACTGTACAACGCAGGGTCAAATATTCATTGCAACAGGCAATCACTTACTAGATTCTATACATTGCAGGGTGTTACATTCACTGAAACTGAGTTACTTTCTGTATAAGAACATGGAGCAGCAGTAGGCCATATGGCCCCTCGAGCCTGCTCCACCATTCAATAAGATCATGGCTAATCTTCTCCCTCAACTCCACTTTCCCCTCCCATCTCCATATCCCTTGATTCCCTTAGTGTCCAAAAATCTAACCATCTCAGTCTTGAATATTCTCAACGACTGAGCATCCACAGCCCTCTGGGATAGAGAATTCCAAAGATTCACAACCCTCTGAGTGAAGAAATTTTTCCTCATCTCAGTCCTATGACCAGAGTTCCAGACTCTTCAGCCAGGGGAAACAGCTTCAAGCATTTACCCTGTCAAGCCCTCTAAGAATTTACACATTTCAATGAGATCACCTCTCATTCTTCTAAACTCCAAAGAATATAGGCCCATTCTACTCAATCTCTCCTCATAGGACAATCCTCTCATCCCAGGAATCAATCTAGTGAACTTCCGTTGCACCCCTTCTAAGGCAAGTATATCCTTCCTTAGGTAAGGAGACTACAACTGTACACAGTACTCCAGGTGTGATCTCACCAGAGCCCTATATAATTACAGCAAGACTTCCTTACTCTTATACTCCATACCCCTTGCAATAAAGGCTAACATATCATTTGCTTCCTAATTGCTTGATGTACTATCCACAGGATGCACTGCAGCAACTTGCCAAGGTTTCTTCGACAGCACCTCCCAAACCTGCGACCTCTACCACCTAGAAGGACAAGGACAGCAGGCACATGGGAACAACACCACCTGCACGTTCCCCTCCAAGTCACACACCATCCTGACTTGGAAATATATTGCTGTTTCTTCATCGTCGCTGGGTCAAAATCCTGGAACTCCCTTCCTAACAGCACTGTGGGAGACCCTTCACCACACGGACTGCAGCGGTTCAAGAAGGCGGCTCACCACCACCTTCTCAAGGGCAATTAGGGATGGGCAATAAATGCCAGCCTCGCCAGCGACGTCCACATCCCATGAACGAAAAAAAACCTGCATGTTAACTTTCTGTGATTCGTGTACAAAGACACCCAAATCTCTCTGAGACATTTCTTAGTCTCTCACCCTTTAAAAAATATTCTGCTTTTCTATTATTCCTACCAAAGTGCATAATTTCACATTTCCCCACATTATATTCCATCTGCCCACTTACTTAACCTGTCTATATACCTTTGCAGTCTTTTTGCATCCTCCTCACAGCTTACTTTCCCACCTAGCTTTGTATTATCAGCAAACTTGGGAACATTATGCTCAGTCCCCTCATCTAAGTCATTGATATATATTGTATCAGCTGAGGCCCAAGCACTGATCCTTGCGGCACCCTAGTAGTTACAACCTGCCAACCGGAAAATGACCCGTTTACTCCCACTCTCTGCTTTCTGTCCATTAATCAATCCTCATTCCATTCTAATATATTGCTCCCAATCCCATGAGCCCTAATCTTGTGTAACAACCCCTTGTGTGGCACCTTATCGAATGCCTTTTGAAAATCCAAATATACTACATCCACTGGTTCCCCCTTATCTACCCTGCTAGTTACAACCTCAAAAAACTCTTAGTAGATTTGTCAAACACTATTTTCCTTTCATAAAACCATGTTGACTCTGCCTAATCATGTTATGATTTTCTAAGTGCCCTGCTATTACGTCCTTAATAATAGATTCTAGCATTTTCCCTACTATTGATGTCAGGCGTGAATTGATCAGGATAACAGGAAATCACTCTCTACGTAATGTACAATGCAGGATGAAATGTTCACTATAACAGGGAGACACTTTCTTCATACTGTAAAATGGAGGGTGAAATGTTCACTATAACAGATAAGTCACTTTCTACATACTGTACAATGCCGGATGAAATATTCACTATAACAGGGAGTCACTTCCCACATACCGTACAATGCAGAGTGAAATGTTCACTAACTGGGAGTCACTCTCTACATACTGTACAATGCAGGATGAAATGTTCATGATAATATGGAGTCACGGTCCACATACTGTATTATGCAGGTTGAATGTTCACTAATGGGGTCACTTTCTACATACCGTACAATGCAGAGTGCTATGTTCATTATAACGGATCACCTACATATTGTACAATGCAGGGAGAAATGTTCAATACAATAGGGTGTCACTACATACTGTACAATGCAAGGTGGTACATTCACTATAAAGGAGTTACTTTCTATATAATGTACAATGCAGGGTGAAATGTTCATTATAACAGGAAGTCACTTTCTACATACAGTACAATGCAGGGTGAAATATTCACCATAATAGATGTCACTTTCTAGGATTAAAGGGACAGTGGCAGCATGGATACAAAATTGGCTAAGGGACAGAAAGCAGAGAATAGCGGTAAACAGTTGTTTTTCAAACTGGAGGGAATTACACAGTGGTGTTCCCCAGGGATCGGTATTAGGACCATTGCTCTTTTTGATATATATTAACGACCTGGACTTGGGTTTACAGGGGATAATTTCAAAGTTTGCAGATGACACAAAACTCAGGAATGTAGTAAACAATGTGGAGGATAGTAACAGATTTCAAGAGGTCACAGACAGACTGGTGAAATGGGCAGACACATGGCAGATGAAATTTAATGCAAAGAATTGTGAAGTGATACATTTTGGTAGGAAGAATGAGGGGAAGCAAAATAAACTAAATGGTACAATTTTAAAGGGGGTACAGGAACAGAGAGACCTGGGGTGAATGTACACAAATCTTTGAAGGTGGTAGGACAAGTTGAGAGGGCTGTTAAAAAAGCATATGGGATCCTGGGCATTATTAATAGAGGCATAGAGTACAAAAGCAAGGACATTATGGTAAACCTTTATAAAACACTGGTTAGGCCTCAGCTGGAGTATTGTGTTCAATTCTAAACACCACACTTTAGGAAGGATGTCAAGGCCTTAGAGAGGGTGCAGAGGAGATTTACTAAAATGGTATCGGAGAGACTGGAGAAGCTGGGGTTGTTCTCCTTAGAGCAGAGAAGGTTAAGAGGTGATTTGATAGAGGTGTTCAAAATCATGAATGGTTTTGATAGAGTAAACAAGGAGCAACTGTTTCCAATGGCAGAAGGGTCGTTAAACAGAGGACACAGATTTAAGGTGGTCGGCAAAAGAGCCAGAGGTGACATGAGGAAACATTTCTCAGCGAGTTCTAATGATCTGGAATGTACTGCCTGAAAGGGTGGCAGAAGCAGATTCAATAGTAACTTTCAAAAGGGAAAAAAAATTACAGGGCTATGAGGAAAGAACAGGGGAACGGGACTAATTGGATAGCTTTTTCAAAGAGCTGGCACAGGCATGATGGGCCAAATGGCCTCCTCCTGTGCTGTATCTACTATGATACTACGTACAATGCAGGGTGAAATATAACAGGGAATCACTCTCTACATATTATATAATCATAGAATCATAGAATCGTTACAGCATAGAAGATGGCCATTCGGCCCATCGAGCCTGTGCTAGCTCTTTGTAAGAGCAATCCAGTTAGTCCTATTCCCGCACTCTTGCCCTGTAGCCATGCAAATTTTTTCCCTTCTAATATTTATCCAATTCTTTTTTGAAAGCCACGATTGAATCTGCTTCCACCATCCTTTCAGACAGCACATTCTAGATCATAACTACTCGCTGCATAAAAATGTTTTTCCTCAAGTCGCCTTTGGTTCTTTTGCCAATCACCTTAAAGGCTGAAATGTTCAGTGTAACAGGGAGTCACTCACTACATACTGTACAATACAGGGTGAAATGTTCACTATAACAAGGAGTCACTCTCTACATACTGTACAATGCAGGGTGAAATGTTCACTATAACAGGGAGTCACTGTCCATATAATGCACAATGCAAGACAGAAATGTTCATTATAACGGGGAGTCACCCTCTGTATACTGTACACAGCAGGATAAAATGCTCACTAAGAAGAGTCACTGTTTACATATTGCACAATGCAGGGTGATATGTTTACTATAACATGGGGTCACTTTCTACATACTGTACATTGTAGGGTGAAATATCACCTACACAGGGAGTCACTGTTCACCAACTGTACATTGCAGGGTGAAATGTTTACCATAATGGTGTCACACTCCACCTACTGCACAATGTAAGAGAAATGTTCACCATCACAAGGTGTCACTCTCTTCATATTGTTCAATGCAGAGTGAAATGTTTGCTATAACAGGGAGTCACCTTCTACTCTGTACAATGCAGAGGGAAATGTTCACTAACTAGGAGTCTCACTCTACATACTGTACAATGCAGGGTGAGATGTTCACTATAACGGGGAGTCACTTTCTACATAGTGTACAATGCAGGGTGAAACGTTCACTGTAACGTGTCACTTTCTCTATAATTTACAGTGCAAGAGAGAAATGGTCACTAACGGAATCACACTGAATACTGTACAATGCATGAGAGAAATGTTCACCAACTGGGAGTCACCCTCTACATACTGTACAATGCAGGGCAAAATGTTCACTATACTGGGGGGGGGGTCACTTTCTACGTACTGTGCAATGCAGGATGAAATGTTCACTAATAGGGAGTAACTCTCTAGATACTGTACAATGCATGGTGAAATGTTCAGTATAACGGAGTCACTGTCCACATACTGTACACCACAGGGTGAAACGTTCACTAACATGAAGTCACACTATATTCTGCAAAATGCAAGCGAGAATTGTTCACTAACTGGGAATCACTTTTGATATACTATACAATGCAGAGTGAAATGTTTACTGTAACTCTTTACATACTGCACACCCCAAGGTAAAATGTTCAGTATAACAGGGAGTCACTTTCTACAAACTGTACAACACAGGGTGACATGTTCATTATCACTGGGCGCCACAATCCATATAATGTACAATGCAGGGTGAAATGTTCACTAATAGGGAGTAACTCTCTACGTACTGTACAATGCATGGTGAAATGTTCAGTATAACAGAGTTACTGTCCACATACTGTACACCACAGGGTGAAATGTTCGCTAACACTATAACACTAATATTATAACAGGGAGTCACTTTTGACATACTGAACAATGCAGGGTGAAATGTTCACTATAACAGGAAATCTCTTTCTATCTACTGTACAATGCGGGATGAAATGTTCACTAATAGGGAGTAACTCTCTACATACTGTACAATGCATGGTGAAATGTTCACTATAACAGGGAGTAACTCTCGACATACTGAACAATACAGGGTGAAATGTTCACCATAACAGGGAGTCACTTTCGACATACTGAACAATACAAGGTGAAACATTGACAATAACAGGAAATCTCTTTCTACCTACTGTACAATGCAGGGTGAAATGTTCACTATAACAGGGAGTCACTTTCTATATAATTTACAGTGAAAGAGAGAAATGTTCAACAGGAAATCACACTATTCACACTGAACAATGCATGAAAGAAATGTTCACTAACTGGGAGTCACCCTCTATGTACTTTACAATACAGGGAGAAATGTTTATTATAATGGGGAGTTACTTTCTACATACTGTACAATGCAGGGTGAAATATTCACTAACACTATAACACTACTATTATAACAGAGAGTCACTTTCGACATACTGAACAATGCAAGATGAAACACCCACTATAACAGAGAATCTCTTTCTACCTACTGTACACTGCGAGATGAAATGTTCACTATAACCAGGCGCCTCTATCCATATACTGTACAATGCGGGGTGAAATGTTCACTGTAACAGAGGGTCACCCTCTATATACTGAACACTGCAGGGTGAAATGTTCAGTGTAACCGAGAGTCACTGTCCATCTACTGTACAATGCAGGATGAAATGTTCATTATAACAGGGAGACACACTCTTTACACACTGTTCAATGTAAGAGAGAAATGTTCACTAACAGTGAGTCACTGTCTACACAATATACAATGAAGGGTGAAATATTTTACTGTAACATGGAGTCACTTTCTATATAATTCACAATGCAAGGGAGAAATGTTCACTAACTGGGAGTCACCCTCTATATACTGTACAATGCAGGGTGAAATGCTCACTGACAGGGAGTCACTGTTTACATACTGCACAATGCAGGTTGAAATGTTCCGTGTAACAGCGAGTCACTTTCTATGTAACTTACAATGCAAAACAGAAATGTTCACTAACAAGGAATCACACTCTATATACTGTACAATGCATGAGAGAAATGCTCATTAATTGGGAATCACTTTCTACATACTGTACACCACAGGGTGAAATGTTCATTATGACAGGGAGTCACTTTCTACAAACTGTACAATGCAAGGGAGAAATGTACACTAATATGGAATCACACTCTACATATTACACAATGCATGAGAGAAATGCTCACGGAATGGGAGTCACTTTCTACGTACAGTGACATTCCATGCAGACTGGAATGTTTACTACATCAGAGAGTCACCCTCTATATACTGTACAATGCGGGGTGAAATGTTCACTATACCACGTAGTCACTTTCTACATACTGTATAATGCAGACTGGAATCATAGAATCATAGAAAGGTTACAGCATGGAAGGAGGCCATTCGGCCCATCGAGTCCACGCCAGCTCTATGCAAGAGCAATCCAGCTAGTCCCACTCCCCCGCCCTATCCCCGTAGCCCTGCAAATTTTTTCCTTTCAAGTACTTATCCAGTTCCCTTTTGAAGGCCATGATTGAATCTGCCTCCACCACCCGCTCTGGCAGTGCATTCCAGATCCTAACCACTCGCTGTGTAAAAAAAAATTTTCCTCATGTCATCTTTGGTTCTTTTGCCAATCACCTTAAATCTGTGTCCTCTGGTTCTTGACCCTTCCGCCAATGGGAACAGTTTCTCTCCATCTATTCTGTCTGGACCCTTCATGATTTTGAATACCTCTATCAAATCTCCTCGCACGTCTCTGTTCCAAGGAGAACAACCCATGTAACTAAAGTCCCTCATCCCTGGAATCATTCTAGTAAATCTCTTCTGCACCCTCTCTAAGGCCTTCACATCTTTCCTAAAGTGCGGTGCCCAGAACTGGTCACAATACTCCAGTTGTGGCCGAACCAGTGTTTTATAAAGGTCCATCATGAATGTTTACTATAACAGGGATTCACCCTCTATATACTGTACAATGCAGACTGAAATATTCATTTTAACAGGGAAACATACTGTACAATGCAGGCTGAAATGTTCAGTATAACACAGAATCATTTTCTACAGGGTGAAGTATTCACTATACCAGGGAGTCACTGTTCACATACTCTACATTGCAGGGGGAAATGTTCACCTTAGTGGTGTCACACTACATACTGTACAATGTAAGAGAAATGTTCACTATAACAGGGTGTCACTCTTTACATACTGTACAATGCAGAGTGAAATGTTTACTATGACGGGGACGGTAGCATAGTGGTTATGTTACTGGGCTAGTAATCCAGAGGCCTGGACTAAAATCCAGAGTCATGAGTTCAAATCCTGCCACGGCAGTTGGTGAATTTAAATTCAATTAATTAAATAAAATCTGGAATTAAAATACTAGTATCAGTAATGATGGCCATGAAACTACCGGATTGTCGTAAAAACCCATCTGGTTCACTAATGTCCTTTAGGGAAGGAAACCTGCCATCCTTACCTGGTCTGGCCTATATGTGACTCCAGACCCACAGCAATGTGGTTGATTCTTAATTGCCCTCTGAAATGGCCTCACCACCACCTTCTCGAGGGCAATTAGGGATGGGCAATAAATGCTGGCCTTGCCAGCAATGCCCACATCCCGTGAACAAATAAAAGAAAAGTCACTTCCTATATAAGTTACAATGCAAGAGAGAAATGTTCACAAACAGGGAGTCACTGTTTACATACTGTACAATGCAGGGTGATATGTTCACTATAACACAGAATCACTTTCTACATACTGTACAAAGCAGGTTAAAATGTTCATTACATAGAATGTACAGCACAGAAACAGGCTATTTGGCCCCACAGGTCCATGCCAATGTTTATGCATCACTCAAGCCTCCTACCTCCCTACTTCATCTAACTCTATCAGCATATCCTTCCATTTCTTTCTCCCTCATGTGTTTATCTAGCTTCCCCTTAAATATATCTATACTAGTCACCTCAACTACTCCTTATTGTAGCGAGTTCCACATTCTAACCACTCTCTGGGTAAAGAAGTTTCTCCTGAATTCCCTCTTGGATTTATTAGTGACTATCTTATATTTCTGGCCCCTTGGTTCTGGTCTCCCCCGCAAGTGGAAACATCTTCTCTATGGCTACATTATTAAACCCCTTCATAATTTTAAAGACCTCTATTAGGTCACCCCTCAGTCTTCTCTTTTCTAGAGAAAAGAGCCCCAGCCTGGTCAATCTTTCCAGATAGGTATAACCTCTCAATTCTGGTATCATCCTAGTTAATCTTTTTTGCACCTTCTCCAGTGCCTCTAAATCCTTTTTTTAATAATATGGAGACCAGAACTGTTCGCATACTCCAAGTGTGGCCTAACCAAGGTTCTATATAAGTTTAACATAACTTCCCTGCTTTTCAATTCTATCTCTCTATAAATGAACCCCAGTGCTTGGCTTGCCTTTTTTATGGCCTTATTAATCTGCGTCATTACTTTTAGTGATTTGTGTATCTGTACCCCTAGATCCCTCTGTTCCTCTATCCCATTTAGACTCTTATTATCCAAGCAGTATGTGGCCTCCTTATTCTTCCTATCAATATGTAATACCTCACATTCATCTATATTGAAATTCATTAGCCAATTGCAGTACTATGCTGCAAGTTTATTAATGTCTTCCTGTATTTTGTCACAGTCCTCCTCAGTACTAACTATAACCCCAATTTGGTGCCGTCCGCAAATTTTGAAATTGTACTTCCGATTCCCGAGTCCAAAATGCTTATGTAAATGATGAACAACAGTGGTCCCAGCACTGATCCTTGTGGAACATCACTTCCCACCTTTTGCCAGTCTGAGTAACTACCTTTAACCCCTACTCTCTGTTTTCTGTTTTGTAGCCAGTTTGCTATCCATTCTGTTACTTGTCCTCTGACTCCACATGCTCTGCCCTTAGTCATGAGTCTATCAAGTGCTACTTATCAAAGGCCTTTTGAAAATCCAAATATATTATAACACCCTTGTCTACCTTTTCTGTTACTTCTTCAAAGAACTTAATAAGGTTGGTCAAGCACAACCTTCCCTTTTGAAAAACGTGCTGATTATTCTTTATTATATTTTCGGTTTCTAAATGTTTTTCTATTACATATTTGAGTAAAGATTCCATTATCTTTCCTACCACCAACGTTAAGCTAATTGGTTTAAAGTTCCCTGGACTTGTTCTATCTCACTTTTTAAATATAGGAATCACATTAGCTGTCCGCCAGTCCTCTGGCACTATTCCCTTTTCTAGTGAATTTCTATATATATGTAATAGCGCCTCTGCTATCTCATCCCTAACTTTTAATATGCGTGGATACAATCCATCTGGACCAGGGGTTTTATCCTCTCTAAGCTTGATTAGTTTATCAATTATCTCCCTCCTTTCTATCTTAAATGTCTTGATATCTTTTTTGATCTTTTCTTCTAATGCCATGCCCACCATGTTAGTCTCCATGGTAATTAGTGAGGCAAAGTAATTATTTAATATTTCTGCCATTTCGCTGTGATTACTTGTTAGTATATCATGTGTATCCCTTAGTGGCACCATCCCTATGCTGATTTTTCTTTTGTTATTTATGTGTCTGTAGAATACTTTACTATTTCTTTTTATATTCCTTGATAATTTAATTTTGTAGTTTCTCTTTGCCTTCCTAATTTTTTTAATGTCTTTCCTAACCTTTTTGTATTCCCTTTTATCATCCTCTCCTTTGTTGTCTATGTACTTAGTGTTTGCCTTTTTCTTTAGTTTCAATTTTGCCCTTATTTCTTTATTCATCCATGGTGTCATTACTAACGAGTTTGTCCTTGCTTTTTAGTGGGATATATTTCTCCTGGACTCTATTGATCACCATTTTAAATGTTCCCCACTGCTGTTCTGTTTCTTTGTTTGTCAGTAATTTTTTCCAGTTTATTTTCCCTAGTTCCATTCTCATCCCCTGAAAAATCAGCTTTTTTCCAATTTATTACTTTGGTCTTTGCCTTACTTATGTCCTTCTCAATCTTTATCTTAAACCTTATTATGTTAAGATCGCTATTGCCTAGATGTTCCCCTACACTTACTTCTCTTATCTGTTCTGGTTCATTTCCCATTACTAGATCCAGCAGTGCTTCCTCTCTTGTTGAGCTTTTTATAAACTGGGCAAGAAAGGAGTCCTGAACACGTTATAAAAACTCTACTCCCTGTATGCCTTTACCTACCTCTTCTTGCCAGTTTATTTGGGGATAGTTAAAATCTCCCATGATTATTATTCTCTGTCCTTTACTCATTTCACACATTCACTTACATATTTCTTCTTCCACCTTCTTTCCACTATTAGATGGTCTGTAGTGTATCCCTATTAGCGTGATCGATCCCTTCTTATCTTTTATTTCAATCCATATGGATTCTGTTTCTACCCTACTGTTAGTTATGTCCTTTTTTCTACCACCATTATGTTATCTCTAATTAGTATAGCTACTCCCCCACTTCTGCCTTCCTTATCCTTTCTGATTACATTATAACCTGCAATATTTAGTTGCCAGTCCTGTTCTTTATGTAGCCATGTTTCAGTTATTCCTACTATATCTGGTTCCTGGCTACTGATTATTGCCTCCTGTTCCCATTTTATTTTGGACACTGTGTACATTGCTGCACAGACAGTTTAATTCATCTTTAATAGTTGTTCCTTTTACTTTATTTTTAACACTCCTTTTATACTTCCGTTTTATAACTGTATTTGTTCCTTGATTGTTTATGTTATCTTTATTCCTTACCCTGCTCTGACCTTTACATTCAACTCCTGTTTCTTTTATCTTTAAGCTTTTGTTATTGCTACCAGATCCCTCCACCCATCTTGCTAGATTAAAGCCTTTTGCACTGCCCTATTTATCCTTTCCGCTAGGTCTCTGGTCCCATTCTGGTTCAAGTGGAGCCCGTCCCAGTGGTACAGCTACTTCCTGTCCCAGTATTGGTGCCAGTGTCACATTAAATGGAACCCCTCCTTCCCACACCACTCTATCAGCCATGCATTCACCTTTCTGGTCTGCCTATCCCTGTGCCAATTAGCACGTGGCTCGGGTAGTAAACCTGAGATTACCTCCCTGGGGTCCTGCTTTTTAATTTAGTTCCTAGCTCCTGATAGTCCCTTAGCAGGACCTCCTCCTTGTTCTTCCTTATGTCATTGATGCCGACATGGACCACAACAACTGGATCCTCCCCCTGCCTTTCCAAGTTCCTCTCCAGTTGCTCCAGGATGTCCTTTGCCCTTGCAACACACCCTCCTGCAGAGAACGCTATCTCTCCAGGACAGTTTTGCTGTCCACAAACTCTCACATATTATAGTCCCAACACACAGTCTGTACTGCCATTTCTAGTTTTTATTTATTTAAGCAATAGTTTATTTCTAGGACTAATAGAATCACTTGAGATCTAGGTTATATTTAGTAAATGGATGTAGCTTGATTTCAAAATAATTAGTAATTACTTAGTCTTTTATAAAATTTTAAGTATTTTTTATTTAAGTTTTAAGAGTTGTCAGATTAGTTTATAGTCCCTTGATTTAAATCGCTTAGCAACTCCTACCCCCCTGCAACAAATTCACACGCTCACCAAATTCCCAGTTGAAAGCCCTCACTGTTCGCAATTCACTCTGTTACAGGTTCACTCTCTGTATTTATTCTGCTCAGTATAAGCAGGAGTCATTGTCAAAATACTGTACAAAGCAAGGTGATATGTTCCGCATACAGGGAGTAACTCTCGATATGCTGTACAAAGCTCATTAACTGGGAGTCACCCTCTACACATTGTACAATGCAAGGTGAAATGTTCATTATAACAGGGAGTCACTCTCTACATACTATAAATGCAGGGTGAAATGTTTATTATAACAGGGAGTCACCCTTTATAAACTGTACACATAGGGTAAAATGTTCACTAACAGGGAGTTACTGTTTACATACTGTACAATCCAAGCTGATATGTTCAATATAACACAGAGTAACTCTTTACATACTATACAATGCAAGGTGAAATGTTCACTGTAACAGGGAATCACTTTCTATATAATTTACAATGCAAGATAGAAATGCTCACTAACAGAGAGTCACTCTCTATATACTTACAATGTAGGATGAAATGTTCACTATAACAGAGTCACTTTCTACATACTGTACAATGCATTATACAGTATATAGAGGGTTAGTCCCTACTGAACATGTCTCTCTTGCATTGTACAGCATATAGAGAGTGACTCCCTGTTATACTGAACATTTCACCCTGCATTGCACAGTATGTAGAAAGTGACTCCCTGCACAATGCAAGGTGAAATGTTCACTATAACAGGGAGTCAGTCTCTATATAATGTATAATGCAGGGCAAAATGTTCACTAACTGAGAGTCACTTTCTACATACTGTACACCGCAGGGTGAAATGTTCACTTTACCATGTAGTCGCGTTTTACATACTGTACACCGCAGGGTGAAATGTTTACTATAATAGGGAGTCACCCTCTATATACTGTACAATGCAAGGTGAAATGTTCATTATAACAGGAAAACATGCTGTACGATGCTGATTGAAATGTTTACTATAAACAGGGAGTCACTCTCAACATACAGTAAACATTTCACTCTGCATTGTACAGTATGTATAGAGTGACTCCCTGTTTATGTTAAACATTTCAATCTGTATTGTACAGTGTGTTTTCCTGTTATAATGAACATTTCACTCTGCATTTTACAGTATCAGGGAGTCACTTTCTACAAACTGCCCAATGCAGGGTGAAATGTTTACTGTAACAGGGAGTTACTTTCTAAATAATTTACAATGCAAGAGATAAATGTTCACTAACTGGGAGTCACCCGCTTCATGCTGTACAATGCAGGGTGAAATGTTCATTATAACACGGAATCACACTCTACAAGCTGTACATCTCTATATACCGTAGTCACTTTCTATATAATTTACAATGCAAGAGAGAAATGTTCACTAACAAGGAATCACACGCTACATATTGTACAATGCGTGACAGAGGTGCTCACTAACTGGGAGTCACCCTCTACGCATTGTACAGTGTAGGATGAAATGTTCACTATCAAAGGGAGTCACTTTCTACATACTGTACAATGCATGATATAGTATATAGAGGGCGAGTCCCTACTAGTGAACATTTCCCTCTTGCATTGAACAGTATATGGAGATGACTCCCTGTTATACTGAACATTTCACCCTGTGTTTTTCAGTATGTAGAAAGTGACTGCCTGCACAATGCAGAGTGAAATGTTTAATGTATCAGGGAGTCACTTCCTGCACACTGTACAATGCAGTGTGAAATGTTTACTGTAACAGGGAGTCACTCTCTAAATACAGTACAATGCAGGATGAAATGATTACTATAACACGGAGTCACTTTCTACATACTGCGCAATGAAGGGTGAAATGTTCACCATAACAGGAAAACATGCTCTACAATGCAGATTTTGAAATGTTTACTATGACAGGGAGTCACTTTCTGCACACTGTACAATAATGGGGAATCACACTCTACGCACTGTACAATGCAAGAGAGAAATGGTCACCAACAGGGAGTCTCCCTCTATAAACTGTAAACCGCGGCGTAAATGTTCACTAACTGGGAGTAACTGTTCACATTCTGTATAATGCAAGGTGAAATGTTCACTGTAACAGGGGTCACTTTCTATATAGTTTACAATACAACAGAGAAATGTTCTCTAACAGTGAGTCACCCCCTATATACAGTACAATGCAGAGTGAAATGTTCACTACAACAGGGAGTCACTTTCTATATAATTTACAAAGCAAGAGAGAAATGTTCACTACAACAGGGAATCACTCTCTACATACTGTACACTGCAGGGTGATATGTCACTATACCACAGTCACTTACTGCACACTGTTCAATGCAGAGTGAAATGTTTACTGTAACAGAGAGTCATTTTCTACACACTGTACAATGCAGTGTGAAATGTTTACTGTAAAAAGGTATCATTTTCTACACACTGTACAATGGGAGTATCTTTCTAAATAATTTACAAAGCACAAGAGAAATGTTCACTAACTGGGAGTCGCCCTCTATTTGCAGTACAATGCAGGGTGAAATGTTCATTATAACAGGGAATCACACTCTACATACTGTACAATGCAAGAGAGAAATGGTCACCAACAGGGAGTCTCCCTCTATAAACTGTAAACTGCAGTGTAAAATGTTCACTAACTGGGAGTAACTTTACATACTATACAATGCAAGGTGAAATGTTCACTGTAACATGGAGTCACTTTCTACATACAGTACAATGCAGGGTGAAATGTTCAGTATAACAGGGAGTCACTTTCAATACAATTTACAATGCATGAGAGAAATGTTCACCAAGAGGGGATCATGCTCTACATGCTGCAAAAAACAAGACAGAATGTTCACTACAACAAGGATCACTCTCTACATACTGTACAATGCAGGTGATACGGTCACTATAACAGGGAGTCACACTTTACATACTGTACTATGCAGGGTAAAATGTTCACTATAACAAGTCACTGTCCCATTACTGCACAATGTAGGGTGACATGTTCACTCTAAAAGGGATTTACTCTCCATACTGTGCAATGTAAAAGAGAAATGTTCATTATAACGGAGTCACTGTCCACATACTGTACATTGCAGGGTGAAATGTTCATTTTAACAGGGAGTCACTTTCTATATACTGTACAACGCAAGATGGTAATGTTCACTGTACAGGGAATCATTTTGTACACACTGTACACCGCAGGGTGAAATGCTTACTATAACACGGAGTCACTGTCTACATACTGTACAATGCAGGGTAAAATGTTTGCTATAACAGGGAAACACTGTCTACACACTGTACAATGCAGGGTGAAGTGTTCAGTATAACAGGGAGTCACCCTCTACATATTGTACAATGCAGGGTAAAATGTTTATTATAACAGGAAAACACTTTCTACACACTTGACAATGCAGGGTGAAATGTTCACTATAACAGAGTCACTTTCTGTATACTTTACAATGCATGAGGGTAATATTCACTAACAGGGAATCACACTCCACATACTGTACAATGCAAGAGTGAAACATTCATTAATAGGGAGTCACCCTTTATATACTGTACAATGCACGGTGAAATGTTCAGTATAACAGGGAGCCACTTTCCACATGCTGTACAATGCCAGAGAGAAATGTTTACTATAACAGGGAGTCACTTTCTATATGAGTCATACTACATACTGTACAATGTAACATAATGAAAGGAGATAGCAGATTGCTATCTATTGAAACAACCTAATCTTGGTTTTGCAAATCAACTGTTTGAATAGTGAATGAGGTCCTTAGGAGTCTGTCCTTATCCAATTATCTCGATATCTGCGATTTTGTTTAATTTGGAGGCTGTATTGCTGTTACCCACAATCAGTTCTGTTCTTGGTAGATATTGTAACAACGTTACAACTTTGCATTGATCAACAGTTGTGAGGGAACATTAAAGGCCACAACTTTAGAAAAAAATACCATAACGTTTTCCTTTGCCTCAGACCTTATCTGTGATATACTTGCTTTAATCTTGCACCACCGGAGCAGTTGAACGCGTTTCATTTTTTTAACCGACAGCCTGTAGATTTCAAACGCTAAACAAGTTCATAAAGTGTCGAAATCCTTCATTGTATCAGGACCATCTCAATTGAACTCCGGGTCATCGGGCGCAACACAGTACAATAAGATGCACAGGGATGGGATGTTTAACACGTTGGAAAAGTGCACGTCCTCCATGAAGGAAAACAAACGCACTGTGGACTGTCACACAATTTCCCGGAATTGGCACGGTACTCTGAGATAGTAAATGAAACTGTTCTTTGACTATAGAACCAAGCTGGCTCACCGCGAATACGCCAGTCACCTCACATGGTCGTGCTAAATATAAGGTACATGAAGTAAACGTGAAGACACGGTAAGCGCACGTGGAGTAGAGAAAAAAATGCACATAAATGATTCGTACTAGTTTTATGTTATCTTGACGTTCAATTTCTCCATAGTTTAACTCCAGCGAAGTCTTAAACGACGGACTATCTCAACACTCGATTATTGAGAGACTCTTTTGATTTTAATTCGATCACAGTAATTTGGCACGTTTCTTTCAGAAGCCTCAATGCCCCCCCTCCCCCTGAACTGGGTAAAGTTTCGGTATAAATGTGGCAACAATTTTAAATCATTGCAGAAATATGCATCTGAAGAATGTATTTCTAAGTCGCATTGGATAAAGGCAGTAAATTTCGTTTTGTAGAAAAAAATTAGGACGTTGTATTGTAATGTGTACCTTGTATTGTAATGTGTACCTTTCGCTAGAATATACTGGATATGTTAGAATATTTGAACAGTTGAAAAAATACATTTTTTATTGCTGAAGTGTTGAGCTGTAAGGGACGATTCACACGTTTTATAGATGGAATTCCTTTCCTCTAAATGTCCGAACTAGCTCAAGGTTTTAAAATAAATTTAAACAAATATACAAGGGCTGAATAGGGGTGGGTTCTCTGTAACTGGTGGCTTTACAGCCATAAAAAAAAGGGGGAACTGGAAGAAAGAGAAAGATGGGGGGAAGAGAGAAACACGGGGACAGAAAGATTGAGACACGGAAGGGAGCAAAGAAAGATGAAAAGGGGGAAAAAAAAGACTATAGAGATTAAAAAAAAAACAAGCGCAGGCTCTTTCTGTTCCACAACACCATTAATTCAGCTCCATCGGACAGGAATGCGGGATTTCACAGCTCACTGCGTCCCCTCCTGCCTCAGAGAGGGAGCAAGGGACTCAGGGACGGGCGGAGAGCTCCATCCTCCCTCCTGAGCTGCTAAATGTATATATATATATAAAAAAAATCAGAGGGAGAGATTTAAAAAAAAATCACAGGAAGAAAAAACGAGTGTTTTTAAAAAAAAAACGAAAAGAGGCTGGAGGAGGGGAGGGGAGGGGAGAGAGCCTCCTGGGATTTTTTTGTGAATGGACGGCTCTCTCAAAGTTACATGTTTTGTGTGTGTGTGTGTGTGTGCGGGTCGCTCGCGCTGTGTTACCTGGAATGTGTAACCCGGGCCTCCAGCCAATCGGAGCGCCGCTCGGGCCATTCTTTTTTTTTGTGTGTGTGTGTGTTACATGAACGAACCGCCAGCCGACCAATGGGAGGCGGCGGGAGTGGGTCCGGTAGGCGGGGCGACGGCGGGGTCAGGTGGGCGGGGGCGACGGCGGCAGCCAATAGGGCGACGGACGGACGGACGGCGCTGGAGGTGGGCGGGGCGACGGAAGGTGCTGAAGATGGAGACGGCGAAGAATGAGGAGGAGGAGGAGGGGGAGGGGAGCAGCAGCATGCGCGCGGCCGCGGCCGGGGCCGGGCCAGGCGGGCGGGAGCGCGCGCGCGCGCGCGCGCGCGGCCCCACCGACCTGACAACTCGCTCCTTTCTCTCCTTTCCCAATAGCAAAACGGGAAGCCGTCGAGAGCACGTTTTCTTTCCGCCCGGGGGGGGGGGGAGAGGCGGGCGGAGCCGGGCGAGCAAAGTTTGGGAATATTTTGCACCGACTGCCTCCATTTTTTTTTGCAACTTTGAGCTGCGTTTATTTATTTATTTGATTCGGGGTTTTTTTTTATTAATTTTTTTTTTGCTTGCAGGTACCATGCATTTTTTTTTTGGAGTGGTGGTGGTGTGGTGTTGGGGGGGGGGGGTGTTGCTTGCGAGTAGCATCCGGGTGATTGCATGGAAATGGCGGGAGCTCAGGGCTAAAAAAAAAGGGAAGGAAGAGAGAGGGGGGCTTTAAACCGACCCCGAGCTTCTCACCAGGGCTTGGAGAGAGATGGGGACGGGGGGGAGGGGACGCCATGCAATGGCTTGTCTGCAATCGGTAGATTTTTTTTAACGTATCAAAGTACCCCGCCCCTCAAAAGCCACACACTGGGAATAGTAGGCTTTTAAAATAGGAGATGATCGTAGAGAGAAGCAGGGTTAACCTCCGCAGCCAGGAGTGCCTCCAGCTACGCTCACAACTTGGCCGGACGAGGAGGTAAATCTGCACGGGACCTCATTTTTTTTTTTTGCAGAGTGAGTTAAATGAATGTTTTTTTTTAAATTTCATTTTTTTTAAAGAATCTGGCAGCCTATCCTAGTGTAAGGGCTCCGCCACGCGATGTGCATTTAACCCTCGCTGTAAAGAGGGATCCGCTTTATTTTTTAAAGGGACAACAAGCCATTGCTTCCATCGAAGCCTCGGGGTGTGAAGCTTGAGTGACAAGCGCTCGTTCCCGAATTGGATCGAGATCTCTTGATCCAACGAGGCTTCGAACTCGGGACTCCACGTGCATTTTTAAATATAATGTTTTTAAAAAATAGTTTGGCGATTTTTTTTCCCCTCCCTATGCAATTCCTGCTTTTCTAGTTTCTGAAGCTTCGTGGACGGCTCTTTACGGCGTGAGTTGGGGGCTCCAGTCATTGGTAGTGTGAGGTAATGAGATTTCGCAACTTTGTGCGGTGCAGAGGGGGATGTTTTGGACATTTTTAGTTGTGCAGCAGGAGATTGTTGTGATCTCGCCAAGTGCTAAACTGTTTTCGTTTCCATCGTGTGCCGCTACCTTCTCTTATTAACGTAACTTTCTTTTCTTTGCATTACAACAATTAGTTGTTTATCATTCCGTTAATAGAAATTATTAATTTTTAATTTTGTTAAGATTAAAAACGAGGTTGGTAAAAATGTATGCTGCAGTTTATTTGGTTTTATTATATCGATTTCAGGCTGCTTACTGATTAATTTGTCCCCCGTCCCCCCCGAATGTTGGTGTCAGACACCCTCCTTGTTTTTTTTTCTTTCAGGCTTGTGAGGAGTTTGGGGTGTTTTGGGGTCAGAGCGCAGGAGAGCCCCGATTGTTTTGGCTGGTCTTGGCGTTGTTATTGAAGTCTGTTGTCCGGGGCCCTTTTCATGTTGTACTACTGGGAGATGAGTTAAGCAGTGCAATATTAAAAGGGCATTGGCTGGCAGTATTCTCCACCTCCTCTCTCCCAAGTTGAGGGAATGAAACACTTCAACCACACGCGTGTGAAACGTACAACCAAGTCTGTTTTGTGCCGATTTTATTTTTGACCAGGTTCCTGGAGGACTATCAATTTGGGGGTAACTTACTTTCAACAGGTTTCCTGAGCCTCATCCTCTTGACTGTACTATAAATCCGATTAAAGGTAGATGTTATTTCTCAAAAGGTTGCCGGATCCGTTTGTGTGGAATATTACCGTTATGTTAAAAGTGTAAATTTGTTTACTCGAAACTGCCACAGATCAAACTTCCACACCCCTTCCCCCGTAATCGTATAGTTTGTTGATGCAGATATCGGAGTGGGTTTGACCCACAGTGCATTGAGCCCTGGGTCAGGGTTGACTGCTGTCGGAGGCTCTGACGATATTGCACTACTGTCCACACAGTTAAGCAGTGCAATAGTATTGTCAAAGCGTCAGGCATCAGAGAGCTCCCACATCCGTCGATAGCCTGGGACACAATGAAGGAATAAGAATCGCCGAATGGCCACTGCCTGGCTTCATATGGCTAAATATGGGACTGGTGAATGTTTGGAGAGTAACAGCAACATTGTTGGTTGAATTTCACGATAATTTTCCTAAGAGTTAATTCAGTTGTGTTACAATCAGTTGAATGGGTGTAAGCTAGCTGAGAGTTTCAATAATTATGTATTTCATATTTGAGAAAGTTGAATGAAATGGGTGTTTATGAATTATGTACAGCAGCTTGAATTGCATTTGTGATATCAGGACATATGGTTGGTGCTTTTCAAACTTTCTAAAGTGACTTTTCCCTTCTCACCCCTGTTGCCTTGCTGTGAAGTCAGTGATTTTCAAACTAAGGCAAAGGCCTCGTTTTTCGGTAAATGATGAGTTGACTCCTGCAGCCTGGTACCGGGTGCAATAACCATGTGGCTCTGGAGGGGCATTCTCCGGGCTGGTGCTACTCCTACTTTTGTACTTGGGATGTATGTTTGTTTTTATAAAAGGTTGGTTGCTCGCCTATATATTGGTGCATGGACTATATTGCATACTCGTACTTATTTCTGCGGGTTACTGGTGGGTTTAATTCTAACAGTTGCAGTCTTCGAGACAAACTTGCAATGGTCGGATTTACTAAACTACCCAGAGACTTGAGAGAAACAATTAATATTCTAAAGGCTTCGACTAGTAATTATTGGTCTGTATAGATATTGAGAAGAATGAACGATAGGAGAGCGAAATATAAGTGGTTACAATCTAGAACAAGAAGTTTAAATGACAGCAGTGCAATTGGTTATTAAATCTGGATATCGCCGAAAATATTATACTATTAAATCTGGATATCGCCGAAAATAATACACAAGGGGCTTCCATCGTTTTGAAATGCTTCGAAAGCACCAAATAACGTTGATTTTTTTTAATGTATCTTTTTAATATGGTTAAACCGGTGGTGCGTGGTAGGCAGTTAGCTCCATTTATGGGACTGTGGAAGGACGAATTCGTCGCGCTTTATATCCTTGTTTCGTATAGCGATGGATTCATCCCAGTCCTTAAAGTGAATCGTTGGGGTTACCCGTTTTCTAAGGCGTGGATCCCTGAGCAGAAACGTAGCTTTCACGGCGCGGATGTCCCAAGCTGGATTTCCATTGTGGGCCTGACTAAGCCGCTGGGGGGAGGGTGCGGAGGAGGAATGAATTCCGCCCAGTCACGACAGACTTTCCAATCTGTTTGAAATCTCCGGAGTCCCCGTGTGCACGGGGTGTCGTTGTGTGTGTGCGTGGGAAGGGGGGGGGATTGTTTCACAGCAGCTTCTGTAAGGCCTCTTGAAAGTCTTTCTGTGGGGGAGGATGGGAAGTGATTCTTGAGGAGGGGGAGGGGTTGTTGTTTAAAGTGTATGGGATGGCAGGTCGCACTGGGGGAGGGGCGAGCCTTCAGTTCGGGGTATTTTCTTTTAGGGCTTTTCCTGCTCTTTTAAAGCATATCTTGCTCTAAAATGTCCTGGGATATATATGTGTGTGTGTGTGTGTGGTGTGTATGCGCGAATGTCCAGCAAAAGTAATTAATGGGACTGGACGCGGCGATCTGGCAAATCGCTGCTGGATTGTGTGTCTGCTTCATAAGAGACGGGGAGCTGTGGTTTCGGTGCTGTCCGTGAACAGGTCGTGGCTCGCCTGCTAAGTTTTTTTTCTTTTTTTTAAAAAAAAAGCTGCATTCTGAACACTTCGTGTAAAAACTTGCTGAGTGTTTTTGAAGCAGACGGGCTGGAATGCATGGCACAGCTAAGCTACTGGAGCTGATTCTATTCTGGTGTAGCTGTGAGTTAAGACCCCGTGGGCACTATCTCTATCCGGCCGATAGCGCTTTTTAAACAATAAATAAATAAATGACCAGCCCTCTGAATCGTTGAACTCCCCCATTTGGGAAGGAGGGGAATTGGTAGATTCTGGACCTGTTCATAGTGCGCAAATAGGAGCAGCAGGCTTAGAAATCGGTCGGCGAGTATACGCATAAGAAAAGTCCCTACTTTTTGTTCACTGACAGGTGCCATTGTGGTGTGCCGAGCCTTAATTTTTCGGGGGGAAGGGAGAGATTTAAACACTGTCCAACTTCTAAGTTCCACACAGGCTTCCAGAGTTGGGGAGGTTACAGAGTCCATGTTCCATTGACCTGGACTCGTCATTTTAAAAATCGACAAAAATGCTCGCTAAATTAATTGAATTTCTTGCCCCGTTTGACCTCTGATGTGGTCAGCACTTTGCACAGGGATCGTATATATGTTTTGAAATGGCTTACTTTTAATCATTAAATAGTGTACAGCCAGAATATTGCACTCCAGGTGTACTAAGAACTGTATTCGATATAGTAATCGGCCGCACCAAAATGTTGCAAGTTATCTAATCGCCCTGTCCAGGCCGAGTTGGTTGTAAAATTCATTTAACGGATTTACTTGTTCCCTCTATCGAAGCTGGAGTGAAACGGGTCTGTTTAACACGGGTTCCTCGCCCTGATCTTGGGCTGAAATCTGAATTGTGCTGTACCCCCGATATTAAATGTCACTGTAGCAGGAGGAGCCGCCGTGCTGTCAGTAAATGTTCACTCGTAATGTTTTTGTGGAGCTTGTGTTTACCTCCAGCTTAGCAGCAGAATATTGGTGCCATTTTTAAACTTGCTGACACTTGTTGGAAATGGGTGCATGGTTATCGAAGAACCCTGAGCCCGTCTGGTTTTACAGGGTGGTGAGATGCTGGTGAATTTCTTGCGCCTCACTACGATCATTTATTAATGTGGGGGGGGGAGGGGGGAAGATGATCGATATTAATACAGAAATCACCACAGTTTTAGAGGAACACACAGGATGCCAGACTGTAGGTGCAGGGAAAGCTTTAGTAACACTTTTTAAAGCTCTTTCGATTTTGTAATATTAGTGATGCTTGTGAATAGTGTGCACACTGCTGGTGTAAATAGTGATGTGATTGTGCACGGTGGGGTGCTCTTGTATATCAGCGAGATTTCAGAAAGCCTGGAGCTGGGCGAGTGAAAAGTTCATACTGTGTCCACTTGAACGTTGAAAACACCCAGCAGTACAGTGATAGGTATTCTTCAGACATAATCCAAGTTTGGAAGGGAGCTGTCGAGGTTTAACACTAGAATGATAGGTTCAGGACTGTTATTGGTGATAGTGATGGGATTCATTTGATATGTTGAATTAAAAAAATCACATAAGCAAGCTTACTAGAATCACACTAAAGTGTATTAGTAGAAGTGAAACTTCTCCAAGCCCTACTGATGCTAATACACCAAATAAGGTCGGTGACAGCAGTTCACAGTGATATGTTGGTGTGTGCGTGTTTAGGCTTATAACAGGGGGCTTGTGGCCTTTCCACTCTTCGTTAAGGTCTCACTTCCTGCAGCAATTGTTGGCTCCCGTTCTGCTTGCTTCGCCCCAGTAAGTTAGACATCACATTCATTCCTATCCTGTGACCAACCCACTTGCCACATCATCTTATTCGCCGATGACGAATTTCCCGGCAAATATTAGTCACAATTTCGCATTGTAGAACTTTTTTTTGTTTCTGCAGTTCTTTGAAATGGAAATAGTTTCATGCGTTCATTCATTTGGTTTGTAGTTTTTCACTAGATATAACTGGTGGGACGATCCCTTTATGAGGGTGTGTGTATAGTTGGGGCTGTGGGCCTAGGCAAGACTGATATCTGGGCAATAGATGGGTTTTTGTCGGGGATGAGAACTGAACCGAGCGAGACTTGGCTGCTTGGCCAGTTTCTGTTGCTCGTAATCGAACTCCAGGTAAAGGTGACGTGTCGGGGTTAAATCCCCCCCCCCCCAGTCTAACACTGCCTCTTCACCGGATATCAGAGGTTGACTCTCGGTGTTTCTGGGATCTAGGTTGGTGGGCGGCTGTGATATTGGAAAGTCAATGGTGCTTTGTGCTGAGGTGGCATTAGGGCTCCTCACTGGGCCCCTTCCCCGTGCAGGACACTCTCTCCATCCCAGCAACTCCGAGCGTTTGGCTCAGGATCCCTACACCTGCCCAATATGGGGTCAGATACAAGCGTTCCGAGGTTTAAAAAGCCGACGGATGACCCTTTTTTACAGATTTTTTTTACGAGACGAAAGATCCAGTGGTTCCTTTGTTCCCCGTCCCTTCAATTATCAAATAAAATAGTAACTTTAAGTTTTGGCTTCAGAACGAATTCGATTTAAATGCAATTTTGACTAAATATGTGTATGACTTCATCGCTTGCTGCCCTTGCATTGCGATTGGCTGAGTTGGCTGTCGGTCATGGGTTGGTTTGCAGGATAGTGTGACCTGCTCCGAGACCCGCTCACTGCTCACTCATTCTTCACTGTCTCACTCGCTCTCCGCCCATCCTCCCACAGCCCCCCTCTCTCCTTAACTTCGGTTTTGCCCGCACCGGGGTCCCTCCAGAGGCCGCCACCTGCCCCACTCCCTCTTGTACCCGCACCTCCCAATTCACTGGAACTGACGTGAATCTCCTCTTAAGCGCTTCCTTGTGCAACGCAAAGCGCCATCACACAACGGCGACCCCCGGCTCCTCCCGCACACGATGCCGGGGGAGCGATCTCCTCCCTCCAATGTCCCGAACCCCAAATAATTCCTGGAACTGTTCAGTGGGATGAGCTGCGGCGCTTTAAGGGCAGAAGTTGTTGAAAGGTTGCGCGGATATTATGTTATAAACCCCGAAGTTATGTTCGGTAGCCGGGCATCCTGAAACATTGGTCCTTGTAACATCCATCGATAGTCTAAGCAATATACAGGCCCCCTCGACCCTGAATCCTCTCCTGCTCCGGTATGACAGCGAAGAGTCTCGACGTTTTATTAGCTTTTTCAGGGGCGCAACATAAATAGAACTTGGCCCATTTGTAACGCATCCAGTTCGATGCGGTTGCATCCCATACACGCAGTGCACAAGCGAGGGGGGCAATTCTAATCTGCAGCGTCTCATCGAAACTGTGTGGGGGGCTGGGGGTGCAGATAAAGAAACCCCCGGGTAGAGTCTAAATCCGCCAACTGTCTGATCTGTGTTCTAACGAAGTGACGGGAGAGTTGCGCAGTGGGTTGAAGGCGAGACTGGGGTAAGCATCAGTTACAATGTTTTCTTAATTCAGACTTTAGGGGGGGGGGGTCGGCTGTAGTTTAGAAACGAATGTAATACTTCACCAGTGCCTCGTATTGTGCAGAGTAATAGAGTAATATCTAACTCCATGTGATTCACTGGCGCTGAACGAATTCACACCTCGGCAAAAAGCGCTCCCCTCACATCCAGCAATTGTCCATTTTAAAAATATAAAACCTCACCAGGCTACAGAACCAGGGAGCAGTGTTAAACTGAATAACGCGAGGATTTATTCATTGAAACCGAACAAACATCCAGTGGGCTCAGGATTATTGGTCTCCCTCTTTCCCCCTTCATTCTCCAACCCTCCTCCCATTTCCCTCTGATCTTACTCCCTCAGTGAGCCACCGATCGTTCCTTACCCCCGAGTCGGGCAGTGCCCAGGCAGGTAAAACTTGTCTGGGCCTCTTCTGATTTGGGAGATGGTGGAGGGCGGTGAGGAACGGGGTACCCAGGTATTTAAGCCGTTGGGGAGGGGCTGGGAGTGACTGCCGGTGACATTCCTGGTTAGTTAAGGTCCAGAAATTAACTGGACCTTAACTAACACTCGGCTGCGTAACGGAGGACAAGTTATAGAAAATAAATATGGGTTAGCAGAAAGGGCGACAAACCAGCAGCCGAGGAAGAGCCCGACCTCCAGACCCAGTGCTTGTCCGCAAAAATCTCAAGGGAGTCCGATTACAGTTTAATATTGTCCCCAATGGAAGATTTAGAACCAGTGAATCGCACTGTATTTTCCCCAAATTGTCTTCAACCCCTGTTCCCGTGTATTTTTTGTTTGCTTCTTGCCTGTCCAACCTAGTTACTTTGTGTAACTTCGACTGTGGTGAGCCTGGAGCCCCTTGGGTAACGGGCTGTCAATTCCCCCGCCTACCCCCTCGCCCCAGGCGCCGGTCGGCAACTGGTTTCTTCCCGAGCAAGATCGCGCCACAAAGAAACGAAATCGCTCGGGTGAAGCTATCTGCGGCTGCACTGGGAGCAGGATGGGACTTGTGCATTACTCGAGGTTACCTGTAACAGAGGCCGATCCCCCGCAGGCGGATAACAGGCCCTGCTGGGGTGATTTGAATGGCTGATTCCTGACTCTAAGAATTGGTTCAATATCCCTTTTCCTGCCTTACGCGTTGTTACTATTTAAATAAAAGTGCAGCAGCCCGAGACCCCTTTACTTTGCCAGGGAACACAGTCTGTTGTAAATGTTGAGCTGTGTGGTATTGAGAGTTGTGACGCCGCGGACCTTTTTAAGAATTTGGACTCGGAATGAGATGAGCCTGATATTTACCGGAGGCCTCAGAATCCCCACTGGTTAAAACAAAAGAGTTGTGAATGATTAGACAGAATGAGTTTTCCCGATATCGCTTTCCCCTCTCTCTGGTTGTCTATCTCGGCCCCTCACCCCCTTGTACTGGGTGTTTCAGGAATTTCGTTCAAAAAAAAAGGCGCGCATTCTTTAGAGTCGATTTCGCCAAATCATTTGTGCAACTCCGGGATCACTGATAAAGATCAAAGTGTAGCCGCATCTTGACAGCGGCATGTGGAACGTGAGGAATCTTTATGGCTCAAGGAAGTAAAGAGCAGGCAGATCAATGGAGAGCGCATGAATTACTCAGGAATCCATGAATTAGAGGATTGTCTTCCTCCACCCCCCCAGACCCATTCCACTCTAATCTAGTGGAAGCCTGGCCGGGGAAAGAGGCTTAAAGTGTCAAGTCATGAATTGATCTCAGATTCACAGGGGTTGAGCATTCCAGCCTGCGGGCATCGCTATACAGAAGATGCCTTTGGGGTCAATACGCTTCCCGTATCTCAAAAAACCCTTGATAAACACAATGTATATTCCCATTTGATATCAATGGGTGTGGACCTTTGGAATTAGTCCATGTTGACGGTGGAGAATTTATATTGCAATCTAAACTGGGGGGTGGGGTCTCTTTTTTTGCTGGCGAGATCCCATGGGAAACGTTCCTATTGTAATAAATGTAGGTTTCTGACTCCACCCGAGAGTGGGGTCCACTCGAAGGGGAGAGGATATTCTGGCCCATCTCTGCTCAGAAGGTGTGAAATCGGGCTGAGGCGAGGCCGCCCTTGGAGCTGGGACCCTATCTATATTGCGTCTGCTTTGAATTTCTCGCTTAAGTAGTGCAATATCGCTTATAGGGTTTTGGCCGTGGGTTCAGTCGTCATCCGACAGGATAGAAAACCAGGAACCGGAAGAAAAAGTGGAGCAAAGACCACGGCATCTCCCCGGAGACGATCCACATCTTTCAAAGATTCTGCTTCCTGCTTTTAAAAAATGTGTATATATAAAAATAATATTATGAGGGGTTAAACTTCCCGCGTTTAAGTGCTTGGTGGTCCAAGCCGGGAGAGGGCAGGTTTGAGCTATGTATAACGTGGAGGGGGGTTCGGAGCTTGGAATGGCTGAGTGGGTGGGCTCGGCTGCTGTTTTCAGGTGGTCCCTTGCTTCTGTTGGGCTTTTGAGGCCCCCTTTGGGATGGTGAGGGAGGGACTGGATTTTTAACATTCCCCGAGCTCCATTGAAGCCATCCGCTAATCTCGACTGTTTTCTTTTCTGTGCGTGTTTTAAGGCGGACAGGATGCGGGGAAGCAAACAAACACACACTCACACTCACACACTGCCCCGTCTGCAGATCAAACCTAAATGTGCCAGAAACCGCAGTCCTTGTGATGAAGTAAAGCCGAACGATTCAGGAAAAGCTGCGGGAGGGGACACCCGTAGATAGCGGACGATTTTAAATAACAGAAACCCAGCAAAATGCAAGCGGTCGGGAGTTTTTTTTTCCAGAGATGAACTGTTCCTTGAAGCTTTAGATGAATATAGAAGCGAAATTAAATGTGTCTGTAACCTATTTAGTTTGAATACTGTGTTTCTGTTAATCTGCTAGAATGTTATGATTTAATTTGAATACTGTGTTTCTGTTAATCTGCTAGAATGTAACTTTTGTGATCAATATGGTATTTCTTTGGTAACAGAATGTGTATCAGTTGGTGTGAGGGATTCAATAACCCTGGGATGATCCCGAATGGCAACATTTCCCCCCCTCCCTTTCCTGGTGGACAATTCCTCAGGCGCCTGCGGCTCTGTCAGTGTTGCGCTACTGTGGACCAGTCGCTAGCAGTGCAATATTGAAAGAGCATCAGTCGCCTGAGAAAGTTCGACTGTTGTGATTTAAAAAAAACACATACACACAAGAGAAATACGATCTGGACCGTGCGACGTCTCCATGGAAACCGGCCGCTAGCTCCAGCTGGGGCAAAGTGTGCATTACAAGTGAAAAGAACTGGAGCCCAGCCCTTCGCCCGGGGTAGGAACCCGTACAAAGACTTCAAAACGGGGGAGCGAGGTGTCAGAGGGAAATGGAAAGGAGACCTGAAGGGCTCCAGTCATTGTATGAGTCAGGGGTGTGATTGGCATGTGTTGTATACATACTGTGTTCAAAATAAGAACACTGCTGACTAAAAGTGGGTCTATTAAAACTCCTTATCTCCATCACTCCCTCTACTAGCGATGGGCTTTTGAAAACCCAAGCTTGTCCTCTAATCACTACTTCCTGGTTTGCCTCGTATTTTCCTAAAGCTTGGTGGTAACCTGTAATCTTGGGCCCTTCATCACAGTGTCTAAAAAGAGTGATTTCAATCTATGACGCGACGGGCGTCCTGGCCAATATGTATCCCTCAACCAACATCACTAAAACAGATTATCTGGTCGTGAACACATTGCTGTTTGTGGGATCTTACTGTGCGCACATTGGCTGCCGCGTTTCCTACATTACAGCAGTGATTACACTTCAAAAAGGTACTTAGTTGGCTGTAAAGCGCTTTGGGACGTCCAGAAGTGCGTGTTCTTTTGTGAACTGAATGTCTGTGCCCTCGGCTCCCTTGCTAATAACCAGCGTCTGCTCGCTGCCTGACTCCTAAATCTGGGTGTGCGACTGGAATGGATCAGTTACAGAATCTTAGAGTCAGTAGAGACTTTGAATTAAAATGTATGTGTTGCATCAAGAAGTAAAACATTGGAGCCGAATGGATGTGTTTTCCGTTAGTTAAAGGAAGATTTCGCTCCGGCCTGGGACTCATTGCTTTGTATCTATTTGTGACTTCTTAAGCCGAGGGAAGGGGGGCGATGGGGGTGCTGAAGTGTCAGATAAGCCTGGAATGGATACTTCACACGCGGGATAGTGGCCTTCCCATAACAAGGAGTACTCGGGGGGTTGGGGGAGCGCTATTTATTTGCGCTGACCTCCCGCGCAGAAGTGGTCAGTCAGGATCCGCGACAGCTGCCGGGTAGTGGCGGCAGTGTTTGAAGTTTGGCAGAGGTCATGGCCCCGGAGGCCCCCAGAGGAGCTCAGAGCCGAGCCTTCACTCCCAGCGGCCAACTGCACCATGGCTCATTTACCAAATGTGAGCTTTAGAATTGTTATAGTTTATTTAAAAATCAGTAGCTTGGAATATATTTTTTGTAATCGGAGGGAAATTTATAAATATGAGTGAAGCAATGTGAATATTTTCTGATCCCTGCACTTTGAGGCGAGGTTGTTAGACAAAGATATACAGTGTGTTTATTATGGGCTGTCGCCAGTGGAATATGGAGCGGGTTGGGGTGAGAGGGGGTTGGGGCCTGAGGTTCAGTTCCATTGAAACTCTCAAATCCCCCTCTTCCAATTTAAGTTGACAAAAGCTCCTCCGCGGGTTTAGCGGACAACTCCAGCCTTTCCGTCGGGGAGAGAAAGTAGCGAGGCCTCTGGCCTCGTCTTCAACCGAAATCGGTGTCCAACTCAATCACCTGCACTCACCAGTTAATGTCAATTGTTGCTATTGTTTGTAAACATTCGTTTATAGCGAGATGTGTAATGCATTGCTGGGTAGATTAGTGTGCAATGTATCCCAGCACAGACGAGAGGTCAATTCTGTGGATCGCCCTCTCTATCGGTCAGCCCGCTCAGCTATTGCTTACACGCCACAGAGACTCGCAAGTGCCGGCTCTGGGAGCCACATGAAGTGGACGAGATCGGCAGCCGGGCTGAGTGCGGGTCTCGGTGTGTCGCATCAATGTGTGATCCACCTAGGAACCCTCTGCAATCTGAAAACTTTAATACGCTGTGTCTCCATCATTTCTTTGGGGGGGGGGGGAGGGTCCTCTCTCCCAGAGGCACTGACTGACGCCTGCTGGGTGTAGTTCCAGGGGCAGCTTTCCCATACTACGGCCAAACGGGCTTTTTTCCCTTTGAGCGGACCCCATCTTTTACTCACCCACACCCCTTCGCTTAAGTCACTGATTAAGAACCGGAACGGTACCTCTAGCTGATTTACACCTTACTGATGAGGGACGTCGAGGTCGAATGCAGCACAGGCTGAGGATCGAACCCATGATCTTCTGGCCTGTGTGGCTCAGTACCACATCAGGCGCCGCCTTTCCTAATGAACAAGATACTGTTACCCTAACGGAAACCCAGCAGAAAACCTGCAGTTTGGCAGCGGCCTTCTCAATACACCCTTAATGTTAAACATGGTGGGGGGGATGCAAATAGAAGCTAAAATATGAGAGGAGATGGGACAGTCCCTGGGGGAGGAACTGATCGAATAAATCACTGACTTTTTTCACAAGCCGTCGCTTTAACAATGTAACGGTATCACGGTACAGTTTGTTACGGCTCACTGTCAATTACCCCGGAAGTCCTACAATATCAAAGGTACAAACCCAAGCATTGTGAGTCGTGGGGCCGCCCCAATGCTCATGTACAGCATACAGGGGTCTCTCCCCTGAATGGATTTTTTTTTAAAGTAGAATCTCACATTTAGGACTCCGAAGGATTTTACAATCCCAATTGCAGGCAGCTCTGCCTTCAGTCCCGGACTCTAGGACATGTGTCGGGTTATTAATCGGGACAAAGCCCTGGGCTCGTCTCAATGTCCCATAAATTATATATCAGTGATGTGCACCAACTACTTTAAGCGTGACAAAAACAGGTTCACTTTTATATAATATATGAACCTTTACATACCATATCTATGGTACAGTACATACATTTAAAGCCACTAGCTCGTATCAACAAACGGATGTGAAAAATGATCTCCCCCTCCCTCTGCACAATGGATTGCCATTTTGTTTATAATTGTATATTCGGATCCTTGTATCTCAGCTGGGATACATTGCACACTAATCTACCCAGCAATGCATTACACATCTCGCTATAAGCGAATGTTTACAAACAATAGCAACAATTGACATTAACTGGTGAGTGCAGGTGATTGAGTTGGACACCGATTTCGGTTAAAGACGAGGCCAGAGGCCTCGCTACTTTCTCTCCCCGACGGAAAGGCTGGAGTTGTCCGCTAAACCCGCGGAGGAGCTTTTGTCAACTTAAATTGGAAGAGGGGGATTTGAGAGTTTCAATGGAACTGAACCTCAGGCCCCAACCCCCTCTCACCCCAACCCGCTCCACATTCCACTGGCGACAGCCCATAATAAACACACTGTATATCTTTGTCTAACAACCTCGCCTCAAAGTGCAGAGATCAGAAAATATTAGTTATTTTATTTGCCTTGTCACTGTGCTTTGCCGTACGTTGATTTTATTTTATTACACTTCGATGTTAATTTGCTGCATCAGGAACGTGTTTGCACCGATCATGCTCCACTTCTGCTCGACTGCTACAACTTGGAAGGAAGCAACATTGACCCAGGTCACACGTGTGATGATATTGTAACATTTCAATCTGCCCAAACCGATCCAAAGTATTTATTTATAGGTGCCGGCAGATCTGCAACAGTAACGCAGAAATCCAAATAAAAATGACATAAATAAATGGTCCTGTTTCACCAAATTGTCGTCCTATTGGTTTATCAGAGTGTTGTTGAGAAAAGGTTACAGACAAGCAACATTGTGAGTTCTGTACCTTTCGGGCCAGGACCTTGTACGGGGCGCGTCACAGAAAGATTGGTTTGTGATCTCATTATCATGCATTTTCCACACGATTTGTTTGACATTAATAGATTAAAACATTTTCACGATAAGGTGCACAACACAGGCAGCCTATACAACGTACCGTCGGCCGCTAGAGACAGGGGATGAGAAGCTCAGTATCATTCAATCGGATCGTAGGTTTAAAGGAGAATGACTCCAGTGGGTTTTTTTTTCGCCGCCCCATTACATCATGGACAGTTGACTCATGATAATTCCGGTTAGATTACGCGATTTGAAATGAGCAACGATCAAATCCGTTTTTTTGACACAATAATTTAAGGACGGTCCCTAACGTGAGGAAACGGAACCAATCTGGTCCCCAACCTGAATCTGACGCTCTTTCAAAGAGTTCTGATCAGAAACTCCGAATGTAACACTCCTATTAAATAAGATTGAAATTACATGTTTTACCTTCCCCTTGTTAAATTGTCTTATAATTTGTAAACTCGCGACAACTAAACGGCAATGTTTTGTCTCCCGTCTCTGACCTCGCCAGTAATTTGCAAAGCAATCCCATTTAACTTGCTTCATTTAATTTCTTTTTTCAAATGGGTTTCCGGTGTTTAAAAGAGAAACTACGGACGCATTTACGCACCAGACTTTAATCCAGACTAAAGACGAGTGTTATGAGGTTTGGATGAGATGTACAGAACTCATAGGAAACAGCACAGCCCCTTGTACTGACTTAGACTCAGACCCTTTGTACTGGCTGTTACACCCGGACCCCTTGCACTGATCGTTAGACCCGGACCCTTTGTACTGACTGTTACACCCGGACCCCTTGCACTGATCGTTAGACCCGGACCCCTTGTACTGATCGTTAGACCCGGACCCCTTGTACTGTTACACGTATGCAATTCTGAAATGAGTGTCAGGCTAACTAGTGTATAGAGTTGCTTTATAACTATGAGACTCGGTAAATAAACACACACGTGTTCACTCATGTCGCCGGAAGATAATGGTATCACAAAACGAGTCCTGTCTTTTCCCTCTTGCTTTTTCTGCCTCTTTACCTCTGATTCTCTCTCCCTCTCCCCATACCGATGGACCTTGAGCTACACGATCAGTTGCTGTGTTGAATTATGTTTAACTTTCCTATAAATGAATGGATTTGAGGCAACCGTTTGATTTTATTTGGTCAAAGGGGTTAACCTTCAAAATTTTTTTAAAACGTAGCCCTTATACGTGTATATTTACGTTTTCCTGTGCGATGAAGATTCTGAGGAAAGACGCGAACCCAAGAACTAAAATGATCAAAATAATAACATTTAAATTTAACATTGCAGATCATTGCATTTGCCTAAAATTTGTAAACTCCCTATATAAGGATGACCTATCATTTTGTATATACCACATGTAGAGCATAAATACAGTAAATTTTGCATTTTGTTATGTCGAATCTTACACATCATATGTAAGGAATCTTACAACACCAGGTTATAGTCCAACAGTTGTGGACTAAAACTGTTGGACTATAACCTGGTGTTGTAAGATTCCTTACATTTGTCCACCCGAGTCCATCACCGGCATCTCCACATCATCCTTACACATCATACACAAATGTATTTCCTCTGTGACACCACACAGTGAAATGACTAAAAGCAATCAGAACCGTTTGATAGACGTGTAATTATTTCATTGTTTGGGTACTGAAACATTTAACACAGCTCAAGACAACAGTCACAACCACGTGTGATCGGAAACGAAACAAGAAGAGTTCAACGTGCATAAGGTCAGGAGTTCGGACGCAGGGTCCCATCCGAAATATTAACCTGACTTCTCTCCAGGCTGTGTATTTCCAGCATTTTCTGTTTTTATGGCATATATACATGCCTATAAATTTTATACACACATTTATTATATGAGAACCTGAGTTCATATCCCAACACACACACATTATGTATCATGCACATATATATATATATGAGAAGGTGAACTTAAATCCCACCATGGCAGTTTGAGAATTTTAATTCAGTTTTAAGAATCTGGAAATAAAAAGCTGGTATCAGTAAAAGTGACCACGAAGCAGTCGGATTGTCGTAAAAACCCAACTGGTTCACTGATGCCCTTTAGGGAAGGATACCTGCCGTCTGGACACGGTTTGGCCTATATGTGACTCCAGTCCCACACCAACGTGGTTGACTCCTAACTACACTTGTAAGTGGCCTAGCCATTCAGTTGTATCAGGGCAAATAGGGATGGGCAATAAATGGTGATCCTTGCCAGCTACACCCACATCCCGAGAATGATATATATATACATACCCCTATGTACAACTGCTGAATCACACAGAGCGCCACAAGGGGATTGGGTAATCAATAAAAACAAATTACTTAAATATGAAGACGTCTCTAATTTGTCAAAATACAGCCCTGATAAGTTTGTTCCAAGCTGCCAGCTTTAAATAACTTCACAAATGTGAGAGTGCAGATTACCTTGCTGTTTATGTACGATTCGTGAAGTGGGATTTGATTCATTGGAGATTGGGACCACATGGAAACTGACTTCTCAAATTACACATCGGAATCTGGTCAATTTCAGATCCCTCTCCCCCCGCCCCGTTGGGATGGATTCGGAGAAACAGATTTTTGGGAACCCAATTGCCACCCCCAGCCCCACGTTGCAGTGAAACCGTATCCCCCACCCACCCCCGGCCCCATATGCTTAGCGACCGCTGGTCTGCTGGCCCCAGGCCCGTCCCATTCAAATTCCCAGTAAAAAGGTAATTCCAAGCCGCCACTGCCTGCTACAATACGCATCTGGTCTCATTAAATGCTGGCCTTGCCAGCGACGCCCACATCCCATGAACGAATATAAAAATTGGGCTTTCAGCAGTCCCTGGTGGGTAACGGGACCGGGTGTCCAAGCATGGTAAAAACAAATTTTGCCCGACTTTGCTTGAGGGGCAAAATATAAGTCTTCAGTTCCAGTTCCCGCCTCATCAACCGCGGGGAGAACACTAAATAAAACTTCCATCGTTTATATTTTAAACTGGTAACTTTGAGCAACCGTGTCGATTCCACCTTGATACTGACACGGCACTCTCAGCTGGTGATAAAAGTGACGGCGCTTTTAACATTTAAATAATCCTTTTTAGTATTTTAAAATTAAATAAAATTATATTGGTTGGTTATTTTTTTAAAAAGTAGAATTACTTTAAAAATTAAATGCATCTGTCCACAACTGGAAGGGGGAGGGGCTGGTTCCTCCTTTTCTGGGAAACTTGGATTAAAAAACAACTAACACATCATTTCGCCTCTTCCATTATTTTTGAACCGAACATAATCCTCACGAATCTATTATTAATAAATATTATTCACTCAATTGGTTGGAGAGGAAATTACAAACCGGAAGTGTCACAGACTAATAGACCTGGTATGTGGTGATGTCATATTCTCCCCTGATCTTCCCCGAAGTCATCGGCTGGTTTAATGCTATTCAACTGGGCGAGGAATGTATACATGCCCGGCCCTGTCCCTTTAATACACGCCTTTGCAGCCGCTGTTCTTCCATGTTTATTATAAAAGGTTTATTTTTTTCTCTGGCGGGTTAGCCTTTTAACTCTGGGGAAACATGAAAAGCACACTCATTTAGCGAGGGCACACTCACTGAGCTAGGACATACCCACTGAGCTCGGAGACACTGAGCGAGTACACACTCACTGAGCTGGGACACACTCATTGGACTAGGGCACACTCACTCAGCAAGAACACACTCACTGAACAAGGGCACAATCAGTTCTTGATCCAAACATGGACAAAAGAGCTGAATTCCAGAGGTGAGGTGAGAGTGACTGCCCTTGACATCAAGGCAGCATTTGACCGAGTGTGGCACCAAGGAGCCCTAGTAAAATTGAAGTCAATGGGAATCAGGGGAAAACTCTCCAGTGGCTGGAGTCATACCTAGCACAAAGAAAGATGGTAGTGGTTGTTGGAGGCCAATCATCTCAGCCCCAGGACATCGCTGCAGGAGTTCCTCAGGGCAGTGTCCTAGGCCCAACCATCTTCAGCTGCTTCATCAATGACCTTCCCTCCATTATAAGGTCAGAAATGGGGATGTTCGCTGATGATTGCACAGTGTTCAACTCCATTTGCAACCCCTCAGATAATGAAGCAGTCCGTGCCCACTTGCAGCAAGACCTGGACAACATCTAGGCTTGGGCTCATAAGTGGCAAGTAACATTCATGCCCAACAAGTGCCAGGCAATGACCATCTCCAACAAGAGAGAGTCTAACCACCTCCCCTTGATATTCAATGGCATTACCATCGCCGAATCCCCCACCATCAACATCCTGGGGGTTACCATTGACTGGAAACTAAACTGGACCAGCCACATAAATACTGTGGTTACAAGAGCAGGTCAGAGGCTGGGTATTCTGCGGCGAGTGACTCACCTCCTGATTCCCCAAAGCCTTTCCACCATCTACAAGGCACAAGTCAGGAGTGTGATGGAATACTCTCCACCTGCCAGGATGAGTGCAGCTCCAACAACACTCAAGAAGTTCAATACCATCCAGGACAAAGCAGCCCCCTTGATTAGCACCCCATCCACCACCCTAAACATTCACTCCTTCTACCACCGACGCACTGTGGCTGCAGTGTGTACCATTCACAGGATGCATTGCAGCAACTCACAAAGGCTTCTTCGACAGCACCTCCCAAAACCGTGACCTCTACCACCTAGAAGGACAAGAGCAGCAGGTACATGGGAACAACACCACCTGCACGTTCCCCTCCAAGTCACACACCATCCCGACTTGGAAATATATTGCCATTTCTTCATCATCGCTGGGTCAAAATCCTGGAACTCCCTACCTAGCAGCACTGTGGGAGAACCTTTACCACACGGACTGCAGCGGTTCAAGAAGGCGGCTCACCACCACCTTCTCGAGGGCAATTAGGGATCGGCAATAAATGCCGGCCTCGCCAGCGACGCCCACATCCCATGAATGAATTAAAAAAAACTCACTGAGCAAGAACACACTCACTGAACAAGGGCACACTCACTGAACAATGGCACACTCACTGAACAAGGGCACACTCACTGAACAAGAACACACTCACTGAACAATGGCACACTCACTGAACAAGGGCACACTCACTGAACAAGAACACACTCACTGAACAAGGGCACACTCACTGAACAATGGCACACTCACTGAACAAGGGCACACTCACTGAACAAGAACACACTCACTGAACAAGGGCACACTCACTGAATAAGGGCACACTCACTGAACAAGGGCACACTCATGGAACAAGGGCTCACTCACCAAGTCAGAACACACTCATTGAACAAGGGCACACTCACTGAACAAGGGCTCACTCACCAAGTCAGAACACACTCACTGAACAAGGGCACACTCACTGAACAAGGGCTCACTCACCGAGCAAAGGTTCACTCACTGAACAAGGGCTCACTCACCAAGTCAGAACACACTCACTGTACAAGGGCTCACTCACCGAGCAAAGGTTCACTCACTGAACAAAGGCTCACTCACTGAACAAGGGCTCACTCACTGAACAAAGGCTCACTCACTGAACAAGGGCTCACTCACTGAACAAAGGCTCACTCACTGAACAAGGGCTCACTCACCAAGTCAGAACACACTCACTGTACAAGGGCTCACTCACCGAGCAAAGGTTCACTCACTGAACAAAGGCTCACTCACTGAACAAGGGCTCACTCACTGAACAAAGGCTCACTCACTGAACAAGGGCTCACTCACTGAACAAGGGCTCACTCACTGAACAAGGGCTCACTCACCAAGTCAGAACACACTCACTGAACAAGGGCTCACTCACCAAGTCAGAACACACTCACTGAACAAGGGCTCACTCACCAAGTCAGAACACACTCACTGAACAAGGGCTCACTCACCGAGCAAAGGCTCACTCACTGAACAAGGGCTCACTCACTGAACTAGAACAACAACAACAACCTGAATTAATATAAGCACTGAATTAATATAAGCACCAAAGAAGGAGATATTAGGAGGGGTGATTAAAAGCTTGATCGAAGAGGTGGGCTTTAAGCGAGGTCTTAAAGGAGGAAAGGGAGGTGGAGAGGCACAGTGGATTAGGGAGGGATCTCCAGAGTGCAGGCCTAGGCAGCTAAAGACATGGCCGCCAATGGTGGAGCAAAGGCAGGGAAAGATGCACAAGGCCAGAGTCAAAGCAATGGAAAGTTTGGTAAAAGGGGATTGTGGGGCTGGAGGAGGCTACAGAAATATGGGACGCTGTGGTTGTGAAGGGGTTTAAACATGAGGATGAGAATTTTAAGGTTAAACCATTACTATGTTACTATTTAGAAATGCACCAAGTGAATGGGTGGGCGAGTTTGAAGGTCTTCTCCTGCCTGAAGATGTTACAATCTTTAATCAGTGAGGATATGGGTGATAGGTGAGTGGGACTTGATGCAGAAAAGGATATGGGCAGCTGGGTTTTGAATGAGCTGAAGTTTCTGGAGGATGGGAGGCCAGTAGAGTATTGGAATAGTCAACGGAGGTGACAAAGGTATGGGTGAGGGTTTCAGTGGAAGATGGACTGAGGTGAGATGGAGGCAGGCGATATTAGAGAGGTGGAATTAGGCAGTGTTTGTGATGGAAAGAATATAGAGTTGGAAGCTCAGCTTCAGATCAAATAGGGTGCTGAGGTTGGGAACAATTAGATTCAGCCTGAGACAACAGCCAGGGAGGGGGATGGAATCAATGGTGAGGGTACAGAGTTTGTGGCGGAGGCCTAAGACGATGCTTAACTGGAGGAAACTGTGGCTCACCCAAAACTGGATATCAGACAAGCAGCCTGACACCACAGAAGCAGTGGAGAGGTCAAGAGAGGCAGTGGAGAGGTCAAGAGAGGTGGTGGAGAGGTCAAGAGAGGTGGTGGAGAGGTCAAGAGAGGTGGTGGAGAGGTAGCACTGCGTTCAGGCAGTGTACTAAATCTGATCCCATATCAGCGTGCTGAAGCTGACATCAAAGGGCGTCATGTAGATGTGGAAAGATCCTGAGGGGACTCCGGAGGTAACGATGTAGGGCAGGAAGTGAAGCCGCTGCTGGTGGTGCTCTGGCTATGATTGGATAATTAAGAGTGGAACCAATTTTGCAGAGTTTTTTCGCCTCTCCCAGGAGATCACATGGCTCCAGGTGGACAGGGAGTGTCTATATCGTGATGCTTTAAGCATCACAAATGTATGGGACAGACCAGATAGACCAGCTGGGCTTTTCCTGATTGACATTTTCAAATGTTGGTAAGCGAGGTTCACTGAGCTGGACAATGAAGAGGCGTTGGAGGAGGTTGGTGTAGTTGACTGTGTCATACGCTGCAGAGAGGTGAAGAAGGATGAGGATGGATAACGTACCATGGTCACACTCACAAAGATGCCAACTGTGACTTGGTCCGAGCCATTTCGGTGCCCTGGCAGGGTTAGAACCTGATTAGGAGAGTTTCAAACAGGGAGTTGTGGGACCGATGGGCAAAGATATATCAGGCATCACGTTCAAGGACCACATTCACAGAGCTAAGGCACACTCATCGAGCTAGAATACATCTCACTGAGCCGGGTAAAAATACTGAGCGAGGGCACACCCACCCACCCATGACATAGACACTGAGCTGGATCACAGATACCAAATGAGGGATAGGACACACACTGGGATAGGGCACACACACTGAGCTAGGACACACACATTGAGCTAGGACACACACACTGAGCTAGGGCACACACATTGAGCTAGGACACACACACTGAGCTAGGACACACACATTGAGCTAGGACACACACACTGAGCTAGGACACACACATTTGAGTTAGGATATATTCGCCAAGCCAGAACACATTCACTGAGATATGACACACACACTGAGCTAGGACACACACACTGAGCTAGGACACACTCACTGAGCTAGGACACACTCACTGAGCTAGGACACACACTGAGCTAGGACACACTCACTGAGCTAGGACACACACATTGAGCTAGGACACACACACTGAGCTAGGACACACACATTGAGCTAGGACACACACACTGAGCTAGGACACACACATTGAGTTAGGACACACACACTGAGCTAGGACACACTCACTGAGCTAGGACACACACTGAGCTAGGACACACACACTGAGCTAGGACACACACACTGAGCTAGGACACACACATTGAGCTAGGACACACACACTGAGCTAGGACACACACATTGAGTTAGGACACACACACTGAGCTAGGACACACTCACTGAGCTAGGACACACACTGAGCGAGGACTCACACACTGAGCTAGGACACACACATTGAGTTAGGACACACACACTGAGCTAGGACACACACATTGAGTTAGGACACACACACTGAGCTAGGACACACTCACTGAGCTAGGACACACACTGAGCGAGGACTCACACACTGAGCTAGGACACACACATTGAGCTAGGACACACACACTGAGCTAGGACACACACAATGAGTTAGGACACACACACTGAGCTAGGACACACACATTGAGTTAGGACACACACACTGAGCTAGGACACACTCACTGAGCTAGGACACACACTGAGCGAGGACTCACACACTGAGCTAGGACACACACATTGAGTTAGGACACACTCACTGAGCTAGGACACACACTGAGCTAGGACACACACTGAGCTAGGACACACACATTGAGTTAGGACACACACTGAGCTAGGACACACACACTGAGCTAGGACACACACATTGAGTTAGGACACACACTGAGCTAGGACACACACACTGAGTGAGGACACACACATTGAGTTAGGACACACACATTGAGTTAGGACACACACTGAGCTAGGACACACACACTGAGTGAGGACACACACATTGAGTTAGGACACACTCACTGAGCTAGGACACACACTGAGCTAGGACACACACTGAGCTAGGACACACACATTGAGTTAGGACACACTCACACTGAGCTAAGACACACGCACTGACCTAGGACACACACTGAGCTAGGACACACACTGCGCTAGGAACACACACATTGAGCAAGGACACACTCACACTGAGCTAAGACACACGCACTGACCTAGGACACACACTGAGCTAGGAACACACACACTGCGCTAGGACACAATCACACCGTGCTTCGACACACTCATCGATGTACGACACACACAAACTGAGCTAGGGGACACTGACTCTGAGCTAGGAACACAGACACTAAGCTAGGAACACTCAAACTGAGCTAGGACACACACTGAGCTAGGACACACACACTGAGCAAGGACACACTCACTGAGCAAGGACACACTCACACTGAGCTAAGACACACGCACTGACCTAGGACACACACTGAGCTAGGAACACACGCACTGCGCTAGGACACAATCACACTGTGCTTCGACACACTCATCGATGTACGACACACACAAACTGAGCTAGGGGACATTGACTCTGAGCTAGGAACACAGACACTAAGCTAGGAACACTCAAACTGAGCGAGGACACACACTGAGCTAGGACACACACACTGAGCTACAACACACACACTGAGCCAGGACACACTCACTGAACTAGGTCACGCTGACTGAAATAGGACACACTCACTGAGCTAGGACACACTCACTGAGCGAGGACACACTCTGAGCTAGGACACACATTGAACGAAAACACACACACTGAGCTAGGACACATTCACTGAGGGAAGATACAGACACTGGGATAAGACACGCACACTGAGTTAGAACACAGAAACTCAGCTAGAACACACACACGGAGCTAGATCACACACACTGAGCTAGGACAGACACTGAGCGAGGACACACACACTGAGCGAGGACTCACACACTGAGCGAGGACTCACACACTGAGCGAGGACACACACACTGAGCGAGGACACACTCACTGAGCGAGGACACACACTGAGCGAGGACACACACACTGAGCGAGGACTCACACACTGAGCGAGGACACACACTGAGCGAGGACTCACACACTGAGCGAGGACTCACACACTGAGCGAGGACACACGCACTGAGCTAGGACACACACACTGAGCGAGGACACACACACTGAGCGAAGCCTCACACACTAAGCGAGGACTCACACACTAAGCGAGGACTCACACACTGAGCGAGGACACACACAATGAGCGAGGACTCACACAATGAGCGAGGACTCACACAATGAGCGAGGACACACACTGAGTGAGAACACACACACTGAGCAAGGACACACACTGAGCTAGGACACACACTGAGCTAGGACACACACATTGAGTTAGGACACACACTGAACTAGGACACACACACTGAACTAGGACACACACAATGGGTTAGGACACATACACTGCGCTAGGAACACACACACTGCGCGAGGACACAATCACACTGTGCTTCGACACACTTATCGATGTACGACACACACAAACCGAGCTAGGGGACATTGACTCTGAGCTAGGAACACAGACACTGTGCTAGGAACACTCAAACTGAGCTAGGACACACACTGAGCTAGGACACACACACTGAGCAAGGACACACTCACTGAGCAAGGACACACTCACACTGAGCTAAGACACACGCACTGACCGAGGACACACACTGAGCCAGGACACACACACTGAACTAGGTCACACTCACTGAGCTACAACACACACACTGAGCCAGGACACACACACTGAGCTAGGACATGCACTGAGCTAGGACATGCACTGAGCTAGGACGCGCACACTGAGCTAGGACACACTCTGAGCGAGGATGCAAACACTGAGCGAGCTCACACACACCGAGCTAGGACACATTCACTGAGCTAGGACACATTCACCGAGCTAGGACACGCTCGTCAAGCCAGAGCACAATCACTGTGATATGACACACACACTAAGCTAGGAAACACACACTTGAGCGAGGGCACACACAGTGAGCACGGACACACTCACTGAGTGAAGATACAGACACTGGGATAGGACACACAGACTGAACTAGGTCACACTGACTGAAATAGGACACACTCACTGAGCAAGGACACACACTGAGCTAGGACACACATTGAACGAAAACACAAACATTGAGCTAGGACACACATTGAACGAAAACACACACACTGAGCTAGGACACATTCACTGAGGGAAGATACAGACACTGGGATAAGACACGCATACTGAGTTAGAACACAGAAACTCAGCTAGGACACACACACGGAGCTAGATCACACACACTGAGTGAGGACAGACACTGAGCGAGGACACACACACTGAGCGAGGACACACACTGAGCGAGGACACACACTGAGCGAGGACACACACACTGAGCGAGGACACACACACTGAGCGAGGACACACACTGAGCGAGGACACACACACTGAGCGAGGACACACACACTGAGCGAGGACAGACACTGAGCGAGGACACACACACTGAGCGAGGACACACACTGAGCGAGGACTCACACACTGAGCGAGGACACACTCACTGAGCGAGGACTCACACACTGAGCGAGGACACACACTGAGCGAGGACTCACACACTGAGCGAGGACACACTCACTGAGTGAGGACACACACACTGAGCGAGGACTCACACACTGAGCGAGGACACACACTGAGAGAGGACACACACACTGAGCTAGATCGCACACACTGAGTGAGGACAGACACTGAGCGAGGACACACACACTGAGCGAGGACACACACTGAGCGAGGACACACACTGAGCGAGGACACACACACTGAGCGAGGACACACACACTGAGCGAGGACACACACTGAGCGAGGACACACACACTGAGCGAGGACACACACACTGAGCGAGGACAGACACTGAGCGAGGACACACACACTGAGCGAGGACACACACTGAGCGAGGACTCACACACTGAGCGAGGACACACTCACTGAGCGAGGACTCACACACTGAGCGAGGACACACTCACTGAGTGAGGACACACACACTGAGCGAGGACTCACACACTGAGCGAGGACACACACTGAGAGAGGACACACACACTGAGCGAGGACACACAATGAGCGAGGACTCACACAATGAGCGAGGATACACACTGAGCGAGGACACACACTGAGCGAGGACTCACACTCTGAGCGAGGACTCACACACTGAGTGAGGACACACACTGAGTGAGGACACACACACTGAGCGAGGACTCACACTGAGTGAGGACACACACAATGAGTTAGGACACACACACTGCGCTAGGCACACACACACTGAGCAAGGACACACTCACACTGAGCTAAGACACACGCACTGACCTAGGACACACACTGAGCTAGGAACACACACACACTGAGCGACGACATACTCACTGACCTAGGACACACATAGTGAGCTACAACACACACACTGAGCCAGGACACACACATTGAGCTAGGACACACACACTGAGCTAGGACACAAACAATGAGCTACGACATAATCACTGACCTAGGACACACTCATCATGCCAGAGCACATTCACTGAGGTATGACACACACACTGAGCGAGGACACAGACAGTGAGCACGGACACACTCACTGAGTGAAGATACAGACACTGGGATAGGTCACACTCACTGAACTAGGACACACTCACTAAGCTCGGACAGACATATTGAACGAGGACACACACTGAGTTCGGACACACACACTGAGCTAGGACACTCACTGAGCGAAGACACACACACAGAGCTAGGATACACTAACTGAGCTAGCACAGACACTGAACTACAACACACTCACTGAATGAGGTCACACTCACTGAACTACAACACAGTCACTGAGCGAGGACACACACACTGAGCAAGGACACACTCAATGAGGGAAGATACAGACACTGGGATAGAACACGCACACTGGGATAGGACACATACACTGAGGTAGGACACACACACAGAGGTAGATCGCACACATGGAGCTAGGACACACACTGAGCTAGGACACGCACTGAGCTAGGACACACACTGAGCTAGGACACGCACTGAGCTAGGACACATTCACTGAGCTTGGACACACTCTGAGCTAGGACACATTCACCGAGCTAGGACACGCTCGTCAAGCCAGAGCACAATCACTGTGATATGAAACACACACTAAGCTAGGAAACACACACTGAGCGAGGGCACACACAGTGAGCACGGACACACTCAATGAGTGAAGATACAGACACTGGGATAGGACACACACACTGAACTAGGTCACACTGACTGAAATAGGACACACTCACTGAGCTAGGACACACTCACTGAGGGAAGATACAGACACTGGGATAAGACACGCACACTGAGTTAGAACACAGAAACTCAGCTAGGACACACACACGGAGCTAGATCACACACACTGAGCGAGGACAGACACTGAGCGAGGACACACACTGAGCGAGGACACACACACTGAGCGAGGACACACACAATGAGCGAGGACACACACTGAACGAGGACACACACACTGAGCGAGGACACACACTGAGCGAGGACACACACACTGAGCGAAGACTCACACTGAGCGAGGACACACACACTGAGCGAGGACACACACTGAGTGAGGACACACACACTGAGCTAGGACACACTCACTGAGCTAGGACACACTCACTGAGCTAGGACACACTCACTGAGCTAGGACACACTCACTGAGCTAGGACACACTAACAAAGCTAGGACACACTAACTGAGCTAGGACACACACATTAACTACGACACTCACTGAGCTAGGACACGCACACTGAATGACCACACACTCACTGAGCTAGGTCACACTCACTGAGCCAAGACACACACTGAGCTAGAACACACTCACTGAGCTAGAACACACTCACTGAGCGAGGACACACACACTGAGCGAGGACACACTCACTGAGCGAGGACTCACGCACTGAGCGAGGACTCACACACTGAGCGAGGACACTCACTGAACGAGGACACACTCACTGAGCGAGGACACACACACTGAGCGAAGACTCACACACTGAGCGAAGACTCACACACTGAGTGAGGAAACACACACTGAGCGAGGACACACACTGAGTGAGGACTCACACACTGAGCTAGGTCACATTCACTGAGCTAGGACACACACACTGAGCGAGGACACACTAACAAAGCTAGGACACACACACTGAGCGAGGACACACACACTGAGCGAGGACACACTCACTGAGCGAGGACACACACACTGAGCGAAGACTCACACACTGAGCGAAGACTCACACACTGAGCGAAGACTCACACACTGAGCGAGGACACACACACTGAGCTAGGACACATTCACTGAGCTAGGACACACTCACTGAGCTTGGACACACTAACAAAGCTAGGACACACTAACTGAGCTAGGACACACACATTAACTACGACACTCAATGAGCTAGGTCACACTCACTGACCTAGGACACGCACACTGAATGACCGCACACTCACTGAGCTAGGTCACACTCACTGAGCCAAGACACACACTGAGCTAGAACACACTCACTGAGCTAGGACACACACACTGAGCGAGGACTCACACACTGAGCTAGAACACACTCACTGAGCGAGGACACACTCACTGAGCGAGGACACACACACTGAGCGAGGACACACACACTGAGCTAGGACACATTCACTGAGCTAGGACACACTCACTGAGCTTGGACACACTAACAAAGCTAGGACACACTAACTGAGCTAGGACACACACATTAACTACGACACTCAATGAGCTAGGTCACACTCACTGACCTAGGACACGCACACTGAATGACCACACACTCACTGAGCTAGGTCACACTCACGGAGCCAAGACACACACTGAGCTAGAACACACTCACTGAGCTAGAACACACTCACTGAGCTAGAACACACACACTGAGCGAGGACTCACACACTGAGCTAGAACACACTCACTGAGCGAGGACACACACACTGAGCGAGGACTCACGCACTGAGCGAGGACTCACACTGAGCGAGAACACACGCACTGAGCGAGGACACACACACTGAGCGAGAACACACGTACTGAGCGAGGACTCACACTGAGCGAGAACACACGCACTGAGCGAGGACTCACACTGAGCGAGGACACACACTGAGCGAGGACACACACACTGAGCGAGGACTCACACTGAGCGAGGACTCACAAACTGAGCGAGGACACACACTGAGCGAGGACACACACTGAGCGAGGACTCACACTGAGCGAGAACACACGCACTGAGTAGAGGACTCACACTGAGCGAGGACACACACTGAGCGAGGACACACACACTGAGCGAGGACTCACACTGAGCGAGGACTCACAAACTGAGCGAGGACACACACTGAGCGAGGACACACACTGAGCGAGGACTCACACTGAGCGAGAACACACGCACTGAGTAGAGGACTCACACTGAGCGAGGACTCACAAACTGAGCGAGGACACACACTGAGCGAGGACACACACTGAGCGAGGACTCACACTGAGCGAGGACTCACACTGAGCGAGGACACACACACTGAGCGAGGACACACACTGAGCGAGGACACACGCACTGAGCGAGGACTCACACTGAGCGAGGACTCACACTGAGCGAGAACACACGCACTGAGCGAGGACACACACACTGAGCGAGGACACACACTGAGCGAGGACTCACACTGAGCGAGGACTCACACTGAGCGAGAACACACGCACTGAGTGAGGACACACACACTGAGCGAGGACACACACTGAGCGAGGACACACACACTGAGCGAGGACACACACTGAGCGAGGACACACACTGAGCGAGGACACACACTGAGCGAGGACACACACTGAGCGAGGACACACACACTGAGCGAGAACACACGCACTGAGCGAGGACACACACACTGAGCGAGGACACACACACTGAGCGAGGACACACACACTGAGTGAGGACTCACACTGAGCGAGAACACACACACTGAGTGAGGACTCACACTGAGCGAGGACTCACACTGAGCGAGGACACACACACTGAGCGAGGACACACACTGAGCGAGGACTCACACTGAGCGAGAACACACGCACTGAGCGAGGACACACACTTAGCGAGGACTCACACTGAGCGAGAACACACGCACTGAGCGAGGACACACACTTAGCGAGGACTCACACTGAGCGAGGACACACACACTGAGCGAGGACACACACTGAGCGAGGACTCACACTGAGCGAGAACACACGCACTGAGCGAGGACACACACACTGAGCGAGGACACACACACTGAGCGAGAACACACGCACTGAGCGAGGACACACACTTAGCGAGGACTCACACTGAGCGAGGACACACACACTGAGCGAGGACACACACACTGAGCGAGGACTCCCACTGAGCGAGAACACACGCACTGAGCGAGGACTCACACTGAGCGAGGACACACACACTGAGCGAGGACACACACACTGAGCGAGAACACACGCACTGAGCGAGGACTCACACTGAGCGAGGACACACACACTGAGCGAGGACACACACACTGAGCGAGGACTCACACACTGAGCGAGGACACACACTGAGCGAGGACACACACTGAGCGAGGACTCACACTGAGCGAGGACACACACACTGAGCGAGGACACACACTGAGCGAGGACACACGCACTGAGCGAGGACTCACACTGAGCGAGGACACACACTGAGCGAGGACACACACTGAGCGAGGACACACACTGAGCGAGGACACACGCACTGAGCGAGGACTCACACTGAGCGAGGACTCACACTGAGCGAGGACTCACACACTGAGCGAGAACACACGTACTGAGCGAGGACACACACACTGAGCGAGGACACACACTGAGCGAGGACTCACACTGAGCGAGGACACACACTGAGCGAGGACACACACTGAGCGAGGACACACACTGAGCGAGGACACACACACTGAGCGAGGACACACACACTGAGCGAGGACACACACACTGAGCGAGGACACACACTGAGTGAGGACACACACTGAGCGAGGACTCATACTGAGCGAGAACACACACACTGAGCGAGGACTCACACTGAGCGAGGACACACACTGAGCGAGGACTCACACTGAGCGAGGACTCATATTGAGCGAGAACACACACACTGAGCGAGAACACACGCACTGAGCGAGGACACACGCACTGAGCGAGGACACACACTGAGCGAGGACACACACACTGAGCGAGGACACACACACTGAGCGAGGACACACACTGAGCGAGGACACACACACTGAGCGAGGACACGCACTGAGCGAGGACACACACACTGAGCGAGGACACACACACTGAGCGAGGACACGCACTGAGCGAGGACACGCACTGAGCGAGGACTCACACTGAGCAAGGACACACACTGAGCGAGGACACACACTGAGCGAGGATACACACTGAGCGAGGACTCACACTGAGCGAGGACACACACTGAGCGAGGACTCATACTGAGCGAGAACACACACACTGAGCGAGGACACACACTGAGCGAGGACTCACACTGAGCGAGAACACACGCACTGAGCGAGGACACACACTTAGCGAGGACTCACACTGAGCGAGAACACACGCACTGAGCGAGGACACACACTTAGCGAGGACTCACACTGAGCGAGGACACACACACTGAGCGAGGACACACACTGAGCGAGGACTCACACTGAGCGAGAACACACGCACTGAGCGAGGACACACACACTGAGCGAGGACACACACACTGAGCGAGAACACACGCACTGAGCGAGGACACACACTTAGCGAGGACTCACACTGAGCGAGGACACACACACTGAGCGAGGACACACACACTGAGCGAGGACTCCCACTGAGCGAGAACACACGCACTGAGCGAGGACTCACACTGAGCGAGGACACACACACTGAGCGAGGACACACACACTGAGCGAGAACACACGCACTGAGCGAGGACTCACACTGAGCGAGGACACACACACTGAGCGAGGACACACACACTGAGCGAGGACTCACACACTGAGCGAGGACACACACTGAGCGAGGACACACACTGAGCGAGGACTCACACTGAGCGAGGACACACACACTGAGCGAGGACACACACTGAGCGAGGACACACGCACTGAGCGAGGACTCACACTGAGCGAGGACACACACTGAGCGAGGACACACACTGAGCGAGGACACACACTGAGCGAGGACACACGCACTGAGCGAGGACTCACACTGAGCGAGGACTCACACTGAGCGAGGACTCACACACTGAGCGAGAACACACGTACTGAGCGAGGACACACACACTGAGCGAGGACACACACTGAGCGAGGACTCACACTGAGCGAGGACACACACTGAGCGAGGACACACACTGAGCGAGGACACACACTGAGCGAGGACACACACACTGAGCGAGGACACACACACTGAGCGAGGACACACACACTGAGCGAGGACACACACTGAGTGAGGACACACACTGAGCGAGGACTCATACTGAGCGAGAACACACACACTGAGCGAGGACTCACACTGAGCGAGGACACACACTGAGCGAGGACTCACACTGAGCGAGGACTCATATTGAGCGAGAACACACACACTGAGCGAGAACACACGCACTGAGCGAGGACACACGCACTGAGCGAGGACACACACTGAGCGAGGACACACACACTGAGCGAGGACACACACACTGAGCGAGGACACACACTGAGCGAGGACACACACACTGAGCGAGGACACGCACTGAGCGAGGACACACACACTGAGCGAGGACACACACACTGAGCGAGGACACGCACTGAGCGAGGACACGCACTGAGCGAGGACTCACACTGAGCAAGGACACACACTGAGCGAGGACACACACTGAGCGAGGACTCACACTGAGCGAGGACACACACTGAGCGAGGACTCATACTGAGCGAGAACACACACACTGAGCGAGGACTCACACTGAGCGAGGACTCACACTGAGCGAGGACACACACTGAGCGAGGACTCATACTGAGCGAGAACACACACACTGAGCGAGGACTCACACTGAGCGAGGACACACACTGAGCGAGGACTCACACTGAGCGAGGACTCATATTGAGCGAGAACACACACACTGAGCGAGGACACACGCACTGAGCGAGGACTCACACTGAGCGAGGACACATGCACTGAGCGAGGACTCACACTGAGCGAGGACACACACACTGAGCGAGGACTCACACTGAGCGAGGACACACACACTGAGCGAGGACTCACACTGAGCGAGGACACACACTGAGCGAGGACACACGCACTGAGCGAGGACACACACACTGAGCGAGGACACACACACTGAGCGAGGACACACACTGAGCGAGGACACACACTGAGCGAGGACACACACACTGAGCGAGGACACACACACTGAGTGAGGACACACACTGAGTGAGGACTCACACTGAGCGAGGACACGCACTGAGCGAGAACACACACACTGAGCGAGGACACGCACTGAGCGAGGACACACACTGAGTGAGGACTCACACTGAGCGAGGACACACACTGAGCGAGAACACACACACTGAGCGAGGACACACACTGAGTGAGGACTCACACTGAGCGAGGACACACACTGAGCGAGAACACACACACTGAGCGAGGACACGCACTGAGCGAGGACACACACACTGAGCGAGGACACACACTGAGCGAGGACACACACACTGAGCGAGGACACACACTGAGCGAGGACACACACTGAGCGAGGACACACACTGAGCGAGGACTCACACTGAGCGAGGACACACACACTGAGCGAGGACACACACTGAGCGAGGACTCACACTGAGCGAGGACACACACACTGAGCGAGGACACACACTGAGCGAGGACTCACACTGAGCGAGGACACGCACTGAGCGAGAACACACACACTGAGCGAGGACACGCACTGAGCGAGGACACACACTGAGTGAGGACTCACACTGAGCGAGGACACACACTGAGCGAGAACACACACACTGAGCGAGGACACACACTGAGTGAGGACTCACACTGAGCGAGGACACACACTGAGCGAGGACACGCACTGAGCGAGGACACACACACTGAGCGAGGACACACACTGAGCGAGGACACACACACTGAGCGAGGACACACACTGAGCGAGGACACACACTGAGCGAGGACTCACACTGAGCGAGGACACACACTGAGCGAGGACTCACACTGAGCGAGGACACACACACTGAGCGAGGACACACACTGAGCGAGGACACACACTGAGCGAGGACACACACACTGAGCGAGAACACACACACTGAGCGAGGACACACACTGAGCGAGGACACACACTGAGCGAGGACTCACACTGAGCGAGGACACACACTGAGCGAGGACTCACACTGAGCGAGGACACACACACTGAGCGAGGACACACACACTGAGCGAGAACACTCACACTGAGCGAGGACACACACTGAGCGAGGACACACACTGAGCGAGGACTCACACTGAGCGAGGACACACACTGAGCGAGGACTCACACTGAGCGAGGACACACACACTGAGCGAGAACACACACACTGAGCGAGGACTCACACTGAGCGAGGACTCACACTGAGCGAGGACACACACTGAGCGAGGACTCATCCTGAGCGAGAACACACACACTGAGCGAGGACTCACACTGAGCGAGGACTCACACTGAGCGAGGACTCATATTGAGCGAGAACACACACACTGAGCGAGGACTCACACTGAGCGAGGACACACACACTGAGCGAGGACTCACACTGAGCGAGGACACACACACTGAGCGAGGACTCACACTGAGCGAGGACACACACACTGAGCGAGGACTCACACTGAGCGAGGACTCACACTGAGCGAGGACACACACACTGAGCGAGGACTCACACTGAGCGAGGACACACACACTGAGCGAGGACTCACACTGAGCGAGGACACACACACTGAGCGAGGACTCACACTGAGCGAGGACTCACACTGAGCGAGGACACACACACTGAGCGAGGACTCACACTGAGCGAGGACTCACACTGAGCGAGAACACACGCACTGAGCGAGGACTCACACACTGAGCGAGGACTCACACTGAGCGAGGACACACACACTGAGCGAGGACTCACACTGAGCGAGGACACGCACACTGAGCGAGGACTCACACTGAGCGAGGACTCACACTGAGCGAGGACACATGCACTGAGCGAGGACTCACACTGAGCGAGGACTCACACTGAGTGAGAACACACACTGAGCGAGGACTCATACTGAGCGAGAACACACACACTGAGCGAGAACACTCACACTGAGCGAGAACACACACTGAGCGAGGACACACACACTGAGCGAGGACACACACACTGAGCGAGGACTCACACTGAGCGAGGACTCATACTGAGCGAGAACACACACACTGAGCGAGGACTCACACTGAGCGAGGACTCACACTGAGCGAGGACACACACTGAGCGAGGACTCATACTGAGCGAGAACACACACACTGAGCGAGGACTCACACTGAGCGAGGACACACACTGAGCGAGGACTCACACTGAGCGAGGACTCATATTGAGCGAGAACACACACACTGAGCGAGGACACACGCACTGAGCGAGGACTCACACTGAGCGAGGACACATGCACTGAGCGAGGACTCACACTGAGCGAGGACACACACACTGAGCGAGGACTCACACTGAGCGAGGACACACACACTGAGCGAGGACTCACACTGAGCGAGGACACACACTGAGCGAGGACACACGCACTGAGCGAGGACACACACACTGAGCGAGGACACACACACTGAGCGAGGACACACACTGAGCGAGGACACACACTGAGCGAGGACACACACACTGAGCGAGGACACACACACTGAGCGAGGACACACACACTGAGCGAGGACACACACTGAGTGAGGACTCACACTGAGCGAGGACACGCACTGAGCGAGAACACACACACTGAGCGAGGACACGCACTGAGCGAGGACACACACTGAGTGAGGACTCACACTGAGCGAGGACACACACTGAGCGAGAACACACACACTGAGCGAGGACACACACTGAGTGAGGACTCACACTGAGCGAGGACACACACTGAGCGAGAACACACACACTGAGCGAGGACACGCACTGAGCGAGGACACACACACTGAGCGAGGACACACACTGAGCGAGGACACACACACTGAGCGAGGACACACACTGAGCGAGGACACACACTGAGCGAGGACACACACTGAGCGAGGACACACACTGAGCGAGGACTCACACTGAGCGAGGACACACACACTGAGCGAGAACACACACACTGAGCGAGGACACACACTGAGCGAGGACACACACTGAGCGAGGACACACACACTGAGCGAGGACACACACTGAGCGAGGACACACACTGAGCGAGGACTCACACTGAGCGAGGACACACACTGAGCGAGGACTCACACTGAGCGAGGACACACACACTGAGCGAGGACACACACACTGAGCGAGAACACTCACACTGAGCGAGGACACACACTGAGCGAGGACACACACTGAGCGAGGACTCACACTGAGCGAGGACACACACTGAGCGAGGACTCACACTGAGCGAGGACACACACACTGAGCGAGAACACACACACTGAGCGAGGACTCACACTGAGCGAGGACACACACTGAGCGAGGACACACACTGAGCGAGGACTCATACTGAGCGAGAACACACACACTGAGCGAGGACTCACACTGAGCGAGGACTCACACTGAGCGAGGACTCATATTGAGCGAGAACACACACACTGAGCGAGGACACACGCAGTGAGCGAGGACTCACACTGAGCGAGGACACACACACTGAGCGAGGACTCACACTGAGCGAGGACACACACACTGAGCGAGGACTCACACTGAGCGAGGACACACACTGAGCGAGGACTCACACTGAGCGAGGACACACACACTGAGCGAGGACTCACACTGAGCGAGGACTCACACTGAGCGAGGACACACACACTGAGCGAGGACTCACACTGAGCGAGGACACACACTGAGCGAGGACACACACACTGAGCGAGGACTCACACACTGAGCGAGGACTCACACTGAGCGAGGACACACACACTGAGCGAGGACTCACACTGAGCGAGGACACGCACACTGAGCGAGGACTCACACTGAGCGAGGACTCACACTGAGCGAGGACACATGCACTGAGCGAGGACTCACACTGAGCGAGGACTCACACTGAGCGAGAACACACACTGAGCGAGGACTCATACTGAGCGAGAACACACACACTGAGCGAGAACACTCACACTGAGCGAGAACACACACTGAGCGAGGACACACACACTGAGCGAGGACACACACACTGAGCGAGGACTCACACTGAGCGAGGACTCACACTGAGCGAGGACACATGCACTGAGCGAGGACTCACACTGAGCGAGGACTCACACTGAGCGAGGACTCATACTGAGCGAGAACACACACACTGAGCGAGAACACTCACACTGAGCGAGAACACACACTGAGCGAGGACACACACTGAGCGAGGACTCACACACTGAGCGAGGACACACACACTGAGCGAGGACACACACTGAGCGAGGACACACACACTGAGCGAGGACTCACACTGAGCGAGGACACACACTGAGCGAGGACACACACATTCAGCTAGGACACACACACTGAGCTAGTACACACTCATTGAGATCGGACACACACACTGAGCAAGGATACACACACTGAGCGGGGACACACTCACTGAGCTAGGACACACACACTGAGCTGGAACACACTCACTGAGCTAGGACAGACACACTGAGCTAGAACACACTCACTGAGCTAGAACACACTCATTGAGATAGGACACACACACTGAGCAAGGATACACACTCACTGAGCTAGGGCACACTGACTCTGAGCTGGGAACACGCACACTGCGATAGGACACGCTCGCACTGAGCTAGGACACACTCACTGAACTACGACACTATCTGAGCTAGGTCACACTCACTGAGCCAGGACACACACTGAGCTAGGACACACTCACTGAGCTAGGACACACTCACTGAGCTAGGACACACTAACAAAGCTAGGACACACTAACTGAGCTTGGACACACACATTAACTACGACACTCACTGAGCTAGGTCACACTCACTGACCTAGGACACGCACACTGAATGACCACACACTCACTGAGCTAAGACACACACTGAGCTAGAACACACTCACTGAGCTAAGACACACACTGAGCTAGAACACACTCACTGAGCGAGGACTCACACACTGAGCGAAGACTCACACACTGAGCTAGGACTCACACACTGAGCGAGGACACACACACTGAGCTAGGACACACACACTGAGCTAGGACACACTCACTGAGCTAGGACACACTCACTGAGCTTGGACACACTAACAAAGCTAGGACACACTAACTGAGCTAGGACACACACATTAACTACGACACTCACTGAGCTAGGTCACACTCACTGACCTAGGACACGCGCACTGAATGACCACACACTCACTGAGCTAGGTCACACTCACTGAGCCAAGACACACACTGAGCTCGAACACACTCACTGAGCTAGGACACACACACTGAGCGAGGACTCACACACTGAGCTAGAACACACTCAATGAGCGAGGACACACTCACTGAGCGAGGACACACTCACTGAGCGAGGACCCACACACTGAGCGAGGACTCACACACTGAGCGAGGACACACACTGAGCGAGGACACACACACTGAGCGAGGACACACACACTGAGCGAGGACACACGCACTGAGCGAGGACACACACACTGAGCGAGGACAGACACTGAGCGAGGACACACACTGAGCGAGGACTCACACTGAGCGAGGACACACACACTCAGCGAGGACTCACACTGAGCGAGGACACACACACTGAGCGAGAACACACGCACTGAGCGAGGACTCACACTGAGCGAGAACACACGCACTGAGCGAGGACACACACACTGAGCGAGGACACACTCACTGAGCGAGGACACACACTGAGCGAAGACACACACACCGAGCGAGGACTCACACTGAGCGAGGACACACACACTGAGGGAGAACACACGCACTGAGCGAGGACACACACACTGAGCGAGGACACACACTGAGCGAGGACACACACTGAGCGAGGACACACACTGAGCGAGGACACACGCACTGAGCGAGGACTCACACTGAGCGAGGACACACACTGAGCGAGGACACACACTGAACGAGGACACACACACTGAGCGAGGACACACACACTGAGCGAGGACACACACTGAGCGAGGACACACACTGAGCGAGGACACACACTGAGCGAGGACACACACTGAGCGAGGACACACACTGAGCGAGGACACACACTGAGCGAGGACTCACACTGAGCGAGGACTCACACTGAGCGAGGACACACACTGAGCGAGGACACACACTGAGCGAGGACAAACACACTGAGCGAGGACACACACTGAGCGAGGACACACACTGAGCGAGGACACACACTGAGCGAGGACACACACTGAGCGAGGACACACACTGAGCGAGGACACACGCACTGAGCGAGGACACACACACTCAGCGAGGACTCACACTGAGCGAAGACACACTCACTGAGCGAGGACTCACACTGAGCGAGGACTCACACTGAGCGAGGACACACACTGAGCGAGGACACACACTGAGCGAGGACACACGCACTGAGCGAGGACACACACACTGAGCGAGGACACACACTGAGCGAGGACACACACTGAGCGAGGACACACACTGAGCGAGGACACACACTGAGCGAGGACACACGCACTGAGCGAGGACACACACACTCAGCGAGGACTCACACTGAGCGAAGACACACTCACTGAGCGAGGACTCACACTGAGCGAGGACACACACTGAGCGAGGACACGCACTGACCGAGGACACACACTGAGCGAGGACACACACTGAGCGAGGACTCACACTGAGCGAGGACACACACACTGAGCGAGGACACACACACTGAGCGAGGACACACACACTGAGCGAGGACTCACACTGAGCGAGGACTCACACTGAGCGAGGACACACACTGAGCGAGGACACACACTGAGCGAGGACACACACTGAGCGAGGACACACACTGAGCGAGGACACACACACTGAGCGAGGACTCACACTGAGCGAGGACACACACACTGAGCGAGGACACACACACTGAGCGAGGACACACACTGAGCGAGGACACACACTGAGCGAGTACACACACACTGAGCGAGGACACACACTGAGCGAGGACACACACTGAGAGAGGACACACACTGAGCGAGGACACACACTGAGCGAGGACACACACACTGAGCGAGGACACACACACTGAGCGAGGACTCACACTGAGCGAGGACACACACTGAGCGAGGACACACACACTGAGCGAGGACACACACACTGAGCGAGGACACACACTGAGCGAGGACACACACACTGAGCGAGGACACACACACTGAGCGAGGACACGCACTGAGCGAGGACACACACTGAGCGAGGACACACACACTGAGCGAGGACACACACACTGAGCAAGGACACACACACTGAGCGAGGACTCACACTGAGCGAGGACACACACACTGAGCGAGGACACACACTGAACGAGGACACACACTGAGCGAGGACAGACACTGAGCGAGGACACACACTGAGCGAGGACACACGCACTGAGCGAGGACACACACACTGAGCGAGGACTCACACTGAGCGAGGACTCACACTGAGCGAGGACACACACTGAGCGAGGACTCACACTGAGCGAGGACACACACACTGAGCGAGGACACACACTGAGCGAGGACACACACTGAGCGAGGACACACACTGAGCGAGGACACACACACTGAGCGAGGACACACACTGAGTGAGGACACGCACCGACCGAGGACACACACTGAGCGAGGACACGCACTGAGCGAGGACACACACACTGAGCGAGGACACACACACTGAGCGAGGACACACACACTGAGCGAGGACACACACTGACCGAGGACACACACTGAGCGAGGACACACACACTGAGCGAGGACACACACTGAGCGAGGACACACACACTGAGCGAGGACACACACTGAGCGAGGACACGCACTGAGCGAGAACACACACACTGAGCGAGGACACACACACTGAGCGAGGACTCACACTGAGCGAGGACACACACACTGAGCGAGGACACACACACTGAGCGAGAACACACACACTGAGCGAGGACTCACACTGAGCGAGGACACACACACTGAGCGAGAACACACACACTGAGCGAGGACTCACCCTGAGCGAGGACACACACACTGAGCGAGGACACACACTGAGCGAGGACACACACACTGAGCGAGGACTCACACTGAGCGAGGACACACACACTGAGCGAGGACACACACACTGAGCGAGGACACACACACTGAGCGAGAACACACACACTGAGCGAGGACTCACACTGAGCGAGGACACACACACTGAGCGAGGACTCACACTGAGCGAGGACACACACACTGAGCGAGGACACACACTGAGCGAGGACACACACTGAGCGAGGACACACACTGAGCGAGGACACACACACTGAGCGAGGACTCACACTGAGCGAGGACACACACACTGAGCGAGGACTCACACTGAGCGAGGACACACACACTGAGCGAGGACACACACTGAGCGAGGACACACACTGACCGAGGACACACGCACTGAGCGAGGACACACACTGACCGAGGACTCACACTGAGCGAGGACACACACACTGAGCGAGGACACACTCACTGAGCGAGAACACACTCACTGAGCGAGGACACACGCACTGAGCGAGGACACACACACTGAGCGAGGACACACACTGACCGAGGACACACACACTGAGCGAGGACACACACACTGAGCGAGGACACACACTGAGCGAGGACACACACTGACCGAGGACACACGCACTGAGCGAGGACACACACTGACCGAGGACTCACACTGAGCGAGGACACACACACTGAGCGAGGACTCACACTGAGCGAGGACACACACAATGAGCGAGGACTCACACTGAACGAGGACACGCACTGAGCGAGGACACACACTGACCGAGGACTCACACTGAGCGAGGACACACACAATGAGCGAGGACTCACACTGAACGAGGACACACACTGAGCGAGGACACACACTGAGCGAGGACACACGCACTGAGCGAGGACACACACTGAGCGAGGACACACGCACTGAGCGAGGACACACACTGAGCGAGAACACACGCACTGAGCGAGGACACGCACTGAGCGAGGACACACGCACTGAGCGAGGACACGCACTGAGTGAGGACACACACTGACCGAGGACACGCACTGAGCGAGGACACACGCACTGAGCGAGGACTCACACTGAGCGAGGACACACACTGAGCGAGGACACACACTGAGCGAGGACACACGCACTGAGCGAGGACACACACTGAGCGAGGACACACACACTGAGCGAGGACACGCACTGAGCGAGGACACACACTGAGCGAGAACACACGCACTGAGCGAGGACACGCACTGAGCGAGGACACACACACTGAGCGAGGACACGCACTGAGCGAGGACACACACTGAGCGAGAACACACGCACTGAGCGAGGACACACGCACTGAGCGAGGACACACACTGAGCGAGAACACACGCACTGAGCGAGGACACGCACTGAGCGAGGACACGCACTGAGTGAGGACACACACTGACCGAGGACACGCACTGAGCGAGGACACACGCACTGAGCGAGGACTCACACTGAGCGAGGACTCACACTGAGCGAGGACACACACACTGAGCTAGAACATACACACTGCACTAGGACACACGCACTGAACTGGGACATACACACTGAGCTATATCACACTCACTGAGCTAAGTAACACTCACTGAGCGAAGTGACACTCGCTGAGCTAGGTCACACATACTGAGCTAGGACACACTGAGCTAGGACACACTCACTGAGCGAGGTCACACTGAGCTGGGACACACTCACTGAACAACAACTTACACCCTGGCCGAAAACACACACCCTGATCTACGACACACATAGAAGGAATCTTATAACACCAGGTTATAGTCCAACAGTTTTATTTGAAAATCACATGCTTTCGGAGCTTACCTCCTTCGTCAGGTGAGTGAGTGAAGGGTTCTAAGATGCTATGAGATTTTAGAACCCTTCACTCACTCACCTGACGAAGGAGGTAAACTCCAAAAGCTTGTGATTGTCAAATAAAACTGTTGGATTATAACCTGGTGTTGTAAGATTCCTTACATTTGTCCACCCCAGTCCATCACCGGCATCTCCACATCATGACACACACACTGAGCCAGGGCACACTCATCAAGCAAGGACACAGACACTGAGCTAGGACACACACACTGAGCGAGGACACACACACTGAGCGAGGACACACACACTGAGATAGGACACACACACTGAGCGAGGACACACACACTGTGCTGGGACACACACACTGAGATAGGACACACACACTGAGCGAGGACACACACACCGAGCTCGGACACACACTGAGCTAGGACACACACAATGAATTAAGACGCACACAGAATGATGTATGACACTCTCACTGAATGAGGTCACAATCACTGAACTAGCACACGCATCCTAAGCTAGAACATACACCCTGAGATAAGACACACACACTGAGCAAGAACACACTCACTGAGCTAGGACACACACTGAGCAAGGATACACACTCACTGAGCTAGGGCACACTGACTCTGAGCTAGGAACACGCACACTATGATAGGACACACTCACTTAGCTGGGACACACACTGAGCTAGGACACACTCACTGAGCTAGGACACACTCACTGAGCTAGGACACACACACCGAGCGAGGACTCACACTGAGCGAGGACACACACACCGAGCGAAGACACACACACTGAGCGAGGACTCACACTGAGCGAGAACACACGCACTGAGCGAGGACTCACACTGAGCGAGGACACACACTGAGCGAGGACACACACTGAGCGAGGACACACACACTGAGCGAGGACACACACTGAGCGAGGACACACACTGAGCGAGGACACACACACTGAGCGAGGACACACACTGAGCGAGGAAACACACACTGAGCGACACTGAGCGAGGACACACACTGAGCGAGGACACACACACTGAGCGAGGACACACACTGAGCGAGAACACACACTGAGCGAGGACACACACTGAGCGAGGACACACACTGAGCGAGGACACACACTGAGCGAGGACACACACTGAGCGAGGACACACGCACTGAGCGAGGACACACACTGAGCGAGGACACACACTGAGCGAGGACACACACTGAGCGAGAACACACACTGAGCGAGGACACACGCACTGAGCGAGGACACACACTGAGCGAGGACACACGCACTGAGCGAGGACACACACTGAGCGAGGACACACACACTGAGCGAGGACACACACTGAGCGAGGACACACGCACTGAGCGAGGACACACACTGAGCGAGGACTCACACACTGAGCGAGGACACACACTGAGCGAGGACACACACTGAGCGAGGACACACACTGAGCGAGGACACACGCACTGAGCGAGGACACACACTGAGCGAGGACACACACATTGAGCGAGGACACACACACTGAGCGAGGACACACACTGAGCGAGGACACACGCACTGAGCGAGGACACACACTGAGCGAGGACTCACACACTGAGCGAGGACACACACTGAGCGAGGACTCACACTGAGCGAGGACACACACTGAGCGAGGACACACACACTGAGCGAGGACTCACACTGAGCGAGGACACACACTGAGCGAGGACACACACACTGAGCGAGGACTCACACTGAGCGAGGACACACACACTGAGCGAGGACTCACGCACTGAGCGAGGACACACACACTGAGCGAGGACTCACACTGAGCGAGGACTCACGCACTGAGCGAGGACTCACACTGAGCGAGGACTCACGCACTGAGCGAGGACACACACTGAGCGAGGACTCACACTGAGCGAGGACACACACACTGAGCGAGGACACACACACTGAGCGAGGACTCACACTGAGCGAGGACACACACACTGAGCGAGGACTCACACTGAGCGAGGACTCACGCACTGAGCGAGGACACACACTGAGCGAGGACTCACACTGAGCGAGGACACACACACTGAGCGAGGACTCACACTGAGCGAGGACTCACGCACTGAGCGAGGACACACACTGAGCGAGGACACACACACTGAGCGAGGACTCACACTGAGCGAGGACTCACGCACTGAGCGAGGACACGCACTGAGCGAGGACACACACTGAATGAGGACACACACTGAGCGAGGACACACACACTGAGCGAGGACTCACACTGAGCGAGGACACACACACTGAGCGAGGACTCACACTGAGCGAGGACACACACACTGAGCGAGGACACACACACTGAGCGAGGACACACACACTGAGCGAGGACACACACTGAACGAGGACACACACTGAGCGAGGACACACACACTGAGCGAGGACACACACTGAACGAGGACACACACTGAGCGAGGACTCACACTGAACGAGGACACACACACTGAGCGAGGACACACACTGAGCGAGGACACACACACTGAGCGAGGACACACACTGAACGAGGACACACACTGAGCGAGGACTCACACTGAACGAGGACACACACACTGAGCGAGGACACACACTGAGCGAGGACACACGCACTGAGCGAGGACACACACTGAGCGAGGACACACACTGAGCGAGGACACACACACTGAGCGAGGACTCACACTGAGCGAGGACACTCACTGAGCGAGGACACACGCACTGAGCGAGGACACACACTGAACGAGGACACACACTGAGCGAGGACACACACACTGAGCGAGGACACACACTGAGCGAGGACACACACTGAACGAGGACACACACTGAGCGAGGACACACACTGAGCGAGGACACACACTGAGCGAGGACACACACTGAACGAGGACACACACTGAGCGAGGACACACACTGAGCGAGGACACACGCACTGAGCGAGGACTCACACTGAGCGAGGACACACACACTGAGCTGGAACATACACACTGCACTAGGACACACTCATTGAGCTCGGACACACTCACTGAGCTAGGACACATACACACTGCACTAGGACACACTCATTGAGCTCGGACACACTCACTGAGCTGGGACATACACACTGCACTAGGACACACTCACTGAACTGGGACATACACACTGAGCTATATCACACTCACTGAGCTAAGTAACACTCACTGAGCGAAGTAACACTCGCTGAGCTAGGTCACACATACTGAGCTTGGACACACTGAGCTCGGACACACTCACTGAGCGAGGTCACACTGAGCTAGGACACACTCACTGAACAACAACTTACACCCTGGCCGAAAACACACACCCTGATCTACGACACACATATAAGGAATCTTATAACACCAGGTTATAGTCCAACAGTTTTATTTGAAAATCACAAGCTTTCGGAGCTTACCTCCTTCGTCAGGTGAGTGAGTGAAGGGTTCTAAGATGCTATGAGATTTTAGAACCCTTCACTCACTCACCTGACGAAGGAGGTAAACTCCAAAAGCTTGTGATTGTCAAATAAAACTGTTGGATTATAACCTGGTGTTGTAAGATTCCTTACATTTGTCCACCCCAGTCCATCACCGGCATCTCCACATCATGACACACACACTGAGCCAGGGCACACTCATCAAGCAAGGACACAGACACTGAGCTAGGACACACACACTGAGCGAGGACACACACACTGAGCGAGGACACACACACTGAGATAGGACACACACACTGAGCGAGGACACACACACTGAGCGAGGACACACACACTGAGATAGGACACACACACTGAGCGAGGACACACACACTGTGCTGGGACACACACACTGAGATAGGACACACACACTGAGCGAGGACACACACACCGAGCTCGGACACACACTGAGCTAGGACACACACAATGAATTAAGACGAACACAGAATGATGTATGACACTCTCACTGAATGAGGTCACAATCACTGAACTAGCACACGCATCCTAAGCTAGAACATACACCCTGAGATAAGACACACACACTGAGCAAGAACACACTCACTGAGCTAGGACACACACTGAGCAAGGATACACACTCACTGAGCTAGGGCACACTGACTCTGAGCTAGGAACACGCACACTATGATAGGACACACTCACTTAGCTGGGACACACACTGAGCGAGGACACACACACCGAGCGAGGACTCACACTGAGCGAGGACACACACACTGAGGGAGAACACACGCACTGAGCGAGGACTCACACTGAGCGAGAACACACGCACTGAGCGAGGACTCATACTGAGCGAGGACACACACACTGAGCGAGGACACACACTGAGCGAGGACACACACACTGAGTGAGGACACACACTGAGCGAGGACACACACTGAGCGAGGACACACACTGAGCGAGGACACACACACTGAGCGAGGACACACACTGAGCAAGGACACACACACTGAGCGACACTGAGCGAGGACACACACTGAGCGAGGACTCACACTGAGCGAGGACACACACTGAGCGAGGACACACACACTGAGCGAGGACACACACTGAGCGAGGACACACACACTGAGGACACACACACTGAGCGAGGACTCACACTGAGCAAGGACACGCACTGAGCGAGGACACACACTGAGCAAGGACACACACACTGAGCGACACTGAGCGAGGACACACACTGAGCGAGGACACACACACTGAGCGAGGACACACACACTGAGCGAGGACACACACACTGAGCGAGGACTCACACTGAGCGAGGACACACACACTGAGCGAGGACTCACACTGAGCGAGGACACACACTGAGCGAGGACACACACTGAGCGAGGGCACACGCACTGAGCGAGGACTCACACTGAACGAGGACACGCACTGAACGAGGACACGCACTGACCGAGGACACGCACTGAGCGAGGACACACGCACTGAGCTAGAACATACACACTGCACTCGGACACACTCATTGAGCTCGGACACACTCACTGAGCTAGGACATACACACTGAGCTGGGACTCACTCACTGAGCTAGGACACACTCACTGAGCAAAGTAACATTCGCTGAGCTAGGTCATACATACTGAGCTAGGACACACTGAGCTAGGACACACTCACTGAGCTAGGTCACACTGAGCTGGGACATACACACTGCACTAGTACACACTCACTGAGCTAGGACACACTCACTGAGCTAGGTCACACTGAGCTAGGACACACTCACTGAGCTAGTACACACTCACTGAGCTAGGACACACTCACTGAGCTAGGTCACACTGAGCTAGGACACACTCACTGAGCTAGGCCACACTCACTGAGCTAGGACACATTCACTGAGCTAGGACACACACACTGAGCTAGGTCACACTGAGCTGGGACATACATACTGCACTAGTACACACTCACTGAGCTAGGACACACACACTGAGCTAGGACTCACTGAGCTAGGACACACTCACTGAGCTCGGACACACTCACTGAGCTAGGACACACTCACTGAGCAAAGTAACACTCGCTGAGCTAGGTCACACATACTGAGCTAGGACACACTGAGCTAGGACACACTCACTGAGCTGGGACATACACACTGAGCTGGGACTCACTGAGCTAGGACACACTCACTAAGCTAGGACACACTCACTGAGCTCGGACACACACACTGAGCTAGGACACACTCACTGAGCTAGGACACACTCACTGAGCTAGGACTCACTCACTGAGCTAGGACACACTCACTGAGCAAAGTAACATTCGCTGAGCTAGGTCATACATACTGAGCTAGGACACACTGAGCTAGGTCACACTGAGCTGGGACATACACACTGCACTAGTACACACTCACTGAGCTAGGACACACTCACTGAGCTAGGTCACACTGAGCTAGGACACACTCACTGAGCTAGGACACATTCACTGAGCTAGGACACATTCACTGAGCTAGGACACACTGAGCTAGGACACACTCACTGAGCTAGGACACACTCACTGAGCTAGGACACACTCACTGAGCTCGTCACACACACTGAGCAGGACACACTCATTGAGCTGGGTCACACTCACTGAGCTAGGACACACTGAGCTAGGACACACTCACTGAGCTTGGACACACTCACTTAGCTAGGACACACTGAGCTAGGACACACTCACTGAGCTTGGACACACTCACTGAGCTAGGACACATTCACTGAGCTAGGACACACTGAGCTAGGACACACTCACTGAGCAGGACATACTCATTGAGCTAGGTCACACTCACTGAGCTAGGACACACTGAGCTAGGACACATTCACTGAGCTTGGACACACTCACTTAGCTAGGACACACACTGAGCTAGGACACACTGAGCTAGGACACACTCACTGAGCTTGGACACACTCACTTAGCTAGGACACACTCACTGAGCTAGGACACACTGACGCTGAGCTAGGAACACACACACTATGATAGGACACACGCACTTAGCTAGGACACACTCACTGAGCTAGGACACATTCACTGAGCTAGGACACACTCACTGAGCTAGGACACATTCACTGAGCTAGGACACACTCACTGAGCTAGGACACACTCACTGAGCGAGGACACATTCACTGAGCTAGGACACACTCACTGAGCTAGGACACATTCACTGAGCTCGTCACACACACTGAGCTAGGACACACTCACTGAGCTAAGACACATTCACTGAGCTAGGATAAACTGAGCTAGGACACACTCACTGAGCAGGACATACTAATTGAGCTAGGTCACACTCACTGAGCTAGGACACACTCACTGAGCTCGGACACACTCACTGAGCTAGGACACACTCACTGAGCTAGGACACACTGAGCTAGGACACACTCACTGAGCAGGACATACTCATTGAGCTAGGTCACACTCACTGAGCTAGGACACACTCACTGAGCTTGGACACACTCACTTAGCTAGGACACACACTGAGCTAGGACACACTGACGCTGAGCTAGGAACACACACACTATGATAGGACACACGCACTTAGCTAGGACACACTCACTGAGCTAGGACACATTCACTGAGCTAGGATACACACTGAGCTAGGACACACTCACTGAGCTAGGACACACTCACTGAGCTAGGACACACTCACTGAGCTTGGACACACACTGCACTAGGACACATTCACTGAGCTAGGATACACACTGAGCTAGGACACACTCACTGAGCTAGGACACATACTGAGCGAGGACTCACACACTGAGCGAGGACACACACTGAGCGAGGACTCACACTGAGCGAGGACACACACTGAGCGAGGACACACACACTGAGCGAGGACTCACACTGAGCGAGGACACACACTGAGCGAGGACACACACACTGAGCGAGGACTCACACTGAGCGAGGACACACACACTGAGCGAGGACTCACGCACTGAGCGAGGACACACACACTGAGCGAGGACTCACACTGAGCGAGGACTCACGCACTGAGCGAGGACTCACACTGAGCGAGGACTCACGCACTGAGCGAGGACACACACTGAGCGAGGACTCACACTGAGCGAGGACACACACACTGAGCGAGGACACACACACTGAGCGAGGACTCACACTGAGCGAGGACACACACACTGAGCGAGGACTCACACTGAGCGAGGACTCACGCACTGAGCGAGGACACACACTGAGCGAGGACTCACACTGAGCGAGGACACACACACTGAGCGAGGACTCACACTGAGCGAGGACTCACGCACTGAGCGAGGACACACACTGAGCGAGGACACACACACTGAGCGAGGACTCACACTGAGCGAGGACTCACGCACTGAGCGAGGACACGCACTGAGCGAGGACACACACTGAATGAGGACACACACTGAGCGAGGACACACACACTGAGCGAGGACTCACACTGAGCGAGGACACACACACTGAGCGAGGACTCACACTGAGCGAGGACACACACACTGAGCGAGGACACACACACTGAGCGAGGACACACACACTGAGCGAGGACACACACTGAACGAGGACACACACTGAGCGAGGACACACACACTGAGCGAGGACACACACTGAACGAGGACACACACTGAGCGAGGACTCACACTGAACGAGGACACACACACTGAGCGAGGACACACACTGAGCGAGGACACACACACTGAGCGAGGACACACACTGAACGAGGACACACACTGAGCGAGGACTCACACTGAACGAGGACACACACACTGAGCGAGGACACACACTGAGCGAGGACACACGCACTGAGCGAGGACACACACTGAGCGAGGACACACACTGAGCGAGGACACACACACTGAGCGAGGACTCACACTGAGCGAGGACACTCACTGAGCGAGGACACACGCACTGAGCGAGGACACACACTGAACGAGGACACACACTGAGCGAGGACACACACACTGAGCGAGGACACACACTGAGCGAGGACACACACTGAACGAGGACACACACTGAGCGAGGACACACACTGAGCGAGGACACACACTGAGCGAGGACACACACTGAACGAGGACACACACTGAGCGAGGACACACACTGAGCGAGGACACACGCACTGAGCGAGGACTCACACTGAGCGAGGACACACACACTGAGCTGGAACATACACACTGCACTAGGACACACTCATTGAGCTCGGACACACTCACTGAGCTAGGACACATACACACTGCACTAGGACACACTCATTGAGCTCGGACACACTCACTGAGCTGGGACATACACACTGCACTAGGACACACTCACTGAACTGGGACATACACACTGAGCTATATCACACTCACTGAGCTAAGTAACACTCACTGAGCGAAGTAACACTCGCTGAGCTAGGTCACACATACTGAGCTTGGACACACTGAGCTCGGACACACTCACTGAGCGAGGTCACACTGAGCTAGGACACACTCACTGAACAACAACTTACACCCTGGCCGAAAACACACACCCTGATCTACGACACACATATAAGGAATCTTATAACACCAGGTTATAGTCCAACAGTTTTATTTGAAAATCACAAGCTTTCGGAGCTTACCTCCTTCGTCAGGTGAGTGAGTGAAGGGTTCTAAGATGCTATGAGATTTTAGAACCCTTCACTCACTCACCTGACGAAGGAGGTAAACTCCAAAAGCTTGTGATTGTCAAATAAAACTGTTGGATTATAACCTGGTGTTGTAAGATTCCTTACATTTGTCCACCCCAGTCCATCACCGGCATCTCCACATCATGACACACACACTGAGCCAGGGCACACTCATCAAGCAAGGACACAGACACTGAGCTAGGACACACACACTGAGCGAGGACACACACACTGAGCGAGGACACACACACTGAGATAGGACACACACACTGAGCGAGGACACACACACTGAGCGAGGACACACACACTGAGATAGGACACACACACTGAGCGAGGACACACACACTGTGCTGGGACACACACACTGAGATAGGACACACACACTGAGCGAGGACACACACACCGAGCTCGGACACACACTGAGCTAGGACACACACAATGAATTAAGACGAACACAGAATGATGTATGACACTCTCACTGAATGAGGTCACAATCACTGAACTAGCACACGCATCCTAAGCTAGAACATACACCCTGAGATAAGACACACACACTGAGCAAGAACACACTCACTGAGCTAGGACACACACTGAGCAAGGATACACACTCACTGAGCTAGGGCACACTGACTCTGAGCTAGGAACACGCACACTATGATAGGACACACTCACTTAGCTGGGACACACACTGAGCGAGGACACACACACCGAGCGAGGACTCACACTGAGCGAGGACACACACACTGAGGGAGAACACACGCACTGAGCGAGGACTCACACTGAGCGAGAACACACGCACTGAGCGAGGACTCATACTGAGCGAGGACACACACACTGAGCGAGGACACACACTGAGCGAGGACACACACACTGAGTGAGGACACACACTGAGCGAGGACACACACTGAGCGAGGACACACACTGAGCGAGGACACACACACTGAGCGAGGACACACACTGAGCAAGGACACACACACTGAGCGACACTGAGCGAGGACACACACTGAGCGAGGACTCACACTGAGCGAGGACACACACTGAGCGAGGACACACACACTGAGCGAGGACACACACTGAGCGAGGACACACACACTGAGGACACACACACTGAGCGAGGACTCACACTGAGCAAGGACACGCACTGAGCGAGGACACACACTGAGCAAGGACACACACACTGAGCGACACTGAGCGAGGACACACACTGAGCGAGGACACACACACTGAGCGAGGACACACACACTGAGCGAGGACTCACACTGAGCGAGGACACACACACTGAGCGAGGACTCACACTGAGCGAGGACACACACTGAGCGAGGGCACACGCACTGAGCGAGGACTCACACTGAACGAGGACACACACTGAGCGAGGACACACACTGAGCGAGGGCACACGCACTGAGCGAGGACTCACACTGAGCGAGGGCACACGCACTGAGCGAGGACTCACACTGAACGAGGACACGCACTGAACGAGGACACGCACTGAGCGAGGACACACGCACTGAGCTAGAACATACACACTGCACTCGGACACACTCATTGAGCTCGGACACACTCACTGAGCTAGGACATACACACTGAGCTGGGACTCACTCACTGAGCTAGGACACACTCACTGAGCAAAGTAACATTCGCTGAGCTAGGTCATACATACTGAGCTAGGACACACTGAGCTAGGACACACTCACTGAGCTAGGTCACACTGAGCTGGGACATACACACTGCACTAGTACACACTCACTGAGCTAGGACACACTCACTGAGCTAGGTCACACTGAGCTAGGACACACTCACTGAGCTAGTACACACTCACTGAGCTAGGACACACTCACTGAGCTAGGTCACACTGAGCTAGGACACACTCACTGAGCTAGGCCACACTCACTGAGCTAGGACACATTCACTGAGCTAGGACACACACACTGAGCTAGGTCACACTGAGCTGGGACATACATACTGCACTAGTACACACTCACTGAGCTAGGACACACACACTGAGCTAGGACTCACTGAGCTAGGACACACTCACTGAGCTCGGACACACTCACTGAGCTAGGACACACTCACTGAGCAAAGTAACACTCGCTGAGCTAGGTCACACATACTGAGCTAGGACACACTGAGCTAGGACACACTCACTGAGCTGGGACATACACACTGAGCTGGGACTCACTGAGCTAGGACACACTCACTAAGCTAGGACACACTCACTGAGCTCGGACACACACACTGAGCTAGGACACACTCACTGAGCTAGGACACACTCACTGAGCTAGGACTCACTCACTGAGCTAGGACACACTCACTGAGCAAAGTAACATTCGCTGAGCTAGGTCATACATACTGAGCTAGGACACACTGAGCTAGGTCACACTGAGCTGGGACATACACACTGCACTAGTACACACTCACTGAGCTAGGACACACTCACTGAGCTAGGTCACACTGAGCTAGGACACACTCACTGAGCTAGGACACATTCACTGAGCTAGGACACATTCACTGAGCTAGGACACACTGAGCTAGGACACACTCACTGAGCTAGGACACACTCACTGAGCTAGGACACACTCACTGAGCTCGTCACACACACTGAGCAGGACACACTCATTGAGCTGGGTCACACTCACTGAGCTAGGACACACTGAGCTAGGACACACTCACTGAGCTTGGACACACTCACTTAGCTAGGACACACTGAGCTAGGACACACTCACTGAGCTTGGACACACTCACTGAGCTAGGACACATTCACTGAGCTAGGACACACTGAGCTAGGACACACTCACTGAGCAGGACATACTCATTGAGCTAGGTCACACTCACTGAGCTAGGACACACTGAGCTAGGACACATTCACTGAGCTTGGACACACTCACTTAGCTAGGACACACACTGAGCTAGGACACACTGAGCTAGGACACACTCACTGAGCTTGGACACACTCACTTAGCTAGGACACACTCACTGAGCTAGGACACACTGACGCTGAGCTAGGAACACACACACTATGATAGGACACACGCACTTAGCTAGGACACACTCACTGAGCTAGGACACATTCACTGAGCTAGGACACACTCACTGAGCTAGGACACATTCACTGAGCTAGGACACACTCACTGAGCTAGGACACACTCACTGAGCGAGGACACATTCACTGAGCTAGGACACACTCACTGAGCTAGGACACATTCACTGAGCTCGTCACACACACTGAGCTAGGACACACTCACTGAGCTAAGACACATTCACTGAGCTAGGATAAACTGAGCTAGGACACACTCACTGAGCAGGACATACTAATTGAGCTAGGTCACACTCACTGAGCTAGGACACACTCACTGAGCTCGGACACACTCACTGAGCTAGGACACACTCACTGAGCTAGGACACACTGAGCTAGGACACACTCACTGAGCAGGACATACTCATTGAGCTAGGTCACACTCACTGAGCTAGGACACACTCACTGAGCTTGGACACACTCACTTAGCTAGGACACACACTGAGCTAGGACACACTGACGCTGAGCTAGGAACACACACACTATGATAGGACACACGCACTTAGCTAGGACACACTCACTGAGCTAGGACACATTCACTGAGCTAGGATACACACTGAGCTAGGACACACTCACTGAGCTAGGACACACTCACTGAGCTAGGACACACTCACTGAGCTTGGACACACACTGCACTAGGACACATTCACTGAGCTAGGATACACACTGAGCTAGGACACACTCACTGAGCTAGGACACATACACACTGCACTCGGACACACTCACTGAGCTAGGACATACACACTGCACTAGGACACACTCACTGAGCTAGAGCACATATACACTGCACTAGGACACACTCACTGAGCTAGGGCACATACACACTGCACTAGGACACACTCACTGAGCTAGGACATACACACTGCACTAGGACACACTCACTGAGCTAGAGCACATACACAGTACACAAGGATACACTCACTGAGCTAGGACATACACACTGCACTAGGACACACTCACTGAGCTAGAGCACATATACACTGCACTAGGACACACTCACTGAGCTAGAGCACATATACACTGCACTAGGACACACTCACTGAGCTAGGGCACATACACACTGCACTAGGACACACTCACTGAGCTAGGACATACACACTGCACTAGGACACACTCACTGAGCTAGAGCACATACACAGTACACAAGGATACACTCACTGAGCTAGGGCACATACACACTGCACTAGGATACACCCACTGAGCTAGGACATACACACTGCACTAGTACACACTCACTGAGCTGGGACATACACACTGCACTAGTACACACTCACTGAGCTGGGACATACACACTGCACTAGGACACACTCACTGAGCTCGGACATACACACTGCAGTAGGACACACTCACTGAGCTAGTACACATATACACTGCACTGGGACACACTCACTGAGCTTGGACATACTCACTGCACAAGTACACACTCACTGAGCTTGGACATGCACACTGCACTAGTACACACTCACTGAGCTTGGACATACACACTGCACGAGTACACACTCACTGAGCTGGGACATACACACTGCACTAGTACACACTCACTGAGCTTGGACATACACACTGCACGAGTACACACTCACTGAGCTGGGACATACACACTGCACTGGTACACACTCACTGAGCTTGGACATACACACTGCACTCGTACACACTCACTGAGCTGGGACGCATACAATGAATTAAGACACGCACAGAATGATGTACGACACTCTCATTGAATGAGGTCACAATCACTGAGCTAGCACACGCATCCTGAGCTAGGACATACACACTGAGCTAGGACTCACACACTGTGATAGGACACACACACTGAGCTAGGATACACACTCTGAGCTAGGACACACTGAGCTAGGACTCACTGAGCTAGGACACACTCACTGAGCTAGGACACACTCACTGAGCAAAGTAACACTCGCTGAGCTAGGTCACACATACTGAGCTAGGACACACTGAGCAAGGACACACTCACTGAGCTGGGACATACACACTGAGCTGGGACACACTGAGCTAGGACTCACTGAGCTAGGACACACTCACTAAGCTAGGACACACTCACTGAGCTCGGACACACACACTGAGCTAGGACACACTGAGCTAGGACACACTCACTGAGCTAGGACACACTCACTGAGAAAGTAACACTCGCTGAGCTAGGTCACACATACTGAGTTAGGACACACTGAGCTAGGACACACTCACTGAGCTAGGTCACACTGAGCTAAGACACACTCACTGAGGTAGGTCACACTCACTGAGCTGGGACACACACACTGAGCAAGGATACACACTCACTAAGCTAGGACACACTGACGCTGAGCTAGGAACACACACACACTATGATAGGACACACGCACTTAGCTAAGACACACTCACTGAGCTAGGACACACACACTGAGCTAGGACACACTCACTGAGCTAGGACACATACACACTGCACTAGGACACACTCACTTAGCTAGGACACACACTGCACTAGGACACATTCACTGAGCTAGGATACACACTGAGCTAGGACACACTCACTGAGCTAGCACACACTCACTGAGCTGGGACACATACACACTGCACCAGGATAAACTCACTGAGCTAGGACACACTCACTGAGCTAGGACATACACACTGCACTAGGACACACTCACTGAGCTAGGACATACACACTGCACTAGGACACACTCACTGAGCTAGTACACATATACACTGCACTGGGACACACTCACTGAGCTGGGACATACACACTGCACTAGTACACACTCACTGAGCTAGGACACAAACACTGCACTCGGATACACCCACTGAGCTAGGACATACACACTGCACTAGGACACACTCACTGAGCTAGTACACATATACACTGCACTGGGACACACTCACTGAGCTAGGACATGCACACTGCACAAGTACACACTCACTGAGCTTGGACATACACACTGCACTAGTACACACTCACTGAGCTTGGACATACACACTGCACTAGTACACACTCACTGAGCTGGGACATACACACTGCACTAGTACACACTCACTGAGCTTGGACATACACACTGCACTAGTACACACTCACTGAGCTAGGACATACACACTGCACTAGGACACACTCACTGAGCTGGGACGCATACAATGAATTAAGACACACACAGAATGATGTACGACACTCTCATTGAATGAGGTCACAATCACTGAGCTAGGACATACACACTGAGCTAGGACTCACACACTGTGATAGGACACACACACTGAGCTGGGATACACACTCTGAGCTAGGACACACTGAGCTAGGACTCACTGAGCTAGGACACACTCACTGAGCAAAGTAACACTCGCTGAGCTAGGTCACACATACTGAGCTAGGACACACTGAGCTAGGACACACTCACTGAGCTAGGACACACTGAGCTAGGACTCACTGAGCTAGGACACACTCACTGAGCAAAGTAACACTCGCTGAGTTTGGTCACACATACTGAGCTAGGACACACTGAGCTAGGACACACACACTGAGCTAGGACACACTGAGCTAGGACACACTCACTGAGCTAGGACACACTCACTGAGCTAGGACACACTCACTGAGCAAAGTAACACTCGCTGAGCTAGGTCACACATACTGAGCTAGGACACACTGAGCTAGGACACACTCACTGAGCTAGGTCACACTGAGCTAGGACACACTCACTGAGCTAGGTCACACATACTGAGCTAGGACACACTAAGCTGGGACACACACACTGAGCTAGATCACACTCACTGAGCTAAGTAACACTCACTGAGCGAAGTAACACTCGCTGAGCTAGGTCACACATACTGAGCTTGGACACACTGAGCTAGGACACACTCACTGAGCGAGGTCACACTGAGCTAGAATACACTCACTGAGCTCGGATACACACTCTCAACTATGACACAATCACTGAGCTAAGTCACATTCACCGAACAACAACTTACACACTGCGCCAAAACACACACACTGAGTGAGGTCACACTCACTGAGCCAGCAGACAGACACTGACCTTGGTCACACTCACTGAGCTCGGACACACACACTGAGCTGGGACACACTCACTGAACTAGGACACACTCACTGAACTGGGAAACACTCTCTGACCTGGGACACACACACCGATCTGGGACACAAACACTGAGCTAGGACACATGCACTGAGTGAGGACATACATTGAACTAGCACACACACGCTGAGCTGGGACACACAGTGAGCTAGGACACACACTGAGATAGGACACACTCACTGAGCTAGGACACACTCACTGAGCTAGGACACACTCACTGATATAGGACACACTCACTGAGCTGGGAAACACACAATGAGCTGGGAAACACACACTGAGCTGGGACACACTCACTGAACTAGGATACAGTCACAGAGCTAGGACACACTCACTGAGTTAGAACACACTCACCGAGCTTTGACACACACATTTAGGACAGACACACTGAGCTAGGAAACACAATGAGCTAGGACACATATAATGAACTAGGACACACTCATTGAGCTGGAGCACACTCACTCAGTCAAGATAAATCATGAGCTGGGACACACACACTGAGGTAGGAAACACAGTGAGCTAGGACACACGCTGAGATAGGATACAATCACTGAGCTAGGACACACATAATGAACGAGGATACACTCACTTAGTGAGCTCACACACACTGACTGAGGACACACACTCTGAGTGAGCACACTCACATTGAGCTAGGACACACTCCCTAAACTGGGAAACAAAATCAGCTAGGACACAATCACTGAGCTAGGACACACTCACTTAGCTGGGACACACTCATCTGAGCAAGGACACGCACACTGAGTGAGCACACACACACACACACACACACAGAGCTGGGACACACTCACTGAGTGAGCACACTCACACTGAGCTAGGATACAATCACTGAGCTGGAACACACTCACCTGAGCTAGGCAACACACACTGAGTGAGCACACACACTGAATGAGCACACACACACTGAGCTGGGCCATCAGCAGCAGCAGAATTGTATTCCAGCACAATCTGTAACCTCATGGCCCGGCATATTCCTCACTCTACCATTACCAACAAGCCAGGGGATCAACCTTGGTTCAATGAGGAGTGTAGAAGAGCATGCCAGGAGCAGCACCAGGCGTAGCTAAAAATGAGGTGCCAACCTGGTGAAGCTACAACACAGGACTACATGCATGCTAAACAGCGGAAGCAACATGCTATAGACAGAGCTAAGCGATTCCACAACCAACGGATCAGATCAAAGCTCTGCAGTCCTGCCACATCCAGTCGTGAATGGTGGTGGACAATTAAACAACTAACGGGAGGAGGAGGCTCTGCAAACATCCCCATTCTCAATGATGGCGGAGTCCAGCACGTGAGTGCAAAAGACAAGGCTGAAGCGTTTGCAACCATCTTCAGCCAGAAGTGCCGAGTGGATGATCCATCTCAGCCTCCTCCCGATATCCCCACCATCGCGGAAGCCAGTCTTCGGCCAATTCGATTCACTCCATGTGATATCAAGAAACGGCTGAGTGCACTGGATACAGCAAAGTCTATGGGCCCCGACAACATCCCAGCTGTAGTGCTGAAGACTTGTGCTCCAGAACTAGCCGCGCCTCTAGCCAAGCTGTTCCAGTATAGCTACAACACTGGCATCTACCCGACAATGTGGAAAATTGCCCAGGTGTGTCCTGTCCACAAAAAGCAGGACAAATCCAATCCGGCCAATTGCCGCCCCATCAGTCTACTCTGAATCATCAGCAAAGTGATGGAAGGTGTCGTCGACAGTGCTATCAAGCAGCACTTACTCACCAATAACCTGCTCACCGATGCTCAGTTTGGGTTCCACCAGGACCAATCGGCTCCAGACCTCATTACAGCCTTGGTCCAAACATGGACAAAAGAGCTGAATTCCAGAGGTGAGGTGAGAGTGACTGCCCTTGACATCAAGGCAGCATTTGACCGAGTGTGGCATCAAGGAGCCCTAGTAAAATTAAAGTCAATGGGAATCAGGGGGAAAACTCTCCAGTGGCTGGAGTCATACCTAGCACAAAGGAAGATGGTTGTGGTTGTTGGAGGCCAATCATCTCAGCCCCAGGGCATTGCTGCAGGAGTTCCTCAGGGCAGTGTCCTTGGCCCAACCATCTTCAGCTGCTTCATCAATGACCTTCCCTCCATCATAAGGTCAGAAATGGGGATGTTCGCTGATGACTGCACAGTGTTCAGTTCCATTCGCAACACCTCAGATAATGAAGCAGTCCGAGCCCGCATGCAGCAAGACCTGGACAACATCCAGGCTTGGGCTCATAAGTGGCAAGTAACATTCGCGCCAGACAAGTGCCAGGCAATGACCATCTCCAACAAGTGAGAGTCTAACCACCTCCCCTTGACATTCAACGGCATTACCATCACCGAATCCCCCACCATCAACATCCTGGGGGTCACCATTGACCAGAAACTTAACTGGACCAGCCATATAAATACTGTGGCTACGAGAACAGGTCAGAGGCTGGGTATTCTGCGGCGAGTGACTCACCTCCTGACTCCCCAAAGCCTTTCCACCATCTACAAGGCACAAGTCAGGAGTGTGATGGAATACTCTCCACTTGCCTGGATGAGTGCAGCTCCAACAACACTCAAGAAGCTCGACACCATCCAAGATAAACCAGCCCGCTTGATTGGCACCCCATCCACCACCCTAAACATTCACTCCCTTCACCACCGGCGCACTGTGGCTGCAGTGTGCACCATCCACAGGATGCACTGCAGAAACTCGCCAAGGCTTCTTCGACAGCACCTCCCAAACCCGCGACCTCTACCCCCTCGAAGGACAAGGGCAGCAGGTGCATGGGAACAACACCACCTGCACGTTCCCCTCCAAGTCACACACCATCCCGACTTGGAAATATATCGCCGTTCCTTCATTGTCGCTGGGTCAAAATCCTGGAACTCCCTTCCTAACAGCACTGTGGGAGAACCGTCACCACACGGACTGCAGCGGTTCAAGAAGGCGGCTCACCACCACCTTCTCGAGGGCAATTAGGGATGGGCAATAAATGCTGGCCTCACCACCGACGCCCACATCCCGTGAACGAATAAAAAAAAACTGAGTGAGCACACACACACTGAGCTAGGACACAATCACTGAGCTAGGACACAATCACTGAGCTAGGACATAATCACTGAGCTAGGACACAATCACTGAGCTAGGACATAATCACTGAGCTAGGACACAATCACTGAGCTGGGACATAATCACTGAGCTAGGACACAATCACTGAGCTAGGACATAATCACTGAGCTAGGACATAATCACTGAGCTAGGACATAATCACTGAGCTGGGACACAATCACTGAGCTAGGACATAATCACTGAGCTAGGACATAATCACTGAGCTAGGACATAATCACTGAGCTGGGACACAATCACTGAGCTGGGACATAATCACTGAGCTGGGACATAATCACTGAGCTAGGACACAATCACTGAGCTAGGACATAATCACTGAGCTGGGACATAATCACTGAGCTAGGACATAATCACTGAGCTAGGACATAATCACTGAGCTAGGACACAATCACTGAGCTAGGACATAATCACTGAGCTAGGACACAATCACTGAGCTAGGACATAATCACTGAGCTAGGACACAATCACTGAGCTAGGACATAATCACTGAGCTAGGACATAATCACGAAGCTGAGTAACACACACGCTGAGGTGGGACACACTCACTGATTGAGTACACACACTGAGCAAGGACACACACACCAAGCAAGCACACGCTCACTAAGCTAGGACACACTTACTGATCTAGGACACACTCACCGCGTGAGTACATGCACACTGAACTAGGACACACTTACTGAGCAAGGACAAACACACTGATCTAGGACACACACATTAAGGTAGGACACACTCACTGAGCAAGGACACACTCACTGAGCAAGGACACAATCACTGAGTGAGCACACACACACACTGAGTTAGACAAACTCACTGAACTAGGACACACTCACTGAACTAGGACACACTCACTGACCTAGGACACACTGTGTGAGCACACTTGCACTGAGCTGGGACACACTCAGAGCTAGGACACACTCTCTGTGTGAGCACACTCGAACTGAGCTGGGACACACTCATTGAGCTAGGACACACTCACTGTGTGAGCACACTTGCACTGAGCTAGAACACACTCACTGAGCTGGGTAACAGACATTTAGTGAGCACACACACACTGAACTAGGACACACTCTGAGCTAGGACACACCAACTCAGCTAGGACACACACACTGAGCTAGGACCAAACTCTGAACTAGGACACACTCTGAGCTAGCTCACAATCACTAAGCTAGGACACACTCACTGAGCTAGGACACACACACTGAGCTGGGATACAAACACCGAGCAGGCTCACACTCACTGAGCTAGGACACAGTCACTGAGCTAAGTCACACTCATTGAGCTAGGACACACACTCTGAACTACGACACAGTCACTGAGCTAAGTCACACTCACTGAACAACAACTTACACACTGGGCGAAAACACACACCCTGATCTACAACACACACACTGAGCGAGGACACTATCATTGAGTTAGCACACACACACTGAGCTACGACACACTCCCTAAGCTAGGACACACACACTGAACTAGGACACAATCAATGTGCTAAGACACACACACTGAGCTAGGATACACGCACTGAGCTAGGACACAATCAATGTGCTAAAACACACACACTGAGCTAGGATACACGCACTGAGCTAGGACACACACACTGAGCTAGGATACACGCACTGAGCTAGGACACAATCAATGTGCTAAAACACACACACTGAGCTAGGATACACACACTGAGTGAGGACACACACACTGAGTGAGGACACACACACTGAGCGAGGACACACACACTGAGTGAGGACACACACACTGAGCGAGGACACACACAATGAGCTAGGGCACACTCACTGAGCTAGGACACTATCATTGAGTTAGCACACGAACACTGAGCTACGACACACTCCCGAAGCTAGGACACACACACTGAGCTAGGACACAATCAATGTGCTAAAACACACACACTGAGCTAGGATACACGCACTGAGCTAGGACACACTCACTGGGCTACGACACACTCACTGGGCTACGACACACTCACTCAGTGAGGTCACACTCACTGAGCTAACAGATAGACACTGACCTTGGTGACATTTAGTGAGCACACACACACTGAGCTAGGACACACTCTGAGCTAGGACACACTCACTGAGCTGGGACACACTCTCTGTGGTAGGACACACTCACTGAGCTAGGGCACACTCACTGAGCTAGGGCACACTCACTGAGCTAGGACACACTCACTGGGATAGGACACACATACTGAGCTAGGACACACTCACTGAACTAAGACACACACATGAAGGTAGGACACACTCACAGAGTGTGCTCAATCAGACTGAGCGAGGACAAACTCACTGAACCAGGATACACTCACTGAACTAGGACACACTCACTGTGTGAGCACACTCGCACTGACCTAGGACACACTCACTGACCTAGGACACACTCACTGTGTGAGCACACTCACACTGAGCTAGGACACGCACACTGAGCTAGGACACGCACACTGAGCTAGGACACAAACACTGAGCTAGCTCACAATCGCTAAGCTAGGAAACTCACAAAGCTAGCACACACTTCCTGAGCAAGGACACATACAGTGTACTGGGACACACACACAGAGTGAGAACATACTAACTGAGGTAGGTCACTCACGCAATGAACTACGACACATTCACTGAGCAAGGACACACACACTGAATGAGCACACACATATTGAGCTAGGGCACACTTACTGAACTAGGACACACTCACTAATCTAAGCCACACTCACTGAACTAGGGCACTCTCACAGTGTGAGCACACACATACTGAGCTAGGACGCACTCATAGGAACATAGGAACAGGAGTAGGCCATTCAGCCCCTCGTGCCTGCTCCGCCATTTGATACGATTATGGCTGATCTGTGATCTAACTCCATATATCTGCCTTTGGCCCATATCCCTTAATATCTTTGGTTGCCATAAAGCTATCTATCTCACATTTAAATTTAGCAATTGAGCTAGTATCAATTGCCGTTTGCGGTAGAGAGTTCCAAACTTCTACCACCCTTTGTGTATAGAAATGTTTTCTAATGTCGCTCCTGAAAGGTCTGGCTCTAATTTTTAGACTGTGCCCCCTACTCCTAAAATCCCCAACCAGCGGAAATAGTTTCTCTCTATCCACCCTATCTGTTCCCCTTAATATCTTATAAACTTCGATCAGATCACCCCTTAACCTTTGAAACTCGAGAGAATACAACCCCAATTTGTGTAATCTCTCCTCGTAACTTAACCCTTGAAGTCCGGGTATCATTCTAGTAAACCTACGCTGCACTCCCTCCAAGGCCAATATGTCCTTCCGAAGGTGCGGTGCCCAGAACTGCTCACAGTACTCCAGGTGCGGTCTAACCAGAGTTTTGTATAGCTGCAGCATAACTTCTGCCCCCTTGTACTCTAGTCCTCTAGATATAAAGGCCAGCATTCCATTAGCCTTATTCATTATTTTCTGCACCTGTTCATGACACTTCAATGATCTATGTACCTGAACCCCGAAGTCCCTTTGGACATCCACTGTTTTTAACTTTTTACCATTTAGAAAGTACCCTGTTCTATCCTTTTTTGATCCAAAGTGGATGACCTCACATTTGTCGACATTGAATTCCATTTGCCACAGTTTTGCCCATTCACCTAATCTATCAATATCGCTTTGTAATTTTATGTTTTCATCTGCACTGCTTACAATGCCACCAATCTTTGTGTCATCGGCAAACTTAGATATGAGACTTTCTATGCCTTCATCTAAGTCGTTAATAAATATTGTGAACAATTGAGGCCCCAAGACAGATCCCTGCGGGACTCCACTAGTCACATCCTGCCAATGTGAGTACCTTCCCATTATCCCTACTCTCTGTCGCCTTTCGCTCAGCCAACTTCCTAACCAAGTCCGTACTTTTCCCTCGATTCCATGGGCTTCTATCTTAGCTAACAGTCTCTTATGTGGGACCTTATCAAATGCCTTCTGGAAGTCCATATAAATAACATCCATTGACATTCCCCTGTCCACTACTTTAGTCACCTCTTCAAAAAATTCAATCAGGTTTGTCAGGCACAACCTACCTTTCACAAATCCATGCCAGCTCTCTCTGATTAACTGAAAATTCTCGAGGTGTTCAGTCACCCTATCCTTAATTATAGACTCCAGCATTTTCCCCACAACAGATGTTAGGCTAACTGGTCTATAATTCCCCGGTTTCCCTCTCTCTCCTTTCTTAAAAAGTGAAGTGATTTGTGCAATTTTCCAATCTAGAGGGACAGTTCCTGAATCAAGAGAACTTTGAAAGATTATAGTTAGGGCATCCGCAATGTGCTCACCTACTTCCTTTAAAACCCTGGGATGGAAACCATCTGGTCCTGGGGATTTGTCACTCTTTAGTGCTATTATTTTCTTCATTACTGTTTCTTTACTTATATTAATTTTATCGAGTCCCTGTCCCCGATTCAATATTAGTTTTCTTGGGATTTCCGGCATGCTATCCTCTTTTTCTACTGTAAATACTGACGCAAAGTAATCGTTCAATATGTCCGCCATTTCCCCATTGTCAATGACAATATCCCCACTTTCAGTTTTTAAGGGGCCAACACTGCTCCTGACCACCCTCTTTTTCCCAATATAACTATAAAAGTTCACTGAGCAAGGACACACTCATTGAGCTAGGACACACTCACTGAGCTAGGACACACTCATTGAGCTAGGACACACTCACTGAGCTAGGACACACTCAATGAGCTAGGACACACTCATTGAACTAGGACACGCTCACTGAGCTGAGAAACACAAACTAAATCAGCACTCACACACTGAGCTAGGACACACTCACTGAGCTAGGACACACACACTGAGCAAGGACACACTAATTGAGCTAGGACACACTCACTGAGCTAGGACACACTCACTGAGCTGCGACACACTCATTGAGCTAGAACACATTCACTGAGCTAGGACACACTTATTGAGCTAGGACATACACACTAAGCTAGAACACACTCATTGAGCTAGGACACACTCACTGAGCTAGGACACATTCACTGAGGTAGGACACACTCATTGAGCTAGGACACACTCACCGAGCTAGGACACACTCACTGAGGTCGGACACACTCATTGAGCTAGGACACACTCATTGAGCTAGGACACACTCACTGACCTCGGACACACACACTGAGCTAGGACACACACACTGAGCTAGGACACACTCACTGTGTGAGCACACTCGCACTGAGCTAGGACACACTCACTGAGCTGGGTAAAAGACACTTAGTGAGCACACACACACTGAGCTAGGAGACACTCACTGAGCTAGGACACACACACTGACCTAGGAGACACTCACTGAGTGAGCACACTCGCTTTGAGCTGAGATGCACTCAGGGGATTTGTCACTCTTTAGTGCTATTATTTTCTTCATTACTGTTTCTTTACTTATATTAATTTTATCGAGTCCCTGTCCCCGATTCAATATTAGTTTTCTTGGGATTTCCGGCATGCTATCCTCTTTTTCTACTGTAAATACTGACGCAAAGTAATCGTTCAATATGTCCGCCATTTCCCCATTGTCAATGACAATATCCCCACTTTCAGTTTTTAAGGGGCCAACACTGCTCCTGACCACCCTCTTTTTCCCAATATAACTATAAAAGTTCACTGAGCAAGGACACAGTCATTGAGCTAGGACACACTCACTGAGCTAGGACACACTCATTGAGCTAGGACACACTCACTGAGCTAGGACACACTCATTGAGTTAGGACACACTCACTGACCTAGGACACACATACTGAGCTAGGACACACACACTGAGCTAGGACACACTCACTGAGCTAGGACACACTCAATGAGCTAGGACACACTCATTGAACTAGGACACGCTCACTGAGCTGAGAAACACAAACTAAATCAGCACTCACACACTGAGCTAGGACACACTCACTGAGCTAGGACACACACACTGAGCAAGGACACACTAATTGAGCTAGGACACACTCACTGAGCTAGGACACACTCACTGAGCTAGGACACACTCACTGAGCTGCGACACACTCATTGAGCTAGAACACATTCACTGAGCTAGGACACACTTATTGAGCTAGGACATACACACTAAGCTAGAACACACTCATTGAGCTAGGACACACTCACTGAGCTAGGACACATTCACTGAGGTAGGACACACTCATTGAGCTAGGACACACTCATTGAGCTAGGACACACTCACTGACCTCGGGGACACACACTGAGCTAGGACACACACACTGAGCTAGGACACACTCACTGTGTGAGCACACTCGCACTGAGCTAGGACACACTCACTGAGCTGGGTAAAAGACACTTAGTGAGCACACACACACTGAGCTAGGAGACACTCACTGAGCTAGGACACACACACAGAGCTAAGGCACACACACAGAGCTAGGACACACACACTGACCTAGGACACACTCACTGACCTAGGAGACACTCACTGAGTGAGCACACTCGCTTTGAGCTGAGATGCACTCAGAGCTACGACATACTCAATGTGTGAGTACACTCGCACTGAGCTAGGTCACAGTCACTGAGCTGGGTAACAGTGAGCACTCACACTGAGCTAGGACACACTCACTGAGCTAGGACACACTTATTGAGCTAGGAGACACTCACTGAGCTAGGACACAGTCACTGAGCTAGGACACACTTATTGAGCTAGGACATACACACTAAGCTGGGACACACTCACTGAGCTAGGACACATTCACTGAGGTAGGACACACTCATTGAGCTAGGACACACTCACTGAGCTAGGACACACTCACTGAGGTAGGACACACTCATTGAGCTAGGACACACTCATTGAGCTAGGACACACTCACTGACCTAGGACACACACACTGAGCTAGGACACACACACTGAGCTAGGACACACTCACTGAGCTAGGACACACTCAATGAGCTAGGACACACACACTGAGCTAGGACACACTCATTGAACTAGGACACACTCAGTGAGCTGAGAAACACAAACTAAATCAGCACTCACACACTGAGCTCGGACACACTCACTGAGCTAGGACACACTCACAGAGCTAGGACACACTCACTGACCTAGGACACACTCACTGAGCTAGGACACACTCACTGAGCTACGACACACAAACTGAGCTAGATACACACATGAAGGTAGGACAATCTCACAGAGTGCGCTCAATCACACTGAGCTAGGACACACTCACTGACCTCGGACACACTCACTGTGTGTGCACACTCGCACTGAGCTAGGACACACTCACTGAGCTGGGTAACAGACACTTATTGAGCACACACACACTGAGCTAGGACACAAACACTGAGCGATCTCACAATCGCTAAGCTAGGACACTCACTGAGCTGGGACACACACACTGAATGAGCACACACACATTGAGCTAGAACACACTCACTGATCTCAGACACACTCACTGAGCTAGGGCAGTCTCACAGTGTGAGCACACACACACTGAGCTAGGACACACTCACTGAGCTAGGGAACACACACAGAGCTAGGACACACACACAGAGCTAAGGCACACTCACTGAGCTAGGACACACACACTGACCTAGGACACACTCACTGTGTGAGCACACACACACTGAGCTAGGAGACACTCACTGAGCTAGGACACACACACAGAGCTAAGGCACACACACAGAGCTAGGACACACACACTGACCTAGGACACACTCACTGACCTAGGAGACACTCACTAAGTGAGCACACTTGCTTTGAGCTGAGACGCACTCAGAGCTAGGACATACTCGATGTGTGAGTACACTCGCACTGAGCTAGGACACAGTCACTGAGCTGGGTAACAGTGAGCACTCACACTGAGCTAGGACACACTCACTGAGCTAGGACACACTTATTGAGCTAGGAGACACTCACTGAGCTAGGACACACTCACTGAGCTAGGACACACTCACTGACCTAGGACACACTCACTGAGCTAGGACACACATACTGAGCTAGGACACACTCACTGAGCTAGGACACACTCAATGAGCTAGGACACACTCATTGAACTAGGACACACTCACTGAGCTGAGAAACACAAACTAAATCAGCACTCACACACTGAGCTAGGACACACTCACTGAGCTAGGACACACACACTGAGCAAGGACACACTAATTGAGCTAGGACACACTCACTGAGCTAGGACACACTCACTGAGCTAGGACACACTCACTGAGCTGCGACACACTCATTGAGCTAGAACACATTCACTGAGCTCGGACACACTTATTGAGCTAGGACATACACACTAAGCTAGAACACACTCATTGAGCTAGGACACACTCACTGAGCTAGGACACACTCACTGAGCTGCGACACACTCATTGAGCTAGAACACATTCACTGAGCTAGGACACACTTATTGAGCTAGGACATACACACTAAGCTAGAACACACTCATTGAGCTAGGACACACTCACTGAGCTAGGACACATTCACTGAGGTAGGACACACTCATTGAGCTAGGACACACTCATTGAGCTAGGACACACTCACTGACCTCGGGGACACACACTGAGCTAGGACACACACACTGAGCTAGGACACACTCACTGTGTGAGCACACTCGCACTGAGCTAGGACACACTCACTGAGCTGGGTAAAAGACACTTAGTGAGCACACACACACTGAGCTAGGAGACACTCACTGAGCTAGGACACACACACAGAGCTAAGGCACACACACAGAGCTAGGACACACACACTGACCTAGGACACACTCACTGACCTAGGAGACACTCACTGAGTGAGCACACTCGCTTTGAGCTGAGATGCACTCAGAGCTACGACATACTCAATGTGTGAGTACACTCGCACTGAGCTAGGTCACAGTCACTGAGCTGGGTAACAGTGAGCACTCACACTGAGCTAGGACACACTCACTGAGCTAGGACACACTTATTGAGCTAGGAGACACTCACTGAGCTAGGACACAGTCACTGAGCTAGGACACACTTATTGAGCTAGGACATACACACTAAGCTGGGACACACTCACTGAGCTAGGACACATTCACTGAGGTAGGACACACTCATTGAGCTAGGACACACTCACTGAGCTAGGACACACTCACTGAGGTAGGACACACTCATTGAGCTAGGACACACTCATTGAGCTAGGACACACTCACTGACCTAGGACACACACACTGAGCTAGGACACACACACTGAGCTAGGACACACTCACTGAGCTAGGACACACTCAATGAGCTAGGACACACACACTGAGCTAGGACACACTCATTGAACTAGGACACACTCAGTGAGCTGAGAAACACAAACTAAATCAGCACTCACACACTGAGCTCGGACACACTCACTGAGCTAGGACACACTCACAGAGCTAGGACACACTCACTGACCTAGGACACACTCACTGAGCTAGGACACACTCACTGAGCTACGACACACAAACTGAGCTAGATACACACATGAAGGTAGGACAATCTCACAGAGTGCGCTCAATCACACTGAGCTAGGACACACTCACTGACCTCGGACACACTCACTGTGTGTGCACACTCGCACTGAGCTAGGACACACTCACTGAGCTGGGTAACAGACACTTATTGAGCACACACACACTGAGCTAGGACACAAACACTGAGCTATCTCACAATCGCTAACCTAGGACACTCACTGAGCTGGGACACACACACTGAATGAGCACACACACATTGAGCTAGAACACACTCACTGATCTCAGACACACTCACTGAGCTAGGGCAGTCTCACAGTGTGAGCACACACACACTGAGCTAGGACACACTCACTGAGCTAGGGAACACACACAGAGCTAGGACACACACACAGAGCTAAGGCACACTCACTGAGCTAGGACACACACACTGACCTAGGACACACTCACTGTGTGAGCACACACACACTGAGCTAGGAGACACTCACTGAGCTAGGACACACACACAGAGCTAAGGCACACACACAGAGCTAGGACACACACACTGACCTAGGACACACTCACTGACCTAGGAGACACTCACTAAGTGAGCACACTCGCTTTGAGCTGAGACGCACTCAGAGCTAGGACATACTCGATGTGTGAGTACACTCGCACTGAGCTCGGACACAGTCACTGAGCTGGGTAACAGTGAGCACTCACACTGAGCTAGGACACACTCACTGAGCTAGGACACACTTATTGAGCTAGGAGACACTCACTGAGCTAGGACACAGTGACTGAGCTAGGACACACTTATTGAGCTAGGACATACACACTAAGCTAGGACACACTCATTGAGCTAGGACACACTCACTGAGCTAGGACACACTCACTGAGCTAGGACACACTCACTGACCTAGGACACACTCACTGAGCTAGGACACACATACTGAGCTAGGACACACTCACTGAGCTAGGACACACTCAATGAGCTAGGACACACTCATTGAACTAGGACACACTCACTGAGCTGAGAAACACAAACTAAATCAGCACTCACACACTGAGCTAGGACACACTCACTGAGCTAGGACACACACACTGAGCAAGGACACACTAATTGAGCTAGGACACACTCACTGAGCTAGGACACACTCACTGAGCTAGGACACACTCACTGAGCTGCGACACACTCATTGAGCTAGAACACATTCACTGAGCTCGGACACACTTATTGAGCTAGGACATACACACTAAGCTAGAACACACTCATTGAGCTAGGACACACTCACTGAGCTAGGACACATTCACTGAGGTAGGACACACTCATTGAGCTAGGACACACTCACCGAGCTAGGACACACTCACTGAGGTCGGACACACTCATTGAGCTAGGACACACTCATTGAGCTAGGACACACTCACTGACCTAGGACACGCACACTGAGCTGGGACACACACACTGAGCTAGGACACACTCACTGTGTGAGCACACTCGCACTGAGCTAGGACACACTCACTGAGCTGGGTAACAGACACTTAGTGAGAACACACACACTGAGCTGGGAGACACTCACTGAGCTAGGACACACACACAGAGCTAAGGCACACACACAGAGCTAGGACACACACACTGACCTAGGACACACACACTGAGCTAGGACACACACACTGAGCTAGGACACACTCAATGAGCTAGGACACACACACTGAGCTAGGACACACTCATTGAACTAGGACACACTCAGTGAGCTGAGAAACACAAACTAAATCAGCACTCACACACTGAGCTAGGACACACTCACTGAGCTAGGACACACTCACTGACCTGGGACACACTCACTGAGCTAGGACACACTCACTGAGCTACGACACACAAACTGAGCTAGATACACACATGAAGGTAGGACAATCTCACAGAGTGCGCTCAATCACACTGAGCTAGGACACACTCACTGACCTAGGACACACTCACTGTGTGTGCACACTCGCACTGAGCTAGGACACACTCACTGAGCTGGGTAACAGACACTTATTGAGCACACACACACTGAGCTAGGACACAAACACTGAGCTATCTCACAATCGCTAAGCTAGGACACTCACTGAGCTGGGACACACACACTGAATGAGCACACACACATTGAGCTAGAACACACTCACTGATCTCAGACACACTCACTGAGCTAGGGCAGTCTCACAGTGTGAGCACACACACACTGAGCTAGGACACACTCACTGAGCTAGGGAACACACACAGAGCTAGGACACACACACAGAGCTAAGGCACACTCACTGAGCTAGGACACACACACTGACCTAGGACACACTCACTGACCTAGGAGAAACTCACTGAGTGAGCACACTCGCTTTGAGCTGAGACGCACTCAGAGCTAGGACATACTCAATGTGTGAGTACACTCGCACTGAGCTAGGACACAGTCACTGAGCTGGGTAACAGTGAGCACTCACACTGAGCTAGGACACACTCACTGAGCTAGGACACACTTATTGAGCTAGGACATACACACTAAGCTAGGACACACTCATTGAGCTAGGACACACTCACTGAGCTAGGACACACTCACTGAGCTAGGACACACTCATTGAGTTAGGACACACTCACTGACCTAGGTCACACTCACTGAGCTAGGACACACTCACTAATCTAGGACACAAACACTGAACTAGGACACACATAATGAACAAGGATATACTCACTGAGCTCGGAAACATACAATGAACTGGGGAGCACTCACTGAGCGATTTCACACATAATTATTCATGACACAGTCACTGAGTTAGGACACACTCACTGAGCGAAGACACACTCACTGAGCTAGGACACACTAACTGAGCTAGCTCACAATCACTAAGCTAGGACCCACTTGCTGACTAGGACACACTCACTAAGCTAGGGCACACTCACTGGGATAGCACACACAGACTGAACGAGGACGCACACAAACTGAGATAAGACACACACAGGAAGGTAGGACACAGTCAAAGAGTGTGCTCGATCAGACTGACCTAGGACAAACTCACTGAGCAAGGACACACTCACTGAGCAAGCACACACTCAATGAGCTAAGACCACAATCACTGAGTGAGCATACACACACACTGAGCTAGGACACACTCAATGAGCTAGGACACACTCATTGAACTAGGACACACTCACTGAGCTGAGAAACACAAACTAAATCAGCACTCACACACTGAGCTAGGACACACTCACTGAGCTAGGACACACACACTGAGCAAGGACACACTAATTGAGCTAGGACACACTCACTGAGCTAGGACACACTCACTGAGCTAGGACACACTCACTGAGCTGCGACACACTCATTGAGCTAGAACACATTCACTGAGCTCGGACACACTTATTGAGCTAGGACATACACACTAAGCTAGAACACACTCATTGAGCTAGGACACACTCACTGAGCTAGGACACATTCACTGAGGTAGGACACACTCATTGAGCTAGGACACACTCACCGAGCTAGGACACACTCACTGAGGTCGGACACACTCATTGAGCTAGGACACACTCATTGAGCTAGGACACACTCACTGACCTAGGACACGCACACTGAGCTGGGACACACACACTGAGCTAGGACACACTCACTGTGTGAGCACACTCGCACTGAGCTAGGACACACTCACTGAGCTGGGTAACAGACACTTAGTGAGAACACACACACTGAGCTGGGAGACACTCACTGAGCTAGGACACACACACAGAGCTAAGGCACACACACAGAGCTAGGACACACACACTGACCTAGGACACACACACTGAGCTAGGACACACACACTGAGCTAGGACACACTCAATGAGCTAGGACACACACACTGAGCTAGGACACACTCATTGAACTAGGACACACTCAGTGAGCTGAGAAACACAAACTAAATCAGCACTCACACACTGAGCTAGGACACACTCACTGAGCTAGGACACACTCACTGACCTGGGACACACTCACTGAGCTAGGACACACTCACTGAGCTACGACACACAAACTGAGCTAGATACACACATGAAGGTAGGACAATCTCACAGAGTGCGCTCAATCACACTGAGCTAGGACACACTCACTGACCTAGGACACACTCACTGTGTGTGCACACTCGCACTGAGCTAGGACACACTCACTGAGCTGGGTAACAGACACTTATTGAGCACACACACACTGAGCTAGGACACAAACACTGAGCTATCTCACAATCGCTAAGCTAGGACACTCACTGAGCTGGGACACACACACTGAATGAGCACACACACATTGAGCTAGAACACACTCACTGATCTCAGACACACTCACTGAGCTAGGGCAGTCTCACAGTGTGAGCACACACACACTGAGCTAGGACACACTCACTGAGCTAGGGAACACACACAGAGCTAGGACACACACACAGAGCTAAGGCACACTCACTGAGCTAGGACACACACACTGACCTAGGACACACTCACTGACCTAGGAGAAACTCACTGAGTGAGCACACTCGCTTTGAGCTGAGACGCACTCAGAGCTAGGACATACTCAATGTGTGAGTACACTCGCACTGAGCTAGGACACAGTCACTGAGCTGGGTAACAGTGAGCACTCACACTGAGCTAGGACACACTCACTGAGCTAGGACACACTTATTGAGCTAGGACATACACACTAAGCTAGGACACACTCATTGAGCTAGGACACACTCACTGAGCTAGGACACACTCACTGAGCTAGGACACACTCATTGAGTTAGGACACACTCACTGACCTAGGTCACACTCACTGAGCTAGGACACACTCACTAATCTAGGACACAAACACTGAACTAGGACACACATAATGAACAAGGATATACTCACTGAGCTCGGAAACATACAATGAACTGGGGAGCACTCACTGAGCGATTTCACACATAATTATTCATGACACAGTCACTGAGTTAGGACACACTCACTGAGCGAAGACACACTCACTGAGCTAGGACACACTAACTGAGCTAGCTCACAATCACTAAGCTAGGACCCACTTGCTGACTAGGACACACTCACTAAGCTAGGGCACACTCACTGGGATAGCACACACAGACTGAACGAGGACGCACACAAACTGAGATAAGACACACACAGGAAGGTAGGACACAGTCAAAGAGTGTGCTCGATCAGACTGACCTAGGACAAACTCACTGAGCAAGGACACACTCACTGAGCAAGCACACACTCAATGAGCTAAGACCACAATCACTGAGTGAGCATACACACACACTGAGCTAGGACACACTCACTGAACTAGGACGCACTCACTTAGCTAGGACACACTCACTGAACTACAACACACTCACTGAGTTAAGACACACACACTGAGCTAGGACACACTCACTGAACTGCAACACACTCACTGAGTTAAGACACACTCACTGAGCTAGGACACACTCACTGAGCTAGGACACACTCACTGAGCTAGGACACACTCACTGAACTACAACACACTCACTGAGTTAAGACACACTCACTGAGCTAGGACACACTCACTGAGCTAGGACACACTCACTGAGCTAGGACATACTCACAGAGCTAGGACACACTCACAGAGCTAGGACACACTCACTGAACTGGGACACACTCAGTGAGTGAGCACATACACACTGAGCTGGGCACACTCACTGAACTAGGACACACTCACTGAACTGGGACACACTCAGTGAGTGAGCACATACACACTGAGCTAGGTCACACACACTGAGTGAGCACATACACACTGAGCCAGGACACACTCACTGAGCTGGGACAGACACAAAGGTAGGACACACTCTCAGAATGTGCGCACTCACACTGAGCTAGGACAAACTCACTGAGCTAAGACACTCACTGAGCAAGGACACACTCACTGAGCTAGGACACATTCACTAATCTAGGACACACTTACTGAGCTAGGACACACTCACTGAGCTGGGACACACTCAGTAATCTAGGACACAGACACTGAGCCAGGACACACTCACTGAGCTTCGACGCAATCACTCAGTGAGCACACACAAGCTGAGCTAGGACACACTCACTAAGCTAGGATGCATTCACTGAGATAGGACACATTCACTGCTCTAGGACAGACACAATGAACTAAGACACACACACTGAGCTCGGACACACACAATGAGCTTTGATATATTCATTGAGCTAGGACACATACACTGAGTGAGCACATACACACTGAGCTAGGACACACTTACTGAGCTAGGACACACTCACTGAGCTAGGACACACTCACAGTGTGAGCACACACAAACTGAGCCAGGACACATTCACTGAGCTGGGACAGACATGAAGGTAAGACACACTCTCAGAATGTGCTCAATCACACTGAGCTAGGACGCACTCACAGAGCTTGGACACATTCACTAATCTAGGACACACTCACTGAGTTAGGACACACAAACTGAGCTAGAACACACTCACTGTGTGAGCACACACACACTGAGCTAGGACACACTTACTGCGCTAGGACACACACACTGAGCTAGGACACCATCACTGAGCAAGGTCACACTCACTGAGCTAGGACACACTCACTGAGCTAGGACACACTCACTGAGCTAGGAAACACATAATGAACAAGGATATACTTACTGAGCTCAGAAACATATACTGGAACATGCTCACTGAGCGAGGACACACATAATGAATCATGACACACTCACTAAGCTAGGACACACACACTGAGCGAGGACACACTCACTGAGCTAGCTCACAATCACTAAGCTAGGACACACTCACTAAGCTAGGACCCACTCACTGAGCTAGGACACACTCACTGGGATAGCATACACACACTGAGCTGGGACACACAAAAATGAGCTAAGACACACACATGAATGTAGGACACACTCACAAAGTGTGCTCAATCAGACTGAGCTAGGACACACTCACTGAGCTAGGACAAACTCACTGAGCTAGGACACACTCACTGAGCAAGCACACACTCAATGAGCAAAGACACAATCACTGAGTGAGCACACACACACTTACTGAGCTCGGACACACACATTGAGTGAGCACATACACACTAAGCTAGGACACACTTACTGAGCTAGGACACACTCACTGAGCTAGGACACACTCACTGAAGTAGGGCACATTCACTGAGCTGGGAAACACAAACTAAGTGAGCACTCACACACTGAGCTAGTGTAAGGAGTCTTACAACCCCAGGTTATAATCCAACAGTTTTATTTGAAATCACAAGCTTTCGGAGGCTTCCTCCTTCGTCAGGTGAGTGAGTGAAGGGTTCTAAAATCTCATAGCATCTTAGAACCCTTCACTCACTCACCTGACGAAGGAGGAAGCCTCCGAAAGCTTGTGATTTTCAAATAAAACTGTTGGACTATAACCTGGTGCTGTAAGACTCCTTACATTTGTCCACCCCAGTCCATCTCCGGCATCTCCATATCACACTGAGCTAGGACACACTCACTGAGCGTGGACACACTCACTGAGTTAGGACACACTCACTGAGTTAGGACACACTCACTAATCTAGGACACACTCACTGAGCTAGGACATTCTCACTGAGCAAGGTCACACTCACTGACCTAGGACACACTCACTATGCTGGGACACACTCACTGAGCTAGGACACACTCACTGGGATAGAACAGAGACACTGAGCAAGGACATACTCAATGAGCTTGGACGCAATCACTGAGGGAGCACACACAAGCTGAGCTAGGACACACTCACTAAGCTAGGACACACTCACTGAGATAGGACACATTCACTGCTCTAGGACAGACGCAATGAACTAAGACACACACACTGAGCTAGGACACACACAATGTGCTGGGACACACTCACTGAGCTTGAACACAATCACTGAGCTTGGACACACTCACTGAGCTAGGACACACTCATTGAGCTGAGTAACACACACTTAGTGAGCACACACACTGAGCTAGGTCACATTCACTGAGTTAGCTCACACTCACTGAGCTAGGACACACTCACTGAGCTAGGACACACTCACTGAGCTAGGACACACACTGAGATAGGACACACATAATGAACAAGGATATACTCACTGAGCTCGGAAACATACAATGAACTGGGACGCACTCACTGAGCGAGGACACACATAATTAATCATGACACAGTCACTGAACGAGGACACATTCACTGAGCGAGGACACAAATAATGAATCATGACACACTCACTGAGTTAGGACACTCTCACTGAGCGAAGACACACTCACTGAGCTAGGACACACATAATGAATGAGGATACATTCACTAAGCTAGGACACACTCACTGAGCTAGGACACACTCACTGAGTGAGCACACTCACATTGAGCTAGGACACACTCACTGAACTGGGAAACACACACTAAATGAGCACACACACACTCAGCTTGGACACACTCCCCTGAGCTAGGACACACACACTGAGTGAGCACACACACTGAGTGAGCACACACACACTGAGTTGGGACACACAAACTGAGTGAGCACACTCACACTGAGCTAGGACACACTCACTGAGCTGGGAATCACACACTGGGCTAAGACACTATCACTGAGCTGGGAATCACACACTGGGCTAAGACACTATCACTGAGCTGGGAATCACACACTGGGCTAAGACACTATCACTGAGCTGGGAATCACACACTGGGCTAAGACACTATCACTGAGCTGGGAATCACACACTGAGCTAAGACACTATCACTGAGCTGGGAATCACACACTGAGCTAAGACACACACTGAACTTTGACACGCACATAAGAACATAAGAAATAGGAGCAGGAGTCGGCCACATGGCCCCTCGAGCCTGCTCTGCCGTTCAATCAGATCATGGCTGATCTTCGACCTCAACTCCACTTTCCTGCCTGATCCCCGTATCCCTTCAGTCTCCTAGAGTCCAGAAATCTGTCTATCTCAGCCTTGAATATATTCAACGACTCAGTATCCACAGCCCTCTGGGGTAGAGAATTCCAAAGATTCACCACCCTCTCAGTGAAGAAATTCCTCCTCATCTCAGTCCTAAATGGCCGACCCCTTCTCCTGCGTCTATGCCCCCTAGTTCTAGACTGACTTTAGGACAGAATAACTGAGCTAGGTCAGATGCACTGACCGAGGACACATACTGAACTAGCACATACAGACTGAGCTAAAACACACTCACTGAGCTAAAACACACTCACTAAGCTAGGACACACTCACTGAGCTAAAACACACTCACTAAGCTAGGACACACTCACTGAGCTAAAACACACTCACTGAGCTAGGACACACTCACTGAGCTAGGACACACTCACTGAGCTAAAACACACTCACTGAGCTAGGACACACTCACTGAGCTAGGACACACTCACTGAGCTAGGACACACTCACTGAGCTAAAACACACTCACTGAGCTAGGACACACTCACTGAGCTAGGACACACTCACTGTGTGAGCATACTCGCATTGAGATAGGACACACTCACTGAGCTGAGTAACACACACTTAGTGAGCACGCACATACTGAGCTAGGTCACTCTCACTGAACTAGGACACACTCACTGAGCTAGGACACACACACTGAACTAGGACACACTCAGTGAGATAGGACACACACAATGAACTAGGATACACTCACTGAGCCCGATCTCCATATCCCTTGATTCCTCTACAGTCCAAAAATCTATCCATCTCAGCCTTGAATATATTCAATGACTCAGAATCCACAGCCCTCTGCGTGAAGAAATTCCTCCTCATCACAGTCTTGAATGGCCAATCCATTATCCTGAGACTATGCCCCCTAGTTCTAGACTCTCCAGCCAGGGGAAACAATCTCTCAGCATTTACCCTGTCAAGCCCCCTAATAATCTTTTATGTTTCAATGAGATCACCTCTCATTATTCTAAACTCCAGAGAGAATAGGCCAATTCTACTCAATCTCTCCTCATTCCAGGATTTAATCTCGTGAACCTTCGTTGCACTGCCTCTAAGGCAAGTATATACTTCCTTAGGTAAGGAGACCAAAACTATACACAGTACTCCAGGTGAGGTCTCACCAAAGCCCTCTACAACTGTAGTAAGACTTCTTTATTCTTGTACTCCAACCCCCTTGCAATAAAGGCCAACATGCCATTTGCGTTCCTAATTACTTGCTGTACCTGCATGCTAACTTTTTGTGTTTCTTGTACGAGGACACTCAAGTCTCTCTGAACACCAACATTTAATAGTTTCTCACCATTTAAAAAATATTCTGTTTTTCTATTCTTCCTACCAAAGTGAATAACCTCACATTTCCCCACATTATACTCAATCTGCCACCTTCTTGTCGATATCCCTTTGCAGACTCTTTGTGTCCTCCTCACAGCTTACTTTCCCACCTAGCTTTGTATCGTCAGCAAACTTGGATACATTACACTCGGTCCCTTCATTTAAGTCATTAATTTAGATTGTAAATAGCTGAGGCCCAAGCACCGATCCTTGCGGCACCCTACCAGTTATAGCCTGTCAACCTGAGAATGGCCCGTTTATCCCTACTCTCTGTTTTCTGTCCTTTAAACAATCCTCTATCCATGTTAATATATTACCCCCAACCCAATGAGCCCTTATCTTGTGTAACAAACTTTTATGTGGCACCTTATCAAATGCCTTTTGAAAATAAGTGAGCACACAAGCACTGAGCTGCGACACACTTACTGAGCTAGGACACACTCTCTGAGCTAGGACACACTCACTGAGCTGGGACACACTCACTGAGCTGGGACACACTCACTGAGCTACGACACATTCACTGAGCTAGGACACATTCACTGAGCTGGGACACACTCACTGAGCGGGGACATACTCACTGAGCTAGGGCACACTCACTGAGCGGGGACACACTCACTGAGGTAGGACACACTCACTGAGCTAGGACACACTCTATGGTAGGACAAACTTACCGAACTGGTACACACACACAGTGCTTAACAGACTCACTGTGCTGGTCACATTGGGCTGTGTAATGGGCTCTAAGCACACTTTGTAACGTGTTTACGGAAACCTTGCTTCAGCCTGAAACTGTTCCATTGGACTAAACTCTGGGAACTGGGGAATATTTTCAGCTTTCAAAATACACTTGTCACTCTATTATATTGGGCCAAATTTTGCTGTGTCTGGGCATCTGTGGGCATCTGCCTTTAGTTAGACTTGCCCTTGCATGTTTAGGTTTTTAAATTTTTTGCCGAAAGTGCGAGCTGATAACTCGCAGCAAGGGTTACAGGGCACCTGGGACCGGAGTGAACAGGACAACCAACAGGCCTATCCACTTGCTTAAACAACCACTCTCTCCACCACCAGCACACCATGGCTGCAGTGTGTTCTATCTACAAGATCCACTGCAACTCGCCAAGGCTTCTTCGGGAGCACCTCCCAAACACGAGACCTCCACCACCAAGAAGAATAAGGGCAACAGGTGCATGGGAACACCACCATCATTAACAACTACAACAACTTGCATTTATATATCGTCTTTAACATAGTAAGATGTCCCAAGGCACTTCACAGGAGCGTTAACAAACAAAATTTGACATTGAGCCACATGAGGAGATATTAGGACAGATGGGCAAAGAGGTAGATTTTAAGGAGCATCTTAAAGGAGGATGGAGAGGTGGAGAGGTTTAGAGAGGGAAATCTAAAGTTTAGGGCCTAGGCAGCTGAAGGCACGGCCGCCAATGGTGGGGCGATTAAAATCGGGGGTGTGCAAGAAGCAAGAATTGGAGGAGCACAGAGACCTTGGAGGGTTGTAGGGCTGGAGGAGGTTACAGAGATAGAAGGCTATGGAGGGATTTGAAAACAAGGATGAGAATTTTAAAATTGAGGCTATCCCAGACCAGGAACCCGTGTAGGTCAGCGAGCACGGGGGTGATGGATGAACGGGACTAATTGCGAGTTAGGAGACAGGCAGCAGGGTTTCAGATGAGTTCAAGTTTATGGGGGGGGGAGATGGGAGGCCGACCATGAGAGCATTGGAGTCTAGAGGAAACAAAGGCATGGATGAGGGTTTCAGCAACAGATGAGCTGAGGCAGGGGCGGAGATGGGCGATGTTACAGAGGTGGAAGTAGGCGGTCTTGGTGATGGAGTGGATATGGGGTCAGAAGCTCATCTCAGGGTCAAATAGGATGCCAAGATTGTGAACGGTCTGGTTCAGCCTCAGACAGTGGCCGGGGAGAGGGATGGAGTCGGTGGCTAGGGAACGGAATTTGTGGCGGGGATTGAAGACAATGGCTTCAGTCTTCCCAATATTTAGTTGGAGGAAATGTTTGCTTATCCAGTACTGGAGGTTGGACAAGCAGTGTGACAAATCAGAGACAGTGGAGGGGTTGAGGGAGGTGGTGGTGAGATAGGGCTGGGTGTCGTCAGCATACATGTAGAACCTGATGTTGTGTTTTCCCCTCCAAGTCACACACCATCCTGACTTGGACGTATATCACCGTTCCTTCATCATCACTGGGTCAAAATCCTGGAACTCCCAACCTCACAGCACTGTGGGAGAACCTTCACCGCACGGACTGCAGCGGTTCAAGAAGAAGGCCCACCACCACCTTCTCAAGGGCAATTAGGGATGGGCAATAACTGCTGGCCTTACCAGCGAGGCCCACATCCCAAGAATGAATGAAAAAAAATATTCAGCATTACACATCATAACACTCATGCCTTCATAAAATAACACACCTCCTGCCTTACAGTAAACAACACCACAGCAGGTCCACTATTTTGCTTTTATTTTTCCTTCTTCCTTACTCAGGGACACTTATCTGAATTTTAGTCATGATGTGGAGATGCCGGTGATGGACTTGGGTGGACAAATGTAAGGAATCTTACAACACAAGGTTATAGTCCAACAATTTTATTTTAAAATCACAAGCTTTTGGAGATTATCTCCTTCGTCAGGTGAGCGAGTGAAAGGTTCTCAAATCGCATATCTTATATTAGGCTGGGACACCATCACACCAATCAAAGGTGTCATTGGTGTTCAGACAGGTTAGCCACAGAAAACAGTAGGTCCCAGTATGCTGAATACACATTGTGTCAAATTACACAGACAGAGAGAAAGAGACCCAAAAGACAGAGAGAGAGAGAGAGAATATTAAAAACAGATAACTTTTTTTTCCCTTGCTGGTGGGGTTACGTGTAGCGTGACATGAACCCAAGATCCCGGTTGAGGCCGTCCTCATGGGTGCGGAACTTGGCTATCAATTTCTGCTCGACGATTTTGCGTTGTCGTGTGTCTCGAAGGCCGCCTTGGAGAACGCTTACCCGAAGATCGGTGGTTGAATGTCCTTGACTGCTAAAGTGTTCCCCGACTGGGAGGGAACCCTCCTGTCTGGCGATTGTTGCGCGGTGTCCGTTCATCCGTTGTCGCAGTGTCTGCATGGTCTCGCCAATGTACCATGCTCCGGGGCATCCTTTCCTGCAACGTATGAGGTAGACAACGTTGGCCGAGTCACAGGAGTATGAACCATGTACCTGGTGGGTGGTGTCCTCTCGTGTGATGGTGGTATCTGTGTCGATGATCTGGCATGTCTTGCAGAGGTTGCCGTGGCAGGGTTGTGTGGTGTCGTGGACGCTGTTCTCCTGAAAGCTGGGTAATTTGCTGCGAACGATGGTCTGTTTGAGGTTGGGTGGCTGTTTGAAGGCGAGTAGTGGAGGCGTGGGGATGGCCTTAGCGAGGTGTTCGTCGTCATCGATGACACGTTGAAGTCTGCGGAGAACATGGCGTAGTTTCTCTGCTCCGGGGAAGTACTGGACGACGAAGGGTACTCTGTTGGTTGCGTCCCGTGTTTGTCTTCTGAGGAGGTCTATGCGATTTTTCCCTGTGGCCCGTCGGAACTGTCGATCGACAAGTCGAGCGTCATATCCCGTTCATACGAGGGCGTCTTTCAGCGTCTGTAGGTGTCCATCGCGTTCCTCCTCGTCTGAGCAGATCCTGTGTATTCGTAGGGCCTGTCCATAGGGGATGGCCTCTTTGACGTGGTTAGGGTGGAAGCTGGAAAAGTGGAGCATCGTGAGGTTGTCCGTGGGCTTGCGGTAGAGTGAGGTGCTGAGGTGCCCGTCTTTGATGGAGATTTGTGTGTCCAAGAAAGAAACTGATTCTGAGGAGTAGTCCATGGTGAGTTTGATGGTGGGATGGAACTTGGTGATGTTATCGTGTAGTCTCTTCAGTGATTCTTCGCCGTGGGTCCATAGGAAGAAAATGTCATCGATGTATCTGGTGTATAGTGTTGGTTGGCGGTCCTGTGCAGTGAAGAAGTCCTGCTCGAACTTGTGCATGAAAATGTAGGCGTATTGGGGTGCGAATTTGGTCCCCATGGCTGTTCCGTGTGTTTGGGTAAAGAACTGGTTATCGAAGGTGAAGACATTGTGATCCAGGATGAAGCGGATGAGTTGTAGGATGGCGTCTGGAGATTGGCTGTTGTTGGTGTTGAGTATTGATGCTGTCGCAGCGATGCCGTCATCGTGGGGGATACTGGTGTAGAGTGCCGAGACGTCCATCGTGGTGGGTCCATCGACATCCTATGGACCCACGGCGAAGAATCACTGAAGAGACTACACGATAACATCAACAAGTTCCATCCCACCATCAAACTCACCATGGACTACTCCTCAGAATCGGTTTCTTTCTTGGACACACAAATCTCCATCAAAGACGGGCACCTCAGCACCTCACTCTATCGCAAGCCCACGGACAACCTCACGATGCTTCACTTTTCCAGCTTCCACCCTAACCTGTCTGAACACCAACGACACCTTTGATTGGTGTGATGGTGTCCCAGCCTAATATAAGATATGCGATTTGAGAACCTTTCACTCACTCGCCTGACGAAGGAGATAATCTCCGAAAGCTTGTGATTTTAAAATAAAATTGTTGGACTATAACCTGGTGTTGTAAGATTCCTTACATCTGAATTTTAGTGCACTCACTGCCCTGGAGTGAGATCAGCTAACTCAACACAGGCCAGGCTTTCAACCTGGGATTTTCCTGGTCTCCACAGCTCAGTAGCACACCATGAGATAAGAATTGCTCTGGATGTTATTTGAGAAAGTTTTCACAAAAAACGCCTTTAGAATGTCAATGCAGAAGGGAATCAGTGGACTTTCCACCCCCTACTCTGTATATTTAGGCACTGGGGGAGCAGCAACGCTGTTTAGAAACCAGTCTGACTGGAGGATGTGTGGTGTTCATCAGTATTGTCCAATAGATAGCGCCGACAAGCCACAGGTGCGACTACGGCGACACCATGTAAGCCACATGCACTAATTTCAGTCGGAATCATCTTACACACAGTACAGGTCAATGTTCTTCATGTGTATATTTACCTAACAAACATCTACTGCCATTCAATGTGAAACATTGCCATCATTCTCTTTCACCAAAGTTTGGAGTTCTGGGATGAATTTATCAGACACAGCATATTACATAGAATTACATAGAATTAGTAGAATGGACAGCACAGAAACAGGCCATTCGGCCCAACTGGTCCATGCCGATGTTTATGCTCCACTCAAGCCTCCTCCCACCCCTCTTCATCTAACCCTATCAGCAGAACTTCTATTCCTTTCTCCCTCATGTGTTTATCTAACTTCCCCTTGAATGTATCTATACTATTCGCCTCAACTAATCCTTGTAGTAGCGAGTTCCAAATTCTAACCACTCTCTGAGTAAAGAAGTTTCTCCTGAATTCCCGATTGGATTTATTAGTGATTATTTTATATTTATGACTCCTAGTTTTGGACTCCCCACAACTGGAAACATTTTCTCTGCGTCTACCCTATCAAACCCTTTCATTATCTTAAAGACCTCTATCAGGTCACCCCTCAGCCTTCTCTTTTCTAGAGAAAAGAGCCCCAGCCTGTTCAATCTTTCCTGATAGGTATAGCCTCTCAGTTCCAGTATCATCCTAGTAAATCGTTTTTGCACCTCTCCAGTGCCTCGATATCCTTTTTATAATATGGAGATCAGCACTGTGCTCAGTATTCCAAGTGTGTTCTAACCAAGGTTCTATACAATGTTAAACATAACTTATCTGCTTTTCAATTCTATTCCTCTAGAAATGAACCCCGGTGCTTGGTTTGATTTTCTTATGGCCTTATTAAGCTGCATTGCTACTTTTAGTGATTTGTGTATCTGTACCCCAGATCCCTCTGCTCCTCTACCCCATTTAGACTCTTAGTTTCCAAGCAGTATGTGGTCTCTTTATTCTTCCTACCAGAATGCATCATCTCACAATTATCTATATTGAAATTCATTTGTCAATTACAAGTTTGTTAATGTCTTTGTCGTAGTGCTCCTTAGATGCCCCCGCTCTCCATCCAGACCTCCCCCCCCGCTCTCCATCCAGACCTCCCCCCACTCTCTCTCCAGAACCCCCTCTCTCTCCAGACCTCCCCCCACTCTCCCTCCAGAACCCCCCCACTCTCCCTCCAGAACCCCCACTCTCTCTCCAGAACCCCCTCTCTCTCCAGACCTCCCCCCACTCTCCCTCCAGAACCCCCCCACTCTCCCTCCAGAACCCCCACTCTCTCTCCAGAACCCCCTCTCTCTCCAGACCTCCCCCCACTCTCCCTCCAGAACCCCCCCACTCTCCCTCCAGACCTCCTCCCACTCTCCCTCCAGACCTCCCCCCGCTCTCCATCCAGATCTCCCCCCCCCACTCTCCCTCCAGAACCCCCTCTATCTCTCCAGACCTCCCCCTACTCTCTCTCCAGAACCCCCTCTCTCTCTCCAGACCTCCCCCCACTCTCCCTTCAGACCCCCCCACTCTCCCTCTAGACCCCCCCTATCTCTCCAGACCCCCCTCGCTCTCTAGAACCCCCCTCTCTCCTGACGCCCCTCACTCTCTCTCCAGACCCCCCCTCTCTCTCCGGACACCCCCACTCTCCAGACACCCCCCACTTTCTCTCCGGACCCCCTCTCTCCCTCCAGACCCCCCCCTCTCCAGACTCCTCCCTCTCTCCAGACACCCCCCACTCTCCCTCCGGACCCCCTCTCTCCCTCCAGACACACCCCTCCTCTCCAGACCCCCCTCTCTTCAGACGCCCTCCACTATCTTTCCAGACCCACTCTCTCCTTCCAGGCCCCGCCTCTCTCCAGACCCCCCCCCCGCTCCCTCCAGATGCCCCCCACTCTCCCTCCAAACCTCCCCCCATTCTCCCTCCAGACTTCCCCCCACTCTCCCTCCAGACCCCCCTCTCTCCCTCCAGACCCCCCTTTCTCCCCAGACCTCCCTCTCTCCAAACGCCCCCACTCTCTCTCCAGACCCCCCTCTCTCCTTCCAGACCCCCCCACTCTCTCTCCAGACCCCCCTCTCCTTCCAGACCCCCCACTCTCCCTTCAGATCTCCCCCCACTCTCCCTCCAGACCCCCCTCTCTCCCCAGAACCCCCTCTCTCCAAACGCCCCCACTCTCTCTCCAGATCCCCCCCTCTCTCCAGACCCCCCCTCTCCAGACCCCTCCTTCTCTCCAGACGCCCCCCACTCTCTTTACGGACCCCCCCTCTCTCTCTCCAGACTCCCCCTCTCTCTCCAACCCCCCCCCCCACTCTCCCTCCATACCCCCTCTCTCTCCAGACCCCCTCTCTCTCCATACCCCCCTCTCTCTCCATACCCCCATCTCTCTCCAGACCCCCCCACTCTCTTCAGACCCCCCCAGCACTCTCTCCAGACCCCCCCCCCCACTCTCTCCAGACCCCCCAGCACTCTCTCCAGACCCCCCCCCCACTCTCTCCAGACCCCCCCACTCTCTCCAGACCCCCCCACCCCCACTCTCCCTCCAGTCCTGTTCTGTTGAAGCTGCTCGTTGATGGTTGAGCTTGATTTCATCTGCTGGCCGGGAGCGCTTATTCCGATTGGTCGAGCCGACCACGATGACAGGTCCCCGCTCTGTACAATGATGTTGGTGTTTCCATGGTGCTGAAGTCTGGTATTTTCACCCATATTACAGACCATTTTAGCAGATAATCAGTAAGCAGTAACCAAGGAAGTAAAGCACTCACAACAATCAAAAAACACTCGCACACTCTGCTTTTCACTGCACCATTTTACCAAAAAAAATACAAAAAGTTTAAAGTTCACATGCGTGTCCCATGTGAATATGAGTATTGAGAGCACATGACCAATGACGGTGTCCATTACCCATTTTTTATTTACTAATCAAACATGCAATTAGCCACATCTGGATTCCCAATTAGCCACAAGTGTCTCGTGGCTAACATATTGGACAACACTGAGGCAAAAAAACTGGGGTACCCATTACATCCACTGCAGATTGTGTTCCAGTAACTATCAGCCTTGGCGCAGTGGTAACATCCTTACTTCTGAGTTAGAAAGTTGTGGGTTCAAGCTTCACTCTAGGACTTGAGCACATAATCTAGGCTGACACTTCTGAGGGAGAACTACACTATCAAGAGGCCCTGCCTTTTGGATGAGACTTTAAACCGAGGCCCCGTCTGCCCTCTCAGGTGGACTTAAAAGAGCCCATGGCACTATTTGAAAAAGAGCTGGGAAGTTCTGCCAGTGCCCTGGCCAACATTTATCCCTCAACCAATACCTAAAACAGATGAATTGGTCATTTGTCCCATTGCTGTTTGCGGGACCTTGCTGCATGTAAATTGGCTGTTGCGTTTCCCCACATTACAACAGTGATTCATTGGCCATTCAGTCCCTCGAGTCTGTTCCTCCATTCAATTAGATCTTGACTGATCTGTACCTCAACTCCAGTTACCTTTGTTCCATATCCCTCGATACCCTAATCCAATTAAAATCTTTCGATCTGTCTTGAAAATTTCAATTGTCCCAGCATCCACAGCCTTTTTGAGGAGCGAGTTCCAGATTTCCACTACTCTTTATGTGAAAAAGTGCTTCCTGATTTCACTCCTAAATGGCCTGGTTCTAATTTTAAGATTGTGCCCCCTTGTTCTGGATTGCCCCCATCAGAGGAAGTAGAATCATAGAATCATAGAAGTTTACAACATGGAAACAGGCCCTTTGGCCCAACATGTCCATGTCGCCCAGTTTATACCACTAAGCTAGTCCCAATTGCCTGCACTTGGCCCATATCCCTCTATACCCATCTTACCCAAGTAGTTTCTCTGTATCTACCCCATCGAATCCCTTTATCATTTTAAACACCTGGATTATATCACCCCCTCAAACTTCTTAACTCAAAGGAATACAAGTCAAATTTATACAACCTGTCCTCAGAATTTAACCATTTAAGCCCTGGCATCATTCTGGTGAATCTGCACTGTGCTCCTTCCTGAGGTTCGGTGCTCAAAACTGAGCACAATACTCCAGATGGGTCTGACCAAGGCTCTGTACAACTGAAGCATCACTTCCTTCCCTTTGTATTCCAGCCCCCTTGAGATAAAAGCTAACATTCCATTAGCCTTTTTGATTACTTTTTGTACCCGTGCACTAGCTTTTAGCGATTTATGAACCTGGACACTTGATCCTCCGTCTTTTGAGATGTCCTGAGGTCATGAAAGGCTCTTTATAAATGCAAGTTTTTTCTTTCTTTATAACCTTGAACTGAGAACATCATCATGTGTCAACTGAATGGAGTGTCCTGGCTGTCAATATCAGCATGACAGCTGGTGCTGGAAATAAGCACACTTTCACACAACGAGAGAAGGTCAAACTTAATCTCTCTGGTTCTAAGTAACATGGCCAATTATATCAGAACAATGGATTAGCTTGGAGTAGTTAGAGTGAAATTAATCTCATCTAATTGTTTCAGTTGACAATAAACTGCTCAAGCATCATTCTTGGGGTTTAAGACATAAACAAACCCACTTGAGCACAAAATCCAGGCTGACATTCCAGTGCAGTACTGAGGGAGTGCTGCATTGCCAGAGGTACCACCTTTCGGATGAGACGTTAAACCGAGGCCCCCGTCTGCCCTCTCAGGTGGACGTAAAAGATCTCATGGCACTATTTCGAAGAAGAGATGGGGAGTTTTTCCCCGGAGTCCTGGCCAATATTTATCCCTCAACCAATATCACTATAACGGATTATCTGGTCATTATCTCATTACTATCTGTGGGATCTTGCTGTGCGCAAATTGGCTGCTACAATTCCTACATTACAACAATGACTACACTTCAAAAGTACTTAATTGGCTGTAAAGCGTTTTGGGACGACCTGAGGTTGTGAAAGGCGCTGTTTAAATATGAGTTCTTTCTTTTCCTTTATAATTTCTGAATTATATGACCCACAGCTCCTGGTAACCTCTTTATCACCAGCCACCATTCCAGTTTGTTGTCTGTTATAAAATGGCTTTCAAAAGTTGGCAAGTAACCAGACCTAGAAAACTAGCAAGAACTGAGCGACAGCTCCCCAAACACCGATGTAGGCTCAGAAAGGCTGACAGCTCTGGAATAGGCCGGAATCAAGGTCATGTGACATGTGAAGATGAGGGGTTGCACTGAGAGCGTAGTGGGATTCAGGCAGGTGATATCCTAAGCTGCAGGTATGCCCCAACGTTTAATCGCTTTTTATTTGTAGGAAGGAAAAAAAAAATCCTAAAGTATATAAAAGCGCAGTTTGCAGCAACGGTGTGTTTAGAAATTACTGAAGAGGGCATGACTGCTGACGGGGTGAGATTTATTTTCCAGGGTCATGTGGGGCACTGACACTAACACCATCTGTTATAATCATGGATAGAGGAGCCTCAAACGAACCCGTTAAACATTTGTCCACTATTATCACCAAAAGTAATTTCTATCCCTTTTTGACTTTACATCCTGTCAAAAAGGTTCAGTTTCTTCCACTAGAAATAAAAAATCACTGGGGTAGATTTTCAGGTGGTTGGCCAGAAACGAAAATCGGGCAGTTTTATGACGGGCAGTTTCTATAACGGACAGTTTCTATAACCAGCAGTTTTTATAATGGGCGGCTTCTATAACGGGTGGTTTCTATAATGGGCGATTTATATAACGGGCGGTTTCTATAACGGGCGATTTATATAACGGGCGATTTATATAACGGGCAGTTTCTATAACGGGCGATTTATGTAACGGGCAGTTTCTATAACAGACATCTTCTATAACAGGCGGTTTCTATAATGGACGATTTATATAACGGGCGGTTTATATAACGGACGGTTTCTTTAACAGACATTTTCTATAACGGACTATTTAAATAACGGGCGGTTTCTGTAACGGGCGATTTATATAACGGGCGGTTTCTATAACAGGCATTTTCTATAACGGGCGATTTATATAACGGGCGGTTTCTATAACGGGCGATTTATATAACGGGCGGTTTCTATAACGGGCGATTTATGTATAGGGCAGTTTCTTCAGCAGACATTTTCCATAACAGGTGATTTATATAACGGGCAGTTTCTTCAACAGACATTTTCTATAACAGGCGATTTATATAACGGGCGATTTATATAACGGGCAGTTTCTTTAGCAGACATTTTATATAACGGGCGATTTATATAACGGGCGGTTTCTATAACGGGCGATTTATATAACGGGCGGTTACCTTCAGCAAGTATGCAGAGGAGATTGAAGGAGATCCAGGACAAACATCAGGACAAGAAGGAAAAAGCAGGAACTAAGTGTCACAAAACATATTTGAAAGTTCTTTATCTGAATGCAGGTAGCATTCGTAACAAAATGGACGCGTAAACGGCACAAATAACGACGTATGGGTATGATCTTGTGGCCATTACCGAAACATGGCTGCAGGGTGACAACGACTGGGAATTAAATATGCCAGGGTATTTAACAATCAGGAAGGACAGGCAGGAAGGAAGGGGAGGTGGGGTGGCTATGTTAATAAAGGAAGGAATCACTGTAATACAGAGAAATGATATTGGGACAAAGGATCAGGATAATGAAACAGTTTGGGTAGAGATAAGGAATAATAAGGGGAAAAAAACACTAGTGGGCGTAGTATATAGGCCTCCTAATAATTACAACTCTGCTGGAAGAAGTATTAATCAGGAAATAGTCGGGGCATGTAATAAGGGAACAGCTATAATTATGGGGGATTTTAACTATCATATTAACTGGACAAATCAAATTGGGCAGGGCAGCCTTGTGGAAGAGTTTATTGAGTGTATTAGGGATGGATTTCTTGAGCAGTATGTAACTGATCTTACAAGGGGGCAAGCAACCTTGGACCTGGTCCTGTGTAATGAGCCAGGATTAATTAATTAATAATGTCCTAGTTAAGGATCCCCTTGGAATGAGTGACCATAACATGGTTACATTCCATATCCAATTAGAGGGTGAGAAGGTTGGTTCTCAAACAAGCGTACTGAGCTGGAATAAAGGAGACTATGATGGTATGAGGGTGGAATTGATTAAAGTGGACTGGGAAAATAGATTAAGGGGTAAGACGGTACATGAGCAGTGGTGTTCATTTAAGGAGTTATTTTACAACTTTCAAAAAATATATATTCCACTGAGGAAAAAAGGGTGTAAAAGAAATGACAGCCATCCGTGGCTAAGTAAAGAAATGAAGGATAGTATCCGACTAAAAACAAGGACATATATGGTAGCCAAACTTAGTGGGAGGATAGAAGATTGGGAAGTCTTCAAAAGACAGCAAAAAGTAACTAAAGGATTGATTAAGAAAGGGAAGATAGATTATGAAAATAAATTAGCAAAAAATATAAAAACAGATAGCAAGAGTTTCTACAGTTATATAAAAAGAAAAAGGGTGGGTAAGGCAAACGTAGGTCCCTTAGAGGATGAGACCGGGAAATTAATGGTGGGAAACATGAAGATGGCAAAAATGCTGAACAAATATTTTTTTTTAGTCTTTACGGTAGAGGACACTAAGAATATCCCAACATTGGACAAACAGGGGGCTCCAGGGGGGGAGGAGCTAAATATGATTAAAATCACGAAGGAATTGGTACTCAGTAAATTAATGGGACTCAAGGCGGATAAATCCCCTGGACCTGATGGCTTACATCCTAGGGTCTTGAGGGAAGTGACAGTGGGGATTGTGGATGCTTTGGTAATAATTTTCCAAAATTCTCTGGACTCGGCAAAGGTCCCGGCAGATTGGAAAACTGCTAATGTAACACCCTTATTTAAAAAGGGTAGTAGGCAGAAGGCTGGAAATTATAGACCAGTTAGCTTAACATCTGTGGTGGGTAAAATTTTGGAGTCTATTATTAAGGAGACAGTAGCAGAACATTTGGACAAACATAATTTAATAGGACAAAGTCAGCATGGCTTTATGAAGGGGAAGTCATGTCTGACAAATTTGCTTGAGTTCTTTGAGGACATAACGTACAGGGTGGATAAAGGGGAACCAGTGGACGTAGTGTATTTAGACTTCCAGAAGGCATTCGACAAGGTGCCACATAAAAGATTATTGCTCAAGATAAAGAATCACTGGATTGGGGGTAATATTCTGGCATGGGTGGAGGATTGGTTATCTAACAGGAAGCAGAGAGTTGGGATAAATGGTACATTCTCGGACTGGCAACCAGTGGCCAGTGGTGTTCCGCAGGGGTCGGTGCTGGGTCCCCAACTCTTTACGATCTATATTAACGATTTGGAGGAGGGGACTGAGTGCAACATATCGAAGTTTGCAGATGATACAAAGATGGGAGGGAAATTTGAGAGTGAGGAGGACATAGAAAACCTGCAGGGGGATATAGACAGGCTGGGTGAGTGGGCGGAGATTGGCAGATGAAATACAATATTGGAAAATGTGAGGTTATGCACTTTGGCAGGAAAAACCAGAGAGCAAGTTATTTTCCTGATGGCAAGAAACTGGAAAGTACTGCAGTACAAAGGGATCTGGGGGTCCTAGTGCAAGAAAATCAAAAAGTTGGTATGCAGGTGCAGCAGGTGATCAAGAAAGCCAACGGAATGTTGGCTTTTATCTCTAGGGGGATAGAGTATAAAAACAGGGAGGTATTGCTGCAGTTATATAAGGTATTGTTGAGACCGCACCTGGAATACTGCATACAGTTTTGGTCTCCATACTTAAGAAAAGATGTACTTGCTCTCGGAGCAGTACAAAGAAGGTTCACTCGGTTAATCCCGGGGATGAGGGGGCGGACATATGAGGAGAGGTTGAGTGGATTGGGACTCTACTCATTGGAGTTCAGAAGAATGAGAGGCGATCTTATTGAAACATATAAGATTGTGAAGGGGCTTGATCGGGTGGATGCGGTAAGGATGTTCCCAAGGTTGGGTGAAACTAGAACTAGGGGGCATAAATCTTAGAATAAGGGGCTGCTCCTTCAAAACTGAAATGAGGGGAAACTTCTTCACTCAGAGGGTGGTAGGTCTGTGGAATTTGCTGCCCCAGGAAGCTGTGGAAGCTACATCATTGAATAAATTCAAAGCAGAAATAGACAGTTTCCGAGAAGTGAAGGGAATTAGGGGTTATGGGGAGCGGGCAGGAAATTGGACATGAATTTAGATTTGAGGTTAGGATCAGATCAGCCATGATCTTATTAAATGGCGGAGCAGGCTCGAAGGGCTGATTGGCCTACTCCTGCTCCTATTTCTTATGTTCTTATGTTCTTATAACGGGCGGTTTCTTTAACAGACATTTTCTATAACGGGCGTTTATATAACAGGCGGTTTCTATAACAGGCGATTTATATAACGGGCGGTTTCTATAACGGCCGATTTATCTAATGGGCGATTTATATAACGGGCAGTTTCTAAAACGGGTGATTTATATAACGGGTGGTTTCTATAACAGACATTTTTTTTAACAGGCGGTTTCTATAACGAACGATTTATATAACGGGCGGTTTATATAACAGGCGATTTATTTAACGGGCGGTTTATATAACAGGCGATTTATATAACGGGCGGTTTATATAACGGGCGGTTTCTTTAACAGACATTTTCTATAATGGACGATTTACATAACGGGCAGTTTCTTTAACAGACATTTTCTATAACTGGCGATTTATATAACGGGCGGTGTCTATAACAGGCGATTTATATAACGGGCGATTTATATAACGGGCGATTTATATAACGGGCGGTGTCTATAACGGGCGGTGTCTATAACAGACGATTTATATAACGGGCAGTTTCTAAAACGGGCGATTTATATAACGGGCGGTTTCTATAACAGTCATTTTCTATAATGGGCAGTTTCTATAACGAGCGGTTTATACAACGGGCGCTTTATATAACGGGCGATTTATATAACGGGTGGTTTCTTTAACAGTCATTTTCTATAATGGGCGGTTTCTATAATGGACGGTTTCTATAACGGGCGATTTATATAACGGGCGATTTATGTAACGGGCCGTTTCTATAACAGACATTTTCTATAACGGGCGGTTTCTATAACAGGCGATTTATATAACGGGCCGTTTCTATAATGGACGGTTTCTATAACGGGCGGTTTCTATAACCAGCAGTTTCTATAATCAGCAGTTTCTATAACGGGCGGTTTCTATAACCAGCGATTTATATAACGGGCGATTTATCTAACGGGTGGTTTCTATAACGGGCGGTTTCTATAATGGACGGTTTCTATAACGGGTGGTTTCTATAATGGACGGTTTCTATAACGGGTGGTTTCTATAATGGACGGTTTCTATAACGGGCGGTTTCTATAATGGATGGCTGATCTGCAACGGGAAGGTTTTATAACGTTTGGTTTTTGTAACGGTCGGTTTTTATAATGGGTGATTTCTTTAACAGACATTTTCTATAACGGGCGGTTTCTATAACGGACGGTTTCTATAATGGACGGTTTCTATAACGGGTGGTTTCTATAATGGACGGTTTCTATAATGGACGGTTTCTATAACGGGTGGTTTCTATAATGGACGGTTTCTATAACGGGCAGTTTCTATAATGGACGGTTTCTATAACGGGTGGTTTCTACAATGGACGGTTTCTATAACGGGCAGTTTCTATAACGGGTGGTTTCTATAATGGACGGTTTCTATAACGGGTGGTTTCTATAATGGATGGTTTCTATAACGGGCAGTTTCTATAATGGTTAGCTGTTCTGCAACGTGAAGTTTCTATAACGGGCGGTTTTTATAACTGCGCTTTCTTTAACAGACATTTTCTATAACGGGCGGCTTCTATAACCGACGGTTTCTATAACGGGTGGCTGCTCTGCAACATGAAGTTTTTGTAACGGGCGGTTTTTGTAATGGGCGATTTTTGTAATGGGCGGTTTTTGTAACGGGTGGTTTTTGTAACGGGCGGTTTCTATAACGGACATTTTTTATAACGGGTGGTTTCTTTAATGGGTGGTTTCTTTAACGGGTGGTTTCTTTAACGGGCGGTTATTATAACAGGTGTTTTTTTTATAAAGGCTGGCTTCTATAACAGGTGGCTGATCTGTAAAGGGCGGTTTATATAACGGACAGTTTCTATAACGGGCGGTGTTTATTACGGGCGGTTAATATAACGGACAGTTTCTATAACGGGCGGTGTTTATTACGGGCGGTTAATATAACGGACAGTTTCTATAATGGGCGGTGTTTATTATGGGTGGTTTATATAACGGACAGTTTCTATAACGGGGGGTGATTATTAGGGGTGGTTTATATAACGGACAGTTTCTATAACGGGCGGTGTTTATTACGGGTGGTTTATATAACGGACAGTTTCTATAACGGGCGATGTTTATTATGGGTGGTTTATATAACGGACAGTTTCTATAACGGGCGGTGTTTATTACGGGTGGTTTATATAACGGACAGTTTCTATAACGGGCGGTGTTTATTACGGGTGGTTTATATAACGGACAGTTTCTATAACGGGCGGTGATTATTAGGGGTGGTTTATATAACGGACAGTTTCTATAACGGGCGGTGTTTATTACGGGTGGTTTATATAACGGACAGTTTCTATAACGGGCGATGTTTATTACGGGTGGTTTCTATAATGGACAGTTTCTATAACGGGCGGTGTTTATTATGGGTGGTTTATATAACGGACAGTTTCTATAACGGGCGGTGTTTATTATGGGTGGTTTATATAACGGACAGTTTCTATAACGGGCGATGTTTATTACGGGTGGTTTCTATAATGGACAGTTTCTATAACGGGCGGTGTTTATTATGGGTGGTTTATATAACGGACAGTTTCTATAACGGGCGGTGTTTATTAGGGGTGGTTTATATAACGGACAGTTTCTATAACGGGCGATGTTTATTATGGGTGGTTTATATAACGGACAGTTTCTATAACGGGCGGTGTTTATTAGGGGTGGTTTATATAACGGACAGTTTCTATAACGGGCGATGTTTATTATGGGTGGTTTCTATAACGGACAGTTTCTATAACGGGCGGTGTTTATTAGGGGTGGTTTATATAACGGACAGTTTCTATAACGGGCGGTGTTTATTACGGGTGGTTTCTATAACGGACAGTTTCTATAACGGGCGGTGTTTATTACGGGTGCTTTCTATAACGGACAGTTTCTATAACGGGCGATGTTTATTACGGGTGGTTTCTATAACGGACAGTTTCTATAACGGGCGATGTTTATTACGGGTGGTTTCTATAACGGACAGTTTCTATAACGGGCGATGTTTATTATGGGTGGTTTATATAACGGACAGTTTCTATAACGGGCGGTGTTTATTACGGGTGGTTTCTATAACGGACAGTTTCTATAACGGGCGATGTTTATTATGGGTGGTTTATATAACGGACAGTTTCTATAATGGGCGGTGTTTATTAAGGGTGGTTTATATAACGGACAGTTTCTATAACGGGCGATGTTTATTACGGGTGGTTTATATAACGGACAGTTTCTATAACGGGCGATGTTTATTACGGGTGGTTTATATAACGGACAGTTTCTATAACGGGCGGTGTTTATTACGGGTGGTTTATATAACGGACAGTTTCTATAACGGGCGGTGTTTATTACGGGTGGTTCCTATAACGGGTGTTTTTTATAATGGGCGTTTTTTATAACGGGCGGTTGATCTGTAACCCCACAATCTACCCCATTGTTTACCGTAATTATTAAAAAAGTTAGTATGGGACTGGAGTCACCTATAGGCCAGACTGGGTAAGTGTCGGCAATTAGGGGTTACGGGGAGCGGGCAGGAAAGTGGACATGAATTTAGATTTGAGGTTAGGATCAGATCAGCCATGATCTTATTAAATGGCGGAGCAGGCTCGAAGGGCTGATTGGCCTACTCCTGCTCCTATTTCTTATGTTCTTATGTTCTTATAACGGGCGGTTTCTTTAACAGACATTTTCTATAACGGGCGTTTATATAACAGGCGGTTTCTATAACAGGCGATTTATATAACGGGCAGTTTCTAAAACGGGTGATTTATATAACGGTTGGTTTCTATAACAGACATTTTTTTTAACAGGCGGTTTCTATAACGAACGATTTATATAACGGGCAGTTTATATAACAGGCGATTTATATAACGGGCGGTTTATATAACGGGCGGTTTCTTTAACAGACATTTTCTATAATGGACGATTTATATAACGGGCAGTTTCTTTAACAGACATTTTCTATAACAGGCGATTTATATAATGGGCAATGTCTATAACAGGCGATTTATATAACGGGCGATTTATATAACGGGCGATTTATATAACGGGCGGTGTCTATAACGGGCGGTGTCTATAACAGGCGATTTATATAACGGGCAGTTTCTAAAACGGGCGATTTATATAACGGGCGGTTTCTATAACAGACATTTTCTATAACGGGCAGTTTCTATAACGGGCGGTTTATACAACGGGCGCTTTATATAACGGGCGATTTATATAACGGGTGGTTTCTTTAACAGTCATTTTCTATAATGGGCAGTTTCTATAATGGACGGTTTCTATAACGGGCGATTTATATACCGGGCAGTTTCTATAACAGGCGATTTATATAACGGGCGATTTATGTAACGGGCCGTTTCTATAACAGACATTTTCTATAACGGGCGGTTTCTATAACAGGCGATTTATATAACGGGCCGTTTCTATAATGGACGGTTTCTATAACGGGCGGTTTCTATAATCAGCACTTTCTATAACGGGCGGTTTCTATAACAGGCGATTTATATAACGGGCCGTTTCTATAACGGGCGGTTTCTATAACCAGCAGTTTCTATAATCAGCAGTTTCTATAACGGGCGGTTTCTATAACCAGCGATTTATATAACGGGCAGTTTCTTTAACAGACATTTTCTATAACGGGCGATTTATATAATGGGCGATTTATATAACGGGTGGTTTCTATAATGGGCGGTTTCTATAATGGACGGTTTCTATAACGGGCGGTTTCTATAATGGATGGCTGATCTGCAACGGGAAGGTTTTATAACGTTTGGTTTTTGTAACGGTCGGTTTTTATAATGGGTGATTTCTTTAACAGACATTTTCTATAACGGGCGGTTTCTATAACGGGCGGTTTCTATAATGGACGGTTTCTAAAACGGACAGTTTCTATAATGGACGGTTTCTATAACGGGCGGTTTCTATAATGGACGGTTTCTATAATAGACGGTTTCTATAATGGTTAGCTGATCTGCAACGTGAAGTTTCTATAACGGGCGGTTTCTATAATGGACGGTTTCTATAACGGGTGGTTTCTATAATGGACGGTTTCTATAACGGGTGGTTTCCATAATGGACGGTTTCTATAACGGGTGGTTTCTATAATGGACGGTTTCTATAACGGGTGGTTTCTATAATGGACGGTTTCTATAAAGGGCGGTTTCTATAATGGTTAGCTGATCTGCAAGTGAAGTTTTTATAACGGGCGGTTTTTGTAACGGGCGGTTTTTATAACTGCGCTTTCTTTAACAGACATTTTCTATAACGGGCGGCTTCTATAACCGAAGGTTTCTATAACGGGTGGCTGCTCTGCAACATGAAGTTTTTGTAACGGGCGGTTTTTGTAATGGGCGATTTTTGTAATGGGCGGTTTTTGTAACGGGTGGTTTTTGTAACGAGCGGTTTCTATAACGGACATTTTTTATAACGGGCGGTTTCTTTAACGGGCGGTTATTATAATAGGTGTTTTTTTTATAAAGGCTGGTTTCTATAACAGGTGGCTGATCTGTAAAGGGCGGTTTATATAACGGACAGTTTCTATAACGGGTGGTGTTTATTATGGGTGGTTTATATAACGGACAGTTTCTATAACGGGCGATGTTTATTACGGGTGGTTTATATAACGGACAGTTTCTATAACGGGCGGTGATTATTATGGGTGGTTTATATAACGGACAGTTTCTATAACGGGCGGTGTTTATTACGGGTGGTTTATATAACGGACAGTTTCTATAACGGGCGGTGTTTATTACGGGTGGTTTATATAACGGACAGTTTCTATAACGGGTGGTGTTTATTATGGGTGGTTTATATAACGGACAGTTTCTATAATGGGCGGTGTTTATTACGGGTGGTTTATATAACGGACAGTTTCTATAATGGGCGGTGTTTATTATGGGTGGTTTATATAACGGACAGTTTCTATAACGGGCGATGTTTATTACGGGTGGTTTATATAACGGACAGTTTCTATAACGGGCGATGTTTATTATGGGTGGTTTATATAACGGACAGTTTCCATAACGGGCGGTGTTTATTACGGGTGGTTTATATAACGGACAGTTTCTATAACGGGCGGTGTTTATTACGGGTGGTTCCTATAACGGGTGTTTTTTATAATGGGCGTTTTTTATAACGGGCGGTTGATCTGTAACCCCACAATCTACCCCATTGTTTACCGTAATTATTAAAAAAGTTGGTATGGGACTGGAGTCACCTATAGGCCAGACTGGGTAAGAACGGCAGGTTTCCTTCCCTAAAGGACATTAGTGAACCAGTTGGATTTTTATCACAATCCGACAGATTCATGGTCACTATTACTGATACCAGCTTTTTATTTCCAGATTTTTTTGAACTGAATTCAAATTCTCAAGTTGCCATGGTGGATTTTGAACTCACATTCTCTGGATGGTTAGTCCAGGTCTCTGGATTACTGGTGCACGACCATATCCAAATTCTCATTTGCCAGCCCAAATCACAGAACCCCAGCAATGCTCATAAACCATCAGCTCATCCTAAAACTTTTCAGCCTCAAGCTTGTGTGCAACCAACAGTGGGAAAAAAAATTGGTTCAATGAGTTTTCAGTTTCCTTCCAACTGACCTAAATCGTTCCAACAACCTCCAGTTGTGTCTTCCTACTGATCTCATTGATCCATGAGCAGGAAGAGCATCCCAGTTCCTCAAAGATCGTGGAGCAATCCCAGTGAAAAAAGTTGATTGTGAAATGCTGACATATGTGTTGAAAAGCTGCCGGTTGCCATGAGTAACCCATTTTTCACTGTACCCGATTCCTCTGCTGCCAGCCATCGATACGAGGTTGGCCAGTCAACAGCCCATACACTGTCGCAGAGCTGTTGCACTGATGCCCTTTCCACTAACCACCCTTTCAGTGCTGAGCTTGACCCAAAAATGGACCCGCCTCAGCTCCCAGTTCACAGTAGCCAGCCCAAATCACAGACCCCCAGTAAAGAGCGTCCCCCACCCTGGCAGGAAAACGCCACCACCAGAACCAGTGCCATGGACCTCACAGCCGATGCTTACCAAGCCTGGGAGCCTCTGAGCCTGGTCAGTGACATACGTTCTGCCTGTATCTCTCTTGTCAAACCATAGGGATCTGCTTTAAATTCCATTGCTGTTGATAAGCATTGAGCTATGCGGGAACAGAGATAGCCGTTGTATTCTTCTTAGTGTCGCTGGAATGTTAGTGGAGGGTAGGAGAGAATAAATATTTGCTTTTAATGTAATTCCAACCCCTTTACACCAGCATGACACTGGTATAATAGTAGGGCAAACAAAGCCCTTTGATGTCCCCTGTGTGTATCCCAGTAACAAAAAGCACTGGAGTGGAGATTGAAGTCACCATGTCAAAGTCCTCACTCAACACCTGGATAATCAGATTTCGAGAGTCGGAGGCCTGAAGGGGTGTAAACACAGCAGACCTTGGGCCGATAGCCAGAGATGTAAGTGAAGTTCTTCTGAAACTCAGTTCAGTAAAGACACAACAGAAGAATGCAACTCTACCTACAACAGGCCGGCTTAAGCATTCACTTGGATAAAATGTTGGGGGCAGCAAAACTGGGGACATTGCATTTACCTCTCTCCCCCCTGCCCACTTCCCAAAGATCTGCCTGTTCACCCACCTTATACCTCATTAGACTGAAGCCTCCCATGCTGCAGCTATGACAACGAACACATTCATCTGCCTCTGCCTCTATTCTAAGGGTGAGCTTGTACCCAGCGCAGGTCAATCAGTGCCTGTCTGTCCTTTGCAGCCAATTTAACCAATTTAAACTTCCCCTCTAGGAAACTGATGGGTCAGCTAACGATTAATTGGGATTAGCTAATTGAACTGTCTGCAAGGGACAAGTGAGTTGCTGCCACAAAGTGGTTGGAATAAGACGCATGAGCTCCACTCAAACAATGCAAAGATAATCATCTCAGATTGGAGGGACTGTTGCTCCCCTCAAGTCAGAGCCTATGCTACACTGTAAGCCAAAAGTAGGAATTGTTACTGTTGCTTAGAGAAATTAGGATGGAGATAAGGAAGAAAAAAAAGTGGGTAATTCTCCGACTTTACACTCCCAACAAGGAGACTTGCCACTCAGGGGGCGTATTGGATACTCTGGTGTGTACTGCACACTGGAATTTGAGACTTGTGCTCTCAGTGGGTAAGGCTCGTCACAGGGATTGCAAAGTCAGAAAATTACCTCTACTACATAAAGCCCAGAGGGGAAAGGCAGAGGAAGAACTTTGGAATGTTTATAACATGCCACCTGACCGATGTATACAACAACAACAACAAACAAACAAACAAACAAACAACAACAGCGTGCATTTATATAGCGCCTTTAACATAGTAAAACATCCCAAAGTGCTTGACAGGAGCGTTATCAGACAAAGTTTGACACCGAACCAAACAAGGAGATATTAGGACAGGTAACAAAAAGCTTGGTCAAAGAGATAGGTTTTAAAGAGGGTCTCAAAGGAGGAGAGTGAAGTGGAGAGGTGGAGAGGTTTAGGGAGGGAATTCCAGAGCTCAGGGCCTAGGCAGCTGAAGGCACGGCTGCCAATGGTATAGCGAAGAAAACCGGGGATGCGCAAGAGGCCAGAATTGGAGGAGTGCAGAGATCCCGGAGGGTTGTAGGACTGGTGGAGGTTACAGAGATAGGGAGGGGCGAGGCCATGTAGTAACTTCAACACAGGGATTTAAATGATTTGACCAGACTTATTTACAGATGAAATAATATACAGAGCGAAAAGATGTTAAAATGGGTTTTCAAAGGGTAATAAAAGGCAAAGGACCAGAGATATAACAAAGGAAGTTATGTCTAAATGTCAGAACAATAAAACAGTGATGAAGTTACATCTCTCAAAGATAAAACTGGTAAAATGATTTAAAATGAAATGAAAATAAAATATGAGCAGAGAGCTGGGTTAACCAGTTGGCACTGCTTCAGATTCCCAGGGCACGTAAAGGATGATGAGAGCATCTTACTTGATGAGATTAGAAGGATTTATACAGTTAATAATGTTGTAATAATAGACAAGCTGCCTAGGCTCTAAGCTCTGGAATTCCCTCCCTAAACCTCTCCGCCTCGCCACCTCTCGCTCCTCCTTTAAGATGCCCCTTAAAACCTACCTCCTTGATCAATATTGTCCCAATATCTCCTTATCTGTCAAATTTTGTCTGATAACGCTCCTGTTTCAGGTCGATGGCCTTTCAGATATATCACAAAGAAAACCAGGTGTAAACCAAGCAAGCAAAATAGATCAACAGAAGAATTAAAAATGGAGCGGGGGAGGAGAAGCACATGACATGAAACCCACAGGAGACAGGGAAGGGAGAACTTAGGAAAGAGTATATGAAATATTGAAATGGGTGAATAAAAAGGTTTTATGGCCAAAATGGGCACTAGAGAGGAATCTAGAAAGGGTATTAAGCACAGTAATAAAACTATTTTCAGTATCATAGTAGTAAAAGAGTAGTTAGGGGGGAATTAGATCTTTAAAAGATAAACATGTCCTGAAGTGTCAGCCTTGGCTCAGTGATAACATTCTCGCCTCTGTCAGAAAGCTGCGGGTTTAGGCCCCACTGCAGAGACTTCAGCATATGAGGTAAGCTGACACATGGGTGCAGTATTGAGCGAGTGCTGTACTGTCAGAGATGCTACTGATTGGAAGAGATGTTAAACTGAGGTCCCATCTGCCTTCTGAGGTGAATGTTAAAGATCCCATGGCAGGGTAGTTCTCTTACCAACATCTATACCTCAGCCGACATCACTAAAATCAGAAGGAAACGACTGCAGATGCTAGAAATATGAAATAAAAAGAGAAAATGCTGAAAACATCCAGCAGGTCAGGCAGCCTCTGCGGAGAGAGGAAGGTCAGGTTAAAGTTTCAGGCCCAGGGATTCTGACGAAAAGACATCGAGTGGAGTAATGCAGGGGTCAGTATCAGACTGGGGGGAGGGACTGAGTGGAGTAATGCCCCCTGGGTCAGTGTCAGACTGGGGGGAGGTACTGAGTGGAGTAATGCCCCCTGGGTCAGTATCAGACTGGGGGGAGGGACTGAGTGGAGTAATGCCCCCTGGGTCAGTGTCAGACTGGGGGGAGGTACTGAGTGGAGTAATGCTCCCTGGGTCAGTGTCAGACTGGGGGGAGGGACTGAGTGGAGTAATGCTCCCTGGGTCAGTGTCAGACTGTGGGGGGGGGTACTGAGTGGAGTAATGCCCCCTGGGTCAGTGTCAGACTGGGGGAGGTACTGAGTGGAGTAATGCCCCCTGGGTCAGTGTCAGACTGGGGGAGGTACTGAGTGGAGTAATGCCCCCTGGGTCAGTGTCAGACTGGGGGGAGGTACTGAGTGGAGTAATGCAGGGGTCAGTATCAGACTGGGGGGAGGTACTGAGTGGAGTAATGCCCCCTGGGTCAGTGTCAGACTGGGGGGAGGTACTGAGTGGAGTAATGCCCCCTGGGTCAGTGTTTGGTCCTTGTTGATTGTTGTTTGTTATCTACATAAATGTCCTGGATGTGGAAACCAGTGAGTACTTTGTTAAGTTAGCAGACATTAGAATAGGGATTTCCGTTGGGACAGCTGCCGCAGTTACGGTTTTCCAGAAGGATTTCGGTCTGTTATGGAATTGGATAGCAAAACAGCAAGTGAAATTTAACACTGACAAATGCAATGTATTTTATATTGGAAGGAAGATTGAGCAACATGGGGATACAATGGCGGAAATAGAATTCGGGGCAGTGGTTTGTTCCCATCTGTATCGAGTTCTGGTTCCAGGTCGCAGGAAGGTCCTCATGGTCTGGAGAGGATGCAGCAAAGGATTAGCCATCTGAGACCTTTCATCAGACATCTGAACTGCCTCTGAACGAGGGGAAACTATAGAAACTGAGTTTGTTTCCACAAGAGAAGGGAAAAGAGTCGGCTGAGCGGTGACCTGATAGGGGTCTTTAAAATTATGGTGGGGTTTGATAAGGTAAACGTAGAGAAAATGTTTCCACTTGTGGGGGATTCCAAAACTAGGGGCCATAAATATAAGATAGTGGCTAATAAATCCAATATGGAGTTCAGGAGAAACTTCTTTACCCAGAGAGTCATTAGAATGTGGAACTTGCTACCACAAGGAGTAGTTGAGGCGAATAGCATAGGTGAGTTTAAAGGGAAGCTAGATAAGTACATGAGGGAGAAAGGAATAGAAGGGTATCCTGATAGGGTTAGATGAAATAAGGTGGGAGGAGGCTCGTGTGGAGTATAAACACCGGCAGTTGGGCCGAATGGCCTGTTCTGTGCTGTACATTCTATGTAATTCTATGTAAAACTGAGAGGCGATCTTACTGAGATATTCAAGCTTCTTAATGGAGTTGACAAGTTGAACCATGAAACTGTGTACACCACGACCCTGAAAATGAGAATGGGGTGAGGGAGGGGGGCATGGGGTAAAGCTCAGGAGAGGGCATGAGAGTGGACAGATCAGATAGAACTGCTTCACACAGAGGGTGGTGAACCTTTGGAAGGGACTGCCCAGGGAGGAGATCGAAGTTGATAACTTCAGTGATTTTAAAAGGCAATTGGACAGGCAAGAAAATCAATCGAGGCATCAGGAAATGAACTCTGCATTCTGCCTTTGATCTGTGGAGCCCGCCAGATGGACAAAAGTGGCCTTTTCCTGTCCTGTTCCTATTTAATTAGTGCAGGAAGACTTTGAAAGGGTCTTGAGAGTGATGGCAGACTTGTCCTTTTTGATGTTTGGACAATATGGAGAAGCAATCTACGTATTATATATTAGCTCCAGTACATGGGTTGTGTGTTTCATTATAAGTACCTGCAGTATCTGTTACTCCTGTAGGTGGCACTGTGATGGACCTTTTCAATGTTAATGGTGTCACGTTACGTGACACACAATAGCTCCTATTTTACAGTGTTTGTGATTACACAATCTGGTCACTGGGTTCCCATAAATGGCTCAAATGCTTTCTGATTTTTTTCAGCTACCAATTTGTTTCTCTAACTAAAATATGTAATGTCCAAAAGAAGGATTTAAACAAATTTTTTAAAAATTACATATTTCACAATAACACGAGTAAAGTTATCAACTGAATTGTGTCCTTTATTTAAAGGTTTTACTTCAAAGTTTCAGCCTTGGGTTCAGACTTAATAATTTTGCCCAGAGCTGTGACTCTGTGAACTAAATTTGGAATGTGTAGTCTGAGCATGTGCAGTCTGCCTAATTTCTCAGCATGCAGTAGCTTTCTGTCCTCTGTAATGATGGAATATTTCTCTTTAGCTTCCTGCAGTTTCTATTTAAAAGCTTTTTGTCCAAATAACTTCGAAAAGGATACATTTCAAAAGCATTATTGAGATAAAATTTATACTGAATGATTTTGTTTTTAAAAAGAGAGGCTGGGTAGGGGGGAGGGGAATAAGAAAAAAAGACTTCTGATTACACACCTGTTGTAACTTTTGAGTTCTTTAACTTCAGAAAGTGCATTAAGTTTAAGAGAGAAGGAAAGAGGCTTCATCTTCATGTTAATTTAATTTTAAAAAAACACCAGTCGAATTTGGAAGCCAACTGATTATCTCCACCTGTGGTATGTTAAGAGTTTGAAAAGGTCAATGCCAATCACATACACCCATGAGACAGAGAGAGACAGACAGACAGAGAGAAAGGCAGTCAGTGTTGTTCCTCATTCTAATTTGATTTCTTTTTAAAAAATCAACTAGGTTGAATTTTGAATGCAAACAGATCTTCTTTGAGGGAAACTGATTGGAAGTAAGGGGAGGAAGGAGAAACAGCTCGAGGGTGAGGGGGTCCCCAGCCACCTGCTCATGGAGGGAGCAAGTGGGATTGGTGGAGCAAAGGGGGAATGGATGGAGAGTTAAAGGTGAGGTGAGTGAGAGCAGAGCAAGGGAGAGGGGAAGATACATTAGTTGAGCTGGTAATTTGAAGAGGTAGTGATGAGGTTGAGGGATAGTGGGAAGGGAGAAGATAGTGGGAAGGTTAAGAGGTAGGGGACGCAATGGGAGTGAGTGCTGAGGGAGGGAATAGGAAGGGTCACAATCTCCCTATAACCCCACCCCTAACACAGCCCGCAACCATTAGTGGCTGCTTTCTCTGCCACATCATACCATGTCACCCAAGAAAAAGGCAGAGGGAGAACAGAGGAGAATAAGAGAGGCAGAGGAGGAAGAGTAAAGACAGGGAGAGACAGCAACACTAAGACATTAGAGTCAAGTAAGAGAGTGAGCAGATTCTCTGACTTATTGTGCACAACACCACAGGGGATCAACTGGTTAAGAAAGTAAATGGAATTCCGGGATACATAACCAGAAGGGTGGAGTATAAATCTATGGAAGTTATACTGAGGCTTTATAATTCACTGGTCAGACCTCACTTGGAAGAGTGAGTGCAGTTCTAGTCACATGTCCAAAGGATATACCAGCACTGGTCAAGGATGGAGAGACTGATCCCAAGTGTAAAAGGGATGAGTTATGAGGAAAGATTAGGGAAGTTTAAGCTCTACAGTGTAGGTAGAAAAAAAGTTGTGGGCAGTAATCGCGGTTGGAGATCACAAAAGCACGGATGAGGGTTTCAGCAGCAGATGAGCTGCAGCAGGGGCGGAGAAGGGTGATATTACAGAGATGGGTGTAGGTGGTCTTGGTGATGGAGAGGATATGGGGATAAGGAAGCTCATCTCGGGGTCAAATAGGCCTCAGACAGTGGCCAGCGAGGAGGACGGAATCAATGGCGAGGGAACGGAGTTTGTGGCAGAGGCCAAAGACAATGGCTTCGGTCTTCCCAGTATTTAATTGGAGGAAATTTTGTCTCATCCAGGATTTGACATTGGACAAGCAGCCTGACAACAAAGAAGAAGTGTAGGGATTGAGAGAGGTGGTGGTGAGGTAGAGCTGGGTGTCGTCAGCATACACGTAGAACCTGACATTGTGTCTTTGAATGATGTCGCCAAGGGGAAACGTGTTCATTGTATGATTTACATCAATTAGTGTTAATTGTATTCAGGTGGTGGGTATCAACTGGGGACTCTCTTGTATCTTTTTTATAGGAGAGCTTATCTAGGGTGTGGTGTGTGTGTAAGGGGAATAAAGGCTTGGAAGCAACTAAAGACCAGGCTCGAGTATTCTATCCTCCACCACATGGCTATCCAATTTTAACAACATGTAGATGAGAAATAGGAGGGGGCCAAGGACAGATCCTTGGGGGACTCCAGAGGTAACGGTGCAGGGGCGGAAAGAGAACCAATTGCAGGAGATTCTCTGGCTATGACTGGATAGATAGGAATGGAACCAGGTGAGGGCAGTCCCACCCGGCTGGACAACGGAGGAGAGGCATTGGAGGAGGATAGTGTGGTCAACTGTGTCAAAGGTCAAGAAGGATGAGGAGGGATAGTACACCACAGTCACAGGATGTCACACACACACATGTACACATGCACACTTTCAAATAGCTCATTAATAACTACTGTCTTGGCTTCAAAATTAAACTGGTATTTTTTAAAAATTAAACTAACAGGAACATGAAGTCTCTTTCTCTCTCTCCCCTAAACTTAATGCACTTTTGGAAGTTAAAGAGCATAAAAGATAAGTTAAAACAGGTGTGTAATCTCACTCACACACACACACAGACACACACATACACGCGTATATACATGCACAAAGATACACAGAGACACACACATACAGACACACACACTTAGACGCACACTCAGATACACAGACACACAGACACACGTAGGCACACACACATAGACATGCACACATTCATTCACACACACACACAAATACACACACTCACACACATACACTCACACACACACTCATCCACCTACACACACACACTCACACACACATAAGGCTGTGAATAGTGTTGAGGAGTGTGAGAACCCTGGCTGGTTTTCCCTCTCTTTAGCTCAGGGACTCTGAGGCCAAAGATACCATGCCTTCTGCCACCCTGGCTATGATCATTGCAAGCAACCTGTCCTCATTCACTCCTTCTGCATGAAATTCGATGAAACCAAACCCATTTCCCAGAGTTGAAGCCAGAGACATCATGTAGCTGCCTGCGTTCTGTGTATTTGTCGTGGGTCTAATTTATGGTGCAGGACAGAGAGACGGTATCAAGTGATTGACCTCATGGCTGGAGCATGAAGAGCAGAACTGAGTGGTTCCCTTCAGTACACAGCAGTGGCTCGGTGCTGAGAGTATACAGTATCCAGTATAAAGAGCAGCTGTCCTGTCCATCTCTGCACCACAAATACATATTCACAAAACAAATTGACACTACTTTAAGTTATTGTGAAATGACTAATAATTTAAATCATGTTATTAAATGCCTGGACATTTAAGACCTATATTGCTGATTCATCCAGAGGAAGGTGTTTCCGAATTTTAAAATGCACATTACCTTATAATAAAACACACTTTAGAAGCTACTTTTTCCACTGTGGTAAAGCTTAATGAAAAGAAAAACTGGAATAGTGACTGGTGATAAAGAGGGTACCAGGAGCCCCATGGGTCATATAATTCAGAAATTATAAAGAAAAAGAAAGCACTTCCATTTATAAAGCACCTTTCACGACATTAAGACATCCAAAGCACTTTACAGCCAATGAAGTGCTTTTTGAAATGTAGGCAACACGGCAGCCAAATTGCACACAGCAAGGTCCCAAAAACAGCAATGTGATAATGACCAGATAATCTGTTTTAGATGTTGCTTGAGGAATAAATATTAGCCAGGACACGAGGAGAACTCCCCTACTCTTCCTCAAAATAGTGCCATAGGATCTTTTATGCCCACCTGAGAGGTCTTAACGTCTCATCTGAAAGTCGGCACCTCCGACAGTGCAGCACTCCCTCAGTACTGCACGGAAGTGTCAGCCTAGATTTATGTACTCAGGTCCCTGGAGTGGGATTTGAACCCACCTTCTGACTCAAAGGCAAGAGAGCTACCACTGAGCCACTGCTAGACGGGGTAATGGAGATTTCTTCTGCTTTTGCAGCTCCTCAAAGTCTTGTTTGCAGGTTTCAATGTGCTTGCCAAAGTTAGCTGACAAAAAATAAAATTGCTTGATAAATATTTGCTAAAAGGAAATCAAGGAAAACTCATAATTTTGGTTAGGGAGGAATAAATGAGAAGATTGGATTCATTACTCACAGTTAATTTTACAAAGGAAAGCCAAGATGGCAACATTGAAGCAGAGCACTGACACATGCCGAGGTGTGGGAAATGGGGCGGATGTCATCAAGAGCCTTCAAACCACCGACAGAGGGAAATCTCATCAGAGGATAAAAGGTTAATTTAGAAGCTCTGGTGCAGAAAGTGGATTCAATAGCGGTTCTAACCCTAACCCCTAACCCTAACTCTAACCCCTGACCCCTAACACTAACCCCTAACTACTAATCCTAACCCCTAACTGTGACCCAAACCCCTAACCCTAACACGCTAACGTCTAACTCTAACCCCAACCCTAACTCTAACATCTTCACCCCTAACCCTAACCCCTAACTCTGACCCCAACATCTTCATTTCTAACCCTAACTCCTAATTCTAACCTTAACTCTCACCCTAACATCTTCACCCCTAACCCTAACCTCTAACTCTGACCCTAACATCTTCATTCCTAACCCTAACCCTAACCTGTAACTGTAACCCCATCCCCTAACTCAAACACTAATCCCTAAGCCTAACATCCTAACCCTTAACTCTAACTCCATCCCCTAACCCTGACACTAATCCCTAAGCCTAACATCCTAACCCTTAACTCTAACTCCATCCCCTAACCCTGACATTAATCCCTAAGCCTAACATCCTAACCCTTAACTCTAACTCCATCCCCTAACCCTGACACTAATCCCTAACCCTAACATCCTAACCCGATCTCTAACCCCATCCCCTAACCCTGACACTAATCCCTAACCCTAACATCCTAACCCTTAACTCTAACCCTAACCCCAACTCTGACCCTAACATCTTCAGCGCTAACTCCGAATCCTAACCACTAACCCCAACCCCAAGCCCTAACACTAACCCTAACACTTAACCTAACCACAAACTCTAACCTAACACTCTAACCCCTAACCTATCCATGAACTCTAACCCTAACCCTAAACCCTAAATCACGTGATGTCAATAGAGCGATGCGGGGTCGGCTACGTTGTCACTAGTCACTCCGTTTCACCTAAGACAGCCAACAGAAAGAGGAGATGATCATCCCATCCGTTGGGGCTGGATTCAAGCCCACGTAACAAAGCTAAAAAGACAGTGTGCTAACCTCATGCCACCTAGTTGCCATGCCATCCATTACCAAGAGCAAATCTTCTGAGTCTGTGCTGCCAATGGGGAGCCTCATCCGCCATCAGCGCAAATTGGAAATTTGACCGTGTGCTGCCTACGATTTTCCGACCTTTAAAATGAACGGTCTGAAAATCCTAGGCCGCGCCCGCCCAAATTTCCGATTTGCGCTGCCAACAGGCAAGACTCCTGATCGGCAGTGCGGAATTGTAAAGTTATCACCCTGCAATCCTATTCACCATGTGCACACCACCCTGGGAGGTTCTCCATCAACATTTATATGTTCACCAGAACAATACTGGGGCTTAAAGAGTTCAATTATGAGGATAGGTTGTATAAACTTGGCTTGTATTCTCTTGAGTTCAGGAAGTTGAGGGGTGTTCTGATCGAGGTGTTTAAAATTACAAAAGGATTCAATGGAGTAGATACGGAGAAACCATTTCCTCTGGTGGGGAGTTCCAGAACAAGAACAAGGGTGCAGAGGAGATTTACCAGAATGGTTCCAGGATGAGGGACTTCAATTACATGGAGAGACTAGAGAAGCTGGGATTGTTCTCCTTAGAGCAGAGAAGGTTAAGGGGCGATTTAATAGAGGTGTTCAAAATTATCGGGGGCTTTGATGGAGTAAATAAGGAGATATTGTTTCCACTGGCAAGAAGGTCGGTAACCAGAGGATACAGATTTAAGATAATTGGTAAAAGAACCAGAGGCAACATGAGGAAACATTTTTTAACGCAGCGAGTTGTTATGATCTGGAATGCACTGCCTGAAAGGGCGGTGGAAGCAGATTCAATAATAACTTTCAAAAGGGAATTGGATAAATACTTGAAGGGGAAAAATTTGCAGAGCTATTGGGAAATACCAGGGGAGTGGGACTAATTTGATAGCTCTTTCAAAGAGCCGGCACAGACACGATGGGCCAAATGGCCTCCTTCTGTGCTGTATAATTGTATGATTCTATTATTCTATAAGAGGGCTTAGTCTTAAAATTAAAGCTAGGCCATTTAGCACTGAAATCAGAAAGTAGTTTTTCACACAAAGGTTAGTAGAAATCTGGAACTCTCTCTTCCAAAAGGTTGTGGATGGTGGGACAATTGGAACTTTCAAAACTTAGTTCGATAAAGTTTTGTTAGGTAAGGGTATCAAGGGATATGGAGCAAAGGCAGATAAATGGAGTTCAGGTGCAGATCAGCCATGAACTAATTGAATGGTGGAACAGGCGTGAGGGGCTGAATGGCCTACTCCTGTTCCTATGTACAAAAGGAATCAGCTGTCACTATTTTTTCTCATTGTTCACTTTAAGTAAAGTTGCTCATTGTACTCTTGTGAAAAAAAGCAGTTATGCCGGATTGTTCATATTTAACCGTCTTTCACAGTTACGGAGTAACCTGGGAGTGTTTGGGTTAGATTTGATATTGCAATAAAGAGCAAGGCCATGGCTCCCCCTGATGGTTCAGCAAGTTTAGCTAGTGAGTAGCCAAGCCATGCAGAAGAGGCAGCTCCCAGAGTTCATCCCTGGTCTGTGCTGAGTTAGCAGCCGGGGCGGTGGCAGGGACACTACACTGACCTGAGTGCCCCTGAGTTAGGGGTGGGTTGTATAAACTGGGCTTGGTTTCCCTTGAGTATAGAAGATTGAGGGGTGATCTGATTGAGGTGGTTAAAATGTTAAAAGGATTCGATCGGGTAGATAGAGAGAAACGATTTCCTCTGGTGGGAGAATCCAGAACAAGAGGGCAAAACCTTAAAATTAGAGCTAGGCTGTTCCGGAGGGAAATCAGGAAGCACTTTTTCACACAAAGGGTAGTGGAAATCTGGAATTCTCTGCCCCAAAGGGCTGTGGATGATGGGTCAATTGGAGCTTTCAAGATTGAGAGTGATACATTTTTGTTAGATAAGAGTATCATGGGATATGGATCAAAGGCGGGTAAATGGAGTTGAGGTACAGATCAGCAATGATCTAATTGAATGGCAGAGCAGGCTTGAGGGGCTGAATGGTCTCCTCCTGTTCCTATGTTCCTAGACAAGGAAGATCAGGTAAAGCTCCTGCTCATGATTACTATGATGGAATTGTACATGTGTGGACATCAACTGAGGACTGGATTGGGCTCAAATGTGAAAGTAACCCTGCCCTCCACTGAATAACTTGCTGACACTCACTATCAAATCGCCTACAGCAATAATGGCCACTTAGGAGAGGTACTGAAGACTGACTGGCACTGGGGGAACCTCAACAAGAGGCCAACACCTGCATGTGAGGAGGAGAGAAAAACTGGCAGAGAAAATTGACAACAAAAACACTAGATCGAGGCCATATGAGCTCTCCAGGTAACTCGTCTGGTAAGTGCACTCCCTGGTGAACTGAGCCGTACAGATCTGGAAGGTGCCAGGACCACCCATGACCAGTGCTGTGCTCATTATCATTAGTCAGATCAGCAGTAGGGGGCACTACACACAGACTCAACACTCCTGAGTGAAGGAGAGGAAAATCAGCCAGGTTCCTAACTGATCGTTTGACAAGAACTCCTGATGGAAGTGCATGTGTCTGGACGTCCAGTGATGACAGGGTCAGGCTTGGCTGTGAAAAAGAAAGAAAGACTTGCATTTATATAGTGCCTGTCACGATCTCAAGACGCCACAAAACGCTTTACAGCCATTAAAATACTTCTGAAGTGTAATGTCGGAAATGAAAATTTGCACACAGCGCACTCCAGCTGATAGCAACGTGATCATGACCAGATAATCTGTTTCAGTGAATGCTTTAGTAATGTTTTAGTGATCTGTTTTGTGATGCTCCCATAGTTGAATAGCCCACCTACAGTCAGACTTGGCTCACACATGAAGTCGCAGTTGGAGGGCTTCCAGTGCTTATGGAACTGTACTCCAGCTCCTTTAGGAGAGGAGGGGGAAGAGAATAAAATCAAAACAAAACCTTATCCCCCCTCCCCCCACCCATTGCGCCTGTATGCTGGGGTTGCAGCAGCAAGCAGGACATTTACAAAGAAGATCAGGATTAAAGTTATTTCTAACCAAGTCGAGAGCAGGGACCACACTCACATCACGGGTCAGAGTGCAGATTAACGCAGCGTCCGCTGTTTAACATACAGACCTGCGATGACAATTTTATTATATCGCACTTATGCACACTAAACATTGATGCTTTACTTGTGGTTTATAACCTCTGACACGTCCCTCAAGCCTCACAACACATCACAGGGTGTGAGCGTACACACAAAATGGTGGCAGCCTTTCAGACTGTCGTCGGTCAATCCCAGTTGCGATTATTTCACCTTTGCTGCAAAATCCATTTCTGGAGTATTAACTTTATTAGAACACAAGTTTTGCCGCAGTTTTCTAGAGCTGTGCCAAGTGTGCACCAGACCACCCGTTACACGACTGTGTCACACTACGGTAACTCCGCGTGTGACCCAGGGATGACAACTCTGCTCGGGCGTATTCCAGGACGTATTCCATCACATGACCTCCAACCGCCCCACCCCCACACTCCCGCCATTGGCCGCCCGCTGCGTCCACCCTTTGAGACTCACCGCGTTCCCACGCCAATTGGAAAAAGAACGGAATCCTCGTTAACTCGATTGGCGGAATCGTGACTGTCGGTCCAACAGCCCTTTCTTCCCCCATTTCCAATATTTTTTAAAACTAATAAACAAAAGAGTTCAAAGAAAATGAAAAAACGCACCGTTTTTTAGCACTGCTGTGATTTTTCTCCCGGGTGTCGCTGGCAGCAGTGACCAGGAGATTAACTTTAATTCCTGGAGACTCCAGGACAATCCTGGAGGGTTGGCAACCCTGGTGCGACCAACACACAGCAACCTCCTGCCACGGGGAGGCCCCCGCAGAATAAAACCACAATATCATCCCTTCAAACATAAAAGCATAAATTAACTCGCAAATTCAATCTCAATAAGGAATATGACAGGACTTTTGGTTGATGATAAAATAAAACACGAGTGATTGTGCACTGCGGAACTTTAGGAGCCCAGTGATGTGCCTGAGAGCGCTGGATGGTTTCATTTTCACAAAAGCAACGAGTCCCCTTAGAAATCCTCTAATTATTTCAATATAAGGGATGCAAAGAGAAGTTGTGAGTGGTAAAGATAAGTTTCTGGAACAATAAAACCACTAGTGAATGAGAACCAAGGCAGCCACTTATGTACCTGACAGCATTAGGTGGTTTAATTTTTGCTAAAGCACTGAATCTAATCAGAAGTCCTCTAATTATTTCAATTCACGGGATGAAAAGAGAATAGGTTGAAATGATACGGTAAAGAGATGTGGGGAATAGGGGTTTGATTCTGCATCCGCTAGATACCACTCTGAAGTATTTAAAAGAGCACATAATAAAGCAAAGGTCAAGTGACTCAAGGTGGGGCTTATTAACATTACCTAACCTCCAAGGCCTTGCTGATTTTATCTGCTGGTGTACATAGCTCCCCATCCCCCAACCACATTGCATCAATTTAGATTTAGCTGCTTGCCTTTTCAAAGAGGCAGAGACCAAAAGAATTTCCTCTCCATTGCTCGTGACACGCAAGCCTTGAGCAAAAAGGGCAAACTCTGCCCTTCTGTTCAGTTATCCCTAATACAGTTGACTCCAGATAAAAGTAGGCCCGATCCAAGTAAAATTTCAATGGTCCAAATCCCCCTTCCCAATTTACTCCCACTGGGCAGAATTCCCAGTGGATTGAACTGAGCAGGTTTTGCAATAACCTAAAATCCATCCCCGGATTCACTCCCACGGTACAGAATGGTGCCGGACAGAACCCTTCCCGTTCTTGCCTGTTGTATATAGAACCCCAGTGGATCAAAGGCTTTCCCATTCACTCTTATTGTACAGGGTACCTGATCCTAATCGAAACACAAAAACCCAGTCCTGAGCAAGAAAAGCATCACTGACGATACAGCTTCAGTGTTTATTGTACCAACCACTTCCAAATCAAATTTATTTTCTTTGAAATACACGTTTGCGCTCCTGTTTTAAGAATTGCTGAACGAATGAATGAATGACCAGGGCTAGGGACAAAAGATTTATTGTTTCCTGAAGTTGAGAGGACTCCTGATTGAAGCCCAACATTTGCTGGCAGCCCTGCTGTGGGTCTGACTGCCCCTAAAGACATTTGTTGGTGATTAGCTGCTTCTGTACATCAGACGGCTCAATTCATGCTCTGCACTCTCGTTGTTGCATTCCTGGTTCCAACTGCAGTGTTTCCTCATTCCTTTCCTGCTCCCCCATCCCCCTCCCACCACCCCCATCTAAAACATCATTCCATCTCCAAGGTGTGCCTTACGTGTAGCCCACACACACACACACAAACACACATTTCTAGAACCTACTGCACAGTCTGTATCTCAACTCTCAAAACCGGGGGTTGTGGGCGAATTCACAAGCACGATACCGAGCCACGAGAATCAGGAGGGCACCGGTGCTGACCCCTGGTAGGCAGCGAGTTGGCTGATCTCAGCCAGGGTGGGGAGTTGGCAGAGGCCTCACGGTTCTCGGGTCACCTAGGATTCCTGATCTTCATCATTTTCATGGAATCCCTCCATGAGTGCGTAAGTCGGAGTGAGGACAAGCACAGGCTCGACTGCAGTGTCCACACTACCAAAGAGCCTGGTCGCACTCACTGTCTAGACGCGCACAACAAGTATGACCATTTGGCCAATGTATTAGAGGGCACCTGGTAACATAGCTCAGCTTAAGGAGTGGAGAAAAACACACTGCACGGTATGGGGAGCATCAGCCCCTGTGTATATTGTACAATAACACACTGCACGGTACAGGGAGTATCAGCCCCTGTGTATATTGTATAATAACACACTACACGGTACGGGGAGTATCATCCCCTGTGTATATTATATAATAACACACTACACGGTACGGGGAGTATCATCCCCTGTGTATATTATATAATAACACACTGCACGGTACAGGGAGTATCAGCCCCTGTGTATATTATATAATAACACACTGCACGGTACGGGGAGTATCAGCCCCTGTGTATATTATAAAATAACACACTGCACGGTACGGGGAGTATCAGCCCCTGTGTATATTATAAAATAACACACTGCACGGTACAGGGAGTATCAGCCCCTGTGTATATTATATAATAACACACTGCACGGTACGGGGAGTATCAGCCCCTGTGTATATTATATAATAACACACTGCACGGTACGGGGAGTATCAGCCCCTGTGTATATTATAAAATAACACACTGCACGGTACAGGGAGTATCAGCCCCTGTGTATATTATAAAATAACACACTGCACGGTACGGGGAGTATCAGCCCCTGTGTATATTATATAATAACACACTGCACGGTACGGGGAGTATCAGCCCCTGTGTATATTATAAAATAACACACTGCACGGTACGGGGAGTATCAGCCCCTGTGTATATTATATAATAACACACTGCACACTATGGGGAGTATCAGCCCCTGTGTATATTATATAATAACACACTGCACACTATGGGGAGTATCAGCCCCTGTGTATATTATATAATAACACACTGCACGGTACAGGGAGTATCAACCCCTGTGTATATTATAGAATAACACACTGCACGGTATGGGGAGTATCAGCCCCTGTGTATATTGTATAATAACACACTGCACAGTACGGGGAGTATCAGCCCCTGTGTATATTATAAAATAATACACTGCACGGTATGGGGAGTATCAGCTCCTGTGTATATTATATAATAACACACTGCACGGTACAGGGAGTATCAGCCCCTGTGTATATTATAGAATAACACACTGCACGGTATGGGGAGTATCAGCCCCTGTGTATATTGTATAATAACACACTGCACGGTATGGGGAGTATCAGCCCCTGTGTATATTGTATAATAACACACTGCACGGTATGGGGAGTATCAGCCCCTGTGTATATTATAAAATAACACACTGCACGGTATGGGGAGTATCAGCCCCTGTGTATATTATATAATAACACACTGCACGGTATGGGGAGTATCAGCCCCTGTGTATATTATATAATAACACACTGCACGGTATGGGGAGTATCAGCCCCTGTGTATATTATAAAATAACACACTGCACGGTATGGGGAGTATCAGCCCCTGTGTATATTATATAATAACACACTGCACGGTATGGGGAGTATCAGCCCCTGTGTATATTATAAAATAACACACTGCACGGTATGGGGAGTATCAGCCCCTGTGTATATTATATAATAACACACTGCACGGTATGGGGAGTATCAGCCCCTGTGTATATTATATAATAACACACTGCACGGTATGGGGAGTATCAGCCCCTGTGTATATTATAAAATAACACACTGCACGGTATGGGGAGTATCAGCCCCTGTGTATATTATATAATAACAATAATGTTTATTCTAACCTCATAAAAGGACTGGCGATAGCAACGGGAACAACACAGTGGAATATGCTACAAGCTCCTAAACAAATATATAACTCAGTGAAAGAACAGTGGGAGAGATAAACTCGTTAATTCAGTAAATGAAACAGATGATATGAGAACTGTATTGACCCATGTCAGGGTGGGGGGAGGGGGCGACATATGAGTAATTAACACAAGGCAGAAGTCAGCTTCACACTGCCACTGATTAAAGGCAAGAAACATTGATACCAGTCCCGTTAGTGCCTTGTTTTTGAGAAGGTCTTTTATTTGGGTATTTGTAGAAGGGACCCAAAAAAGATTTAATTACAGGAGCACTGATCCCATTGGATCTGGAAATATCTGAATCCAGTTAGGATTCATGAAAACTAGCACCCCATTCAAAAAAGAAGCTGGGGAAATAAGTGGGAGCTTGATGTAAAGTTGGAGTGAAGCAGACTGGAAGTAATAAGTAGGATAAACATTGAGCTGAGGAATTGGTGGGCAAGACTGAAAAATCATCCCCACAGTAATTCTCTAGGTGTTTTGAATCTTTAGGTTTGAGAACGATTGTCACGCAGGCTTAGTTTATGTGTGTGTATGTGCGTTTGCGTCTGTGTGTATGTGTGTCTGTATTTGTGTGTGTGTGTGTCTATGTTTGTGTGTGTGTGTGGTTTGTGCCTGTTTGCGTGTGTGTTTGTATGCATTCGTATGTGTGTATGTGTGCGTCTATGCGTTTGTGTATGTCTCTGTGTGTGCCTATGTGTGTTTGTATGTCTCTGTGTGTGCCTATGTGTGTTTGTATGTCTCTGTGTGTGTCTATGTGTGTGTGTATGTCTCTGTGTGTGCCTATGTGGTTGTATGTCTCTGTGTGTGCCTATGTGTGTGTGTATGTCTCTGTGTGTGCCTATGTGTGTGTGTATGTCTCTGTGTGTGCCTATGTGTGTTTGTATGTCTCTGTGTGTGCCTATGTGTGTTTGTATGTCTCTGTGTGTGTCTATGTGTGTGTGTATGTCTCTGTGTGTGCCTATGTGTGTTTGTATGTCTCTGTGTGTGCCTATGTGTGTGTGTATGTCTCTGTGTGTGTCTATGTGTGTGTGTATGTCTCTGTGTGTGTCTATGTGTGTTTGTATGACTCTGTGTGTGCCTATGTGTGTTTGTATGTCTCTGTGTGTGCCAATGTGTGGTTGTATGTCTCTGTGTGTGCCTATGTGTGTGTGTATGTCTCTGTGTGTGCCTATGTGTGTTTGTATGTCTCTGTGTGTGTCTATGTGTGTGTGTATGTTTCTGTGTGTGCCTATGTGTGTTTGTATGTTTCTGTGTGTGCCTATGTGTGTTTGTATGTCTCTGTGTGTGCCTATGTGTGTGTGTATGTCTCTGTGTGTGCCTATGTGTGTTTGTATGACTCTGTGTGTGTCTATGTGTGTGTGTATGTCTCTGTGTGTGCCTATGTGTGTGTGTATGACTCTGTGTGTGCCTATGTGTGTTTGTATGTCTCTGTGTGTGTCTATGTGTGTGTATGACTCTGTGTGTGCCTATGTGTGTGTATGACTCTGTGTGTGCCTATGTGTGTGTGTATGTCTCTGTGTGTGTCTATGTGTGTGTGTATGACTCTGTGTGTGTCTATGTGTGTGTATGACTCTGTGTGTGCCTATGTGTGTGTGTATGACTCTGTGTGTGTCTATGTGTGTATGACTCTGTGTGTGTCTATGTGTGTGTGTATGTCTCTGTGTGTGTCTATGTGTGTTTGTATGACTCTGTGTGTGTCTATGTGTGTGTATGACTCTGTGTGTGCCTATGTGTGTGTATGACTCTGTGTGTGCCTATGTGTGTGTATGACTCTGTGTGTGCCTATGTGTGTTTGTATGACTCCGTGTGTGCCTATGTGTGTGTATGTCTCTGTGTGTGTCTATGTGTGTGTATGACTCTGTGTGTGCCTATGTGTGTGTGTATGACTCTGTGTGTGTCTATGTGTGTGTATGACTCTGTGTGTGCCTATGTGTGTGTGTATGTCTCTGTGTGTGCCTATGTGTGTTTGTATGACTCTGTGTGTGCCAATGTGTGTTTGTATGTCTCTGTGTGTGCCTATGTGTGTGTGTATGTCTCTGTGTGTGTCTATGTGTGTTTGTATGACTCTGTGTGTGCCTATGTGTGTTTGTATGACTCTGTTTGTGCCTATGTGTGTGTGTATGACTCTGTGTGTGTCTATGTGTGTGTGTATGACTCTGTGTGTGTCTATGTGTGTGTGTATGACTCTGTGTGTGTCTATGTGTGTGTATGACTCTGTGTGTGCCTATGTGTGTGTGTATGTCTCTGTGTGTGTCTATGTGTGTTTGTATGACTCTGTGTGTGTCTATGTGTGTGTATGACTCTGTGTGTGCCTATGTGTGTTTGTATGTCTCTGTGTGTGCCTATGTGTGTTTGTATGTCTCTGTGTGTGTCTATGTGTGTGTGTATGACTCTGTGTGTGTCTATGTGTGTGTATGACTCTGTGTGTGCCTATGTGTGTGTGTATGACTCTGTGTGTGTCTATGTGTGTGTATGACTCAGTGTGTGTCTATGTGTGTTTGTATGACTCTGTGTGTGTCTATGTGTGTGTATGACTCTGTGTGTGCCTATGTGTGTGTGTATGACTCTGTGTGTGTCTATGTGTGTTTGTATGACTCTGTGTGTGTCTATGTGTGTGTATGACTCTGTGTGTGCCTATGTGTGTGTGTATGTCTCTGTGTGTGTCTATGTGTGTGTGTATGTCTCTGTGTGTGTCTATGTGTGTTTGTATGACTCTGTGTGTGCCTATGTGTGTTTGTATGTCTCTGTGTGTGCCTATGTGTGTTTGTATGTCTCTGTGTGTGCCTATGTGTGTTTGTATGACTCTGTGTGTGCCTATGTGTGTGTGTATGTCTCTGTGTGTGCCTATGTGTGTTTGTATGACTCTGTGTGTGCCTATGTGTGTTTGTATGACTCTGTGTGTGCCTATGTGTGTGTATGTCTCTGTGTGTGCCTATGTGTGTGTGTATGTCTCTGTGTGTGCCTATGTGTGTTTGTAAGTCTCTGTGTGTGCCTATGTGTGTGTGTATGTCTCTGTGTGTGCCTATGTGGTTGTATGTCTCTGTGTGTGCCTATGTGTGTGTGTATGTCTCTGTGTGTGTCTATGTGTGTGTGTATGTCTCTGTGTGTGCCTATGTGTGTTTGTAAGTCTCTGTGTGTGCCTATGTGTGTGTGTATGTCTCTGTGTGTGCCTATGTGTGTGTATGTCTCTGTGTGTGCCTATGTGGTTGTATGTCTCTGTGTGTGCCTATGTGTGTGTATGTCTCTGTGTGTGCCTATGTGTGTGTGTATGACTCTGTGTGTGCCTATGTGTGTGTGTATGTCTCTGTGTGTGTTTATGTGTGTGTGTATGTCTCTGTGTGTGCCTATGTGTGTTTGTATGACTCTGTGTGTGCCTATGTGTGTGTGTATGTCTCTGTGTGTGCCTATGTGTGTTTGTATGACTCTGTGTGTGCCTATGTGTGTTTGTATGACTCTGTGTGTGCCTATGTGTGTGTATGTCTCTGTGTGTGCCTATGTGTGTGTATGACTCTGTGTGTGCCTATGTGTGTGTATGACTCTGTGTGTGCCTATGTGTGTGTATGACTCTGTGTGTGCCTATGTGTGTGTGTATGTCTCTGTGTGTGTTTATGTGTGTGTGTATGTCTCTGTGTGTGCCTATGTGTGTGTATGTCTCTGTGTGTGCCTATGTGTGTGTATGACTCTGTGTGTGCCTATGTGTGTGTATGACTCTGTGTGTGCCTATGTGTGTGTGTATGTCTCTGTGTGTGTTTATGTGTGTGTGTATGTCTCTGTGTGTGCCTATGTGTGTTTGTATGACTCTGTGTGTGCCTATGTGTGTGTGTATGTCTCTGTGTGTGCCTATGTGTGTTTGTATGACTCTGTGTGTGCCTATGTGTGTTTGTATGACTCTGTGTGTGCCTATGTGTGTGTGTATGTCTCTGTGTGTGTCTATGTGTGTTTGTAAGTCTCTGTGTGTGCCTATGTGTGTGTGTATGTCTCTGTGTGTGCCTATGTGTGTTTGTAAGTCTCTGTGTGTGCCTATGTGTGTGTGTATGTCTCTGTGTGTGCCTATGTGTGTGTATGTCTCTGTGTGTGCCTATGTGGTTGTATGTCTCTGTGTGTGCCTATGTGTGTGTGTATGTCTCTGTGTGTGCCTATGTGTGTTTGTATGACTCTGTGTGTGCCTATGTGTGTTTGTATGACTCTGTGTGTGGCTATGTGTGTGTGTATGTCTCTGTGTGTGCCTATGTGTGTTTGTATGACTCTGTGTGTGCCTATGTGTGTTTGTATGACTCTGTGTGTGCCTATGTGTGTGTGTATGTCTCTGTGTGTGCCTATGTGTGTTTGTATGACTCTGTGTGTGCCTATGTGTGTTTGTATGACTCTGTGTGTGCCTATGTGTGTGTATGTCTCTGTGTGTGCCTATGTGTGTGTGTATGTCTCTGTGTGTGCCTATGTGTGTTTGTATGTCTCTGTGTGTGCCTATGTGTGTGTGTATGTCTCTGTGTGTGCCTATGTGTGTGTATGTCTCTGTGTGTGCCTATGTGGTTGTATGTCTCTGTGTGTGCCTATGTGTGTGTGTATGTCTCTGTGTGTGCCTATGTGTGTGTATGTCTCTGTGTGTGTCTATGTGTGTTTGTATGACTCTGTGTGTGCCTATGTGTGTTTGTATGTCTCTGTGTGTGTCTATGTGTGTTTGTATGACTCTGTGTGTGCCTATGTGTGTTTGTATGTCTCTGTGTGTGTCTATGTGTGTTTGTATGTCTCTGTGTGTGTCTATGTGTGTTTGTATGTCTCTGTGTGTGCCTATGTGTGTTTGTATGACTCTGTGTGTGCCTATGTGTGTGTGTATGTCTCTGTGTGTGCCTATGTGTGTTTGTATGACTCTGTGTGTGCCTATGTGTGTTTGTATGTCTCTGTGTGTGCCTATGTGTGTTTGTATGACTCTGTGTGTGCCTATGTGTGTGTATGTCTCTGTGTGTGCCTATGTGGTTGTATGTCTCTGTGTGTGCCTATGTGTGTTTGTATGACTCTGTGTGTGCCTATGTGTGTGTATGTCTCTGTGTGTGCCTATGTGGTTGTATGTCTCTGTGTGTGCCTATGTGTGTGTGTATGTCTCTGTGTGTGTCTATGTGTGTGTGTATGTCTCTGTGTGTGCCTATGTGTGTTTGTATGACTCTGTGTGTGCCTATGTGTGTGTGTATGACTCTGTGTGTGCCTATGTGTGTGTGTATGTCTCTGTGTGTGCCTATGTGTGTGTATGTCTCTGTGTGTGTCTATGTGTGTTTGTATGACTCTGTGTGTGCCAATGTGTGTTTGTATGTCTCTGTGTGTGCCTATGTGTGTGTGTATGTCTCTGTGTGTGCCTATGTGTGTGTGTATGTCTCTGTGTGTGTCTATGTGTGTGTGTATGTCTCTGTGTGTGCCTATGTGGTTGTATGTCTCTGTGTGTGCCTATGTGTGTGTGTATGTCTCTGTGTGTGTCTATGTGTGTGTGTATGTCTCTGTGTGTGCCTATGTGTGTGTGGTTTCTGACTGCTCCTGTATTGCACAGAGACACAAAGAATAGAAGGATACTTCTCACTGCATGAGTGTACTGCATGTCTCCATGAATAAGCGTTTGGCAGATCTGATTATCTTTAGTGAGGTAGAAAAGCCACAGGAGTTGTACGTTATTTTAGTCAGAATGAGATCTTGGGCCAGAGCTGCAGAGTTGTGTTTCTCTGCGGTCTACATTATATTGATGAGTGTTTGTAAACAAACCAAATTCAAAAATTAAGGAAATAAATAAACCAAGTTGTGTCTCTGTAACACAGATCCCACTGGATCTGGGAATATTCCAATCCAGGCAGGAAGTGCGAAAACTGGAATCCCAATGAAAAGGGGGGTATATAAAGTGAAAGCAGGATAAATAACACAGAGCTCGCTGTAAAGATGGAGTGAAGGAGCCTGGAAGTAGTTAAGGGGATTAACATTCATCTGAGGAAATGGCCAGGCACTGCTAACAGTCTGCTCTATATCTAACCCTGTGCTAGCAGGGACACCCTCAATCAAACCTCACAATAATTAAAGGAGCATTGTTCTGAAACAGTGTTTGGTACATTTTATTCATTTGGTGAGAGAGATCTCCCAATGTATAAACTCTCACTTAATATATTTCATTTAGGAGGTTATAACAATTCAAGGAGGTCGAACATAGTCTCGGAAACAGTCGGGGCAGTAAAATTGGCCTCAGCTACGCTGGATTCGGGAGGGTAATTGATATTCAGTGACTGTTGTTGCAAAGATGGATGTCGGAAGGGGACAGGATTTGGTTAGCCTGCTGATACTGTCCAGGCTTACATCTGAAGGTGGTCACTTGGGCCTGGTAGTACAGGGCCCGAAAGTAGAGAGGGCCTGGTGCTAGGGGGCCTGGTAGTACAGGGCCCGATAGTAGAGAGGGCCTGGTGCTAGGGGGCCTGGTAGTACAGGGCCTGATAGTAGAGAGGGCCTGGTGCTAGGGGGCCTGGTAGTACAGGGCCTGATAGTAGAGAGGGCCTGGTGCTAGGGGGCCTGGTAGTACAGGGCCTGATAGTAGAGAGGGCCTGGTACTAGGGGGCCTGGGAGAAGAGGGGGCCTAGTACTAGGGGCTTGGTAGAAGAGGGGGCCTGGTACTAATGAGCCTGGTACTGGAGGGCCTGGTAATAGAGGGTTTGGTAATAAAGGGAGCTTGGTACTAGTGGGCCTGGAACTAGGGGGCCTGGTAGTGGAGGGGGCCTGGTAGTAGAGGGGGCTTCATACTAATGGGCCTGGTACTAGGGAGCTTGGTAATAGAGGGCCTGGCAGTAGAGGGGGGCCTGGCAGTAGAGGGCCTGGCAGTAGAGGGGGGCCTGGCAGTAGAGGGCCTGGCAGTAGAGGGGGGCCTGGTAACAGAGGGGGGCTGGTAATAGAGCGGGGCTGGTACTAGAGGGCAGGTAATAGAGGGCCTGGCAGTAGAGGGGACCTGGTAATAGAGGGGGCTTAGTAATAGAGGGCCTGGTAGTGGGGGGCCTGGTAGTAGAGAGGGCCTCGTACTAGGGGGCCTGGTAATAGAGGGCCTGTTAAACCGCTCCCAAGGGCTCAGTGTCTTGATGAGAAGAGGAGGGGAAAGATCTGGAAGACTAGATTTTTTTCTTAAACATCAAAAGAGCAGCGCACCATTTTGCCACGTGGCTATCACAAGCAGTGACACATTTTCACACAATTTACACTCATTGCACTTTCCATTTTGCTAAAAGAAAAACGGGAAAGAGATCAGCCAAACACGCTTTCAGTCGGAGAGACATCCCTTTGAAGGTGGTGGGGATGATGGGGGAGTTTCAGAACTCCCCGTCAAAGGCAGATTCATTCAATGAGATCTTAGTTCATTCAAAGCTGGAGATCAGAGTGAAGACACTTTGAAGCCTGTGCTACTGCAGGTCACCCTGACATCACCCTCTGTCTCTCGAGGCAAGCTTTCAGCCACTCTCTAACCATAATCTCCAAAAGTCACCGTCTCCACATTCTGTATTCTCAGTGATTCTGGCACTGATAACAGAATGATAAACCCCTTCCCCCCCTTAACTGAAAATGGCAAAGTGGAGTTTGACCTTTTTTAGCGTTTTGAGGTGACTCTGCTTTCACAGGCTGAGACATCTGGGCTGCCACAAAGATTTATACTGTTCAGAAAGAAAGAAATTGCAATTAATATGGCATCTTTTCATGTGTGTAGGACTTCCCAAAATGTTTTATAAACCCAATGAGCTACATCTTCAGAAAAAAAGATTAATGGTAAATATTTTGCAATTGAAATAAGAAATTCTTCCAATGTATAAACTGCGCAGCTGCACTGAGCGTATTTCCATCCATTTGTTAAAAGACAAGATGAATGTATCAAGTGGTAACATTGTGGGTCGGCCACTTTAAGTGCAGGTATGCAGGAGCCGAATACAGCAATGCAGAGTCTCTGACGCGGAAAGCTGATGAGGCGCGATGGTGCTATTTAAGGCCTGTTTGAACTTCTCGCTCCTTTTTTTTCCCGTCCTATGTGCTGCCGAGGCTTCTCAATTTGTGCAAAAGAGGGAAGCTAACTATTAGGGGCCCTGACCTTTCACCCCGGGGTCAGTGCCCTGGAACTGAGCAGATGTTCCGCTCGGTGAACAAGTTGAGAATGGCTGCAGTTCCCAGGCTGAGAGGCGCCAGGTCCTGGCCAGAGACCCACCCTGTAAACTACAAACACAGGTCCATACATTCAGGCTACAAAGGAATCCCCCCCTCCTTAATACTGATCAAACTGCCCCCTTCCCCACCCCTTTAAACACAGACTCCCACTCTCCACAGCCATCCTGTGAATTCCTGCAGAAAGCATCATCTCTCACAAGAACTAAATCATCCAGAAAACAAACGCTCGCATTCCCCAGACACATTCCCACACTTTCAAGGCCCCTTTCAGTTCTCACTCACACGAAAGCAGCCCTTTGAAAAACTTGCCCTCACATAAACCATCACACGCACTGAACACCCAACACACCCGCACACACAACACTCAGAGTCAACACACCGCACCCCAACACTCAGAGTCAACACACCCGCACACACAACACTCAGAGTCAACACACCCGCACACACAACACTCAGAGTCAACACACCCGCACACACAACACTCAGAGTCAACACACCCGCACACACAACACTCAGAGTCAACACACCCGCACACACAACACTCAGAGTCAACACACCCGCACACACAACACTCAGAGTCAACACACCCGCACACACAACACTCAGAGTCAACACACCCGCACACACAACACTCAGAGTCAACACACCCGCACACACAACACTCAGAGTCAACACACCCGCACACACAACACTCAGAGTCAACACACCCGCACACACAACACTCAGAGTCAACACTCCCGCACACACAACACTCAGAGTCAACACACCCGCACACACAACACTCAGAGTCAACACACCCGCACACACAACACTCAGAGTCAACACACCCGCACACACAACACTCAGAGTCAACACACACCCGCACACACAACACTCAGAGTCAACACACCCGCACACACAACACTCAGAGTCAACACACCCGCACACACAACACTCAGAGTCAACACACCCGCACACACAACACTCAGAGTCAACACACCCGCACACACAACACTCAGAGTCAACACACCCGCACACACAACACTCAGAGTCAACACACCCGCACACACAACACTCAGAGTCAACACACCCGCACACACAACACTCAGAGTCAACACACCCGCACACAACACTCAGAGTCAACACACCCGCACACACAACACTCAGAGTCAACACACCCGCACACACAACACTCAGAGTCAACACACCCGCACACACAACACTCAGAGTCAACACACCCGCACACACAACACTCAGAGTCAACACACCCGCACACACAACACTCAGAGTCAACACACCCGCACACACAACACTCAGAGTCAACACACCCGCACACACAACACTCAGAGTCAACACACCCGCACACACAACACTCAGAGTCAACACACCCGCACACACAACACTCAGAGTCAACACACCCGCACACACAACACTCAGAGTCAACACAACCCGCACACACAACACTCAGAGTCAACACACCCGCACACACAACACTCAGAGTCAACACACCCGCACACACAACACTCAGAGTCAACACACCCGCACACACAACACTCAGAGTCAACACACCCGCACACACAACACTCAGAATCAAACACACCCGCACACACAACACTCAGAGTCAACACACCCGCACACACAACACTCAGAATCAACACACCCGCACACACAACACTCAGAGTCAACACACCCGCACACACAACACTCAGAATCAACACACCCGCACACACAACACTCAGAGTCAACACACCCGCACACACAACACTCAGAATCAACACACCCGCACACACAACACTCAGAGTCAACACACCCGCACACACAACACTCAGAGTCAACACACCCGCACACACAACACTCAGAGTCAACACACCCGCACACACAACACTCAGAGTCAACACACCCGCACACACAACACTCAGAGTCAACACACCCGCACACACAACACTCAGAATCAACACACCCGCACACACAACACTCAGAGTCAACACACCCGCACACACAACACTCAGAGTCAACACACCCGCACACACAACACTCAGAGTCAACACACCCGCACACACAACACTCAGAATCAACACACCCGCACACACAACACTCAGAGTCAACACACCCGCACACACAACACTCAGAGTCAACACACCGCACACACAACACTCAGAATCAACACACCCGCACACACAACACTCAGAGTCAACACACCCCGCACACAACACTCAGATCAACACACCCGCACACACAACACTCAGAGTCAACACACCCGCACACACAACACTCAGAAGTCAACACACCCGCACACACAACACTCAGAGTCAACACACCCGCACACACAACACTCAGAGTCACACACCGCACACACAACACTCAGAGTCAACACACCCGCACACACAACACTCAGAGTCAACACACCCGCACACACAACACTCAGAGTCAACACACCCGCACACACAACACTCAGAGTCACACACCACCCGCACACACAACACTCAGAGTCAACACACCCGCACACACAACACTCAGAGTCAACACACCCGCACACACAACACTCAGAGTCAACACACCCGCACACACAACACTCAGAGTCAACACACCCGCACACACAACACTCAGAGTCAACACACCCGCACACACAACACTCAGAGTCAACACACCCGCACACACAACACTCAGAGTCAACACACCCGCACACACAACACTCAGAGTCAACACACCCGCACACACAACACTCAGAGTCAACACACCCGCACACACAACACTCAGAGTCAACACACACCGCACACACAACACTCAGAGTCAACACACCCGCACACACAACACTCAGAGTCAACACACCCGCACACACAACACTCAGAATCAACACACCCGCACACACAACACTCAGAGTCAACACACCCGCACACACAACACTCAGATCAACACACCCGCACACACAACACTCAGAGTCAACACACCCGCACACACAACACTCAGAATCAACACACCCGCACACACAACACTCAGAGTCAACACACCCGCACACACAACACTCAGAATCAACACACCCGCACACACAACACTCAGAGTCAACACACCCGCACACACAACACTCAGAGTCAACACACCCGCACACACAACACTCAGAGTCAACACACCCGCACACACAACACTCAGAATCAACACACCCGCACACACAACACTCAGAGTCAACACACCCGCACACACAACACTCAGAGTCAACACACCCGCACACACAACACTCAGAGTCAACACACCCGCACACACAACACTCAGAGTCAACACACCCGCACACACAACACTCAGAGTCAACACACCCGCACACACAACACTCAGAGTCAACACACCCCACACCACACACACCTCAGAGTCAACACACCCGCACACACAACACTCAGATCACCACCCGCACACACAACACTCAGAGTCAACACACCCGCACACACAACACTCAGAATCAACACACCCGCACACACAACACTCAGAGTCAACACACCCGCACACACAACACTCAGAATCAACACACCCGCACACACAACACTCAGAGTCAACACACCCGCACACAACAACACTCAGAGTCAACACACCCGCACACACAACACTCAGAGTCAACACACCACCGCACACACAACACTCAGAGTCAACACACCCGCACACACAACACTCAGAGTCAACACACCCGCACACACAACACTCAGAGTCAACACACCCGCACACACAACACTCAGAGTCAACACACCCGCACACACAACACTCAGAGTCAACACACCCGCACACACAACACTCAGAGTCAACACACCCGCACACACAACACTCAGAGTCAACACACCCGCACACACAACACTCAGAGTCAACACACCCGCACACACAACACTCAGAGTCAACACCCGCACACACACTCAGAGTCAACACACCCGCACACACAACACTCAGAGTCAACACACCCGCACACACAACACTCAGAGTCAACACACCCGCACACACAACACTCAGAGTCAACACACCCGCACACACAACACTCAGAGTCAACACACCCGCACACACACACTCAGAGTCAACACACCCGCACACACAACACTCAGAATCAACACACCCGCACACACAACACTCAGAGTCAACACACCCGCACACACAACACTCAGAGTCACACCCCACACAACAGTCACACCCGCACACACAACACTCAGAGTCAACACACCCGCACACACAACACTCAGAGTCAACACACCCGCACACACAACACTCAGAGTCAACACACCCGCACACACAACACTCAGAGTCAACACACCCGCACACACAACACTCAGAGTCAACACACCCGCACACACAACACTCAGAGTCAACACACCCGCACACACAACACTCAGAGTCAACACACCCGCACACACAACACTCAGAGTCAACACACCCGCACACACAACACTCAGAGTCAACACACCCGCACACACAACACTCAGAGTCAACACACCCGCACACACAACACTCAGAGTCAACACACCCGCACACACAACACTCAGAGTCAACACACCCGCACACACAACACTCAGAGTCAACACACCCGCACACACGAGTCAACACCCGCACACACAACACTCAGAGTCAACACACCCGCACACACAACACTCAGAGTCAACACACCCGCACACACAACACTCAGAGTCAACACACCCGCACACACAACACTCAGAGTCAACACACCCGCACACACAACACTCAGAGTCAACACACCCGCACACACAACACTCAGAGTCAACACACCCGCACACACAACACTCAGAATCAACACACCCGCACACACAACACTCAGAGTCAACACACCCGCACACACAACACTCAGATTCAACACACCCGCACACACAACACTCAGAGTCAACACACCCGCACACACAACACTCAGAGTCAACACACCCGCACACACAACACTCAGAGTCAACACACCCGCACACACAACACTCAGAATCAACACACCCGCACACACAACACTCAGAGTCAACACACCCGCACACACAACACTCAGAATCAACACACCCGCACACACAACACTCAGAGTCAACACACCCGCACACACAACACTCAGAGTCAACACACCCGCACACACAACACTCAGAGTCAACACACCCGCACACACAACACTCAGAGTCAACACACCCGCACACACAACACTCAGAATCAACACACCCGCACACACAACACTCAGAGTCAACACACCCGCACACACAACACTCAGAATCAACACACCCGCACACACAACACTCAGAGTCAACACACCCGCACACACAACACTCAGAGTCAACACACCCGCACACACAACACTCAGAGTCAACACACCCGCACACACAACACTCAGATCAACACACCCCGCACACACAACACTCAGAGTCAACACACCCGCACACACAACACTCAGAGTCAACACACCCGCACACACAACACTCAGAGTCAACACACACCCGCACACACAACACTCAGAATCAACACACCCGCACACACAACACTCAGAGTCAACACACCCGCACACACAACACTCAGAATCAACACACCCGCACACACAACACTCAGAATCAACACACCCGCACACACAACACTCAGAGTCAACACACCCGCACACACAACACTCAGAGTCAACACACCCGCACACACAACACTCAGAGTCAACACACCCGCACACACAACACTCAGAATCAACACACACCGCACACACAACACTCAGAATCAACACACCCCGCACACACAACACTCAGAGTCAACACACCCGCACACACAACACTCAGAGTCAACACACCCGCACACACAAACACACTCAGAGTCAACACACCCGCACACACAACACTCAGAGTCAACACACCCCGCACACACAACACTCAGAATCAACACACCCGCACACACAACACTCAGAGTCAACACACCCGCACACACAACACTCAGAGTCAACACACCCGCACACACAACACTCAGAGTCAACACACCCGCACACACAACACTCAGAGTCAACACACCCGCACACACAACACTCAGAGTCAACACACCCGCACACACAACACTCAGAGTCAACACACCCGCACACACAACACTCAGAGTCAACACACCCGCACACACAACACTCAGAGTCAACACACCCGCACACACAACACTCAGAGTCAACACACCCGCACACACAACACTCAGAGTCAACACACCCGCACACACAACACTCAGAGTCACACACCCGCACACACAACACTCAGAGTCAACACACCCGCACACACAACACTCAGAGTCAACACACCCGCACACACAACACTCAGAGTCAACACACCCGCACACACAACACTCAGAGTCAACACACCCGCACACACAACACTCAGAGTCAACACACCCGCACACACAACACTCAGAGTCAACACACCCGCACACACAACACTCAGAGTCAACACACCCGCACACACAACACTCAGAGTCAACACACCCGCACACACAACACTCAGAGTCAACACCCCCACACAACACCAGAGTCAACACACCCGCACACACAACACTCAGAGTCAACACACCCGCACACACAACACTCAGAGTCAACACACCCGCACACACAACACTCAGAGTCAACACACCCGCACACACAACACTCAGAGTCAACACACCCGCACACACAACACTCAGAGTCAACACACCCGCACACACAACACTCAGAGTCAACACACCCGCACACACAACACTCAGAGTCAACACACCCGCACACACAACACTCAGAGTCAACACACCCGCACACACAACACTCAGAGTCAACACACCCGCACACACAACACTCAGAGTCAACACACCCGCACACACAACACTCAGAGTCAACACACCCGCACACACAACACTCAGAGTCAACACACCCGCACACACAACACTCAGAGTCAACACACCCGCACACACAACACTCAGAGTCAACACACCCGCACACACAACACTCAGAGTCAACACACCCGCACACACAACACTCAGAGTCAACACACCCGCACACACAACACTCAGAGTCAACACACCCGCACACACAACACTCAGAGTCAACACACCCGCACACACAACACTCAGAGTCAACACACCCGCACACACAACACTCAGAGTCAACACACCCGCACACACAACACTCAGAGTCAACACACCCGCACACACAACACTCAGAATCAACACACCCGCACACACAACACTCAGAGTCAACACACACCCGCACACACAACACTCAGAATCAACACACCCGCACACACAACACTCAGAGTCAACACACCCGCACACACAACACTCAGAGTCAACACACCCGCACACACAACACTCAGAGTCAACACACCCGCACACACAACACTCAGAGTCAACACACCCGCACACACAACACTCAGAGTCAACACACCCGCACACACAACACTCAGAATCAACACACCCGCACACACAACACTCAGAGTCAACACACCCGCACACACAACACTCAGAATCAACACACCCGCACACACAAACACTCAGAGTCAACACACCCGCACACACAACACTCAGAATCAACACACCCGCACACACAACACTCAGAGTCAACACACCCGCACACACAACACTCAGAGTCAACACACCCGCACACACAACACTCAGAGTCAACACACCCGCACACACAACACTCAGAATCAACACACCCGCACACACAACACTCAGAGTCAACACACCCGCACACACAACACTCAGAGTCAACACACCCGCACACACAACACTCAGAGTCAACACACCCGCACACACAACACTCAGAGTCAACACACCCGCACACACAACACTCAGAATCAACACACCCGCACACACAACACTCAGAGTCAACACACCCGCACACACAACACTCAGAGTCAACACACCCGCACACACAACACTCAGAGTCAACACACCCGCACACACAACACTCAGAGTCAACACACCCGCACACACAACACTCAGAGTCAACACACCCGCACACACAACACTCAGAGTCAACACACCCGCACACACAACACTCAGAGTCAACACACCCGCACACACAACACTCAGAGTCAACACACCCGCACACACAACACTCAGAGTCAACACACCCGCACACACAACACTCAGAGTCAACACACCCGCACACACAACACTCAGAGTCAACACACCCGCACACACAACACTCAGAATCAACACACCCGCACACACAACACTCAGAGTCAACACACCCGCACACACAACACTCAGAGTCAACACACCCGCACACACAACACTCAGAGTCAACAACACCCGCAACACACAACACTCAGAGTCAACACACCCGCACACACAACACTCAGAATCAACACACCA